>NW_026943819.1:1020000-1620000 GCF_035594765.1 Anolis carolinensis
AGTTGGGTCTCCCTTCCTGGCCTCCCCTCATCCCACACGGCCACCCTCGCCTTCCTATGTCCCTAAAGCAGGGCCTTACTGGTCTCCCCACCCCAGGGCCAGTGTTTCCTAGCAGATCCCCGCTTTGTCTCTGTGCAGGTTGCGGATCCAGCCCTCCAGCCCACCTCCCAACCATCCCAGCAACCATCTCTTCAGGCAGCCCGACAGCAGCCCCCCTCCCACCGCCAGCAGCGTCCACCAGAGCCATGGTAAGCCGGCAGCGTTGTTCCTTCCCTTCCCTCCACTTCCTAGGACATGAGGAGGAGCTCACAAGAGGCCGCCTCACCCCTTCCCATCCACAGTTGCCTGTTGGACACAAAGTGGTTCTAGTACCCTGTTTCCCCGAAAATAAGACATCCCCAGAAAATTAGACCTAGTAGAGGTTTTGCTGAATTGCTAAATATAAGGCCTCCCCTGAAAGTAAGACCTAGCTAAGTTTTTGTTTGGAAGCATGTCTGCCAAACAGAACACCAAAGCTTGCAGGATCGGTAAATGTACATACCATAGATTGTTGTACATGGAAATAATGGTAGTAACAAGAAATTCTTGATAAGATTCACACTTTGTTTGGTTATGCTGGTTTGTGATGACAACTACTTTACAGTATATAATAAATGTTCGTTTTTTTGTTCAACAATAAATGTGAATTCTTCTTCATGGAAAAATAAGACATCCCCTGAAAATAAGACCTAGCACATCTTTTGGAGCAAAAATTAATATAAGACACTGTCTTATTTTTGGGGAAACACGGTAGTATCTTAGAATAATAGAATCCTAGGGTTGGAAGCGACCTGGTGGGCCATCCATCACATTAGCTGCCGCATCACATCCCTGGCTCATTTTTCAGCTTCCTCCCCGCGAGGACTCCAAGATATTTTTCACATCTTGATCCGCTCTTGGCAGGTGCTGCCTCCCCGTCTCTGTTCCAAGGGATGCCTTCTCACGGTGCCATCTTCCAGCCCTCGGGCAGCTGCTCCCCCCCGCCGGGCCTGGCCCTCTCTTGCCTGGGGCCGGGCCAGCCGGCGGTGGCCATGCAGATGCAGGAGAGCGGGGACATGATGGGCGGCCTGCCCGTCGGCCCCAGTGCCAACCAGCTGCAGATGCACCACCACCGGGCCAGCCTCATGGCCTCCCTCTCCTACGGGCCCAGGCCGCTCTCCAAGCAGCTCAGCGCCGACGGCACGGAGACGACCACGCACAGGTAAGAGGGCCCTGCCGAGGGAATCTCGCCTCTCTTTCTTGATCTGTGCCACTCAACACGCTGGGCTTCCTGGCTTCCTGGGCTTCAGGGCGGCTTACAACATAAAAGGCAAACATTCAGTGCCAAAAAAATAAAATAAACAATATAGTAGACAATACGGATAAATAGTATGAAGCATTCAATTGTAAAAAGGAATCACAATAAAAGACCCATAAAACATATTTCTCAACATTAGTCAGCCTTAGTATGCTTTGTGACCCTTTGTTTGTGAAGGGACTCTTCGAACCAGTTTGGGTTGCTTCCTTTTGTCTATCTACTTGTTCTATCTTTGTATTGCCAGTACTTTGGACTTCATGAGAACATTGTGCCTGTTTTTCCTGCCCCCACGGAACTGGGAAATTGACGCTTCTGTTCAATGTTTGATCTTTTGTTTTATGTCTTATGTAACAGGTTACATTTTTTATTTAATTTTAGTTTGTTGGGTTGTCAATTTTTGTTATTATGGGTGTATTGTTGTTGTATTCGGGCATTGAATGTTTGCCTTCTATGTTTGGAATCCTCCCTGAGTCCCTCCGGGAAGATAGGGCAGAACATTAATCAAGGTTGTTATTATTATTATTATTATTGTATGACACAGGAAACGAACTAGATATGCTAGATTTCGTTTCACAAAATCACAAGTCGAACACTTCCCAAGTGTCTAGGACACTTTATTATTATTATTATTATTATTATTATTATTATTATTATTACTACAATGTGGCCAAAACAGCAAGATAAAACAAATTACAGTAGAGTCCTGCGTATCCAACATAAACGGGCCAGCAGAATGTTGAATAAGTGAAAAGATTGGATAATAAGGAGGGATTAAGGAAAAGCCTATTAAAAGTCAAATTTTACAAACTAAGCACCAAAACATCATGTTTCACAACAAGTCTGCCACTTATTTGGGAGCATGGCTGTACTCGTGTTGTTGTTGGGCGTTTCGGCCTACTGCACGTTGCTGCCTAGAGAAGCAGCTGTGGATCCAGGCAGGAGGCAGGCTGTGTTGGATAATACAGAATGTTGGATGAGCAAAGGTTGGATAAGTGAGACTCTACTGTACTGTACAAGTAAAATGCAGATTAAAATTAAACAAGTTGAAATTTGCAAGTTAAAATCGAGTGGATATGAATATTTGTATGGATAGGAATGTTTTGATCTAGAGTGAAGCAGAGGGAAGACAGGAGTTCGGCCACAGTGGTTACCTCCGTGCCCCCCATTGTTACGCCATGTGCTCCTCCTCCTCGTCTCCCCCTCTGCCCAGGTATCCGTCCTCCGGCTACGACCAGGTGCACACGCATCCCCACCTCTTTCCGGAGCAGCCCCGGGCCCCTCCCGGCCCCTACGGCCCGTCCACAGCTGTGGGCTTCTCCCCCTCGCAGGCCATGAAAGTACCGCAGATGGAGCCGTTCCCCGCCTTCACCCAGAGCGCCCAGCCGCTCCCTCCACAGCAGCAGCACTACGCCTCCGCCTTGCAGCAGGCCCTGCTCTCCCCGACGCCGCCGGACTACAGCCGGCACCAGCAAGTCCCACACTTCCTGCAGGGCCTGCTCTCTCCCCGACACTCGCTCACGGGCCACGGGGACCTGCGGCTGCCCCAGGCAGAGGTGGCCCAGATCCTCAAGCGGCGGCAGCAGCAGCAGCAGCAGCAGGAGTTCCAGGAGCTGATCCGGCACATGAGCCACGGGGAGGGCGGGCACCACGCCGTGTCCAGCGTGGCCCAGAAACTGTCGGAGCGCCACTCCCTCTCCTTGCCTTACCAGAACACGGACTCGTACCACCCGCACCACGGCCACCACCCCCAGCACCACCACACCAGCCCCCAGCACCTCCTGAAAGTGCGGGCGCACGACGGCCTCCAGGCGCAGGGGGGGGCGGCCCATGCGTACGCCCCCTCGCCCGCCCTGCTCCACTCGGAAAGCATGGAAGAGGAGGAGGAGGAGCCGGAGGAGGAGCAGGAGGAGGCCGTGGCGGTGGACTGCGCCTGCCAGGGGGACAGGGACGCCTTTCTGGGCAGCAAGACCAAAGCGGGCCGCCACCACCACCACCACCATCCCCACCACCACCACCACCACGAGCCCCAGCTGCTCCTGAGTGTGGGTGGCCCGGGGGACCTGGAGGCCTTTTATGGGACCGCTAAGCACGAGGCGGAAATGGGCCACCCTTACCGGGCCCAGCCCATGGCGGCAGCCGCCTTCAGCCGGAACGAGGCTCCCTGCCGAGGCAAGTGCCGGGGCCGGATCACGGTGCAGTTCGGGGCCCTGTCTTTTTGAGCCGTGCATCAAGCCCTAGAAAGCCCAGACAGCTCAGCCAACAGTGAGGGATTCTGGGAACTGAAGTCCAAAGCATCTGGGAGGCCAGGGTTCCATATCTTCAGAGTTAGAGAACTGGGTAGCACAAAGGCGGTTCTCCTTTTCCATTGGGGGGTAACTATATGCCCAGGCTTCTGCCTGGAAGGACTTGGGTGAAGAAGGGAAAGTGTGGGCCATCGAGGCCACAGGCGTCCCCCGAATGGGGCGGGGCTGCCTCTGGGTCTGCTCCTCCGTCTCCAGTGGCCCGAGGCTGTAAAAGGCCCGATGGAAAGGCGGCCTTTGCCCTCTGACGGAGCCTGGCCTTTGCCTGGGCTCTGTCCCAACGAGGAGCAACGCCCTGTTGGGGTGGCTCCTCCGCTTGCCAGCAAACTCCGGGGAGAAAGGCTGGGGGGCAAAGACCAGGCTCCAGGCAGTGCCTTCATTCTGGATGGAGACAGGGTTGCCACCAGCCCCTTGGCAAGAGGGGATCACGGGGGTCCGCCTTGCCCTGAAGGCACAGGTCGAAACGGAGCTGGAGGAATCAGTTTCACCCAAAAGAGGGGACACTGTGTAGGAGCCTGGTTGGGGGTTTCTCCGGTCAAGGCTTGGTTCTTTCGGAGAGGAGGGAACCCTCGTATGGCCCACCCGGCCTGCCCCGCTTTGGGTTTGCTTCCGTGAGGAAGGCGCAGCACACCTCTCACACTGCCCGTAGCCTCAACTTAAGTTAAATGGGAACATTATAATAATAATAATTTTATTTTTATACTCCGCCACCATCTCCCCAGAGGGACTCAGGGTGGCTCACAGATATATTTGCAGAGAGCAGGATATGCAAGGATGGCCGTCCGCCTGTGATTTCAGGCTGGCAATCCCAGTGGCTAGCATGGGTCAGCCCCAGACCCCCAGGTGGCATTTCCTGGAGAGTGAGTAAGTGGCCCGAGGTCATGGAATCATAGAATAATAGAGTTGGAAGGACCTCTGAAGCCCATCTAGTCCAACCCCTCGCCATGCAGGCAAAGCACAGTCTTGGAACAAAGTAGTGGGGGACAGGATGCAGCCATTTTCTTGAAGCCAAGAAGGTCTAGCGATGGAGAGCATTTGGGTGGGAGCTCCACTGATGTTGCTGTTCTGAGGTTTCAGCGATATTGGAAGGACCTGTAAAGCCCATCTAGTCCAGCCCCATTCTGCCATGCAGGAAATGCACATTCAAAGCACCCCTGCCAGGTGGCCATCCAGCCTCTGTTTCAAGCTTCCAAGGAAGGAGCTTCCTCCCCACACAGGAAAAGGGAGGGAAGATAGTAAGCTTTCTATCCCTTTCCTGCTTCCTCCCTGGGCCGGAAGGATAAAGGTGTTGTGATGGGTGCCCGAGCCAGGCCTGATGCTCTTTCTCTTCCCTCCCCCCCTCCTCACCCTCGAAGACTCCATGGTGTCCGGCTGCATGGAGCGGCACTCCTCGCCCCGGCAGGTGGAGATGGCCGACGCAGAGGGGCTGGGGGCTTATTCGGCCAGGGCCATCCCCGGACCGCACCACAGAGCCCGGCCTCTGCAGAGACACCACACCATCCAGAGCAGCGAGGACGCCTACGTACGTGGCCTGGGTGGGTGGGCGGGCGGCTGGGGCGGCTTCTCCTTGCCGTTGCTGCCTCTTGACCCGGCGTTCCTTCCGTGCTCTCCTGCAGGTGCAACTGGACACCCTGCCGGGCATGAGCCTCATGGCGGGGAAGGTGCTCAGCTCCGCCCGCATGGCCGACGCCGTGCTCAGCCAGTCCTCCCTGATGGGCAGCCAGCCGCTCCACGACGGGGAGAGGGCAGGTGAGTGCCGGGCACACCTAGACTGACCCACGGTGGCCTGCTCCTTGTGGCACACGCTGGAGCCTCAACTTCCACATGCCTTGCAGACGGCGAGGAACATTTGGAAGGAGAGGAGCACCTGGCCCTGGGGGACAGCAGCCAGCACCTGAACGCCTCTTGCTACCCCTCCACCTGCATCACGGACGTCCTGCTGAGCTACAAGCACCCGGAGGTGCCCTTCAGCATGGAGCAAGCCGGGGTCTAGAGAGGCGGCGGGCTACAGTAGGTATCGTGGGAGCGTCCTGCGCCTGGCGTGAACAGAAGACGGGCCTTGGGGAGGTGCAGAATCACTCACGCCATGCAAGTGGGCCTCCGAGTGATCTCAGCCCTGCCCTTCTCTCTCTGTCTCCCTCTGTTTATTTCTGTCTCGGTAGGGGTATGTACAGCGTTGGAAGAAAAGAAAAAAAAGGTCCATTTCCAAACCAACAGTATCTCGCAGCATTGCCCCAAAAGGAAGGCCGTAGCATTTCTCCTGGATGGAAATTTGGCGGCAGCGGCCTCCTCCGACTCTTCCTCCCTGGTTCAACCGTGCACTTGTTCCCTCCCGGTGTCCACCGTTGCCATATCCCTCCCCTGCGACGGTAGCCGTTTGCAGGACGCGTTTGGGGAGGATGGGATGCACCATCCGCCTTGGGAAGAAGGCCACCCTTTTGCCTGAGGGAGGTGCCGGTGAAGAGCCGTGCCCGCCTGCATGCGGGACAGTTTTCCCCGAAATGGCGACACCGGGGCCGAGTGAGCGCGTGATGGACGCGGGAAGCAGAAGCTCTGGTCAACGTCACGCCTGCCTTGCTTGCCTTGCCTTGACCTCTTTCCTTCCCTCCCCATCCTTCGGCGGTGGCAACCTGGTCTCTCTCCCCCTCCGGCAGTGGTGCAATATTGCTTGTGTGCGTCTCTTTTTTAATTTCGTGCGTCCACTTTTTCCATTTTTTAACACTTCGGAAAACCATCCTTTTCCCCTTCCTTCCTTCCTTCCTTCCTTTCTCCCTCCCTTTTGTACACTTTCCCCGATTCGAATCCATCACCCTTCCTTTTTGCTTCGTCGTTTCTTTCTCCGGCTTTCCTCTTTCCTTCCAGATCATGTATGAATTTGCTCTTTTTTCTTTGTTTTTGGATAAATGTCGTTCTGTTGTTGGTTCTTATTGTCGTTATTATTATTATTATTATTGATATTAATATTATTATTGATAAATTAATTGTCGAGAGGAGACGACCTCCCTTTCCCTCCCCGCTCGGCTGCTTCCCGGTCCCCGCTCTTCTGCCGTCCTATCTTCCTTGGCTTTTCCTTACAGATCCCCCCTCCCTCTCCGTTGACACCCAGAGACCTTGTTTTCCAAGGCTGACCCAGTTTCCAAGGCAGGGAGGGGTCTTCCCGCACCCGGCGTCATCTTTTCTGCCTTTTTGGGACTTTTTTGGGAAACGCTCCCGCAGAGGATTCCTACGACTGACTCTTTTTTGGAATACTTTTTTTGTAAAGGAAATATATATAGAGAGAGAAAGATATATGTATAGATATATACACACCGATCTCGATGCAGCAGCAGCAGCAGAACCCCTTCCTGAATTTTGCACAGAAGGAGAAGGAGCGCGAGACCCCCTTCGCAGGCCTGGAAAAGGGCGCAAAAGGCCATCCCGGCTCCGGACTCTTCTCCCTCCGGTTTGTGTGTCCATCCCCGCTTCTGTTTACATCAGGCACGGGCAAACTTCGGCCCTCCTTCTGGGTGTTTTGGACTTCAACTCCTACAATTTCTGGCCTCAGACCCCTTGCTTTTCCTCCTCAGCAGCCTCAGTCTCCCTCCTTTCCCCCTCAGCAGCCTCAGTCCTCTTCCTTTTCCCCCTCTGCAGCCTCGGTCCTTTCCTTTTTCCCCTCAACAGCCTCAGTCCTCTTCCTTTTCCCTCTCTACAGCCTCAGTCCTCTTCCTTTTCCCCCTCTGCAGCCTCGGTCCTTTCCTTTTCCCCCTCAACAGCCTCAGTCCTCTTCCTTTTCCCTCTCTGCAGCCTCAGTCCCCTTCCTTTTCCCCCTCTGCAGCCTCAGTCCTCTTCCTTTATCCCACTCTGCAGCCCCAGTCTCCTTCCTTTTCCCCCTCTGCAGCCTCGGTCCTTTCCTTTTCCCCCTCTGCAGCCTCAGTCCTCTTCCTTTTCCCCCTTTGCAGCCTCGGTCCTTTCCTTTTCCCCCTCAACAGCCTCAGTCCTCTTCTTTTTCCCTTTTCCCCCTCTGCAGCCTCCGTCCCTTTCAGCTTAAGTGGCTTAGGTGGAAAAGGAAAGGGCCTGAGGCTATTAGGAATGGTGGGATGGTGGGAGTTGATGGGAAAAAGGAAATGCCTGAGGCCAGGAATTATGGGAGTTGAAGTCCAAAACACCCGGAAGGACATCCAAAGTTTGCTCACACCTGGTTTACACAATCCTGGCAGTATCACACTTTTTTAATTTCTATTTCTTTTTTTAAAGATCATTGCTTTGTATTGTAGTAACCAATACTCGCCGTATACGTCGAATGTATGATATCCTTCTGCTATTATTTCTCTCCCCCTTCGTTCGTTGGGACTGAAAGCAAGAACCCACAATAACGGACGCCTCCCGCAGATCCTCCAGTTCCGGTTTCCTTTTGTTATGGTTTGTTTCCTTTCCCCCCGCCCCATCTTCTATTTGCCGGAGTTGGGGAGGTTGCGTGCGTGTTCATTTGCAACTAGTGACTTAGTTGGATGTGGGATCATGACAAATAAAAACCCCATGATTATGGTTGACTCTCTGCTCCGGCTCCTCTCTTGCTTCGGTTCCGGATTTGGCGGAGGAAAGGGAGGCAGAGAAGACCGTCCTGGTCAATGTCTTACGAGAGCCGAGGACCGGGCGAAACCCAAAGAGATTGGGATCCCTCGAATCGAGAAACGAGCAAAACCAGCCTCGGCCAGAGCTTTGCACATTTCCGGGAACAGCTCCTGCCTGAAACTCCGCTCACTTGTCCTGAGCTCATGGACCTTGTTGTCCGTCTTCGGCAGGGCAGTTCGAACCTGTTTGGAAAGGCAGCTGAGGCTTCCAGGAACAATTCGCCATCCCCTTCTCAGGGATTCCCATTAAGCCTTTCAGTCCAAAGTCCTGGTGCATCTTGGACGCAGGGGGAGGATAGCGAACTCAATAGACTAGGACTCAATGGATTCAGATGGCGAGATGAGATTCCACCTGAACCTTAGGAAAAACTTCCTGACTGTTCAACAGTGGAACTCTCTGCCTCAGAGTCCATTGGAAACTCCTCCTTGGGAGGCTTTTAATCAGAGCCTGAATGGCCATCTGTCGGTAGGGCTTGATTGTGTGTTTCCTGCATGAAGGCAGAAAAAAGGGGTTGGACAGAATGGCCCTTGGCTCTGTCCCATAAATACAGTGGGTCTCCTTGGTCTGAAGGACCTCCTCCTTGTTCATCAGTTTCATTAATCCATTTACATCAGAGATTCCCAACCTTTGGGCCTCGCTCCAGGTGTTTTGGATTTCAGCTCCAACACTTCCTAACAGCCGATCAGCTGGCCAGGATTTCTGGGAGTTGAAGTCCAAAACACCAGGAGGCCCAAAGGTTGGGAACCACTGGCTTAGATGTTCCAGGGACAGGTACGCTCCCTTGCCCATTGCCTAAAACAAGTTCAAACCTTTTAAGCTGAGGACCGGTCACTCAGGTTCACAGTCCAGTCAGGATCCTCGGGCTGTTGGGAGGACAGACGGTAGTTTGAAACAAACAAAAACACATTCTTATGCACGCTGCGCATATCTTATTAGACGCCACCAGTGTTCCCATTTGGGCATATTGAGCATTTTTGCCAAGTTTGGTCCAGATCCATCATTGTTTGCTCTCTGGATGTAGGTGAACTACAACTCCCAAACTCACGGGCAATGCCCACCAAACCCTTCCTGTATTTTCTGTTGGTCATGGAAGTTCTGTGTGCCAGGTTTGGTTCAATTCCATTGTTGGTGGAGTTCGAAATGTTCTTTAATTGTAAGTGAACTATACATCCCAGCAACTATGACTCCCAAATGACAAAATCAATGCCTCCCCCAACCCCACCAGTATTCAAATTTGGGCGTATTGGGTATTTGTGTCAAATGTATTCCCGTGAATGAAAACGCATCCAGCATATCGGATATTTACGATTTGCGATTCGGATATTTATTGAATATTTGCGATTCGGATATTTATTGGATATTTACGATTTGCGATTCATAACAGTAGCAAAATTACACTTACGAGGTAGCAACAAAAATAATTTTATGGTTGGGGGTCACCATAACATGAGGAACTGCATTAAGGGGTCGTGGTATTAGGAAGGTTAAGGGACGTGGCACAGTGTCAGGAATCTTGTCCTGCGTTTGCCCGAGTTTCTTACAGACACAGGGACGTTTCGGCCACGCATGGCCCGGCAGCAGAGCCTGGGAACGGATCGGCGCCGTCCAGGCCCGGGCTTGACCCCAGGCCAGTCTGCCGAATCCCGAAGCCACTTGGGAACGGCAACAGAACCAGCAGGATCCCGCTCCCAATCTGCCTCTTGGCCGGCGCCCAGGCACTCCCTCCGTCCTGTCCCCGTTGCTCCTTGATCGCTGCTGCGATGCGTGGTGCTTGATCCTTGAACTCTCTGCGCCACATAGTGAGTTCCCGGTTTACAGCCGTTCACTTATCTCCAGCAATAAACAACCGCCTCCAGGATAAATAGCCCGGAGCCTGGCCGTCCTGGAAGCAGCAGACGGAGCAGCAAGTGGGGAGCAGAAGAACTGGTAAGAAGAACGACGGGCTTGGTTCTCCATCTCTTCCTTTCTCTCTGTCTCCATCCTCCCATCTTCCTCAAGTTGTCCTGCTGCTTCATTTGAGGTCCTGCATGTACCCTTCTCCTCCTTGAAGCTGCGTGTTCTATGAGCAGTGGGAATGCCCAAAGGAAATGCCCAATTTCAACAACTTCGCAGCTTGACTGTTCCATTGCGTTCCATCCAGAGAATCTTGTCTCTGGTCTGATTTGAGGATGGTGATCTTGGGGATCTTCCCGGCAACCGCAGTGGTTTGGCCCAAGGTCCATTCGGGCCAAATAATGACCAGACAAATGCCTCTGAAGCTCTGGACAACAGTGGTCCCTCCTTGCTTGCTCACTAGCAACCATCCCATGGTTTACAGGAGGCATGGACAAACCTTGGCCCTCCAGGTTTTTTGGATTTCAGCTCTCACCATTTCTAACAGCCTCAGTCTCTCTACTTTTCCCCCTCAGCAGCCTCAGTCCCCTTAAGCGGCTGAAGGGGGAGAGGAAGGGGACTGAGGCTGCTGAGGGGGAAAAGGAAGGGGACTGAGGCTGCTGAGGGGAGAAAGAAGGGAGACTGAGGCTGCTGAGAGGGAAAAGGAAGAGGACTGAGGCTGCTGAGGGGGAAAGGAGGGAGACTGAGGCTGCTGAGAGGGAAAAGGAAGAGGACTAAGGCTGCTGAGGGGGAAAGGAGGGAGACTGAGGCTGCTGAGAGGAAAAAGGAAGAGGACTGAGGCTGCTGAGGGGGAAAGGAGGGAGACTGAGGCTGCTGAGAGGAAAAAGGAAGAGGACTAAGGCTGCTGAGGGGAGAAAGAAGGTAGACTGAGGCTGCTGAGAGGAAAAAGGAAGAGGACTGAGGCTGCTGAGGGGGAAAGGAGGGAGACTGAGGCTGCTGAGAGGGAAAAGGAAGAGGACTAAGGCTGCTGAGGGGAGAAAGAAGGGAGACTGAGGCTGCTGAGAGGGAAAAGGAAGAGGACTGAGGCTGCTGAGGGGGAAAGGAGGGAGACTGAGGCTGCTGAGAGGGAAAAGGAAGAGGACTAAGGCTGCTGAGGGGAGAAAGAAGGTAGACTGAGGCTGCTGAGAGGAAAAAGGAAGAGGACTGAGGCTGCTGAGGGGAGAAAGAAGGGAGACTGAGGCTGCTGAGAGGGAAAAGGAAGAGGACTAAGGCTGCTGAGGGGAGAAAGAAGGGAGACTGAGGCTGCTGAGAGGGAAAAGGAAGAGGACTGAGGCTGCTGAGGGGGAAAGGAGGGAGACTGAGGCTGCTGAGAGGGAAAAGGAAGGGGACTGAGGCTGCTGAGGGGAGAAAGAAGGGAGACTGAGGCTGCTGAGAGGGAAAAGGAAGAGGACTGAGGCTGCTGAGGGGGAAAGGAGGGAGACTGAGGCTGCTGAGAGGGAAAAGGAAGAGGACTAAGGCTGCTGAGGGGAGAAAGAAGGTAGACTGAGGCTGCTGAGAGGAAAAAGGAAGAGGACTAAGGCTGCTGAGGGGAGAAAGAAGGGAGACTGAGGCTGCTGAGAGGGAAAAGGAAGAGGACTGAGGCTGCTGAGGGGGAAAGGAGGGAGACTGAGGCTGCTGAGAGGAAAAAGGAAGAGGACTGAGGCTGCTGAGGGGAGAAAGAAGGGAGACTGAGGCTGCTGAGAGGGAAAAGGAAGAGGACTGAGGCTGCTGAGGGGAGAAAGAAGGGAGACTGAGGCTGCTGAGAGGAAAAAGGAAGAGGACTGAGGCTGCTGAGGGGAGAAAGAAGGGAGACTGAGGCTGCTGAGAGGGAAAAGGAAGAGGACTAAGGCTGCTGAGGGGAGAAAGAAGGTAGACTGAGGCTGCTGAGAGGAAAAAGGAAGAGGACTGAGGCTGCTGAGGGGAGAAAGAAGGGAGACTGAGGCTGCTGAGAGGGAAAAGGAAGAGGACTGAGGCTGCTGAGGGGAGAAAGAAGGGAGACTGAGGCTGCTGAGAGGAAAAAGGAAGAGGACTGAGGCTGCTGAGGGGAGAAAGAAGGGAGACTGAGGCTGCTGAGAGGGAAAAGGAAGAGGACTGAGGCTGCTGAGGGGAGAAAGAAGGGAGACTGAGGCTGCTGAGAGGAAAAAGGAAGAGGACTGAGGCTGCTGAGGGGAGAAAGAAGGGAGACTGAGGCTGCTGAGAGGGAAAAGGAAGAGGACTAAGGCTGCTGAGGGGAGAAAGAAGGGAGACTGAGGCTGCTGAGAGGGAAAAGGAAGAGGACTGAGGCTGCTGAGGGGGAAAGGAGGGAGACTGAGGCTGCTGAGAGGGAAAAGGAAGGGGACTGAGGCTGCTGAGGGGAGAAAGAAGGGAGACTGAGGCTGCTGAGAGGGAAAAGGAAGAGGACTGAGGCTGCTGAGGGGGAAAGGAGGGAGACTGAGGCTGCTGAGAGGGAAAAGGAAGAGGACTAAGGCTGCTGAGGGGAGAAAGAAGGTAGACTGAGGCTGCTGAGAGGAAAAAGGAAGAGGACTAAGGCTGCTGAGGGGAGAAAGAAGGGAGACTGAGGCTGCTGAGAGGGAAAAGGAAGAGGACTGAGGCTGCTGAGGGGGAAAGGAGGGAGACTGAGGCTGCTGAGAGGGAAAAGGAAGAGGACTAAGGCTGCTGAGGGGAGAAAGAAGGGAGACTGAGGCTGCTGAGAGGAAAAAGGAAGAGGACTAAGGCTGCTGAGGGGGAAAGGAGGGAGACTGAGGCTGCTGAGAGGGAAAAGGAAGAGGACTAAGGCTGCTGAGGGGAGAAAGAAGGGAGACTGAGGCTGCTGAGAGGGAAAAGGAAGAGGACTGAGGCTGCTGAGGGGGAAAGGAGGGAGACTGAGGCTGCTGAGAGGGAAAAGGAAGAGGACTAAGGCTGCTGAGGGGAGAAAGAAGGTAGACTGAGGCTGCTGAGAGGAAAAAGGAAGAGGACTGAGGCTGCTGAGGGGAGAAAGAAGGGAGACTGAGGCTGCTGAGAGGGAAAAGGAAGAGGACTAAGGCTGCTGAGGGGAGAAAGAAGGGAGACTGAGGCTGCTGAGAGGAAAAAGGAAGAGGACTGAGGCTGCTGAGGGGGAAAGGAGGGAGACTGAGGCTGCTGAGAGGGAAAAGGAAGAGGACTAAGGCTGCTGAGGGGAGAAAGAAGGGAGACTGAGGCTGCTGAGAGGGAAAAGGAAGAGGACTGAGGCTGCTGAGGGGGAAAGGAGGGAGACTGAGGCTGCTGAGAGGGAAAAGGAAGAGGACTGAGGCTGCTGAGGGGAGAAAGAAGGGAGACTGAGGCTGCTGAGAGGAAAAAGGAAGAGGACTAAGGCTGCTGAGGGGAGAAAGAAGGGAGACTGAGGCTGCTGAGAGGAAAAAGGAAGAGGACTGAGGCTGCTGAGGGGGAAAGGAGGGAGACTGAGGCTGCTGAGAGGGAAAAGGAAGAGGACTAAGGCTGCTGAGGGGAGAAAGAAGGGAGACTGAGGCTGCTGAGAGGAAAAAGGAAGAGGACTGAGGCTGCTGAGGGGGAAAGGAGGGAGACTGAGGCTGCTGAGAGGGAAAAGGAAGAGGACTAAGGCTGCTGAGGGGAGAAAGAAGGGAGACTGAGGCTGCTGAGAGGAAAAAGGAAGAGGACTAAGGCTGCTGAGGGGAGAAAGAAGGTAGACTGAGGCTGCTGAGAGGAAAAAGGAAGAGGACTGAGGCTGCTGAGGGGGAAAGGAGGGAGACTGAGGCTGCTGAGAGGGAAAAGGAAGAGGACTGAGGCTGCTGAGGGGAGAAAGGAGGGAGACTGAGGCTGCTGAGAGGAAAAAGGAAGAGGACTGAGGCTGCTGAGGGGGAAAGGAGGGAGACTGAGGCTGCTGAGAGGGAAAAGGAAGGGGACTGAGGCTGCTGAGAGGGAAAAGGAAGGGGACTGAGGCTGCTGAGAGGGAAAAGGAAGAGGACTAAGGCTGCTGAGGGGGGATGTCGGGGGTGCTTTGAATGTGATTTCCTGCTTCTTAGCGGGGGGTTGGACTGGATGGCCCATGAGGTCTCTTCCAGCTCTACTATTCTATGATTCTATGAAAAGGAAGGGGACTGAGGCTGCTGAGGGGGAAAGGAGGGAGACTGAGGAATGGTGGGAGTTGGAGTCCAAAACACCTGGAGGGAAGCCCAAAGTTTGCCCATGTCTGTTTTGCAGCCACATTTGGTAGAGTTGTTCTCCCCAAAGGTTTTGAAGCCTCACTTCAAACCTGAGAGGTGGGAAAGCCTTTCCTAGCCTTTCTCTTGACCCTTCTGTTGATGTTTTGGCTGAACCGCTTCTCCGCTTCCTTCTCCGCCTCCAGGCTGGAGCGTCTGGCAAGATGAGAGCTGTCGCCGTCTCCCTCCTCCTGGTGTTCCTCACCGGTAAGTAACGGACGGGAACCATGGCTTTCGGGCCCTCCGAGGCCCCCCAGTCCCTGGCCTGAGGAAGACCCCTCTGTGCTGTAACTCTGCCCAGTATGAGCAGCCACTCACTGTCCAAGTCCGGGATCCAAGCCAGTGTAGACTATGGAGGGATAATAGTCCATAGTCCGTTCCAAAGGTCCTCACCAAAACTCCCAAGACCGTGCGTAATCCGAAGTCCAAAGCCAAGGCCCAAAACACAATAAGGCTCACAAAGTCATCCAAGCTGTAGCAGGTTCCAGACATTCCCAACAAAGACCCAATCCTGGCAGCCCCTCATCTTCGTCTGTATTGCCGACCCTGACCCTAACTGTCTCCCCACAGGAACCCAGGCTCGCCACTTCTGGCAGCACGATGAGCCGCAGCACACGCCCATGGAGAACCTCCAAAACGCCATCCACCTCTACATGGAAACGGCAAAGGCTGGAGCCCACGAAATCCTGACCCAGTTCGATGCCTCGGCCCTCGGCAAACAGCTCGAGTGAGTAACCGACTTGGGGAAACCTCTCTCTGTCTTGGGGTGCTGTGGGCGTCCTCCCAGAACGGGGGCTCAGGTCCTAAGCCCATCTCAGCACCCCTCTGGAAATCCTCGCTGGGTTTTTGGAAGGATGGGAGGGATGTGTGTGCAAGTGGCCTTTGCTGTCGTTATCTTGGAGCTCAGAGCCCGTCCAGAAGGTGCAAACATCCACCAAACTCCCATTACAAGGTGATGGAGAAGGTGGCCAGAGATGAGCCGATTCTCCAGCTCTTGTCCCACTCTTGCATTCTGGCAAACCAACTTGGAGACTGGGTTGCTGTGATTTTTCTGGGCTGCCTGGCCATGTTCCAGAAGCATTCTCTCCTGACGTTTCACCCACATCTATGAGGTTGTGAGGTCTGTTGGAAACGGAGGCAAGTAGAGATAGATAGATAGATAGATAGATAGATAGATAGATAGATAGATAGATAGATAGATAGATAGATAGATAGATAGATAGATATAAAGGTAAAGGTTTCCCCTGACATTAAGTCCAGTCGTGATCGACTCTGGGGGTTGGTGCTCATCTCCATTTCTAAGCCGAAGAGCCGGCATTGTCCTTAGACTCCTCCAAGGTCATGTGGCCACTGGCATGACTGCATGGAGCGCCGTTACCTTCCCACCAGAGCAGTACCTATTGATCTACTCACATTGGCATGTTTTTGAACTGCTAGGTTGGCAGGAGCTGGAGCTAACAGCAGGTGCTCATTCCACTCCCGGGATTTGAACCTAGGACCTTTCAGTCTGCAAGTTCAGCAGCTCAGTGCTTTAACACACTGAGCCACCGGGGCTCCATAGATAGATAGATAGATAGATAGATAGACAGCTCCTGCCAACCTAGCAGTTCGAAAACATGCCAATGTGAGTAGATCAATAGGTACCACTCTGGCGGGAAGGTACCGGCGCTCCATGCAGTCATGCCGGCCACATGACCTTGGAGGTGTCTATGGATAATGCTGACTGGACTTAATGTCAGGGGAAACCTTTACCTTTACCTTAGATATATATCTGTGGAATGATGTCCAGGGTGGGAGAAGGAAAAAGAACTCTTGTCTGTTGGAGGCAAATGTGAATGTTGCAGTTGACCACCTTGATTAGCATTTAATGGTCTTGCAGCTCCAAAGCCTAGCTGGCTGCTGCCTGGAGGAATCTTTGGTTGGCCCTGATAGTTTCCTGCCTGGAATTCCTCTGTTTTCTGAGTGTTGTTCTTGAGCCAGATTTTGTTCATTTTCCTGGTTTCCCATGAAAGCAGCCAGGCTTTGAAGCTGCAAGGCTATTCAATGCCAGCTTCACACCCTGGGTGCTTTCATGGGAAACCATGGAAACAAACAAAATCTGACTACCAGTATTTCAAAACTCTAAAATCAGGATAGTAAATTTTAAAAAACCAACACTCAGAAAATGAAGAAATTCCAGACAGGAAACAATCAGGGCCAGTTAACACCTCCCAACAAAGGATTCCCCCAGGCAGGAAGCAGCCAGGCTTTGAAACTGCAAGGCTACTCAATGCTAGCCAAGGTGGCCAATGGCAACCTTCACACTTGCCTCCAACAGACGAGTTTTTCCTCCCACCCTGGACATCCTTCCACAGATATTTATATAAGCCCCACTTGCCTGGTTTTCAACAGACCTCACAACCTCTGAAGATACCTGCCATAGATGTGGGTGAAACGTCAGGAGAGAATGCTTCTGGAACATGGCCATGAAACTCACAGCCAACCAGTTTTTTGGGGGTTTTTTTGTGTCAGGAGCGACTTGAGAAACTGCAAGTCGCTCCTGGAGTGAGAGAATTGGCTGTCTGCAAGGACGTTGCCCAGGGGACATTGCCCAGATGTTTTTGATGATTTTACCATCCTTGTGGGAGGCTTCTCTCATGTCCCCGCATGGAGCTGGAGCTGATAGAGGAAGCTCATCCGCGCTCTCCCCGGGTGGGATTCGAACCTGGTAGTCTTCAGGTCAGCAGCCCAACCTTCAAGTCACAAGGCTTTAACCCACTGCACCACCGGGGGCTCCAGCTAAGCAATGATTCCAGCCATGAAAGCGTTGGACAAAACTGGGAGTGTTGGGTCAGTGTGCCAGGGAATTCCATTCCGAAAGAGCCGAACTGACCGTCTGGCCGTTCCGTTTCCGCAGCCTGAAGGTGGCCGAGAACTACGAGACGCTGAGCGCGGCGGTGACCAAGTTCCGCGAGGATCTCTCCCCGCAGATCGAGGCCCTGAAGACGCAGGTCAACGCGGACCTGGAGAGCCTGCGGCAGGAGCTGGGCAAGGACCTGGAGGAGGTCAAGGCCAAGATCCAGCCCTTCGTGGAGGAGTTTGGGAAGAAGCTCAAGCAGGAGGCGGACGCCTACCAGGCCCGGCTGCAGCCCATCGGGGAGGAGATGCGCCAGCTGGCCCAGCAGAACCTGGAGAAGGCCCAGGAGAAGCTGCGCCCCGTGGCCGAGGAGGCCCAGAACAAGTTCCGCGCGCTGGTCAACGAGCTGCGGCAGAGGGTGGCCCCGCACGGGGAGGAGCTGCGGCAGAAGCTGGCCGAGAAGATCGCCTCCGTCCGGGAGCACGGCCTGCCCGAGGTCCGGCAGTACCAGGCCCGCGTCCAGCAGCACCTGGGAGAGTTCCGGGAGAGGGTGGCGCCCATGGTGGAGAAGCTGCGCGAGGAGCTGGCCCCCGTGGCCCAGGCCGTGCGCGCCCGCCTGACCGAGATGCTCACCGTCCTGCAGAAGACCCTGGAGGCCGCCCAGCAGGAGCAGCAGCAGGAGTCCTGAGCCCCCCCCCCCCGTGACCCCGTGACTCCGAGACCCTTCTCCCCCCCCCCCCCCACTCCCTCTTTGATGCGTTTCCCGTGCAAGACCTCTCCCTCCTTTTTAACTTCTGTTTCCAAGCATTACAACAATAATAAAAATGCAAGGGAGGTCATGGCATCCAGCTGTCCGAGCTTTGCCGAGTGTCTGCTTCTTGTTAGGGGACGAGGTGTTTCTGGCCTGCGTCAATAGAAGTTCAGTGCCTAGATCCAGGGATGGAAGTCCTGCTCCCCATGCTCTCTTCTCTTTGTTATTTTAATCCGTCTAACAAAGGTCTAGATAGCTACATCTTGACTAATAGAGGACAGAGGTGCGTCCTCTCTGAAACAAAGCAGGAAGCTGGAATGGCGACCAACCAAGCCTCGTGGGTCGCTTCTCCTCTAGGGCCATAAACATTCCAAAAGCCAAATTGGGAAAGTTACGTCAAAGCCCTAGGAGAGATCACATTTCTAGAAACATCAAAGGGTGGGCTGACCTAAATAGGACGGGAAGCAGGAAACAATGGTGAATCCTATCTAGCCATACTTTGGAAACGGGGAAAGGATTCCCTCAATTTAACTCTATCATCTATCTGACTACATTTAGACTTGAGTAGTCCAGGGTGACTCCCAACAAAGTCTTCCCTAGAAGAAAGCACCAAGACACACGCTGGGTAGATTCCAACAGGTTTATTGTACGGAATACCAGAATCTTCTCCGTAGCCCATTTATATAGGGGCTCTCACATACCAGAGGGTAATTGAGGTTTTATGGCTGGCATCTGTTCTTTGTCAGCGCTTGCTCTGTGTTCGGAGATGTCATGAGATGTGGGATCATGACATTCTGCCTGGGTCAGACCACATTACCTGGAATCACACTGTGTCCCGTTCTGGACACCGCAAGTGAAGGGAGAGGTTGACTCTTAAGCTGGAATGTGTCCAGAGGAAGAGAGACTCAAAGGCTCAAGGGTCTGGAGAACAATCCCTATGAGGAGCGGCTGAAACAGCTGGACATGTTGAGTCTGCAGAAGAGAAGGCTGAGAGAGAAAAGTCCTAAGGAGGAGGGAGCTGGCAAAGGCCACAAGGCTACGTCAGGACCTGGAGGGGGAACTGTGGTGTCTGGTGGGACCTCCCAAGACCATCTAGTCCAGGGGTCCCAAACTAAGGCCTGGGGGCTGGATGTGGCCCATCAAAGCTATTTATCCGGCCCCCATGGCACAAGGGCAGAAGGGGGTTGGACTAAATGACCCAAGGGGTCTCGTCTTCTCTTACAAGCATTATTATTATTATTATTATTATTATTATTATTATTATTATTATTATTATTATTATTTCTTGGTGGCCAACTATAGTCCAGCCCTCCAACGGTCTGAAGGATCGTGAACTGGGGTTTTCCTGGCAAGGTTTATTCTGTTGTCGCCATTCCAAAGGGTTCAGAGAATCATCCAGTCTTAAAGTTGGAAGAGACCCGGTGGGCCATCCAGTTCAACCTGCAAAGAAGCAGGAAAATCTCCTGCAAAGCACCCCCGACAGACGGTCTCCTCCTCCTTCTCCTTCTCCGTTTGCCATGAAGGCCTAAAAAAAATATTTCGGGGACCGTTTTTGAATCGGGGTTCCTCTTATGTCTGGATTTCCCTGAAAAATAGGTTTTGCATCCAAAGTCAGGGGTCCCCATATGCCTGAGCATACACATAGAGAATATGCCTGGATTGGCCCTGGGAACAAAGGATCTCTTTTGACCAGGTTTGCATTGGGAATCGAGGGCACCATGTGCCAGGCCTTACATTAAAAATAGGGGTCCTTGTTATTCCTGGAGTTACATTAAGAATAAGGGGTCCCCATAGGCCCAGCCTTGTATTCAGAACAGGATATTCTTAATATTCTTAATGCAAGGCCAGGCACAGGGGGAACTCCTATTCTTAATGCAAAGCCAGGCATTAGTCCCCAGGTGCCTGGCCTTATAGGGCTTCTCTTCTGCATAGATATTCCTTAAGAATAAGGGGACCCCAAGGGCCATCCAGTCTCACCCGCTTCTGCCAGGAAGGGCACCATCCAAGCCCTCCCAACAGATGTCCAGACTTACAGAATCATAAATGTAGAGTTGGAAGGGACCCCAAGGGCCATCCAGTCCCACCCGCTTTTGCCAGGAAGAGCACCATCCAAGCCCTCCCAACAGATGTCCAGACTCACAGAGTCATACATGTAGAGTTAGAAGGGACCCCAAGGGCCATCCAGTCCCACCCGCTTTTGCCAGGAAGAGCACCATCCAAGCCCTCCCGACAGATAGCCAGACTCACAGAGTCATACATGTAGAGTTGGAAGGGACCCCAAGGGCCATCCAGTCCCACCCGCTTTTGCCAGGAAGAGCACCATCCAAGCCCTCCCAACAGATGTCCAGACTCACAGAGTCATACATGTAGAGTTGGAAGGGACCCCAAGGGCCATCCAGTCCCACCCGCTTTTGCCAGGAAGAGCACCATCCAAGCCCTCCCAACAGATGTCCAGACTCACAGAGTCATACATGTAGAGTTAGAAGGGACCCCAAGGGCCATCCAGTCTCACCCGCTTTTGCCAGGAAGAGCACCATCCAAGCCCTCCCGACAGATAGCCAGACTCACAGAGTCATACATGTAGAGTTAGAAGGGACCCCAAGGGCCATCCAGTCTCACCCGCTTCTGCCAGGAAGGGCACCATCCAAGCCCTCCCGACAGATAGCCAGACTTACAGAGTCATACATGTAGAGTTAGAATGGACCCCAAGGGCCATCCAGTCTCACCCGCTTCTGCCAGGAAGGGCACCATCCAAGCCCTCCCGACAGATAGCCAGACTTACAGAGTCATACATGTAGAGTTAGAAGGGACCCCAAGGGCCATCCAGTCCCACCCGCTTTTGCCAGGAAGAGCACCATCCAAGCCCTCCCGACAGATAGCCAGACTTACAGAGTCATACATGTAGAGTTAGAAGGGACTCCAAGGGCCATCCAGTCTCACCCGCTTCTGCCAGGAAGGGCATCATCCAAGCCCTCCCAACAGATGTCCAGACTTACAGAATCATACCCATAAAGTTAGAAGGGACTCAAGGGCCATCCAGTCCAGCCCACTTCTGCCAAGAAGGGCACCAACCAAGCCCTCCCTACAGATGTCCAGACTTATAGAATCATACCCATAGAGTTAGAAGGGACCAAGGACACCATCCAAACCCTCTTGACAGATGGCCAGACAGTTATAAAATCCGAACCCTAGAGTTCAAAGAGACCCAAAGGGCCATCTAGTCCCGCCCACTCCTGCCAGGAAGGGCACCATCCAAGCCCTCCCAACAGATGTCCAGACTGTTACAGAATTATATATATAGACAAGGGTTCTTTCTCCCACCCTGGACATTATTCCAGAGGGATATTAGATGCACCTCTGTGTTGTTGAAGAGGCTTTCGTGATCACTGTGTTGCAGGGAGTTTTCCGTGCTGCGTGGCCATGTTTCAGTAGCATCCCCTCCTGACATTTCGCCTGAAGGGAGACCAACCCCTTCTGATATGTTTGTTGGGTTCGCAGCAAGAAACACACACACGTGCAGAGTGTCGGCAAGGTTTAATAAAGGGGGAGGCCACACATCTGGGCAAGTGGGAAGGAGGAAGGGGAGAATAAAGGAAGGAAGGAAGGAAGGAAGGAAGGAAGGGAGGGAGGGAGGAAGGAAGGGAGGGAGGGAGGGTCTGGGGAGGGGGAGACGGCCCCGGAGACCCCTGGCTCTTCACGTCGTCCTTATGCGCCACCGGCCGTGGTCTTCTCCCAGAGCGTGGCCAGCTGGTCCTTCAACTGGCCAAAGTACTCCTGCGTTTGGGCCAAGCCGGCCTGCAGCCATGCCCTACGAGGAGGAGGAAGGGCAATCATTATGTGTTTTACAATGATTGTGATTTTTTTTAATGCCTTTTAATTTATTTGTGTGTTTTTGTATTTGATATTACTGTATGCTGTATACTGTATGCTGGTTTTATATCTGTAAGCCGCCCCGAGTCCCTCTGGGGAGATGGTGGCGGGGTACAAAAATAAAATTATTATTATTATTATTATTATTATTATTATTATTATTATTATTATTATTATTATTATTAGGGCAGGAGGTGGGGTGAGAGGAGGAGTGGGCCGGGGGCTTCCTTTGGGCCCTTGTTCCCCTCCTGGCCCTCCGGATCCGGAACCTGATCTAGAACCCGTTGCACTCGGAGCGATCCAAAGCCATGATCCACATTCAAAGTCCAGAACGAGCATCCCCCAAGGGACCAACAAGATCGGTCCGGACCTAAAGTGACCTTAAATGACTCTATTGCACTTTATCTATTTACGAATTTGTTACTCATAATGTGCACCTTGCTTATCATCATCATCATCATTTAATTACTTATTAATCGCTCTCCATCCACGATGCTCTAGGCGATTTACAAGATAAATTTGTATCCACTATTATCCACTATTGCAACCTCATTGTTTTTAATTTGATGTTTTAATTCTGTGTTGTGTATATTTTATTATTCCTTTCTGTTGTTGTCCTTTGATGTTTCATATTTTATCATCGCTTGTATTTCGATTTTGCTGTAAGCCGCCCCGAGTCCCCTGCGGGGGAGATGGAGGCGGGATATAAATAAACATTATTATTATTATTATTATTATTATTATTATTATTATTATTATTATTTTATTATGACACAGCAAACAAGATAGATATGCTGGATTTCGTTTCACAAAATCACAAGTCGAACACTTCCCAAGTGTCTAGGACTGTGTGATTTATTATTATTATTATTATTATTATTATTATTATTATTATTATTATTATTATTATGTCACAGCAAACAAGATAGACATGCTCGATTTCGTATCACAAAATCACAAGTCAAACACTTCCCAAGTGTCTAGGACTCTGTGATTATTATTATTATTATTATTATTATTATTATTATTATTATTATTATTATTAAATTGTATGACACAGCAAACAATATAGACATGCTGGATTTCGTATCACAAAATCACAAGTCGAACACTTCCCAAGTGTCTAGGACTGTGTCATGTATTTTCGGATGATGTGCGCAGATCCCAGTAGGGTGGCCTTTTTCAGTTGGCAGATCGTAATTTTGTCAATGTCATTATTATTATTATTATTATTATTATTATTATTATTATTATTATTATTTTATTATGACACAGCAAACAAGATAGACATGCTGGATTTTGTTTCACAAAATCACAAGTCGAACACTTCCCAAGTGTCTAGGACTCTGTGATTATTATTATTATTATTATTATTATTATTATTATTATTATTATTATTATTATGTCACAGCAAACAAGATAGACATGCTGGATTTCGTATCACAAAATCACAAGTCGAACACTTCCCAAGTGTCTAGGACTCTGTGATTATTATTATTATTATTATTATTATTATTATTATTATTATTATTATTATTAAATTGTATGACACAGCAAGCAAGACAGATATGCTGGATTTCGTATCACAAAATCACAAGTCAAACACTTCCCAAGTGTCTAGGACTGTGTCATGTATTTTCGGATGATTTGCGCAGATCCCAGTAGGGTGGCCTTTTTCAGTTGGCAGATCGTAATTTTGTCAATGTCATTATTATTATTATTATTATTATTATTATTATTATTATTATTATTATTATTAAATTGTATGACACAGCAAACAAGATAGACATGCTGGATTTCGTATCACAAAATCACAAGTCGAACACTTCCCAAGTGTCTAGGACTGTGTCATGTATTTTCGGATGATGCGCACAGATCCCAGTAGGGTGGCCTTTTTCAGTTGGCAGATCGTAATTTTGTCAATGTCATTATTATTATTATTATTATTATTATTATTATTATTATATTTCAAGTGCAACTCCAAACACAACACACTCCCTGTGTGATCTAAAGCACGTATGAACATTTCAGGGGGTGGGAAGTGGATCTGAATCCATTGTGAGTCAGTGGGATCCATGACTTTCTATTATTTCGCACAATTCTCTAATGACCTGAAGCTCCTTCGGATGGTTTTCCATCTGAATTATTTATTTATTTATTTATTTATTTATTTATTTATCTGCAACATTTATATCCCACTGTTCTCACCCCAAAGGGGACTCAGGGCAGTTTACATTACAGTAGAGTCTCACTTATCCAACATTCGCTTATCCAACGTTCTGGATTATCCAACGCATTTTTGTAGTCAGTGTTTTCAATACATCGTGATATTTTGGCGCTAAATTCATAAATACAGTAATTACTACGTAGCATTACTGCATATTGAACTACTTTTTCTGTCAAATTTGTTGTACAACATGATGTTTTGGTGCTTAATTTGTAAAATCATAACCTAATTAGATGTTTAATAGGCTTCTCCTCAATCTCTCCTTATTATCCAACGTATTCGCTTATCCAACGTTCTGCTGGCCCGTTTATGTTGGATAAGTGAGACTCTACTGTATATATACATACAATGTA
Source organism: Anolis carolinensis (assembly GCF_035594765.1). Lineage (NCBI taxonomy): Eukaryota > Metazoa > Chordata > Lepidosauria > Squamata > Anolidae > Anolis > Anolis carolinensis. Next base: position 1,044,332 of record NW_026943819.1, read on the forward strand.
TTATATTATACGACTATATTGCAATATTATTAGTAATATGGTATGTAATGTAAATATACAATTATAATAGTGAATTATTATAATTGAAGGTGCGCATGCAATGTTGAATTCATGCTCAGGGCTATGGGATCCTGGGAGTTGTCGTTTTCCAAAGCACATGCCCTACTAGGTCCCTCTTTTCTGGGTATTTTAATGTAATGATTCTATCTTTATATTGCTGCTGCAGTCCCCCCCACTAATGAAGTTTGACTGAATTGTATTGGTGGTTGTTTGATATTATTACGGTTGTATTAACTTTTGTTTTAATTTTTGTTTTATTGCCTTATCGTGTTTTAACCTGTGTATATTGTGCTAATTTATTTGTGTTGTTACTTTTGAAACAATGTGAGCCGCCCCGAGTCTCCGCGGGGAGATGGTGGGGGATATAAATAAAGTTGTATTATTATTATTATTATTATTATTATTATTATTATTATTATTATTATTATTATTGTATGCACAGCAAACAAGATAGATATGCTGGATTTCGTATCACAAAATCACAAGTCAAACACTTCCCAAGTGTCTAGGACAATTTATTATTATTATTATTATTATTATTATTATTATTATTATTATTATTATTATTATTGTATGACACAGCAAACAAGATAGATATGCTGGATTTCGTATCACAAAATCACAAGTCAAACACTTCCCAAGTGTCTAGGACAATTTATTATTATTATTATTATTATTATTATTATTATTATTATTATTATTATTATTATTATTGTATGACACAGCAAACAAGATAGATATGCTGGATTTCGTATCACAAAATCAGAAGTCGAACACTTCCCAAGTGTCTAGGACTGTGTGATGTATTTTCGGATGATGCGCCCAGATCCCAGTAGGGTGGCCTTTTGCAGTTGGCAGATTGTAATTTTTTATTATTATTATTATTATTATTATTATTATTATTATTATTATTATTATTATTATTATTATTATTCTCTAGATGCAAACACACTGCAGAATGAATGTGGTTTGACATCACTTCAACTACCATGGCTCCATTCTACAGGATCCTGGGAGCTGTAGTTTCCCAAAGTCCATAGCCTACTCTGGCTGCGTCAGTTCTACACCATTGAATAGATGCAGTTTGGCACCACTTTGAGTGCCATGTCTCCATGCTACAAGATCCCGGGAGCTGTAGTTTCCCAAAGTCCACAGCCTTCTTTTGGTGCGTCTACATTGCAGAATTAATGGGGTTTGGCCCCACTTTATAGGCTTTAGATCACACAGGGAGTGGACGGAAACCCAGTGGTTTTGGGGCAAGTGCGGGGATCCCGCCTCGGCCTTTTGGGGGTGTTTTGGGAGGAAGGCCACTCACCTGGCCTGCTGGGTGGTTGGAGACTCCCGGAGGGTGACCATGTGCTCCTGGGCCTTCTGGGCCACTTGCTGGACGTAGACCTGCACCTTCTCCACCAGAGACTCCTCCGCCGGCGCCTCGGCCCCTGTTTGAGAAGAGAGAGCCCACCCCATGGAGAGACAGAAGCAGGAAGCACAAAGGCAGGTCCTTGTCATGGTCTCCAGTCTTTGACAAAGAACAGATGCCAGCCGTAAAACCTCAATGACCCTCTGGTATGTGAGAGCCCCTATATCAATGGGCCAAAGAGAAGGTTCTGGTATTCTGTACAATAAAACCTGTTGGAATCTACCAGCGTGTGTCTTGGGCCAGCCATAAAACCTCAATGACCCTCTGGTATGTGAGAGCCCCTATATAAATGGGCCAAAGAGAAGGTTCTGGTATTCTGTACAATAAAACCTGTTGGAATCTACCAGCGTGTGTCTTGGGCCAGCCATAAAACCTCAATGACCCTCTGGTATGTGAGAGCCCCTATATAAATGGGCCAAAGAGAAGGTTCTGGTATTCTGTACAATAAAACCTGTTGGAATCTACCAGCGTGTGTCTTGGGCCAGCCATAAAACCTCAATGACCCTCTGGTATGTGAGAGCCCCTATATAAATGGGCCAAAGAGAAGGTTCTGGTATTCTGTACAATAAAACCTGTTGGAATCTACCAGCGTGTGTCTTGGTGTTTTTCTGATGGAAGACTGACCCACAGCACAACTGGGAGAAGAGAACCCGAGAGTCCTCCATCCGCCCCTGTTTCCCCCATAGTTTTCTGTTGCCCCGAACCCCCGGTCCGTTCTTACGTGCGAAGGAGGCCACCAGCGCCAGGAGCACCAACAGCAGCAGGAGAGGGCCCTTCATGGCGTGGCTTCACTGGACCTGCGTGGGAGGGAACCGGAGAGTCGGAAGGGGCCGCCAGAGGCCACCCAGTCCAGCCCCCTTTCCCCATGGTGCCATCAAGGCAACCTCCCGACAGATGGCCATCAGGGCTCTGCTTAGAAGCCTCCCAAGAGGGAGATTCCACTAGATTCCGAGGCAGGGAGTTCCACTGCTGAACAGCTCTTGAGTTGGGGTTGTTGTATGTATTCCGGGTTGTGTGGCCATGTTCTAGAAGTATTCTCTCCTGACATTAAAGTCACATGAATGTGAAACGCACGTCACAACCTCTGAGGATGCCTGCCATAGATGTGGGTGAAACGTCAGGAGAGAATACTTCTGGAACATGGCCACACAGCCCGAAAGACATACAACAACCCTGTGATCCCGGCCATGAAAGCCTTCGACAGGCCTTGAGTTGGTTGTCGGAAGCTTTCATGGCCGGAATCACTGGGTTGCGGTGAGTTTTCTGAGTGTCTGGCCGTGTTCTAGAAGCATTTTCTCCTGACGTCTTGCCCACATCTATGGCAGACATCCTCAGAGGTTAAAATGTCAGGAGAGAATGCTTCTCTACACAGAAAACTTCAGATATTGAATCATGGGAGTCATGTCACTAGGCAAGGGAGCCCCTTCCTTCCCTCCCACTGTTCATTCCCAGGGACAGGCCGGGAGAAATGGGACCCGGGGGTCCTAGAGGCCATCTAGTCCACCCCACGGCCATTCATTTATTTACTATGTTTCTGTCCTGCTCTGTCCCACCCCAAAGGGGACTCAAAGTGCTTTATAGTTTGGCAAGACTCAGTGCCACATGCGCAAGGCAACACGTTGGCAGCCCCACCAGCCACGTCTCCCTGCCCTTTGGCCCCTTGACCCACACGCCTCGTCCCACTCCGCGAAGCCTGCCCTTTGGCCCCAGCCATCCAGGACACCATTGGGGGTGACGCAAGAGGCCTGTAGGCTGGCAGGAATGCTGGGAGTTGGAGTCCAAAACACCCGGAGGGCCCAGGTTTGCCCAGGCCGGAACTCATTCTCAAGGATTGAAAGTCTTGTAGCCTTTCCACCAACTTAACCTAGTTTGCGGGCTTTCGAAATCAGGACCGCACAATTTAACAGGAAACAACACTTGCAAAGTAGGAACGTATTTTCATTATTATTTTCATTATTATTATTATTATTATTATTATTATTATTATTATTATTATTATTTTATGACACAGCAAACAAGATAGATATGCTGGATTTCATATCCCAAAAATCACAAGTCAAACACTTCCCAGGCGTCTAGGACTCTGTGATGTATATTATCATCATTATTCTTCTTATTATTATTATTATTCTATTTTGACACAGAAAACAAGATAGATATGCTGGATTTTGTATCACAAAATCACAAGCCAAACACTTCCCAAGTGTCTAGGACTGTGTGATGTATATTATCATTATATTATTATTATTATTATTATTATTATTATTATTATTATTATTGTATGACACAGCAAACAAGATAGACATGCTGGATTTCGTATCACAAAATCACAAGCCAAACACTTCCCAAGTGTCTAGGACTGTGTGATGTATCTCCAGATGATGCGTGCAGATCCCAGTCAGGTGGCCTTTTGCAGTTAGGAATGGTGGGAGTTGGAGTCCAAAACACCTGGAGGGCAGGCCCAAGTTTGCCCAGGCCTGGCTTAGAAACTAGGTGGTCGTGGGAGACCCCTCCCAGAAGAGTGACCCCCCCAAAGCCCCCCCCCCAAAAGCCCCCAACTCACCTGTTCCGTAATTCTCCCAAAATCTCTGCCGGACCCTCCTGGTCAGCGGGGCCCTTTTATACCCCCCTCCCTCCCTCCCTCCCTCCCTCCCCCTTCCCTCCGCCCCGTCCAGCACACTTTGGCCAAAGTTCGGCTGACCAGATGGATGGACGATTGACCTGCAAATGGAGTCCCATCTCCAGGGCAGAAGAAGAGAGAGAGCTCGGGGACCCGGCGGTGCTAGAAGAAGGCATTGCTTGTTTTAGCATATTTAGTATCATCGGTTTGGTAAGATGTAACACTACATATTAGGAAAAACTCAGTCTTTAGTTTTGTTTTCTCACAAATGCTCCCATAAGGATATTAGTGAACTACAATTCCCAAAGTCGTCTGTCAATCCTCCCCAAACCCTTCCTATATCCAAAGTTGGTCATGTTGGGTCTGGGTTTGGTCCAGATCTGATGTTGGCTGGGTTCAGGGCTCCCTGGATAAGGGTGAACTACAACTCCCAGAACCAAGACCAATCACCCCGCCCCTCAGAGTGAGTCTGTATACACAGTGTGTCATGCTGCTTAAGTGTGTTTGGTCCAGATCTGAAGTCAGCTGGGTTCAGTGCTCTCTGGATAAGGGTGAACTACAACTCCCAGAACCAAGGCCAATCACCCCCAAACTCTTGTGCATCTGTATTCACGGTTGGCTATGTTGGAGCTATGCGCCAAGTTTGGTCCAGATCTGAAGTCGGCTGGGTTCAGTGCTCTCTGGATAACGGGTGAACTACAACTCCCAGAGCCCAGGTCAATCACCCCCAAAATCTTGTGCATCTGTATTCACAGTTGGCTATGTTGGAGCTAGGTGCCAAGTTTGGTCCAGATCTGAAGTCAGCTGGGTTCAGGGCTCCCTGGATAAGGGTGAACTACAACTCCCCAATCACCCCTAAACCCCTGTGTGTCTACATGCAACTCAAGGAGGCGAAGAAGCCCAAGGGAAATGTCTTGGGTGGGTCCCAGGCCATTTGTTTTCCGTCCGGCTCCTCAAGAGGGAGGGAGGGGGGAGGGGGGCTGCTTGACCTTTGGCCCCTCCGGCCCTTGCTGGCCGCCCTTCTGCCCAGCGAGCGCCAAATCCTCCCGGCCTTGGACTTTGTGGCCTCCGATAAGGCTCCGTCCAAACCGCAGAGTCAACACGTTTCTCTTCTTCCGAAACCAAGAGAGATGCCTTTGGGAAGGGGGGGGGGGGGGGGGGGAGAGAGAGAGAGAGAGAGAGAGAAAGCACTCTGCCCATGCCCAGAGGCAGACCCCAAAGGGCTCATGTGTCTTTGTGGGGTGTTTGGGATTACACCAAGTAATATAGAAATAGTTAACAACAACAACAACAACAACACTGTAACACAGGCATGGGCAAACATCCTCCCTCCAGGTCTTTACTTGTTAACTAGCTGTGCCCGGCCACGCGTTGCTGTGGCTTTTTTGGTGGTGTTGGGCAATCTACATTAGGTTTTATTTTTGGTGTGAGGTAATCCTCGTCTGTTTTGAATGGGATTATATGAGTCTACACTGCCATATACTCCAGATCAGGGGTCCCCAAACTAAGGCCCGGGGGCCGGATGCGGCCCTCCAAGGTCATTTACCTGGCCCCCGCCCTCAGTTTTATAATATAATATTTTTGTATCAGTTTTAATAATATAATATATTGTATATACATATAATATTGAGAATAATCTTATGTTATACAATATAATACTAATAGTAATACCATATAATAATATTAATTATATGTTATATATTACATATTATATAATAGTATAGTGGTATAGTTCAATATAGTAATATATAATGCTAATATTGTGTTATGCTAATAATGTAATATATTGTATGTACATACAGCTGCTCTGAGTCCCCTTTGGGGTGAGAAGGGTGGGATATAAATGTAGTAAATAAATGCGGTAAATAAATAATTAATTTTAGACTTAGGCTCGGCCAAAGTCTGACATGACTTGAAGGCACACAACAACAACAACAACAACAACAATCCTAATTAACTTGACTATCTCATTGGCCAGAAGCAGGCCCACACTTTCCATTGAAATCCTAATAGGTTTATGTTGGTTAAAATTGTTTTCATTTTTAAATATTGTAGTCTATTGTTGTTGTTGTTGCACTACAAATAAGATATGTGCAGTGTGCATAGGAATTTGTTTGTATTTTTTTTTCAAATGATAATTTGGCCCCTCAACAGTCTGAAGGATTGTGGACCGGCCCTCGGCTTAAAAAGTTTGGGGACCCCTGCTCCAGATTATCAAAGCAGGTAATATTCATTATCTGTTTTGATCTGGAATATCTATGTCTACGCTGCCATATAATCCGGATTATTAAAGTAGGTAATCCTCATCTGTTTTGAACTTGGTTATATGAGTCTACACTGCCATATAATATAGAAGATGAATGCTCCCATTAGAAAATGTATAAGGATGGGGGAGAACTACAAATCCATCCCCTGCTGGGTTCTGTGTTTCCTGAATTTGGGTGAACTATCACTCCCGGATGGCCAAGTCAATCACCCCCAAACCCCACCAGTATGTCAAGTTTGCCATGTTGGGTCTGTGTGTCAGCTGAGGTCCAGATCCGTCATTGGTGGGGTTCAGAGTGGATGCAGGGTGAACTATAAATCCCACCTGGCTGGGTCAGTCCTTCAAACCCTTTCAGTGTGTTCTGTTGGTTCTGGGGCACGGTGGGCCAGGTTTGGTCCAGATCCGTCATTGGTGGGGTTCAGAATGATCTCTGGGTGCAATGTGAACTACAACTCCCCCTCCGACACCTCCAGTATGTTCTGTTGGTCACCAAGTTTAGTCCAGATTCATCATTGGTGGGGTTCAGAATGATCTCTGGGTGCAATGTGAACTACAACTCCCCTCTCAACACCTCCAATATGTTCTGTTGGTCACCAAGTTTAGTCCAGATTCATCATTGGTGGGGTTCAGAATGATCTCTGGGTGCAATGTGAACTACAACTCTCCCCCTCCGACACCTCCAATATGTTCTGTTGGTCACCAAGTTTAGTCCAGATTCATCATTGGTGGGGTTCAGAATGATCTCTGGGTGCAATGTGAACTACAACTCCCCCCCTCCGACACCTCCAATATGTTCTGTTGGTCACCAAGGTTCTGTGTGCCAGGTTTAGTCCAGATTCATCATTGGTGAGGTTCAGAATGCTCTCTGGACTATAACTCCCACACAGGTGGGTCAGTGTTCTGTTGGTCATTGGGGGGGGGGGGGGGGTCTGTATTCCAAGTTTGGTCCAGGTCCATCATTCATGGGTGTCGCATTGGCCTGTGGAAGTTGGAGCTGAACTGAGTGAAAGTACTACAAGTACTACAAATCCCATCATTCGTGGTCCATCCTAGTTGTTATCCTCCATAAACTTAGTTGTTTTTGTGGCTGACACAAACGGAATTGAATGGGATGAGATACTCCTTGAGAAAACATTGATGTCTGTCCCGCAGAGACAAAGTTCGGGCAGTTTAATAAACTTTTTGTGACAGAGGCAATGAGGAAAGAGTGAGATCTCCAGCCCAGGAACAGAAACGGTGTTGAGATAAGGAGGAAGGAGGCAGACAACGACGGGCCTCCACGTCTCTCCTGCCAAAGTCCAAGCCACGAGGCCGCAAGACCGCGATGGTGATGATGGAGGCAAGGGTGATGTGTCACCGGTCGGGTCGGTCCGTCCGTCCGTCCGTCTGCAGAACTATAAATACGGAAAGGGTCGGACCTCCTCCAGAACAGAACTGAAGGAACAGAGCCCGGCTGGAGGAGGCCAAGGCAGGTGAGAGGAGGGGGAGGAATGGGACCAGCAATGGGAGCTAAGCAGGGCCGGCCCTGGTTCATACTTGGGTGGGTGTCCAGCAATGGGAGCTAAGCAGAGCCGGCCCTGGTTCATACTTGGGTGGGAGGCCAGCAATGGGAGCTAAGCAGGGCTGGCCCTGGTTTGGAATTGGGTGGGAGACCAGCAATGGGCGCTAAGCAGGGCCAGCCCTGGTTCATAATTGGATAGGAGGCCAGCAAAAGGAGCTAAGCAGAGCCAGTCCTGGTTCAAACTTGGGTAGGAGACCAGCAATGGGAGCTAAGCAGGGCCGGCCCTGGTTCAAACTTGGGTAGGAGACCAGCAATGGGAAATAAGCAGGGCCAGCCCTGGTTAATACTTGGGTGGGAGGCCAGCAATGGGAGCTAAGCAGGGCTGGCCCTGGTTCGTAATTGGATGGGAGACCAGCAATGGGACCTAAGCAGGGCCAGCCCTGGTTCATAATTGGATGGGAGACCAGTAAGTAGAGCTAAGCAGCTCCCGTATTGGTTCATCCCTGGGTGAGAGACCACCAAAGGGAGCTAAGCAGGCCCAGTCCTGGTTCAGGAGTGGGTGGGAGACCAGCAATGAATTCTGTATTTCAGAGAAAGAAGCAGCCACGGGATTCATTCCTTCCCTAAGAAGACCATACGAAATCCATGGGTCACCTGCATTAGGGTCACACAAGAAAAGCGAAAGCCACTAACACTCTCTTTCCACTCTTTTTGCAGGGCAGTTGTTTACCAAAGATCTCCACCCAACCCAAAGCCACCATGTTTCTGAAGGGAGCTGCCGTCTTCCTTGGCCTCTTGGCCATCATTCCAGGTATTTTGGGAGGGGTTTCCTTTGCTGTCTCACCCAAAGGGTGTTCTGTGAGCTGATGCGTTGGCAAGGAATGCAATGGGGGGCTTTGGGGTCTCCTTTGCTGCGCTGACCCCACTTTCCGTGCCGTCCTTCAGGAGCCCAGGCCGAGGTCAGCGCTGACCAAGTGGCGGATGTCGTCTGGAGCTACTTCTCGCAGCTGGGCAACAACGCCAAGGAGGCCGTGGCCGGACAGATCCCCACGTCAACAGAGATCAGCCAGAAGCTCAAGTGAGTGGCGGCTTCGGCCGAGAGGGCCTTGGGGTCCCTTCGTAAGGCACAGGGCTGGGTGTCGCACCTCAGAATAGTTCACCTTGCTATAGACACCCAGTCACACACAGTAGGAAGTCTTTTGTAGTTTTATTGAGCAAAAGCAGATATAAATCAAAGCAGGCAGTTATAAGGTTTTCAAGATTGTAGTAAAAGATAAAAATCCATTAGTCCATAAGCCATAACAATCCAATAGTTCATGAGCCAAAACAGTAGACGATAGATCCCAAAGAACACAGGCCCAAAGGTTTCAAAGATCCAGGAAAGTTCTCTTAGGCATGAAGCAGGAACATCCACTCAGATGAAGTGAGAATTTGCTTTGACAAAGATCTATCTCAAAACACACACTTTTAAAAGCAACCCAAGAATGCATTTCTCTTTCCTTCCAAGGCCTCTCTCTTCTCCGCCAGTCTTACACTCCTACGAGGCTGAACTCCCTTCCATAACAACCGGTCCACCCTAGATAATGATGGCGCCCCTTCAAGGTCCTCGTTATCTCGACCTGAACCGGGGCTTGAGACATCTCTTGCTCATTAATTTCCATGGGAATGTCATCCTGGCTGTTATCTATGGCCGGCTGGGTCAATAGTTCATTCTGCTCAAGCTGCATTTCTCGAGCCTCTGAATCAGCCTGTATCATTCCCATGCCCATGCCATCGTCCTGAAATTCATCCTGCATCCCATCATCTGGCTCTTGTATCTGAAACCCAGAATCCCCTTCTTCATCCTCACTCTGGCTATGCTGTGGCTGAGTCACAACACTGAGGTACATTCTGCACAACCAACCAATGTGTCTCCATCCCTCCTCTTCCTTCCTTCCTTCCTTCCTTCCTTCCTTCCTTCCTTCCTTCCTTCCTCCCTGCAGCTCCCTCTTCCAGGACAACCTGGACACGGTCAGCGCCTATGCCCTGGAGCTGCAGAAGCAGGTGGTGCCCTTTGCCGAGCAGCTCCACGGCCGCATGGCGGAAGACTCCCAGAAGCTGAAGGAGCAACTACGAGAGGAGCTGGACCAGTTGCGCGCCCGCATCACGCCTCGCGCCGAAGAGGTCCGGCAGCAGATGACCGGCGCCATCCAGAACCTGCAGGCCCAGCTCGGCCCGTACGCCGAGGAGCTGCGCAGCCAGGTGAACCGCAACGCGGCCGAGCTGCGCCAAGGGCTGGAGCCGCTGGCGGAGGAGATGCGTGCCAAGCTGCAGGAGAACGTGGCCGACCTCCACGGGGCCCTCTCCCCTTACGCCGACCGGCTGCAGCAGCGCATCGAGGCGCAGGTGGGGACCCTGAAGGCCGCGCTGGACCCCTACGCCAACAAGCTCAAGGCCGAGGCCGACCGGACCCTGGAGGAGCTGCGCGCCGGCCTGGCGCCCTTCGCCCAAGACGCCCAGGGGCAGCTCAACCGCCAGCTGGAGGGCCTCTCCTTCCAGATGCAGAAGGGCATTGAGGAGCTGCGGGCCAAGCTCTCCGAAGGGACCCTCGACCTGGAGGCCAAGCTGAGCCCCTTGGCCCACGAGCTGCGGGAGAAGCTGCAGCGCGCCTCTGAGCTGCGGGAGAGCCTGGCGCCCTACCTGGACGGGCTGGGCGGGCAGATCGAGGGCCGGATCGAGGAGTTCCGCCAGGCGGTGGGGCCCCACGGAGAGAGCATCAACCGGCTCCTGGTGCAGAAGGTGGAGGAGATGAGGAGCAGCCTGGAGCCCTACGCCGACCAGGCCGGGGACCACCTGGGCTTCCTGGAGAAGAACCTGAGGGACAAGCTGGCCTCCTTCTTCGAGGCCCTCAAGCAGAAGGAGAACTGAGGGACAGTCCGCAGTGGTCTTGTGCCTTCGTGACTCTGGGGTCTTTGGGCTTCAGAGCTTGAGGTCCTCCAAACTCCCACAATGGCCTTCGTCTAGGACTCCAGTCCTCTTGCACTTCAGAGCTTGAGGTCCTCCAAACTCCTACAAAATCCCACAGTGGCCTTTCTTTCTTCTGTGACTCCAACACTCTTGGGCTTCAGAGCTTGAGGTCCTCCAAACTCCTACAAAATCCCACAGTGGCCTTTCTTTCTTCTATGACTCCAACACTCTTGGGCAGTGGTTCTCAACTTGGGGTCCTCAGATGTTTTTGGCCTACAACTCCCAGAAATCCCAGCCAGTTTACCAGTTGTTAGGATTTCTGGGAGTTGAAGGCCAGAAACATCTGGGGACCCCAGGTTGAGAACCACTGCTCTTGGTATTCTAAGGTTGAGGTCCTCCAAACTCCCATGGAATTCCCACAATGGCCTTCTATGACTCCAACCCTCTTGAGATTCCAAGGTTGAGGTCCTACAAACTCCCATGGAATTCCCACAATGGCCTTCTATGACTCCAACCCTCTTGAGATTCCAAGGTTGAGGTCCTACAAACTCCCACAGAATCCCACAATGGCTTTTCTTTCTTTTTTTCTATGACTCCAACCCTCTTGGGTTTCAGAGCTTGAGGTCCTCCAAAATTCCCATAAAATCCCACAATGGTTCTCTGACAGAAGCTTTTCCAACAACACAGGGAGTAAAACAGGGGTGCTTACTGGCCCCTACTCTTTTAACATCTATATGGATGTTTTAGTGCTTTGTTTAGCTAAAACTGACTCTCCTTCACCAGTAGTCAGGAAGAGAAAGATTTTCACCCCGACGTATGCAGACGATCTAGCGCTCATCTCGCTCTCTCGGTTGGATCTTTAAAATCTTCTGGAAGCTTTCAGGACCTTCTGCCAAGAGGAATATCTGTCAATAAATTACTCCAAGACCAAGGTTATGGGTTTTGGCAGGCACTTCCCCAGGGATACGTGGTCTTTAGACCAACATGCCATAGAGCAAACAATGGCCTTTTGCCTGTGACTCTCTCACTCCAGTGGCATTTTGGAGGACCTTACGCTCGGAAGCCCAAAGAGAGAGGAAACTTTCAAAACTGCCGATTATTTGGCATCTCTGTTACTCTGTTACTTGTTCGCTGCTGCTAGCAACCTCCGCACACTTGATATGTCTGTGCAAACACATCTGGCTGGCAAAGGTTACACATTGTGCCGTAATAAACGAGCAACTCAGCAATGCACGATGGGCACTCTTGGCTTCTTTCACGACGGGCACTTGGGAGGCTGTGTGTGAGGGGGTGGTCTCTGAGGGTGTCCTTGCGTGGGTTTTGTCTTCCTGCGCATGTCAACATAGGATAAGGTGCCAGGCATAGGTTTTCTGCTGCCTTTGAGATATTTAGGTAGCTGTATTGCCTGGTTTGTAACAATGGGAGGGTTTATTGGATGTCAACTCCCAGGGCTGTCCATCGGCCACCGAGGGGATTCTGGAGCCCAAGAGGTTTGTTTGCTCAGCTCTCCAAACACAGGAAGGAGCCCCTCGGTGCCAAAGGCCTCGGTGGCGTCCAGCAAAAGCTCTTGTTTACCGGCCAGACCTCGGAAGAGGTCAGAGTCTGCGCAGCCCACAAAGTCCAGATTGCGGCCTCTCTCGGCACAGCCATCAGCCCACCGTGGGTGTCTGTCTTCCCTGGAGCTGACCACTGACCGCTGACCTTTCCCCAGCTCGCCCTCTCCATGGCTTTCCTACAAATTGCCCCATTGGCAGCTAAGCAAGGCCGGATCTGGTTAGGATAAGGAAGAAGTCCAAACTCCTGCCAGGCAGGAAAAGCACAATCAAAGCCCCCCTGACAGATGGCCATCCAGCCTCTGCTTAACAAATAATAATAATAATAATAGTAGTATTGGAAAATGAACATGCAAAGATACTGTGAGATTTCCGAATCCAGACTGACAAAGTTCTGGAACACAACACACCAGACATCACAGTTGTGGAAAAGAAAAAGTTTTGGATCATTGATGTTGCCATCCCAGGTGACAGTCGCATTGACGAAAAACAACAGGAAAAACTCAGCCACTCTCAGGACCTCAAGATTGAACTGCAAAGACTCTGGCAGAAACCAGTGCAGGTGGTCCCGGTGGTGATCGGCACACTGGGTGCCATGCCAAAAGATCTCAGCCGGCATTTGGAAACCATAGACATTGACAAAATTACGATCTGCCAACTGCAAAAGGCCACCCTACTGGGATCTGCAGCATCATCCGAAAATACATCACACAGTCCTAGACACTTGGGAAGTGTTCGACTTGTGGTTTTGTGATACGAAATCCAGCATATCTATCTTGTTTGCTGTGTCATAATAAAATAATAATAATAATAATAATAATAATAATAATAATAGAGTTGGAAGAGACCACATGGGGCATCTAGTCCAAACTCCTGCCAAACAGGAAAAGCACAATCAAAGCCCCCCTGACAGATGGCCATCCAGCCTCTGCTTAATTAATAATAATAATAATAATAATAATAATAATAATAAGAGTTGGAAGAGACCACGAGTTGGGAGGGGATGGACCATGAACAATGGGACTTGCATATAGAAGTTGTAGATCACCCACACCCACTGCACCCATCTGACATTGGATCTAGACTAAACTTGGAACACAAACAAACAATGCCTTTCTCAAATATTCCGGGCACTGCCGGGTTCCCAAGCTAGTATATAATAATATATAAATATTGTGCTATACTAATAATATAATATATTGTATATACATATAATATTGATAATAATATTACAATGTAATACAATATAATAATAATAACTATACACTATTATAATTGTATAATTATATAGTACATGTAATTTTACTAATAATATTGCAGTATAGTGGTATAGTACAACATAGTAAAATAAAACGCTTATATTGTGCTATGCTAATAATATAATATATTGTATATACATATAATATTGATAATAATATTTTAATGTAATACAATATAGTAATACACTATTATAATAGTATATTATATATTACATGCAATATTACTAATAATATTGCAGTATAGTGGTATAATACAATATAATAATATATAATGCTTCTATTGTGCTATGCTAATAATATAATATATTGTATATACATATAATATTGATAATAATATTATAATGTAATACAATATAATAATAATACACTATTATAATTGTATAATTATATAGTACATGTAATTTTACTAATAATATTGCAGTATAGTGGTATACTACAACATAGTAAAATAAAACGCTTATATTGTGCTATGCTAATAATATAATATATTGTATATACATATAATATTGATAATAATATTTTAATGTAATACAATATACAGTAGAGTCTCACTTATCCAAGCTAAACAGGCCGGCAGAAGCTTGGATAAGCGAATATCTTGGATAATTAGGAGGGATTAAGGAAAAGCCTATTAAACATCAAATTGGGTTATGAGTTTACAAATTAAGCACCAAAACATCATGTTAGACAACAAATTTGACAGAAAAAGTAGTTCAATACGCAGTAATGTTATGTTGTAATTACTGTATTTACCAATTTAGCACCAACGTATCACGATATATTGAAACATGGACTACAAAAATGGCTTGGATAATCCAGAAGCTTGGATAAGCGAGACTCTACTGTAATAATACACTATTATAATAGTATATTATATATTACATGCAATATTACTAATAATATTGCAGTATAGTGGTATAATACAATATAATAATATATAATGCTTCTATTGTGCTATGCTAATAATATAATATATTGTATATACATATAATATTGATAATAATATTATAATGTAATACAATATAATAATACACTATTATAATAGTATATTATATATTACATGTAATATTACTAATAATATTGCAGTATAGTGTATAGTACAGCATAGTAATGTTGCAAATAAATAAGTAAACAAATAAATAAATATATGTATATCTAAATCCCACTTGACTGGTGGTGACGTCACGGGCGCTGGTCAACAAGCTAGAGAGAGGCGCATGCGCGGGGCTCCGCTTCCGGCCCGGGGCCTCATTCCCGCTTCCGGCTGCCGAGGGAGTCGGTTGGCGCTTCAGTCAGGATGTGGGCCTTGGGGGAGCCCGGCCGCCCGCCCTCGCCTTCGCCTTCCCCGGCCTCGGTCTCCTCCTCCGCGGGGCCCGCCTTCCGCCCGCTCAGCGCCGAGGACGAGGAGCAGCTCCCGGCCGAGGTGGAGTCCCTCTGCATGGCCTGCTTCCGGAACGTAAGCCACGCGCTTCCCTCTCAGCCTCTGCCGCTTCTGCTCCTCAGGAGGCAGGCAAAAACACCGGGAGAGAGGCCTTCTCAGGCCTTTGGAACTCATTCCGTCTTGAACTATGATAGTGGGATATCCATAATAATAATAACAAGAACACCAACAACAACAATAATAAGTGTTGGGTTGTGACAGTGGGCTTTCAATAATAATAAGAAGAAGAATATGTGTTGGGTTGTGACAGTGGGCTTTCAATAATAATAATAATAAGTGTTATGATGTGACAGTTGGCTTTCAATAATAATAATAATAATATGTGTTGGGATGTGACTGGGCTTTCAATAATAATAATAATAATAATAATAATAATAATAATAATAATAGTATGTGTTGGGATGTGACAGTTGGCTTTCAATAATAATAATAATAATAATAATAATAATATGTGTTGGGATGTGACAGTTGGCTTTCAATAATAATAATAATAATATGTGTTGGTATGTGACAGTGGGCTTTCAATAATAATAATAATAATAATAATAATAATAATAATGATAAGTGTTGGGATGTGACAGTGGGCTTTCAATAATAATAATAATAATAATATGTGTTGGGATGTGACAGTTGGCTTTCAATAATAATAATAATAATAATAATAATATGTGTTGGGATGTGACAGTGGGCTTTCAATAATAATAAGAAGAAGAATATGTGTTGGGTTGTGACAGTGGGCTTTCAATAATAATAATAATAAGTGTTATGATGTGACAGTTGGCTTTCAATAATAATAATAATAATATGTGTTGGGATGTGACTGGGCTTTCAATAATAATAATAATAATAATAATAATAATATGTGTTGGGATGTGACAGTTGGCTTTCAATAATAATAATAATAATAATAATAATAATAATAATAATATGTGTTGGGATGTGACAGTGGGCTTTCAATAATAATAATAAGTGTTGGGATGTGACAGTAGGCTTTCATTAATAATTATAATAAGTAGTAGTAGTGTTGGGTTGTGACAGTAGGCTTTCAATAATAATAATAATAATAATAATAATAATAATAATAATAATAGTATGTGTTTGGATGTGACAGTGGGCTTTCTGGATTCAGAAAATGGATTATTGTGTATGACAGCGTAGATAGGGCCTTCGCTCTCAAATCCCTTCCTGAAGGTCATTCCACAGTCTTTCCAAGGCAGCCAATGAAATTAAGACTTCTGGGTGACGGTTGCATCCATAGAGAACGGGAGGACGAGGGATGTGTCCCTTTCCAGGTTTTGGGGGGCTTTGTCATTTGCTGCCATTGAAACCGATGCCCCTTTCCCCGCAAAACTAGGGCGTGACTCGGTTGCTGCTGACCAAGATCCCCTTCTTCAAAGAGATCATCGTCAGCTCCTTCTCCTGCAGCCACTGCAACTGGACCAACGCCGAGATCCAGTCAGCCGGAAGGATCCAGGAGCAAGGAGTCTGCTACACACTGACTGTGCGGAGCAAGCAGGTGAGTGGCAGCTTTGGCTCTGGGCTCATGGATCTATCTGGCAGGAACTGATTCTGAGCATCAGCTTTCAGCCTGGAAAGAGCCCAGCTTCCAGAGGATCAGTCTCAGAGGATGTGATCCAGCAGTGTTGCTAAAGCCCACTGGCTCTGGGTCTGATTAAAATCTGGATGGGAAATGGGAAATGAGGGGGCTATCACAGGCACGGGCCAACTTCAGCCCTCCCTCCAGATATTTTGGACTTCAACTCCGACAACAACAATAACAACAACAATATAGGACTGTGGCAGTGAGCGTTCCTCAATAATAATAATCATTATTTATTTATTTATTTATTTATTTGCGACATTTATATCCCAACCTTCTCACCCCGAAGGGGACTCAGGTCGGTTTACAAGTATATATACATACAATATATATTAATATATATAATTATATTAATAATAATAATAATAATAATAATAATATAGGGACAGCAAGTTTTCCTCCATAATAACAATATAATGCCGTGACAGTAGGCTTTTCTAAATAATAATATAAGGCTGTAACAGTGAGCTTTCCTCAACAATGACAACAACAACAACCAACAACAACAATATAGGACTATGGCAGTGAGCGTTCCTCAATAATAATAATAATAATAATAATAATAATAATGGGATGTGACAGCAAGCTTTCCTCCATAATAACAATATAATACTGTGACAGTAGGCTTTTCTAAATAATAATATAAGGCTGTAACAGTGAGCTTTCCTCAACAATGACAACAACAATAACCAACAACAACAATATAGGACTGTGGCAGTGAGCGTTCCTCAATAATAATAATAATAATAATAATAATAATAATAATAATAATAATATAGGGATGTGGCAGCAAGCTTTCCTCCATAATAACAATATAATACTGTGACTGGGCTTTTCTAAATAATAATAATATAGGGCTGTAACAGTGAGCTTTCCTCAACAATGACAACAACAACAACAATAATAAAGGACTGCGACGGTGGATTTTTCTAAATAATATTAGGCTGTGACAGGGAGCTTTCCTCCATAATAATGATAGTAATAATAATGATACAGGGCTGTGACAGTGAGGAACTGTGGGAGTTGAAGTCCAAAACACCTGGAGGGAGGATGAGGTTGGCCATGCCTGGGTTATAACTATTAAGCATGTGATGAAGTGTATCCTAGAAAAACATTGGGATCTCCTCTCTATGCTCAGTCGGGGTGTTTTTTCCCCCTTGTTGGCTTGCCTTGTCCTTGGCCCCGGTTTCCCGGCTGGTATAACCTTTCCTGTACATCATTCTCTCCAGGATATGAATAGGGAAGTGGTGAAGACTGACTGTGCCACAGCTAGAGTCCCAGAGCTAGACTTTGAAATCCCTGCTTTTTCTCAGAAGGGAGGTGGGTATCCGTGGCTGCTTTTGGTTTATCGTGGGGCAGGTGGTGGTAGCTGTGTGGCGAGGGAGCTTCTTGCACAGCGTGGGCCTCTCGCAGAAAGGGGCCGGGGCTTTGGGCTGAGGAAGGGAACGTGTTTAAGAGGGGATCGCAAGGAGGAGGCTTCTGCCGGGAGTCCCGGGTCAAATTGTAGTCAGGAATGCTTATAATTCTTTCTTTAAAATCCCAAGATTGCATAGCATTGAGCCATGGACATGGCTTTTATGTTTAGCCGCTTTGAGTCTCCTTTGGGAGAGATAAAGCAGGATATAAATATAATAATAATGATAATGATAATAATAATGCACGCAGATCCTATTATTATTATTATTACACAGCAAACAAAATAGACATGCTGGATTTCATATCACAACATCACAAGTCGAACACTTCCCAAGTGTCTAGGACTGTGTGATGTATTTTCGGATGATGCACGCAGATCCCAGCAGGGTGGCCTTTTGCGGCTGGCAGATCGTAATTTTGTCAATGTCTATTGTTTCCAAATGCCGGCTGAGATCTTTTGGCACGGCACCCAGTGTGCCCATCACCACCGGGACCACCTGCACTGGTTTCTGCCAGAGTCTTTGATGTTCAATCTTGAGGTCCTGATAGCGGCTGAGTTTTTCCTGTTGTTTTTCGTCAATGCGACTGTCACCTGGGATGGCAACATCAATGATCCAAACCTTTTTCTTTTCCACAACTGTGATGTCTGGTGTATTATTATTATTATTATTATT
Source organism: Anolis carolinensis (assembly GCF_035594765.1). Taxonomy (NCBI): domain Eukaryota; kingdom Metazoa; phylum Chordata; class Lepidosauria; order Squamata; family Anolidae; genus Anolis; species Anolis carolinensis. The sequence continues at coordinate 1,063,088 of NW_026943819.1, forward strand.
ATACATTACACAGTCCTAAACACTTGGGAAGTGTTCGACTTGTGATTTTGTGATACGAAATCCAGCATATCGATCTTGTTTGCTGTGTCAGACTATGTCATTGTGTCAATAATAATAATATAGTGATATAGATGATGTCCCTCAAATAGGAGCTCCAGGTGCTGTTAAAGCAGTTTCCCCTTTGGCTTTACCATATTACGCAAATCTAAGTCACACCCCAAATTTTGGGAAGGTAATTTAGCCAAGAAAGGTGACCACTAGATTCGAGTAAATACGATAATTGAGATTCAAACATACACACTTTGCAAACTGATAGGATACAAGCACCGAAACAGATCCAAGTACTGCCTGTTAGGGTTTGATATCTGATAGTTGGGACTGGGATAGGAGGGAGAAAAGGGAATGGCAGGTGGAAGAGGCGTCAAATGCACATGGTTGAGTCCTTGCAGAGGCTCTGAAGGCTCCTCTTCACATCGGTCTCATTGTGGGCCATCTAATGCCAGCGTACCCTGCGGCAACCCATCCCCACCTGTGAGAGCCAGCAAATGTCCTTGTTTCTAATCGTAGCGGCCGTTGTGTCAACCAGAGTAAAAGAGCAAAACCGCCGGGTGTGATAATGGGGTAGTAATGCCTGCGGTTTCTTCCTCTTCCCAGTTCTTACCACTCTTGAAGGGCTCATCGACAGAGCCGTTGCAGGGCTGGAGCAGGACCAGCCGAGACGCCGGGTAAGTGGCTTATCGGGCGTCTAGAGGCCCTTCTTAAATTAGAAAGCAACCATTTCTTGAGCTAATTGTAAGACCCATAGGCAGCAGAACAGTAGGTAGACCCCATCTGTAGGGAGAGATACACTGGCCTGGCATTCAGCCGCCGATGTTGCTCTTGGCTGCAGTTTGCAAAGGCTGAAAGCTACTGCTGTTGCTTCTTGTTGGTGACAGGAAACAGATGCAGCCCTGGCTGAAAAGATTGACGGGTTCGTCTCCAAGTTGAAGCGCTTGAAGGAAGTGGATTCACACTTCACTTTTGTAAGTCCCTCCTGGGAACGGTGTGGCCTGTGCAAGCGTTCCCTGCTAAAGTGAGACGCATGATCCCAAGGCCCCATTTCCCCATTTCTCCCTGCTAGATTCTAGACGACCCCTCAGGAAACAGCTTTGTGGAGAACCCTCGGGCCCCGCTGCGAGATGAAGCCCTGGTGGTCACCCACTACTGGAGGACGGCTCAGCAGGCGGCCATGCTGGGCCTCGAGGTGACTGGGAAGGGCAGCCTGGGTGTGAGGGACTGGAAGGTGTCCATTGGAGGGCCACTAAAAGGATCGAAGCTCTGGAGACCAGGAATACTCCCTCTGAGGAGCGCCTTAAAGAGCTGGGTCTGTTTAGCCTGCAAAAGAGAAGGTGGAGAGGAGACAGGAGAGGGGCCATGTATACATATAAATATATATATAATAATCACTAGCTGTGCTCGGCCACGCGTTGCTGTGGCGAAGTCTGGTGGTATGGGAAATAAAGTATTGAGGAATTGGTGGTAGTTAAGGTAAAGGGTCATGTTTATATTGGATAAGTGGGACTCCACTGTATATTTATAATCTTATATTATCTGCTTAGAACTGGATGATATGAGGCCCCTTCTACACAGCTGGATAAAATGCACACTGAAGTGGATTATATGGCAGTGTGGACTGAAGATAATCCAGTTCCAAGCAGATAGTATAAGATTATAAATGGGTTATATAGCTGTGTGGAAGGGCCTTGAGTCTACACTGCCATATAATCCAGTTAAAATCTGATAATCTGTATTTTATAGGCAGTGTGGAAGAGGCCTAAGTGAGGCCTAACTCTGCTTGTCCCCTGGGCTGAGTGGGTTGCTAGGAGACCAAGTGGGCAGAGCTTAGCCTTCTAACTGGCAGCAATTGGATAAAAACAATTATTCCTCTCCCTCTAATTAGGACTTTATTTTTCTTTTCTTTTTGTTGTATGAACGCAGAGGCATGGATGAGGGGTTGTGCTGCCAAGTTTAGTGTTTCTGGGATGTGTAGTTTTGTTGTTTTGTCCTAGGCCGAAATTTCATTACCCTTTTATATATATAGATTAACCCTTCCCCATGCCATCTCTTTCAGGCCGAGAAGCCCCAGGAGAACTCAACCGACACAGAGGATGATCTGAGAAATGAGGTGGGTGAGTTTTTTGGACCCTTCTAATGCTCCCTGAGTGGGTTTGCATGGTTTTCAGAGGCCGCCTCCACACTGTTTCCTTTTCCCGCTGCTGTCTCAGGTGCTGCAGTTCAACACAAACTGCCCCGAATGCAATGCGCCTGCCACTACGAACATGAAGCTGGTGCGTATCCTTTCAGCTACGAAAGGAAGGAAGGAAAGAAGGAAGGAAGGGAGAGAGAGAGGGAGGGTTGACTTTGCAAATCATTATGTCAGGAAAGCTCTGTGTTGGGAATTTGGAGTAAACATATAAATCCAGGTTATGTCCCAAAACCCTGTTAGAGATTTTGGTCCAGGAAGATAACTTTCCAAATGCGTGGGCTTCTGGCAGCACAGGGAGGAAGGGCCGCTATCTGGCCTCGTGTTTGTGTACATCAAGATGGGAAGTGTGAGCTTGGCTGTCAAGAGGCAGGTTTCCTTGACGCCTCCATCCAGAGATCCCGCACTTCAAGGAAGTCATCATCATGGCGACCAACTGCGAGGCCTGCGGGCACCGGACGAACGAGGTAAGGCCGGGGAGGCTGCGAAGAAGGCCGTTCCTTTGGGCTCTGCCCCCGGCTCTGTTTGATGGCCCTCCTGCCTGTCCGCAGGTCAAATCCGGAGGGGCCATAGAGCCCTTGGGCACCAAGATCACCCTTCGCGTGACTGACGCCTCCGATCTGACGAGGGACGTTCTCAAGGTGGGCAGAGGGATCCGCCGGCAGGGTTCAGGGTTGTGCGGTGGAACCTCCTTCCTTGGAGGCTTTGAAACAGGCTAGATGGCCATCTGTTGGGAGGGTCTTGATTGTGCTTTTCTTGCATGGCAGAAAGGGGGCTGGAGTCGATGGCCCGTGTGGTCTTTTCCAACGCTGTTCTATGATTCTATGACCCAGTTGCATCTCTTCCTTCCCTCCTCAGTCGGAAACCTGCAGAGTGGAAATCCCGGAGCTGGAGTTCGAGTTAGGAATGGGCGGCCTGGGGGGAAAGTTCACGACTCTGGAAGGACTGCTGAAGGACATCCAGGCCCTGGTGAGCAGCCTCCCTTGCTTAATAATAACCACAATACAACTCGCTTTCCCGATTTAAGGGGGCCAAAAAGGGTCACCTGTGTCCTCCCTCTCCCACAGGTGGAAAGGAACCCCTTCACCCTCGGAGACAGCTCTAACCCGGACAGAACGGAGAAACTCCATGCGTTTGGAAGGAAACTGCAGCAGGTCAGGCACTTCCCTTTTGGCCCGCTGCCTTCTGTGTCTTCTGATGGTGCTGGACGTCCCTTTGGGTTGACCTTCCTCCTGAATATGAGCTGGGAGGGAAGGGATGCAAAAGCTTCTTCATTCTTGGATAGTTTTGCCTTTTGTCTCCCTCCCAGATCCTGGATGGGCAGCTCAAGGTCCACTTGATCCTGGACGACCCTGCAGGCAACAGCTATCTCCAGGTAAACACTTTGATTAAGAATGTTTTGAAATAAAACATCTATCCATAGCATCACATTTGGTGCACAAAGTTGCAGTCATACCTTCCGTAGTCTTCATTACTCCAAGATGTGGGCCTCACAGAGAAGATTACTATCATTATTACTGTTATTATTACTATTACTATTATATGACACAGCAAACAAGATAGATATGCTGGACTTTGTATCACAAAATTACAAGTTGAACACTTCCCAAGTGTCTAGGACTGTGTGATGTATTACTATTATTATTGTTATTATTATTATTATTATTATTATTATTATTATTATTATTTTATTATGACACAGCAAACAAGATAGATATGCTGCATTTCGTATCACAAAATCACAAGCCGAACACTTCCCAAGTGTCTAGGACTGTGTGATGTATTTTCAGATTATTATTATTATTATTATTATTACTACTATTATTTTATTATGACACAGCAAACAAGATAGACATGCTGCATTTCGTATCACAAAATCACAAGTCGAACTCTTCCCAAGTGTCTAGGACTGTGTGATGTATTTTTGGATAATGCGCACAGATCCCAGTCGGGTGGCCTTTTGCAGTTGGCAGGTCATAATTTTGTCAATGCCTATTGTTTCCAAATGCCGGCTGAGATCTTTTGGCATGGCACCCAGTGTGCCCATCACCACTGGGACCACCTGCACTGGTTTCTGCCAGAGTCTTTGAAGTTCAATCTTGAGGTCCTGATATTATTATTATTATTATTATTATTATTATTATTATTATTATTATTACGTTTTTATGCCCTGCATTATCTCTTCTGAAGGATACTCAAAGCGGCTTCCATTAAAAGTATGACCACACAAATTTATATATGCAAACATGAAACCAAAATTAAACATTATTTGGGTTTGAGAAGCAGTGCAAGGGAAGGGAGAGAGGTGGCCTTGCACTGTTGTATCGTTACCTGGAGTTTCTGGTTCTCTTTCTACCTGCAGAACACCTACGCTCCCGAGGAAGACCCCGAGATGGCTGTGGAGCGCTACGAGCGGTGCTTTGAGCAGAACGAGGAGCTGGGCCTGAACGACATGAAGACGGAGGGCTACGCGGATGAGGCCTCTCCCCAGCGGTAGCAGTGCCCCTTCCCGGCCACGGAGGGACTCCTCGGAGGCGGGCGTTCGCCCTCCGCAAGCTTGACCATGCAATAAAGCTGAGCCAGGGCTCGGTTGGACACTCGGATTGGCTCCTCTGTGGTGTTTGGGCTCCGTTTTGTGCAGCGGCACTCCCAAGAGGTCGGTTCAGGCCTCAGTTCCATCCAGTGCAGGCATGGGCAAACTTCAGCCCTCTAGGTGTTTAACTCCCACCATTCCTAACAGCCTCAGGCCCTTTCCTTTCTCCCTTCAGCCACTTAAGCTCTTAGGAATGGTGCGAGTTGAAGGTAATGTTATGCAATATTTCAAATAATATTGTCCATGGAAAGTTTGGGAAGGTCTGCTTCGAAGCCAGTTTGGACCTATCGGAGCCCAAAAGAAGGACAATATGGATTTAAGGAACATATTACTTTTGTATAATTATGATGATTCTTACGTACTTCTGTCCTAACCTCTTTCCCCTCCACAAATAATACAATTAAACGGTTCTATCTTCTTTGGGTGCCTTGCTGGGAAAAAGACAGGAGATAGAGAGACAGATAGATAGATCTATAGATGATAGATAGATTCCTCCAGTATATATTCTAATTAGCCCCAATGCTTAAGGATAGATGGATGGAGATTTATATATCTCTACATATATAGTAAGGTAAAGGTATCCCCTTGACATTAAGTCTAGTCGTGTCCGACCTTGGGGGTTGGTGCTCCCTTCAGGGAAATGGAGGCAGGATACAAAAATAAAGTTATTATCATTATTATTAAGCCGAACAGCTGGTGTTGTCCGTAGGGTCATGTGTCCATGGGCATGACTGCATGGAGCACCGTTACCTTCCTGCCGGAGCGGTACCTATTGATCTTCTCACATTTGCATGTTTTCAAACTGCTAGGTTGGCAGAAGCTGGGGCTAACAGCGGGAGCTCATTCCGCTCCCAGGATTTGAACCTGCAACCTTTTGGTCTGCAAATTCAGCAGCTCAGCAGTTTAACCCGCTGTGCTACTGGGAGCTCCATGTATCTATATATATAAAAGAGTGATGGCATCAGGGCAGCGGACAAAACAACAAAACTACAGGCCCCCCAACCTCGAAATTTGACAACACAACCCATCATCCACGCCTCTAGGTTGATACAACAAAAAGAAAAGAAAAATAAAGTCCTAATTAGAAAGAGAGGAATAATTGTTTTTATCCAATTGCTGCCAGTTACAAGGCTAAGTTCGCCCACTTGGTCTCCTAGCAACCTCCTCAGCCCAGGGGACAGGCACCAGAGTTTGGAGAGACCCCTAAGGGCCAACCAGCCCAACCCTTTCTACTATGCAGCAGGACACAATGCAAGCATTCCCAACACATGGACAACTTATAAATACTATACAATACTACACAGGGACACAGACCCCCTCTACCCTCACCACTTTCACAGTACACAAACAACCAAATGCATACTCAACATCAAGACAACCATACAACAGACATTCAATACCACCACGACCTCAACAAGTTCTCACCAACACCACCAGACAACGCCACAGCAACGCGTGGCCGGGCACAGCTAGTATATATGTGTGTGTGTGTGTGTGTGTATGTATATGTGTATGTATATGTGTGTGTGTGTGTGTGTGTGTGTGTGTGTGTGTGTGTGTGTGTGTGTGTATATATATATATATATTTCCAACATTTATATCCCGCCCTTCTCACCCAAAGGGACTCAGGGCGGCATACAAAATTGGCAACAATTCGATGCCTATACATAATTAAAACAGCAATAAAAATCCAATAAAACAATTAAAACAATATAAAAATATAAAAACATATGATTAAAATCCATTCCTCCAAAATCCTCGTGCTGTAGCCATAAATCAGTCCGGGTCGTCATTATCATTTAATCTTCAAAAGCCTGGGCACATAGCCATGTTTTCAGGGCTTTTCTAAAACTCAAAAGGGTTGGGGCGTGCCGTATTTCTCTGGGGAGGGTGTTCCACAGCCGAGTGGGGAGCCACCACCGAGAAGGAAGGCCCTGTCTCGTCCCCACCAGCCGTGCCTGTGAGGCAGGCGGGACCGAGAGCAGGGCCTCTCCAGATGACCTTAGGGATCTTCCTGGCTCATAGGAGGAGATACGTTCGGACAAGTAGATTGGGCCAGAACCGTTTAGGGCTTTATAGGTCAAGACCAGCACTTTGAATTGGGCTCGGTAGCATATCGGCAGCCAGTGGAGCTGGCTAAGTAGGGAGGTGGTACGCTCCCTATAAGCCGCCTATAAGCGCCTATATATACACACACATACATATATATATAAAATACCTGTAATATAATATATAATAATAATTTATAAATATATAATATATTGTATACACATATAATATTGATAATATTATAATGGAATGCAATATTATACTAATGATACAATATAATAATATTGTATTATTAGTAATATATTACTAATAATATTACAATATAATGATATAGTACAATATAGTAATTTAATGCTTATATTGTGCTATGCTAGTAATATATTGTACGTTCATTTGATTTGTAAGCCGCTCTGAGTCCCCTTCGGGGTGAGAAGAGCAGGATATAAATGTAGCAAATAAATAAATAATATCCTAGGCCCTTGGAGCTCAATATTCAGAGCCGAATCCCAGACACTTGGAGCTCATGTGCATGTGTGCTGTGTTGTTGTGCACATGGAACATGTATTATTGTTGGGCAATTCCTCCCAAGCTGGTCTGGTGCTCCAGAAAGTGGCGGCGGCCGCCAGGGGTCGCTCTGCGCAAGCGTGTCTCTTTTGAGGCAGGAGCGCGTCTCTATGGGTTTTTCTCTGCCCAGGCGGGCCTTTTCCTCCGCTTCCGGCCTTGGCGGGCAAGATGGCGGCGGTGGGCCTCTCGAAGGCGGAGTACCTGAAGCGTTACTTGGACGGAGGAGGAGGAGGAGGCGGCGGGAAGGAGGCGGAGGAGGAGGGCAAGAAGCGGCGCCGGAGGAGGAAGAAGGAGGCGGAGGAGGAGAAGGGGGCGCCCAGGAGCCGGTGAGGAGGGAGCGAGAGAGAGAGGGAAGGAAGGAAGGAAGGGAGGAGGCCGAGAGAGTCTGGCTGACTGACTGACTGACTGAGGCAAGGCCGCCACCCAGCCAACCCTCACAAACTCCCCCAGGATTCCCAGTTGGCCATGTTGGGTCTGTGTGCCCAATTTGGTCCAGATTCCTCATCTGCTGGATTCAGTGTTCTCTGACTACGGGGGAACTATAACTCCCTGGTGCCAAAGTCAATCACCCCAAAGTCCACCAGCCTGCAAAGTTGGGCAGCGTTGGGTCTGTGTGCCAAGTTTGGTCCAGGTCCGTCATCAGATGGGTTCAGTGTTCTGTGGATAAGGGTGAACTACAACTCCCAGATTCCCGGGAAATCACTTTGAAACCATACCAGTATTTCCAGTTGGCTATGCTGGGTCTGTGTGACCAATTTGGTCCAGATCAGTCACTTGCTGGGTTCACCCGTATTCTCAGAATATGCGTGAACTACCATGTTTCCCCGAAAAGAAGGCAGTGTCTTATATTAATTTTTGCTCCCAAAGATGCGCTAGGTCTTATTTTCAGGGGATGTCTTATTTTTCCATGAAGAATTCACATTTATTGTTGAACAAAAAAAATGAACATTATATACTGTACAGTAGTTGTCATCACAAACCAGCATAACCAGATAAACTGTGAATCCTATCAAGAATTTCTTGTTATTGCCATTATTTGCATGTACAACACTGGTATGTACATTTACCAAACCCGCATACTCTGGTGTTCTGTTCGGCGGGCATGCTTCCAAACAAAAACTTCGCTAGGTCTTACTTTCAGGGGAGGCCTTATATTTAGCAATTCAGCAAAACCTCCACTAGGTCTTATTTTCTGGGGATGTCTTATTTTCAGGGAAACAGGGTATAACTCTCTGGTGCCAAGGTCAATCACCCCAAAGTCCACCAGCCTGCAAAGTTGGGCAGCATTGGGTCTGTGTCAAGTTTGGTCCATGTCCGTCATCAGATGGGTTCAGTGTTCTGTGGAAAAGGGTGAACTACAACTCCCAGATTCCCGGGGCAACCACCTTGAAACCGTACCAGTATTCCCAGTTGGCCATGTTGGGTCTGTGTGCCCAATTTGGTCCAGATCCATCACTTGCTGGGTTCACCCGTATTCTCAGAATACGCGTGAACTATAACTCTCTCATGCCAAGGTCAGTCACCTCAAGTGGGCAGCATTGAGTCTGTGTGCCAAGTTTGGTGCAAGCCAGGTGATTACTGGGCTTCTTATTATATTCTGATATCGTCATGAGTGGTCGTCACATTGGATTTCTTTTTCTCTGTTGACGCTTAGGATGCGCATCGTGGATGACGATGACACAAGCTGGAAGAGCGTTCCTGTGGAGCAGGACAATGCGGATGAGGAAGGGGAGGAAGGGGATTTGCCTGTGGTGAGGCTCTGAAAGCTGCATGGCATGGCGGCACTAAAGTTGTGTAATTGCACTACATAACACAATTTCTGTTCCTGGGTTATTTATTTACTTATTTACAGTATTTATATTCCGCTTCCTCGCTTGGAAAATGCTTAATCTTGGAGCGAAAGTGGCCTTTGGATGAAGTCTGGATGACATTTTAATCTGTTGCCTTCAGGTGGCAGAGTTTGTTGACGAGCGGCCAGATGAAGTGAAATGGATGGAGACGTTCCGCACCAGCAACAAATGGAAGCTGATGGGAGGTTAGCATCATGCCGTTCTTTTAAAGCTCCTTAGCGTACTTCTTTAACATACTGTCCTCAGACTTTTCCCCAAGGATGGGAACTTCATCTTGGCATCCCAGATTCAGAGTGGCTTGGGGTGTTCTTGTTATGTCTTACTTGCATAGGATTTATATAGAGACACGTGTTGAGGGTAATTGTGGTGCTTTCTTTTCTTAGAACAAAAGGAGGAGGAGCCCCAAAAGTCTGATCATTCTGCTTTTGCAAAATCGGCAAACAGGTGAGGAGTGTGAGTGGTTGAACAGCTTGCTGTCTGAGGCTGGGAAGTCTGCTTAAAAGCCTTTTGCAGCTTCTTGTATGTAATAATAATAATAATAATTAATAATAATAATTTTATTTCTTACCCGTCTCCTCTCATGGCTCAAGGCATTTATATTTATTTACTCCTCGCCTCTCCTTTTGGCTTGAGGTGGGGCACAACATAGTCAAGGTTTGGTTAATTAAAAACTCACTTTTGCTCTTCAGCATATGGAGAGGAGGAGGACAAGGACCCTAGGCACCTAATGTACTGCTGGCTTGTTGGCTAGTGGGCTGTGTTACAGCACTGCGACATAATTAATTTTAATGTATTTGCAATTAAACCTTGTTTTTTTTTATAAACTAAGGTTCATGTTTTTATGCTAAATAATTTTAATTTTAATTTGTTGAGAGGTGTTAGCTGGCCCTGATAGTTTCTTGTCTGGAATTTTCAGAGTGTTGTTCTTTATTTACTGTTCTGATTTTAGAGTTTTCTAAATGCTGGGAGCCAGATAGTGTTCATTGTCATGGTTTCCTCCTTTCTGTTGTCCACGTGCTTCTTGTGGATTTCAATGGCTTCTCTGGGCAGTCCGACATGGTGGTTGTGAGAGCGGTCCATCTTTTCTGTGTTCTCAAATAATATGCTGTGTCCAGGTTGGTTCATCAAGTGCTGTGCTATGGCTGACTTCTCTGGTTGGATCAGTCTTGAGTTATTTATTTATTATTTTATTTTATGCACGCTGTGATCTTTCTCGCTTCCCTTGCCTTCCAGTTCAGAAGCTGCAAAGCAACAGAAAACGGCCCCTTTCCCAGATCAGTCCCCGCCAAGAAGGAGCCGCCATGATTCACCGGACGCGTCTCCGCCCAGGAAAGGCCGCCATGATTCGCCGGACCTGTCCCCGCCCAGGAGGGACCGTCATATGGGGCCCCAATCCGGAGCAAGCGGAAACAACAGCAGGTCTTTGGACCAAGGCCGGCGGGAGCGCTTCCCGGAAAAGGACGCAGCCCGTCCGAAGAGGCAAGCAAGTCCTGATGCAGCGGCACCTCAGAAGAAGACACACCGTTCGGATGCAGACCTGCTGCTGCCTCGAAAGCAGCCGGCACCCAGAGGTCGGTGGAAAGCAACGTCCTTTTTTGTGGGCTCTGAATTGACTTCTAAATCGACTTAAATCATTTCTCCTAAAAATCACATGTCTTTGTGCCCAGTATTTCTGGGACATATTATTTATTTATTTCTCTCTTTTCTCCCGGACTCAAAGCAACGCACAACATGTAAAAAGCAAGAACATAACATACAATAAAAAACAGCAGCGTCGTAGACATAATACTTTTTATAAAAATCATATGAACCGACATAAAAGTGATTGACATCTAAACATAGAGACACAAACAGTCAATAGATTTAAAAGAACCCATCAACTATCATTTCGTTTAGGCTGCAGCCAGGTCCATTGCCAGAGGACCATTTCAATCCAGACATTGCACATTATAGATGTGGCATTTGTTCTCCTTCAGGGAAGGCCTGTTTCCACAGGAAAGTTTTTACTTGGTTCCTGAAATTTTTGTTCCGTGTCAGGAGCGACTTGAGAAACTGCAAGTCGCTTCTGGTGTGAGAGAATTGGCTGTCTGCAAGGACGTTGCCCAGGGGATGTTGCCCAGATGTTTTGATGTTTTACCGTCCTTGTGGGAGGCTTCTCTCATGTCCCCGCATGCATGGGGAGCTGGAACTGAATGATAGTAGGGAGGGAGCCATTCTAACTCCGTTAAGAAGGGAGTTCCAGAGCCCTGCTAACCCTAACCCAAAAAGGCACCCTCTCTCATTCCCGCCAGTCGCACTTGGGGTGATTAGTAGGTGTTTAGAATGTGTTTAGCCTGTATGTTGTAGAGAAAGACGTGCTAGTTACTTTTGTATGTAAGAAAACATTCGTGAGTTGATCCATTTCTGCACGCTCGCTTGTTTCCATGAGCGGATTGTCTTGTGTCAATTTCCTTCCTTGTTCTGACTCTGGTCTTCCTCTTCAGGCGACAAGGCCGCCCCTTCCCCACAGAGGCGCCAAAGGCACGATTCCGATTCCAGTTCGGCTTCCCCTTTGCGGCGCAGCCAGGCCGGAGCAGACTCAGACTCAGACCTGTCCCCTCCGCGGCCCTCTCTCAACCCGCAGCCTCGGCAGGGCTCTCCTTCGGACCTCTCTCCGCCCAGAAGGAAGCGCCGCGTATCGTCAGGCTCTTCGGACTTGTCTCCTCCCCGACGGGGTCGAGAGCCCCCACGGAAAGGCCGCCGGTCCAGGAGCCCCCCTGACCGCTCGCCTCCCCATCGGACAGAGGATACCAAAGGCAGGGGCAGCGGCCAAAGGGTGAGGAGGTGGTCAAGGGGGAAGGGACTGACATGGGATTGCCTTCCAAGCCATGGGAGGCCTTGGATGGCGTCTCCCTTGTAAAAATTATCGTTAGTCCTCGTAAGTTGGATTAAATACGTACTTACGATGTGATATCCGACACGTGCCAAAAACTTGAGAATCAAAACTTGCAGAATACTTTTTCTTTTGAATTCTGTAATGATTGGAAGTCAGTTTCACGTTCAGTGCAAGGAAGCAAAGCAAAGCCAAAAAGGCTGCCTTTCCTCTTGAAATGAAAATGGCTAGGTGTAAGTAATAGATGTGTTGAACCGTGAAAGATAAAATCTAGCCAACAGAATGTGTTACCGTATATACTCAAATATAAGCCGAGGCATCTAATTTTACCACAAAAAACTGGGAAATCATTGACTCAAGTATAAGCTGAGGGTGGTAAATTTCCGAAATAAAAATAGATACCAAAAAATTACATTAATTGAGGCATCAGTAGGTTAAATGATTTTGAATATTTACATCAAGCTCTAATTTAAGATAAGACTGTCCAACTCTGATCAAATCATTCTTCTCATCTTCTTCAATGTAAATGTGCTTATGTATCCTTTTTAATAACAATAGAGTAAAATAATACATGTAATAATAAATACAGGAAAATAATACATGTAATAATAAATAGAGTAGAATAATAAATGTAATAAGATCAGAGTGAAATAATAAAAGTACTACTAATAATAAAAATAGAGTAAAATAAATGTAATAGTAGCAGCAATAATAGAATACAATAATAAATGTAATAATACCATTAATAATAATAGAGAAAAATAATAAATGTACCATATATTCTCGAGTATAAGCTGACCCCAAATATAAGCCAACCAGGATCCTCACTCAAGTATAAGCTGAGGAGGCTTTTTTAGTCCTAAAAAAGGGCTGAAAAAGTAGGCTTATACTTGAGTATATACAGTATATTATATTCTTGTGTGCATACAATTGTGACATTGTTACAAATCATGTACCTCTAACCAATTAAAAAAATAACATGCTTCAAGATGACATCGCTGAAAGAATTAAATATATGGATGGAGAATTGGGGGTCGAAATTGGTTCCTGTTGATGTTTTTGTCACCACCTTTATGCTGGCTTTGCCTTTCAGGACCCTCAGATGCTGTCGGGCGGCAAGGCGGGCCTGGTGTCGGCGGAGTTGCTGCGGAGGGAACAGAAGGAGCGAAGGCAGCAAGGAAGCGGCAGCAGCAAACACCTGGAAGGTGAGCACCTGGGGCACCTCATGGCTTTGGTTGCGCAGGGGGAGAGGCCGGCTTGTTCAAGCTCAACCGGGCCCTCATGGAGCCCAGTCCGGAGCAAACAGCAGCAACAGCGGAGCCTCCTTGATGTTCCTAGGATGCGCCTTTGGCCCTTTGTGCACAGATTCCCTTAGAGCAGGCATGGGCAAACCAAGACCCTCCAGATGTTTTGGACTCCAACTCCCACCATTCCTAACAGCCTCGGGCCCTTTCCTTTTCCAGACAACGCTGGCTCTTCAGCTTGGCAATGGAGATGAGCACCAACCCCCAGAGTCAGACACGACTGGACTTAACGTCAGGGGAAAACCAAGAAAGTGTTCCTTCCCTGGGTGGTCCCTTCCCGACTGTTCTTTTGATTCCTTGTCTCCTTCTTTCAGCTGAATCTCAACATGCCGAGACCGTTTTCCGGGACAAGTCTGGCCGCAAGAGGGACCTACAACAGGAGAAGCTGGAGCTGCAGAAGAAGGCGGAGGAGAAGTCCGAGCGAGAGTTGCAGTACGCCCAGTGGGGGAAAGGGTGAGCCGCTCCTTGCCTCTCTTCTGTCTTTCCAGGATGCTTAGCAAGCAATGGCCGGTCAGTCAGTGGGTCTCTGCCAGGCCTGGCGGGTCCTCTTCTAAACCGCGGCCCTTCCTTTCTGCCCCCAGCCTGGCGCAGAGCAGGCAGCAGCAGCAGAACGTGGAGGACGCCGTGAAGGAGATGCAGAAGCCCCTGGCGCGCTACATCGACGACCAGGACCTGGACAAGATGCTCCGGGAGCAGGAGCGGGAAGGCGACCCCATGGCCGGCTTCCTGAGGAAGAAGAAGGCCAAGGAGAGGAAGGACGTGAAAGGTCAGGCTGTGAGCGGGGAGCGGGCGGCAGCGGGGTGTTTCTGCCAGCACAATTTTCTGGCTTCTGCTATAGATTGTTCCTCTCTCCTTCCCTCTTTCCTGTGCAGAAAAGCCAAGATATAATGGCCCAGCGCCTCCGCTGAACCGGTTTAACATCTGGCCTGGGCATCGCTGGGACGGAGTCGACAGGTGAGCCAAAGTTAATCAATCCTTCCCCTCTTTTGCCCTCCCTGATGCAGTTTTCCAGGCTCCAATTTTCTTAGGGTGGTGTCTTCAGCCAGACCTTAATATTCCCTTAGCCAGACCCCAGTTGTAACATTTCATTCAGTCCCTTTGTCGCTCTCCCTTCCTCCGCAGGTCGAACGGTTTTGAGCAGAAGCGCTTTGCCAGGCTCGCCAGCAAGAAGGCCGTGCAGGAGTTGGCCTACAAGTGGAGCGTGGAGGACATGTGAGGAGCAAGGGCCTCTTGGCCAACACGATCCACCTTCTGTGCCACAGAAAGTGACTCCAGACTGGCAGATGGGAAGGATTAAAGGGCCTCAAGTCCATCATAGGGGGGCCTCAATTCCATCATGGAGAGGCCTCAATTCCATCATCGTGGGGCCTCAATTCCATCATGGAAGAACATTGAGTTCATCATCGTGGGGCCTCAAGTCCATCATGGAGGAGCCTCGGGTCCATCATGGAGGCTCAGTTGAAGACCACGGTTTCCTTGATCTCCTCGATTGCAGCCAGTTCTGTCAGGGTCCTCTTTGGGGAACCTTCCTTTCATGCCGGAGAGTAGAAGGCCATGGTTTCTGGGGGGATTGGAGGCTTTGCGCTCTGAGTTAAATGCTGCACCGGGTTCAGCTCCCTTTGCTGCCCGGCTGGGGATGCCTCCTTGAGAGCGCAAAGTCACCGGCTTGGATATTGCTTTAATGCTTTGCCCACAAACTCACTGCCGGTATCAACTCAAGACGTTGGCTGAGAAGTCAAGGAAGCCTCTTGTTCTTGGAGAAAGGGCTTCGGCTGGACATCAAATCAAGACTTTTTCATAGGAAGCTCCATTCCTGGCATCTCGGGGGACAGGGTTGAAGAAGGCTGTCCGCAGCCAGTATTTCTTCTCTCCTTTGTAATTTGGACGCGCTGTTTGTATCTAATGACATTTTAACAAAAAACAGTAGTGTGTCTTTTAAATGCTTCACTGCCATGTTGATATGAATGAACGGGATGGCAGATGGTTGACTGGGCCGATTACGAGTTTGTGTTAATACATTCCTTTTTATAAAAAAAAAAAAAAGATATTGCGCATGGCTCTTGAGTTTCCTATCATTGGCCACACATGAACAAAAGGTGTAAATATTGCACACCCTTCGCCTGTTTAATATCCAAGGTGCTGATTTGTTTATTATGGGCAACGGATCTTTCTGTCTGGCTCAGGGTTTGGATGTGCGAAGGCCGACACCAGTTGAAGGCCATTCCCACGTCAAGCCTGTGAGACCAGTGGTTCTTCTTCGTGGTGTCTGAAATCGCACATATGGGTTCACTCAGGGGTTGGGAGTTATAGTTCACCCACATTGACAGGATTTTCTGTCTGTTTCCAGAAGAAAAGAGAAGGACAGGCGGAGAGATCTTCAGCCTTCTCTGCCAAAGGGGCTCCTCTAAGACCATCAGAAATACATTATTTTTGGCGGTTTTTGGCAACCCCTCTGATACTCCTTTGTGACCACCCCCCCCCAGGGGTCCTGACCCCCAGGTAGAGACAAAAAGGTTCTGGATGGGAATGGCCTCTGCAAGGGCTGGTGAGCGGCAGAACTGGAGCCTAATGTGCACCCCCCCCCTCTCTCTCTTGAGCTCTCTCTGCCCCTCAACATCTGGACTCTGCTTTCCTTCCTTTCTCCTTCCCACCTTCTTTCCTCCCTCCCTCACTTTATTTCTCCCTTTCCTTTTAGGGGCTGTGCAATGTGGACGGAACGGGTGCTTGGTTTTGTCATTTGTACAAATAGGATGTGATTGCGGGTGGCATTGAATTCCAGATGTCCAACGACAATAAAGCTGATCTATTCTCCTTCCTTTCCCTTCTCTCCTTCCCTTCTTCCCTTGCCCTACTCTTTCCTTCCTTCCTTCCATCTATTTCCTTCTCCCCCCCTTCCTTCCTTCCTTCCTTCCTTCTCTCCTTCCTTCCTTCCATCCATCCATCCTGTCCTCCTTTTGTTTGTTCATTCCTTCTCTCTCCCTCCCTTCCTTCCTTCCTTCCTCCCTTCCTTCCTTTTCTCCTTTCTCCTACAAGACCCCCAGACTCTTAGTATGACCCTTTTGTTGGAATCCTTTCCCAGGTCTTGTGGCAGGACATTTGGACCCAGGACAAAACCCAAAACCCAGGCCAAGCCTGTTAGGCGAAGAAAAGGGTCTGGGTGGGAACGGCGTCTGCAAAGTCTGGTGAGCATAGAATCCTAGATCCTATGGTTCTATGCTCACCAGCCTTTGCAGAGCAGCACAAAGGGAGCCTTGCAGGGAGCGGTCCCAGTGCGCACTCTCTCAGCCTTGCGCTGCGTCCGAAGGGATGAAGTCAGGCCCAAAGCCTCCTCTTTGCGGCTCCACATCTGGGCTCGGTCCTGCCTAAAAAAGGACCGTCTCCTGGGGCCAGAAGCCTCCGCTCTGAGTCAGAGGCATGCGGGGAATGTCCTCCATCGCGCCCTTTTGGAGTCTTTCCCCAAATATGGAGCCCTTCGCGGAGGGGAGGGAGGGGGCCGCCCACCAACAGCCTTTTAACCCCCGGACAGGCTCCCCGGGCTCAGTCGCCTCGCCCAGCCTCGTCCTCCGTCCTCCATCCGTTGGCTGACCGGCAAGACATTGTGAGTCCTGGCACGTCTGGGGGGGGGAGGGGGTGATGGCCAAGGCGGGTGGCACGGGGCAGTGCATGATACCTGCTTGACAGGTCTGTTGGGATATGGGTCTAGTATTATCATCCCAATGATAATGCAGATGTTGCCTTTCAGCATGCGCAGACCAACTTTGGCCTGGCGGGTGTTTTGGACTTCAACTCCCACCATCCCTAACAGCTGGAAGGCATGGTGGGAGTTGGAGTCCAAAACACCTGGGATTATTAATAATAATAATAATAATAATAATAATAATAATAATAATAATAATAATGGGGTTGCTGTATGTTTTCCGGGCTGTATGGCTATGTTCCAGAAATATTCTCTCGTTCGACTTGTGATTTTGTGATATGAAATCCAGCATATCTATCTTGTTTGCTGTGTCATAATAATGATAATAATAATGGGGTTGTATGTTTTCCGGGCTGTAATGCCATGTTCCAGAAGTATTCTCTCCTGACGTTTCGCCCACATCTATGGCAGGCATATAATAATAATAATACTAATAATAATAATAGTTTGAGGAGGCTAAGTGGCTGCCCGAGAACAACTGCCCAGCTCTTGTCTGTCCAGTGTCTGCAAACAGTTTATGGGCTAGCAAAGCATCAGTTGGTGTTGTTGACGACCATCAAGCCCACTTCAGATGAAGGGCACTGAGTGAGCGAGAGACTCCAAGAGATCCCATCATCCACAGCATTCTCCCTCTTGCCAAGCGCGAGTGCATGTCCCATCCAGCCGTGCCTTCTCATGGCTTGGCCAAACGGCAGCCACCTCAGTTGAGTCATCTTCCGTTTCTTGTTTATTACGCGGAGAGCCATGGTTGTGCAACCTGGAAACTTTCCATTTGTAGGAGGAAAAGGATAGGTAGGTAGGTAGGTAGATAGGAGGATTAGGTAGGTAGGTTGATAGAAGATGGCTGGAAAGGTAAATAGAACAGTAGATAGATAGATAGATAGATAGATAGATAGATAGATAGATAGATAGATAGATAGATAGATAGGGTAGGTAGATATGGCCGCACCTAGATTAGATTGCAGGCTGTGAGGCATCGTGAGAGTCGGAGTCCAAAACACCTAGAGGACCGAAATTGGCCCACGCCTGGATTAGATTGTAGACTGTCAGGCATTGTGGGAATTGGAGTCCAAAACCAGGAGTCTCCTTGTGGATGGTATAAATCAACAACAATAATAATAGTCTGGGGAGGCTGCCCGACAACAACTGCTAGGCTGTCGTCGAAGGCTTTTGTGGCCGGGATTACAGGGTTGTAATCAGAACCCTGTAATCACAATCTCAGGGTTGTAATCACAATTACCTCACAACCTCCGAGGATGCCTGCCATAGATGTGGGTGAAATGTCAGGAGAGAATACTTCTGGAACATGACCATACAGCCCGGAAAACATACAACAAACTGCTGGGCTCTTTGCAACCCCTCGATCTCTCTACTTACTTACTTGCTTACTTAGGCAATCCCTCGTAGTTCAAGGATGATGGTCCTCCATCCTTGGTGTCTTGGGGATGGATCCGTAGATGGCTGAAGAGACCCATTCTTGATCCGCACGTTCTCCCTTCCGCAGTGAGGACAACGGTTTCCAGGTGGAAGGCGGTCCCGGTCAGGGTTGGCTTGAGGCATGTTTCTCCCTCTCGCCCTCCATTCGTGCCTCTTCGAACTCCGCAGCACTGCTGGTCACAGCTGACCTCCCATTAGAGCGCTCAAGGGCTTCCCAGTTCTCGGCTTCTATGCCACAGTTCTTAAGGTTGGCTTTGAGCTCATCTTTCCATCTCTTTTCCTGCCCACCAACATGACGTTTCCCGTTCTTGATCTCTCTACCGGACCCTTGAAACCTACGTCATGGGATGAACACAGTGGGTTGCCTGCCGTTTGTTAAGAGTTTGGCTCAATAGGATTCAATGCCAGTGAGGAAGTGCCAGGTCTTCCAAACGCTTGGCCTGTTTAGCTGGATGGAGTGATGCCAGTCCCTTGGCCTTCCTTTGCAGGTCTCCTTCCTCCGTCCTCCTCCTCCTCCTCCTCCGCTGACCATGGCGAACAAAGGGCCCTCCTTCGGCCTGAGCAGAGACGTCCAGGCCAAGATCGAGAAGAAGTACGACGACGAGCTGGAGGAGCGGCTGGTGGAGTGGGTGGTGGCCCAGTGCGGGGCCGACGTGGGACGGCCCGCCGAGCGCGGACGGCTGGGCTTCCAGGTCTGGCTGAAGAACGGCATCGTAAGCATCGCCCAAGGGACCCCTGACCCCTGGCCTGACCCCTGGCGCCCATTGGTGGGCCCTCATGGGGCATCACCACCACCACCATTATCTATTCCATGGACACAACAACACAGCACACATGCACATTAGGTCCAAGGGTCTGGGATTCGTCTCCGGTTGGTGCAACCCAAGGGCACGCTGTCAGCATCTCTCCATCTCTGTTTCCACCTTCCTTCCTTCCTCCTCAGGTGCTGGGCAAACTGGTCAACAGCCTCTACCCAAGTGGCTCCAAACCAGTGAAGATCCCCGACTCTCCGCCCAGCATGGTCTTCAAGCAGATGGAGCAGATCTCCCAGTTCCTCAAGGCCGCCGAGGACTACGGCGTGGTCAAGACGGACATCTTCCAGACGGTGGACTTGTTTGAAGGTGATGCAGAACATAAGGATGGGCATGGTTTAGACCAGGGGTCCTCAAACCTTTTAAGCAGGGGGCCGGTCCACTATCCTTCAGACTGTGGAGGGGCCGAATTATCATTTGAAGAAAAAAAACCCAAATAAATTCCGGTACACACTGCACATGTCTTATTTGTAGTGCAAAACAACAACAACAAAAGAACAATACAATGTTTAGAAATGAAAACAATAGTTAACAACATAAACCTATCAGGATTTCAATGGGAAGTGTGGGCCTGCTTCTGGCCAATGAGATAGTCAAGTTAATTAGGATTGTTGTTGTTGTGTGACTTCAAGTCATTTCAGACTTTGGGCGAGCCTAAGTCTAAAATTATTTATTTATTCATTTACTACATTATTTATTACATTTATATCCTGCCCTTCTCACCTTCTCACTCCAGAGCAACTGTATGTACATACAATATATTATATTATTAGCATATCACAATATTAGCATTATATATTACTATATTGAACTATACCACTATACTGTAATATTATATGTAATATATAACATATAATTAATATTATTATATGGTATTATTATTAGTATTATATTGTATAACATTATAATATTATTATCAATATTATATGTATATACAATATATTATATTATTTAAAATGATATAAAAATATTATATTATAAATGAGGGCGGGGGCCAGGTAAATGACCTTGGAGGGCCGCATCCGGCCCCCGGGCCTTAGTTTGGGGACCCCTGGTTTAGACAATCACCCAGGGCAGGGGTCCA
Source organism: Anolis carolinensis (assembly GCF_035594765.1). Classification (NCBI taxonomy): domain Eukaryota; kingdom Metazoa; phylum Chordata; class Lepidosauria; order Squamata; family Anolidae; genus Anolis; species Anolis carolinensis. Next base: position 1,083,592 of record NW_026943819.1, read on the forward strand.
GCCCATCAAAGCTATTTATCCGGCCCCCACAGCACAAGGGCAGAAGGGGGTTGGACTAAATGACCCAAGGGGTCTCTTCTTCTCTTACAACCCTTATTATTATTATTATTATTATTATTATTGACACAACAACATTGTATGACACAGCAAACAAGATAGATACGCTGGATTTCGTATAACAAAATCACAAGTCAAACACTTCCCAAGTGCCTAGGACTATGTGATGTATTTATTATTATTATTATTATTATTATTATTATTATTATTATTATTATTATTAACATTGAGGCTGGGTGGCCATCTGTCAGGGGTGCTTTGCTTGAGCTTTTGGTGCACAGAAGCAGAAGGGGGTTGGACTCAATGGCCCAAGGGGTCTCTTCCAACCCTCTTTTTATTATTATTATTATTGTTGTTGTTGTTGTTGTATGACACAGCAAACAAGATAGACATGCTGGATTTCGTATCATAAAATCACAAGTTGAACCCTTCCCAAGTGTCTAGGACTGTGTGATGTATTTTCCGATGATGCGTGCAGATCCCAGTAGGGTGGCCTTTTGCAGTTGGCAGATCGTGATTTTGTCAATGTCTATTGTTTCCAAATGCTGGCTGAGATCTTTTGGCACGGCATCCAGTGTGCCCATCACCACTGGGGCCACCTGCACTGGTTTCTGGCCTGGCTGTTGCCCCCTGTGGGAATCCTTTGTTGGGAGGTGTTAGCTGGCCCTGATTGTTTCCTTTCTGGAATTCCCCTGTTTTCAGAGTGTTGTTCTTTATTTACTGTCCTGATTTTTAGAGTTTTTCAATACTGGTAGCCAGATTTTCATCATCATCATCATCATTTAATTACTTATTAATCGCCCTCCATCCAAGATGCTCTAGGCGATTCACAAGCTATTTTGTTTTTGTTTTGTTCAGTTTCATGGTTTCCTCCTTTCTGATGACATTGTGGATTTCAGTGGTGGTTGTGAGCGTGGTCCAGCATTTCTCTGTCCTCAGATAATATGCTGCGTCCAGGGTGGTTCATCAGGTGCTCTGCTATGGCTGACTCCTCTACCTGAACCAGTCTGCACTGCCTTTCGTGTTCTTTGAGTCCGTTTGTAGGTTGTTTCTTCCTCATCTTCCCAATGCGCTCAGTGGGTCCCTTGATGTCCAGCAAGAACACTTTTCCTCTGGGTGGATCTTTGTCTTTCCTCTTGTGGCTTGAACAAAATTTTGCTTGGCCATAAGAAGAGCTGTTCAACAGTGGAACTCTCTGCCTCTGGGTCTGATGGAAGCTCCTCTACTGGAAGCTTTTAAACAGATGCTGGATGGCCATGTCAGGGGGGCTTTGATTGTGCTTTTCCTGCTTCAGAAGGGGTTGGACTAGATGGCCTTTAGAGGTCTCTTCTAACTATTAGTAGTAGTAGTAGTAGTAGTAGTATCATCTTATGCTGGATGGCCATCTGGTTGGGGGATTGGATTGTGATTTTCCTGCATGGTAATGGGTTGGACTAGATGGCCTTTCGAGATCCCTTTCAAATCTATTTTTATTATTAATCTTTAAAATATTTTTATTACTACTGAGACTGGATGGCCATCTGTCGGGGAGATTCGATTGTGCTTTTCCTGCATGGTAATGGGTTGGACTAGATGGCCTTTAGAGATCCCTTTCAAATCTATTTTTATTATTAATCTTTAAAATATTTTTATTACTACTGAGGCTGGATGGCCATCTGTCGGGGAGATTCGATTGTGCTTTTCCTGCATGGGAAGGGGTTGGACTAGATGGCCTTTCGAGGTCCCTTTCAAATCTATTTTTATTATTATTTTAAAAATATTTTTATTACTATTGAGGCCGGACGGCCATCTGTCGGGGGGATTTGATTGTGCTTTTCCTGCATGGGAAGGGGTTGGACTAGATGGCCTTTCGAGGTCCCTTTCAAATCTATTTTTATTATTATTTTTAAAATATTTTTATTACTATTGAGGCCGGACGGCCATCTGTCGGGGGGATTTGATTGTGCTTTTCCTGCATGGGAAGGGGCTGGACTAGATGGCCTTTCGAGGTCCCTTTCAAATCTATTTTTATTATTATTTTTAAAATATTTTTATTACTATTGAGGCCGGACGGCCATCTGTCGGGGGGATTTGATTGTGCTTTTCCTGCATGGGAAGGGGCTGGACTAGATGGCCTTTCGAGGTCCCTTTCAAATCTATTTTTATTATTATTTTTAAAATATTTTTATTACTATTGAGGCCGGACGGCCATCTGTCGGGGGGATTTGATTGTGCTTTTCCTGCATGGGAAGGGGCTGGACTAGATGGCCTTTCGAGGTCCCTTTCAAATCTATTTTTATTATTATTTTAAAAATATTTTTATTACTATTGAGGCCGGACGGCCATCTGTCGGGGGGATTTGATTGTGCTTTTCCTGCATGGGAAGGGGTTGGACTAGATGGCCTTTCGAGGTCCCTTTCAAATCTATTTTTATTATTATTTTTAAAATATTTTTATTACTATTGAGGCCGGACGGCCATCTGTCGGGGGGATTTGATTGTGCTTTTCCTGCATGGGAAGGGGCTGGACTAGATGGCCTTTCGAGGTCCCTTTCAAATCTATTTTTATTATTATTTTTAAAATATTTTTATTACTATTGAGGCCGGACGGCCATCTGTCGGGGGGATTTGATTGTGCTTTTCCTGCATGGGAAGGGGTTGGACTAGATGGCCTTTCGAGGTCCCTTTCAAATCTATTTTTATTATTATTTTTAAAATATTTTTATTACTATTGAGGCCGGACGGCCATCTGTCGGGGGGATTTGATTGTGCTTTTCCTGCATGGGAAGGGGCTGGACTAGATGGCCTTTCGAGGTCCCTTTCAAATCTATTTTTATTATTATTTTTAAAATATTTTTATTACTATTGAGGCCGGACGGCCATCTGTCGGGGGGATTTGATTGTGCTTTTCCTGCATGGGAAGGGGCTGGACTAGATGGCCTTGGGAGGCCCCTCCCAACCCTATGGTCCTGTGGTTCCGATTCTTGCTTCTCTTTCCAGCCAAGGACATGGCCGCGGTGCAGAGGACGCTGGTGGCCTTGGGCAGCCTGGCCATCACCAAGGACGATGGGAACTATCGCGGGGACCCTTCCTGGTTCATGAAGTAAGTGGCCGCAGTGAATTATCGTCCAAGGCTTTCTTGGGCTTAGCAATGGATATGAGCACCGACCCACAGAGTCGGACACGACTGGGCTTAATGTCAGAGGAAAACCTTTACCGTTAGGTTGGCAGAAGCTGGGGCTAATAGTGGGAGCTCCCCCGCTCCCCCCAGATTCGAACCTGGCAACCGTTCAGTCAGCAAGTTCAGCAGCCCAGCAGTTTAACCCGCTGCGCCATAGGAGCAATAATAAATAGGATAATAATAATAGGATAATAGTAGGATAATAATAATAATAATAATAGCAATAATAAATAGGATTGCCATCGCCACTCAATGACCAAGGGTCCTTAAACTTTTATACAATTATATCATACTAGCTGTGCCCGGCCACGCGTTGCTGTGGCAAAGTGGTGGTGGTATTGGTTAAAAATTGTTGTGTAATTTTTATTTGACGTTATTTGCATTTTTTAATTAATTTTATTGTAAGTTATATTTTTTTATTTATTTTCTTGTATTATTTTTAGTTATTTTCTGTTATTATATTATTTTATTGTACTAATTTTTAGTGTTTTTTATTATTTTTTATTGGGTTGCTAGGAGACCAAGTTGGAGGAGCTTAGCCTTCTAACTGGCAGCCATTGGATAAAAGCAATTATTCCTCTCTCTCTAATTAGGACTTTATTTTTGTTTTCTTTTTGTTGTCTCAACCTAGAGGCGTGGATGATGGGTTGTGTTGTCAATTTTCGAGGTTGGGGGGCCTGTAGTTTTGTTGTTTTGTGGGTCGCCGTGATGCCATCACTCTTATATATATATAGATTACTATATTATCACATTATTATGTTACTATATGATTATTTGACGGCTCAATGCGATGCAATCCTGGGAGTTGCAGTGAGCCAAAGGGTCCACGGTCCCGTAGAGTGTTGGGGGGGGAATTATAGTTTGGAAAAAATTACAAAGAAATTCCTACAGACACTGCACATGTCTTATTTGTAGTGCAAAAAAAAAGAAAGAAAGAAAGCACAATACAATATTTAAAAATAAGAACAATTTTAACTAACAAACCTATGAGGATTTCAATGGGAAGTGTGAGCCTGCTTCTGGCCAACGAAATAGTCAAGTTAATTAGGATTGTTGTTGTTGTTGTGTGCCTTCAAGTCATTTCAGACTTTGGGCGAGCCTCAGTCTAAAACTGAGGGCGGGGTCCAGTCAATGGCCTTGGAGGACCGTATCTGGACCACGGGTTTGTTTGGGGACCCCTGGCTTACACCATACGATCACCATACTTACCCTTGCAAATGCCTTGAAATATTCTTTACATGCAAACTCTCAGGCCTGGGCCAACTTCGGCCCTCCGGGTGTCTTGGACTGCAACTCCCACCATTCCTAACAGCCAACTAGTGGTTCGGAATGGTGGGAATTGCAGTCCAAGACACCTGGATCCCAAGCGTTGTTGACATCGTTGTCTCGGTCTCCGCTGCAGGAAAGCCCAGGAGCACAAGCGCGACTTCTCCGAGAAGCAGCTGAAGGAAGGCAAGAGCATCATCGGGCTGCAAATGGGGTCCAACCAGGGGGCTTCGCAGGCGGGCATGACGGGCTACGGGCGGCCCAGGCAGATCATCAGCTAAGGCCGCCTCCGGACCCCCGCAAGACCCCCAACACACCCCGACAACCTCCTTCCATCCATCCTTTCCTTCCTTTGCAATCCCTGCTTGGCTGCAAAAAGCACCCTCGCTCCCATTAGCCATGTGCAAAAAAATATGATTCAAAACTCATTACAACATTTCGTTCCCAAAACGTTCCTGGCGAAAATTTCGTTCCGAAATTGGTTTTGTGCATGCTCTTGGGGAAGCTTCCCGAGCTCCTTTCGTTTTTGCAGATATAGAGGAGAAATTTGCTATGTTTATAGAATATGTTCCCCGCTGTTAGCATGCCAAGTTTTGGAGCATTTCACCCATGCATGGATTTATGGGGAATTTTTACCATGTTTTTCGTTCCGAAATTCATTTCATGCATGCTTGTGGGGAAGATTCCGGGGTTTTTTCTCCCTCGTTTTCGCAGCGATCAGGGCGAAATTTGCTATGTTTATAGAATATGTTCCCCACTGTTATCAGGCCAAGTTTCGGAGCGTTTCACCCATGCATGTATTTTTGGGGAATTTTTACAATGTTTTTTGTTCCGAAATTCATTTCGTGCATGCATGTGGGGAAGCTTCCCGAGCTCTTCTCCCTCATTTTCGGAGATATTGGGGCGAAATTTGCTATGTTTATAGAATATGTTCCCCGCTGTTAACATGCCAAGTTTCGGAGCGTTTCACCCATGCATGGATTTTTGGGGAATTTTCACCATATTTTTACAAAACATATATTTTTTTAAAAAGCACAAGAGCAATCGCCTCGGGTTTCGTAGGCTATGACCCTAGATAACAGGGGATCATTCCTGCCAAGTTTCGGAAAAATACACACAACTATTGATTTTTTGGGAATTTTAAAATTCTTTTGCATGGGCCAACTTGGGTGCTTCATCCGAAAAGGAAGGCCCAAGTTGGCCCATGCCTGCTGTAAACAATGGAGAGGAATTATATCCCCTTCTCTTCCCCTCTGTTTTGTATTTCATCGTCGTCGTCCATCGATTAAAAACAAAATATACGACATTTTAAAATAAAAAAAAGCTTTCTTGGTCTTTTATTTGGAGCCTCCGTCCCCATTTCCCCAAGTCCGGAAAGCTGGGAAAATAGACACAACAAGGCCGATGACACGCAACACAAGGAGCGGGATCCAAAGGCACCTTTGGTCAGCGTGGGTTTAGTTTTGGAAAGATGCAAAAGAAACAGGTCCCGGCTGTCGACGTTGTTGTTTTTCCAACAAAAATGGTAATCAAAACAATAATAATCACAAGAATAACAACCTTGGCTTTGGTGGTAAGGAGGTCATTCTCTCCAATGACCAAAAGCATCTATCGGCAGAGGATAGAGGAGAGAGCAAGTGTTGGCTTGGGGATGCCAGGATGGACAAACGGCTGGACAAATGGCCAGACGTCCATGCAAAAAGGCAGCCCAGTGAATGCTGGCACTGACCGCCATCATCCCATTGCAAAGCCAATGCAAAGCCATTGCTAGACCATTGCAAGGCCATTGCAAAGACACTGCAAGGCCATTACAAACCATTGCAAGGCTATTGCAAGGCTATTGCAAAGCCATTGCTAGACCATTGCAAGGCCATTGCAAAGACACTGCAAGGCCATTACAAACCATTGCAAGGCTATTGCAAGGCTATTGCAAAGCCATTGCAAAGCCATTGCTAGACCATTGCAAGGCCATTGCAAGGCCACTGCAAAGACACTGCAAGGCCATTGCAAACCATTGCAAGGCTATTGCAAGGCCACTGCAAAGACACTGCAAGACCATTGCAAAGCCATTGCAAGCGATTGCAAACCATTGCAAAGCCATTGCTAGACTATTGCAAGGCCATTGCAAGGTCACTGCAAGGCCATTGCAAGGCTACTGCAAGTTCACTGCAAAGCCACTGCAAGGCCATTGCAAGGCTATTGCAAAGCCATTGCTAGATCATTGCTAGATCATTGCAAGGCCACTGCAAGGCCATTGCAAAGCCATTTCAAGGGCAGCAAAGCAATGAGGGAGAGAAGCTGCAACCGAAAGGCCACCGAAAGCAAAGGCAGAGAATAAACAGAGATTCCGCACCCAAAGGCTTTGAGCCACAAATGTCAACAAGTCCAGGGTTCAAAGCACAGGTCGGGTGTCCAAGCGTAGTCCAAGGCCCAGCGCACAAGTCCAGTATCCGAAAGCATTGTGCAAAAGTTCAAGGACATCCAGGATTCATGGCTGTCGCACCAAACGATGGTTGCGTCCAGCAGTGAGGTGTTCCAAACACCGGCCTTTTGACACCAGAGGCAGTTCAGTAAACACAAGCGAGCCAATTCCAAGTGGTCTAAATGCACCAACGTTTACCACAAGTCCAGGTCCGAGATCCAAGGTGCAATCCAGGGTTCGAGTGTCCAAGCGTAGTCCAAGGCCCAACAGACAAATCCAGTATCCGCAAACGCTGTGCAAATGTGCAAGGGCATTCAGGACACACCGTTGTTGCAGCAATTCCAGTGTCCATTCCAAGAGGTCTAAATACACAAGTCCGGGTCCAAGATCCAAGGCGCAGCCCAGGGTTCAAAGCACAGGTCTGGTGTCCAAAAGTAGTCCAAGGTCCAGCATCCGAAAGTGCCGTGCAAAGGTGCAAGGGTATCCAGGATGCACGGCTGGCGCGGTGAAGTGTTCCAAACACCGGCCTTTTACGCAGCTGCACTTTCCTTCTTCCAGCCAATCGATTAGACTGACACATGGCCCACGCTGTTCTTCCTCCTCCGCAGGTTCCCACTCAGGTGTTTCCGTACCTGAACGGTCCTGCTCCTGCTCAGCAGTTGTAGCCAGGCTGCTCGGACTCTGCTCATCCGGCCTCAGCAAAGATCTGCAAACGCAAGGGCTTCCCAGCCAGTTAAGGCAAAGGGCCAGAAAGTGTGTGCGTTGTGCAATACAGCGTAACGTAGCACAACAGTGCGCCACGCTTTGGTGAGGCCGACCCCAGGGCCAAGCCCAGTGCCCTTTGGGCCTTGCTGTTGTCCCAGTTGGCACACGTGGTCGGACGGAGGAGAGGCCACGGTCAGCAGGCCTGGAGGTCTCGCTCGGCGGCGTCCACGGGTCCGGGGGGGTCCTGGCCCCGCTCTCCCTCCTCGTGGCCCCCCAGCAGGCAGCGCGCCTCCTCGGCGTCCCCGGCCTCCGTCCCCCGGCACAAGGGCACCCCCTCCTCCATCTCCGTCTCGTCCCGTCCCTCCGGGGCCCAGCGGCAGACAGCGGCCCCCCCGCAAGGACCCCGCTCCCGGACCCCCGGCCGTGGGCGCGACAGGAAGGCCTCCAGCAGGTAGTAGGCGGTCCAGAAGACGGAGAAGCAGCCCAGAAGCATCAGCGTCTGCAGGGAAAGGCATGGGAAACCCACATTCATTATCATGCATTACACTCTGCAACACAAATTTGTGATCCTGGGTCATAGACGTCATTTCCTATACAGTAGTATTCGTATATTATTATACTAATACTATTATATTATTATAATACATTACACATTATCTTATATTATTATACTATTATTATAATATATTGCACATTATATTATTATACTATTATATTATATTATATTATATTACAGTACTATTATATTATGATACTAAATTACACTTCATATTATGTTATTATATTATACCTTATATTATATTCTTATACTATTATATTACTATATTATCATTACACTATGCAACACGTTTTGCTCCTGGGTTATAGGCGTTATTTCCTAATTGGATCTCTCACAAAGACACAGGGAAAGTGGATTCAACTGCAAAAGCATTGCACGGTGTCCCAGGTCCCACCCGTGACTCTCCCAGCCCCTCCCCGCCCGCCTCCCCGTATCTCACCTTGAGGGTGTTGGTGGAGGTGGAGAAGCCCTCCTGGTCTGGGATGCGCAGGCCCGGGGGGCACGGCCAGGCCGAGGGGCGATCCAGCTCCCATCCGCTCATGGCCTCCTCCAGGCGCCTGCAGAGACAGAATTGATCAGGCATTTCCTTCCTTCCTTCCTTCCTTCCTTCCTTCCTTCCTTCCTTCCTTCCTTCCTTCCTTCCTTTCCTCCTGTCCCCTCCCGTCCCATCCATCTCACTGGGGGCCCAATGGCGGGGCCACCCTCCCTGAGCCCGGGGCCACCCTCCCTCCCTACCTCCCTCCTCACCTCTGCCTCTCCCGGATCTCTCCGGGGCCCCAGGCGGAACCGTAGAGCGTCAGCTGCCATTGCTTCAACACGCCGGGCTTTGGGGCCTCGTCCCCTGCAAAGGAGGAAGCGGGCGAGAGAAATAACCCCCCATCACCACCACCACTATCTAGGGCTGTGACAGTGGGCTTTCCTCCATAACAACAGCGACATAGGGCTGTGACAGTGGGCTTTCCTCCATCATAACAACAACAACAACAACAACAACAACAACATAGGGCTGTGACAGTTGAGTTACCATCACCACCACTACTATATAGGGCTGTGACAGTGGACTTTCCTCCATAACAACAACAACAAAAACAACAATATAAGGCTGTGACAGTTGAGTGAACACCACCGTCACCCTACATAGGGCTGTGACAGTGGGCTTTCCTCCATAATAATAATAACAACTACATGAACAACAACATAGGGTTGAGACAGTTGGGCTTCCACCACCACCATATAGGGCTGTGACAGTGGGCATTCCTCCATAAGAAGAACAACAACAACAACAACAACATCAACAACTTAGGGCTGTGACAGTTGGGTTATTATCACCACCACCACCATACAGGGCTGTGACAATGGGCTTTCCTCCATAATAATAATAACAACAACATAGGGCTGTGACAGAGGGCATTCCTCCATAAGAAGAAGAAGAACAACAACAACATCAACAACATAGGGCTGTGACAGTTGGGTTACCACCACCACCACCATCATATAGGGCTGTGACAGTGGGCATTCCTCCATAACAACAACAATGGGCTGTGACAGTGGGCATTCCTCCATAACAACAACATAGGGCTGTGACAGTGGGCATTCCTCCATAAGAACAACAACAACAACAACAACTTAGGGCTGTGACAGTTGGGTTACCATCACCACCACCACCATACAGGACTGTGACAGTGGGCTTTCCTCCATAATAATAACAACAACATAGGGCTGTGACAGTGGGCATTCCTCCATAAGAACAACAACAACAACAACAACAACAACAACAACAACATAGGGTTGAGACAGTTGGGTTACCACCACCACCACCACCATACAGGGCTGTGACAATGGGCTTTCCTCCATAATAATAATAACAACAACATAGGGCTGTGACAGTGGGCATTCCTCCATAAGAAGAAGAACAACAACAACAACATCAACAACATAGGGCTGTGACAGTTGGGTTACCACCACCACCACCACCATATAGGGCTGTGACAATGGGCATTCCTCCATAACAACAACAATGGGCTGTGACAGTGGGCTTTCCACCACCATCACCACCAAGAGGAGAGGAAGCGAGTGCCACTCACCCACATCGTGGACCCAGAGCCGGTAGGTGCCTTGGGCCTCCTCCCCCCAGCAGCGCACCGTGGAGAAGGTCCAGTCCACAAAGCCCACGGGGTCCCTGCAGCCAAGACATAAGAGTTTGGGGAGGGGGACATCGGGGAAGCCTTAGCACGGGGCCGGCCCCAAGGGGAGACTTTCTGGTTCAAGTGGGAATGGGTGGAGGGTGCCTGTGCCGGACGCTTGCCCACTCACGAGTCCATGCTGCGGGGCGTGCCGACCAGGGAGGTCATGCCGCTGGGGCAGGCCAGCCGGACGTCCAGGTTGCCCCTCCGCGGGTGGGCGATGGTCAGCGTGACGGCCACGTGCTCCAGCGTCCGCATGCCGGACAGGGACAGGTCCGCTTCCGTCACTGCGCAAACAAGGGAGCAAGAGGCCTGAGTGACCGCTATTCCACTCCGGCCAGCCTCGGCCCTCCCTGCAGCCGGTTCGGACTTGCGTTTTCATAAACTGCAAAAGCTTTCTCTGCAGAACATTATAGTATATTATCATGCTACTATATTATTATACTATTGCTATAGTATTATATTATTATACCATTATATTGTTATTGTATTGCATTATAATATCACACTACTATATTTTTATACATTATACTATTGTATTACTATATAATTATACCTTTCATATTGCTATAGTATTACTGTATGTTATCATGCTACTATATTATTATATTATACTATTATATTATAATATTATTATACCATTATATTGTTATTGTATTGCATTATAATATCATACTACTATATTTTTATAATATATTACACATTATACTATTGTATTACTATATAATTATACCTTTCATATTGCTATAGTATTACTGTATATTATAATGCTACTATATTATTATATTATACTATTATATTATAATATTATTATACCATTATATTGTTATTGTATTGCATTATAATATCATACTACTATATTTTTATAATATATTACACATTATACTATTGTATTACTATATAATTATTATACCTTTCATATTGCTATAGTATTACTGTATATTATCACGCTACTATATTATTATGTTATTATATTATACTATTATATTATAATATTGTTATACCATTATATTGTTATTGTATTGCATTATAATATCATACTACTATATTTTTATAATATATTACACATTATACTATTGTATTACTATATAATTATTATACCTTTCATATTGCTATAGTATTACTGTATATTATCATGCTACTATATTATTATATTATTATATTATACTATTATATTATAATATTATTATACCATTATATTGTTATTGTATTGCATTATAATATCATACTACTATATTTTTATAATATATATATATATTTATTTATTTACAGCATTTATATTCCGCCCTTCTTTCTCACCCCGAAGGGGACTCAGGGCGGATCACATTACACATATAGGCAAACATTCAGTGCCTTTTTAACATAGAACAAAGACAAGACAAACATAGGCTCCGAGCGGGCCTCGAACTCATGACCTCCTGGTCAGAGTGATTCATTGCAGCTGGTTGCAGCTGGCTTGCTCTCCCACCTGCGCCACAGCCCGGGCCCATTATAATATCATACTACTATATTTTTTATAATATATTACACATTATACTATTATATTACTATATAATTATTATACCTTTCATATTGCTATAGTATTACTGTATATTATCATGCTACGATATTATTATACTATTATATTATTATATTATACTATTACATTATAATATAATGATACCTTTTATATTGCTATAGTATTATATTATTAAACCATTATATTATTATTGTATTGCATTATAATATCACACTATTGGCGATGAGAGCGAAAGGGTTGCACCGGCACCCAAGGCAAACTGGCCCTGGCGTGTATTTCCCAGCCTACTGGTTTTATGGCTTTTTTCCAGCTGCAAAGAGGAGGAAAGGAAGAAAGGAGCGAAAGAATGCAAGCCTTTTAGGGGAAGAAAGAGAGGCAAAGCCCTCCTGGGAGGCAGCCAGGCCTTGTGGAGTCTTGCCGGGAATCCAGCAAAGGAGCCCGGCCTTCAGGCGGAAACTCTCAGGATATAAATGAAGATACATATATATATATACCATATATACTCGAGTATAAGCCAACCCGAATATAAGCCAAGGCACCTAATTTTACCACAAAAAAACTGGGAAAACATTGACTCCAGTATAAGCCGAAAGTGGTAAATTTCAGAAATAAAATGACATTAATTGAAGCATCAGTAGGTTAAATGTTTTTGAATATTTACATCAAGCTGTAATTTAAGATAAGACTGTCCAACTCTGATCAAATCATTATTCTCATCTTCTTCAATGTAAATGTGCCCAAGCTAGTAGTAGTAGTAGTAATAATAATAATAGCAATAATAATAACAACAACAACAATAATAATAATAATAATAATAATAATGGGTACCCAAGCTAGTAGTAGTAGTAATAATAATAATGATGATGATGGGTACCCAAGCTAGTAGTAGTAGTAATAATAATAATAGTAATAATAATAATAATAATATTGATGGGTACCAAAGCTAGTAGTAGTAGTAATAATAATAATGATGATGATGATGGGTACCCAAGCTAGTAGTAGTAGTAGTAGTAGTAGTAGTAGTAATAGTAATAATAATAATAATAATAATAATAATAATAATATTGATGGGTACCAAAGCTAGTAGTAGTAGTAATAATAATAATGATGATGATGATAGGTACCCAAGCTAGTAGTAGTAGTAGTAGTAATAATAATAGTAATAATAATAATAATAATAATAATAATAATAATAATAATAATAATATTGATGGGTATCCAAGCTAGTAGTAGTAGTAGTAATAATAATTATAATATTGATGGGTACCAAAGCTAGTAGTAGTAGTAGTAATAATAATGATGATGATGATGGGTACCCAAGCTAGTAGTAGTAGTAGTAGTAGTAGTAGTAATAATAATAATAATATTGATGGGTACCCAAGCTAGTAGTAGTAGTAGTAGTAGTAATAATAATAATAGTAATAATAGTAATAAAAATAATAATATTGATGGGTACCCAAATAGTAGTAGTAGAAGTAGTAGTAATAATAATAATAATAATAATAATAATAATAATATTGATGGGTACCCAAGGTAATAGTAGTAGTAATAATACTAATATTGGTGGTGGTGGTGGCTATCTCCTTCCTCTTCCTCCTTGAGGGCCAAACAGCCCCTTGTGTGTGTCTGTGCGCGCGCTGAGTGTGCCTGTGTGCCAGCGCTGTGTTTACACAAGCCAAAGGCCGGCCAAGGCGGGAGCCGCATTGCCTAAAATGGGCCAAAACGGGAGCGGCTGCGAAGGAGCGTCCCTGGCTCTCTGCTCTCACTCACTAGAAGCGCAACGCAGGTTATGACTCTGGACTGAGGACACGGGGCCGTAATGGGTCCCAATGGCAGAAAAAGAGACCCCAACTGAACGTTAGGAAGACTTCCTAGACCTGTTCAACAGTGGAACTCTCTTCCGATTGTAATTGGGCATCTGTCGGGAGGGCACACACAGTGCACACTCAGGCACACGCAAGGAGGAAGAGGAAGGTGATATCCACCACCACCATCAATATCATTATTATTACTAGCTTGGGTACCCAGCGATACCCGGGTATTTAGAAAAGGGCCTTATTACAAAGGCTGGATGGGCATCTGTCGGGAGGGCTTTGATGGTGCTTTTCCTGCATGGCAGAAAGAAAGGGGATGGAGTGGATGGCCTTTGGGGGTCCCTCTCAACTCTCTGAGATAAGTATCCATTATTGTCTATTATTATTATTATTATTATTATTATTATTATTATTATTATTATTATTATTATTTTATTGTATGACACAGCAAACAAGATAGATATGCTGGGTTTCGTATCACAAAATCACAAGTCAAACACTTCCCAAGTGTCTAGGACTGTGTGATGTATTTTCGGATGATGCGTGCAGATCCCAGTCGGGTGGCCTTTTGCAGTTATTATTATTATTATTATTATTATTATTATTATTATTTTATTGTATGACACAGCAAACAAGATAGATATGCTGGGTTTCGTATCACAAAATCACAAGTCAAACACTTCCCAAGTGTCTAGGACTGTGTGATGTATTTTCGGATGACGCGCCCAGATCCCAGCAGGGTGGCCTTTTGCAGTTGGCAGATCGTGATCTTGTCAATGTCTATTGTTTCCAAATGCCGGCTGAGATCTTTTGGGACGGCACCCAATTATTATTATTATTATTATTATTTTACATTCATAATCTAATAATAACCATAACAACAACAAAACAACAACAGCAATAATAAACTAATGCCACAAACCGTTCCAGGTGACTTCCAGGCGTCTGGGGGCCAAGGGGACCTCCTGGCCCTCTTTCAAGACGGGGCTGACGTAGGAGGCCAGGTACGGGACCGACTCCCAGACCTGCGGGGAGGAAAGAGCAGGTGAAGAGCGCTGGACAGGCAGGTCAGCAGGTAGGAAGAAGGAGGCAAAGGGACAAGGGACACCCAAGCCCTTTGCTGGCCTTTGCTGACCCCCTGGAAGACCTGGGCCCCTCAGACCGCACTGACCTTGGCTGCGTTGACCAGTCTCCAGGCGTTGAGGAGGCCGAACCCGTGCTGGTGGCTGTGGCTGAGCCCAGCGCTGTTGGTGTCCCAGCTGGCACGGTGGTCTTCGTACTGCAAAAGCAAAGGCCGTAATTAACTTCATCCAAGGCAAAAGTAAGTAAGTAACTAATTACTGTATATACCCAAGTATAAACCTAGTTTTTCAGCCCTCTTTTTAAGACTGAAAAAGCCCCCCTCGGCTTATACTCGGGTGGCTTATATTTGGGTCAGCTTATACTCTAGAATATATGGTACATTTATTATTTTTCTCTACTATTATTGGTATTATTACATTTATTATTTTTCTCTCTGATTGTTGCTACTATTACATTTATTTTACTCTATTTTTTATTATTATTATTACATTTATTATTTCACTCTGACATCATTATTATTATATTTATTATTTTAGCCTATTTATTATTCCTTGTATTATTTTACTGTATTTATTATTATTATTATTACTATTATTATTACTTGTATCATTTTACTCTATTATTATTAAAAGTATACATAAGCACATTTACATTGAAGAAGATGAGAATAAGAATTTTATTTATTTATTTATTTAGAGTATTAATATTCCGCCCTTCTTTCTCACCACGAAGGGGAGTCAGGGTCACATTACACATACAGTAGAGTCTCACTAATCCAAGCCTCGCTTATCCAAGCCTCTGGATAATCCAAGCAATTTTTGTAGTCAATGCTTTCAATATATCATGATATTTTGGTTCTAAATTCGTAAATACAGTAATTACAACATAACATGACTGCGTATTGAACTACTTTTTCTGTCAAATTTGTTGTATAACATGAAGTTTTGGTGCTTAATTTGTAAAATCATAACCTAATTTGATGTTTAATAGGCTTTTCCTTAATCCCTCCTTATTATCCAAGTTATTCGCTTATCTAAGCTTCTGCCGGCCTGTTTAGCTTGGATAAGTGAGACTCTACTGTATAAGGCAAACATTCAATGCCTTAACATAGAACAAAAACAAGACAAACGCAGGCTCCGAGCTGGCCTCGAATTCATGACCTCTTGGTCAGAGTGATTTGTTGCAGCTGGCAGCTGTCTTGCTCACCAGCCTGCGCCACAGCCCGGGCGCAGAGTTGGACAATCTTATCTTAAATTAGAGCTTGATGTAAATATTCAAAAACATTTCACCTACTGATGCCTCAATTAATGTCATTTTATTGGTATCTATTTTTATTTCTGAAATTTTCCACCCTCGGCTTATACTGGAGTCAATGTTTTCCCAGTTTTTTTGTGGTAAAATTAGGTGCCTCGGCTTATATTTGGGTCGGCTTATACTTGAGTATATATGTTAATTATTATAAAACCCAATACAGGAGTCTGTGTCTACTTCTTTCTCTGAAAGTGCCCAATACAACCTGTCTCACTGAAAGCGGAATAACAGAACCTTTTAAAAGTACTGATGACAGGGGGAGAGGCTTCAGAAGCAGCTTTGGGGCTCAGGCATTGCTGGACCTGTCGGCACTTTTAAGGGATGGCTATGGAGGCGCGGAAGGAGCTCACCTTGGTGGCGGTGAAGACGATGATGTGCTGGACGTCCCTCCAGGTCAGGCAGGGCCGCACCTGCAGCATGAGCGCAATCATGCCCGCGGCCAGTGGGGCGGCTGCCGAGGTCCCAGTGTGGCCCTCCGTGCAGCCGGTGCCCCTCTGCAGGTCCCAGTCCGTGGTGGCCTGCAGGAAAGACACCGCCCAGCACCCAGTCTCAACCGATTCGACAGAGTGTGTGGCACAAAAACAAAGTTTCCGGAATAGAACAACTACTTTTTATTTAAAAAAAATTTTCTTAAGATACATCAATACATCAGTACCATCAACACTCCTATATTTCACACTTATTTCATTGCATCAACTGTGTGTGTGTATGTCTATATCTATCTATCTATATATAAAAAGGTAATGAAATTTCGGCCTACGGCAAAACAACAAAACTACACATCCCAGAAACATTAAACTTGGCAGCACAACCCCTCGTCCATGCCTCTACGTTCATACAACAAAAAGCTCCAGCTACTCCAGAAAACGGCCAGGCTTTGAGACTGCAAGGCTATTCACTGCCATTCCACCTGGCCAACAAAGGATTCCCATAAGCCACAGCCGGGCAAAGCTAGTGATAAATAAAAATACTTTTATTATTGTGTGTGTGTGTGTGTGTATGTATGTGTGTGTGTGTATGTATGTGTGTGTGTATATATATGTGTGTGTGTGTGTGTGTGTGTGTGTATATATATATATATATATATATATATATACACACACACACACATACACACACACACACACATATATTTTGTATGTTGTTTTATTCACCTCTGTGCCCCCCCCCCCCCCCCCCCCGAGCCACTTCAATTTACATTCTCTTTCCCAAATACCATTTCTTCTTGTGGAGGTAATTTCCCATCTACTTCTTTTAAACCCTTCTCAATAATTTTTCCCCAAACCTCGTCAAAGTCATTTTCCTTCCATACCCCTTTCCTAACTCTTAGCCTATATGTCAACTTGTCTTTTATTGCTAATTTCCATAGTTCTTTATACCATTCTTCGATTTGTATGTTTATTTTACCTTTCCAATTCCTTGCTATCAACAACCTTGCTGCAGTTAGCATGTTGTTTATGGCATCCTTCTCTGTTTTTTTTTTCAATTTCTTGACAGTAAATAATGACAACAATGCAATACTTGCACTTTTCCCCATCTTCATATCCATTGTGGCTTCTATTTCACTAAATACCTTCCCCCAAAATTCACTTACATATTTACATTGCCACCACATATGTATATATGTACCCACCTCCTGGCAACCTCTCCAACAGTTTTTTGTGGCAACTACTTTCAAAGTAAGTGACACACAATCAAAGAGGAAACTAACACTTCCGAACCAGGAACAGTGCATTTACAGGGGGAAGAGACTCACGATGCTCCTCATGAGCTTGTCCCCGCCGCTGAAGGTCACGGCCAGCATGGAAGCGCACTCCTCCGCATAGAAAGGCATGAAGCCCATCTCATCCACGGCTCCTAAGGAAGGAAGGAAGGAAGGAAGGAAGGAAGGAAGGAAGGAAGGAAGGAAGGAAGGAAGGATGATGTTGACTATTATTCCCCACACACCAATGGCTGTGAGCACCCAAAATAAGCAGCAGATTCCAAGAAGAGGAGAATGGTATCCATCCCCAGATGCCACAATTACCGATGGTGACGGTGTAGATGGAGTTGGCATAGCCGTCGTAGTTGCAGTTGTCGTTGTGGTGCCCTCCGTTGCCGCTGGCCACCACAAAGATGCTGCCGAAGCCCCGCCGGCCGGCAATCACCCCGTGCTGCAAGGCGGCCTGAGGAGAAAATAACAATAATAATAATAATAATAATAATAATAATAATAATACCTGATCCTTGCAGCCCAGGGGCAAGCCATCAGAACAAATGCAATTCAGGCCAAGATCAAAAAATCAGCTGATGACCCAAAATGCAGACTGTGCAAGGAAACCGACGAAACCATTGATCATCTCCTCAGCTGCTGTAAGAAAATCGCACAGACAGACTACAAACAGAGGCACAACTATGTGGCCCAAATGATTCATTGGAACTTATGCCTCAAGTACCACCTCCCAGCAGTAAAGAACTGGTGGGATCACAAACCTGCAAAAGTATTGGAAAATGAGCACGCAAAGATACTGTGAGACTTCCGAATCCAGACTGACAAAGTTCTGGAACACAACACACCAGACATCACAGTTGTGGGGGAAAAAAAGGTTTGGATCATTGATGTTGCCATCCCAGGTGACAGTCGCATTGACGAAAAACAACAGGAAAAACTCAGCCGCTATCAGGACCTCAAGACTGAATTTCAAAGACTCTGGCAGAAACCAGTGCAGGTGGTCCCGGTGGTGATGGGCACATTGGGTGCCGTGCCAAAAGATCTCAGCCGGCATTTGGAAACAATCGACATTGACAAAATCACGATCTGCCAACTGCAAAAGGCCACCCTACTGGGATCTGCACGCATCATCTGAAAATACATCACAGAGTCCTAGACACTTGGGAAGTGTTCGACTTGTGATTTTGTGATACGAAATCCAGCATATCTATCTTGTTTGTGTCATATAATGTTGTATAATAGTAATAGTAATAATAATAATAATGCTAAACTAGTGTTGAGGCCCGAGAAGCCTCTGAGGATGAGGACGGGGATCTTCTGGTTGAGCCTGGTGTTTCTGTGGTGGAAAACGGAAGAGTTTTCCAAGTCGATGGGAATGTTGTTGGGAAAAGAGGCAGTGATTCTCATGAGAATTAGCCAGGGATTGACCCTCTAATAATAATAATAATAATAATAATAATAATAATAATAATAATAATAATACATTTTATTTCTACCCTGCCACCATCTCCCTGAGGGGACTTGTGGCGGCCAACAAAATACAGCAAAGTGCCGCAGATAGACAATACATAAATCTGAAACTATAAAAACCACACAATTACAACCACATACATACATAATTACAATGTGAAACATTAAAATTCATGAAATCAATTGATTGTGGAGGAGACAGGAGAGCTACCGATAGATAACCCAACATTTACAGATCAGAAGGGATTGTGTGAAACAGAAACAAACTCAATGTGTTGTCGAAGGCTTTCATGGCCAGAATCACAGGGTTGTTGTATGTCTTTCGGGCTGTGTGGCCATGTTCCAGAAGCATTCTCTCCTGACGTTTCGCCCACATCTATGGCAGGCATCCTCAGAGGTTGTGAGGTATGGAATACCTCACAACCATACCTCACAACCTCTGAGGATGGCTGCCATAGATGTGGGCGAAACGTCAGGAGAGAATGCTTCTGGAACATGGCCACACAGCCCGAAAGACATACAACAACCCAGAAACAAACTCGTTATTCCCAGAGACTGAAGGATAAACAAAGGGAACCCAGGTGTGGGAACGGGTGGTGTCACGGGCAAGAGTGAGTCTTCTTAAGGTCTCCAATACCTTTCCAAGCTGGTGAGGCCCGTCCACGGTTTTGCCGTCGTCGTCTGGACCCCAACTGCAAAGAGAGGACCCCAAAACAACAGGCATAAAACTTGGAGTCCAACACGGAGGAAGCGTGATAATGCCACATGGATTGAGGCTTGTTTGCTGCCCCGACTGACCTGCAGCTGTAGATGTCGTTGATCTGGTAATGCTTGTTGAAAGCAACGGCCTCCATGCTGTCCGTGAGCGGCCCGTCCAGCACCCGGATCCCTGCGGAGGAAGGAAGGAGCGGGGCGAATGGGTCCCACCCTCAAATGGGACACGGGCAAAGCGAGACCCCCACCCAGTGACATCCAGGAGGGACCACGATATGCCACAGTGACCAAACCAAGCTAAAAGTATGGGCAGAAGAGGGTCGGATATGGCTCGTGGTTATGGGCGTTATCTCACGGAGGGAATTCTCTATTGAAAGGGGAAGGGGATGCTGCCCCCTGGTGTGCAGAGCAGGGGCTGCAGCCTCCTCTTGCCTTCTTGGGGGCTCTCCAAAGGGGCCCAGTGGGGGGGGGGAGGGGGCGTACCTGCGATGCGGCTCCCGTAGGCGACTCCGACGGCGCAGAAGCTGTTGTTGGAGACGGCGGCGATCTCCCCGGCGCAGCGGGTGCCGTGGTGGTTGCCGTTCTCCTCGTCCGGGTGCGGCATGGGGTCCGGGTCATCCGAGTTCAGGTCGTAGCTGCCTTCCGGGCTCTGGGGGGACAGCGGGACGGGGCTGCCGTCAGGGCCACCCTCCTGTCCCCACACCACCCCCGGATGGATGGATGGATAGACAGATAGACGGACAGATGCACGGATGGATAGATACATGGATGGATGGATAGGTGGGTGGATGGAGGGATAGATACTGTAGATAGATAGATAGATAAATAGATAGATAGATAGATAGATAGATAGATGATAGATAGATACATTGATGGATGGATAAATACATACATACATGGATGGAGGGATAGATAGCTAGATAGATAGATGATAGATGATAGACAGACAGACAGACAGACAGATGCATGGATGGATAGATATGTGGATGGATAGATAGATAGATAGATAGATAGATAGATACATGGATGGATGGTTGGGTGGGTGGATGTAGGGAGGGATGAATAGATACTGTAGATAGATAGATAGATAGATAGATAGATAGATAGATAGATAGATAGATAGATAGATAGATAGATGGAGGGATAGCTACTGTAGATAAATAGACAGACAGACAGACGGATACATTGATGAATACATACATACACACATACATACATGGGTGGAGGAATAGATAGATAGATAGATAGATAGATAGACTGATAGATGCATGGATGGATGGATAGATGGAGAGATGGTGGGTGTCCGCAGGGCCGGCTGTCCGCAGGGCTACTCACGTAGTTGGGCTGGATGTCCTTGATGGTGTGCTCCACCCCGTCGTCCACCACCACCACGGTCACCCCGTGGCCCGTCACGTTCCTCTCCCAAACGCCCGTCACGTTGATGTCCATCCCGGGGCTCTTGCGGTTGTTCTGGGCCAGCGGGGAGAAGGAAGGAAGGAAGGAGGGAGGGAAGGCAGGGGCAACGGTCAAGAGGGCAATTAACAGAGGCCAGTGGGCATTCAGGGCAAGGGTCTGGGACCCCCAGGACCCCCCCCCCCCGAGGCTCACCAGGTGCCACTGCTGGGGGAACTTGGGGTCGTTGAAGGCCAGGCCGCGCTTGGAGCGCTTCAGGGGCCGCTGCTCCGCGTGCCAGCGCACCCCTCCGTGCCGCGCCAGGGCCGCCTCCACCGCACGCCGGGCGGCCTCTGGGTCGCGCCCCGGTCCCGCTCCGCCCGGCCGGCAGCCCAGCAGGTAGTGGCCACGGAGCTGCCCCACGCGGCCCAGGCTGGCCAGGCCCGCCTCCGCGGCCAGGCGCTCGGCCCACCGGTCCAGCGCTTCCTCCGGCCCCTCCTCAGCGTCCTCCAGGCACACCGCCCAGGTCGCGTCCGAGGGGCAGGCGCTCCCTGTCGCTGGCCGCCGCTCCGCCCCGCAGGCCACTCCGCCGGTCAGCAGCCAGGCCAGGCACAGGCAGAGGCACAGGTGGACACGCAGGGCGGGCGGGGGCACCGCTTCCCATGGTGGAGCCTTCGCGCCCCGCCCGGGAGGCATCCGGCAGGAGCGCTGCGCAGGGAGGGAGAGACGGGGTTATGTCCAAGGATGCCTCCAGGCAACAACAGCCAGGCCACCTCTATGCAGGTACCACAAGGCTACTCAATGCTTTTCAAGCCGGCTAATTGCGACACTCACATCTGCCTCCAACAGACAAGGGTCATTATTCCACAGAGGGCGCCTCCAGGTAACAACAGCCAGGCCACCTCTATGCAAACACCCTTGCTGATTGACTTTGCAGGCACAAGGCTACTCAAGGCTTTTCAAGCTGGCTAATTGCGGCGCACACACTTGTCTCCAACAGACACGGGTCATTATTCCACAGAGGGCGCCTCCAGGCAACAACTGCCAGGCTACCTCTATGCAAATACCCTCGCTGATTGACTTTGCAGCCACAAGGCTACTCAGTGCTTCTCAAGCCGGCTAATTGCAACACTCACACTTGCCTCCAACAGACAAGGGTTATAGAGGGCGCCTCCAGGCAACAACAGCCAGGCCACCTCTATGCAAACACCCTTGCTGCTTGACTTTGCAGGCACAAGGCTACTCAAGGCTTTTCAAGCTGGCTAATTGCGGCGCACACACTTGTCTCCAACAGACACGGGTCATTATTCCACAGAGGGCGCCTCCAGGCAACAACTGCCAGGCTACCTCTATGCAAATATCCTCACTGATTGAATTTGCAACAGCATTGGATCTAATGCGCACCTTTGTTTGCAAAGTGTCCTCCTTCCCTCCCTTTCTTCCCTCTTTCCTTCTTCCTTTCCTCCCTTCCTTTGCTTTCCCTTTTCCCTTCTCTTCTGTCTTTCCTTTCTTTCTTCCTTCTTTCGTTCCTCCTCACTTTTCCACCTCATTTCCTCCCTTGTATCTCTCTTTCCTTCCTTCCTTCTCTTTTTTCTCTTTTCTCCTTTCTTTCTTTCCTCCTTCCTTTCCTTCTTTTTCCCATCTCTCTTTCTTCCTTCTTTTCTTCCTTCCTTCCTTCCTTCCTTTCTCTTTTCCTTCCTTCCTTCTTTCTCTTTTTCTCCCTTCCTTCCTTCTTTTCTTCCTTCCTTCCTTCCTTCCTTTCTCTTTTCCTTCCTTCCTTTCTTCCTTCCTTCTTTCTCTTTTTCTCCCTTCCTTCCTTCTTTTCTTCCTTCCTTCCTTCCTTCCTTTCTCTTTTCCTTCCTTCCTTCTTTCTCTTTTTCTCCCTTCCTTCCTTCTTTTCTTCCTTCCTTCCTTCCTTCCTTCCTTTCTCTTTTCCTTCCTTCCTTTCTTCCTTCCTTCTTTCTCTTTTTCTCCCTTCCTTCCTTCTTTTCTTCCTTCCTTCCTTCCTTCCTTTCTCTTTTCCTTCCTTCCTTCTTTCTCTTTTTCTCCCTTCCTTCCTCCTGTGGTTCCCCTCCTTCCTTCTTTCCTTCCTTCCTCCCTCCATTTCTTCCTTCCTTTTTTCTTTCTCTTTTCCTTCCTTCCTTCCTTCCTTGGCTCCTCTCCCGCGTCACATCCGGAGCCTGCCCCCCTTTCCCAAATCTAGGGGTCCCCTTGCCCCCCCCATCCCAAAGAGACCCCTCCCCTTTCCCCCTCCCTTTTGCACCCCCTCTTTGCATTCCCCTCCCCCCGACCCCTCCCCAGCCCCCCTCCCGCTCCGCACTCTGCACATGCTCTGCCGCCCCCTCGACACCCATAAGGGGGGGGGGGGAGAGCGTGCAGGCCCCTCCCCGCGCACCTTCTGGGTGAGATCTCTCTCTCTCTTTCCTTCCCGGGGCTTCCTTCTTCTCTCCTTCCTTCTTCCTTCTTCTCCTGGAGGACCGCGGTTGGGGGGCGCTGTGGTTCCCCTCCGCGTCCGCCGCTCCCTCCCCAGGCCCCGCCCACAAGAGAGAGAGAGAGAGAGAGAGGAAGGAAGGAAAGGAGGAAGGAAGCAGAGGAAGAGAGAGAAGGAGAGAGAGAAGGCAAGTCTGGGCCGAGCCCCCTCCCTCGCAGCCCCCCCCCCCCCTTTTGCAGCCCCCTTGCCCACTACTGCACCTCCCAGCCTCCCCAGGCCCTGCCGTCGGAGTTCTGCCCCGCTCGGGACTACAGCTCCCATCATGCACTGCTTGCTTGGCTATGCCTTGCTCTCTTATCTATCCTACAGTGCAAGAGTGATGGGCCTTTCAGTGTGTGTGTGTGTATGGGGGGGGGGGGTGAGGACTACAACTCCCACCATCCCCTGGCTGGAGCTCTCATGCAGCTCACGTTGCAGCTACAATTGCAGGGATGATGGGCCTTTGTGTGTGTGGAGTCCTTCCCTTTTAGGTAGAGGACTGCAGCTCCCATCATCCAGTACTATCATGAAGCCCAGTAGTACAAGGATGATGGGCCTTTGAGTGTGTGGAGTCCTTCCCTTTTAAATAGAGGACTGCATCTCCCATCATCCAGTGACTGTGTGCTACTATCATGCAGCCCAGTAGTACAAGGATGATGGGCCTTTGAGTGTGTGTGTGGATAGAGGACTGCAGCTCCCATCATCCAGTACTATCATGAAGCCCAGTAGTACAAGGATGATGGGCCTTTGAGTGTGTGGAGTCCTTCCCTTTTAAATAGAGGACTGCATCTCCCATCATCCAGTGACTGTGCGCTACTATCATGCAGCCCAGTAGTACAAGGACGATGGGCCTTTGAGTGGGGAGTGCTTCCCTTCTAAGCTGAGCACTACAACTCCCACCATCCCCAGGCTGGAGCTATCATGCAGCTCACTGTTGCAACTATATTGCAGGGATGATGGGCCTTTGAGTGTTTGTGTGGAGTCCTTCCATTTTAGATAGAGGACTGCAGCTCCCATCATCCAGTGGCTATGCTCTACTATCATGAAGCCCAGTAGTACAAGGATGATGGACCTTTGAGTGTAGGGGGTTCTTTCCCTTTTAGACTAAGGACTGCAACTCCCATCATCCCATGCCCGTATGTATCACGTAGCTCACCTTGCAGCCGTATTGCAAGGATGATGGGCCTTTGAGTGGAGTTTTAACCTTGAATATGGATTTTAACTGATTTTTTTTTAATGTCATTCATATTCCATTCTGATTCAAACAAAAGGACACAAGTTTCAAAATTCATGCTTAGACTGAGCAGCATTGAGGAAAGGACCCTCCAGCGGCCATCTAGTCCAACCCCTGCCGCCTTTACGTGCTGAGTGCTGTGTTGCAGGGAGGCCCTGTGTGCTGACCGTTGGGCGGCTGTGTTTGCAGATGGCTTCGGAGCAGAACAAGGAAGAGGAAGAGGAAGAGGAAGAGGAAGAGGAGGAGGAAGTAGCCACGGCCGAGAGCCCTCCCCCCGCCCTCCCGGACCCCGACAGGTTGCCCCTCAGGTGGGATTTATTTACTTGGGAAGCTGGGAGACATAAAGTGGGGTGTAAATTATTATTATAATTAATATATTATTATTATTATTACTGTATATACTCGATTATAAGCCTTGTTTTTCAGCCCTCTTTTTAAGACTGAAAAAGCCCCCCTCGGCTTATACTCGGGTGAGGGTCCTGGTTGGCTTATACAGTAGAGTCTCACTTATCCAACACTCGCTTATCCAACGTTCTGGATTATCCAACGCATTTTTGTAGTCAATGTTTTCAATACATCGTGATATTTTGGTGCTAAATTCGTAAATACAGTAATTACTACATAGCATTACTGTGTATTGAACTACTTTTTCTGTCAAATTTGTTGTATAACATGATGTTTTGGTGCTTAATTTGTAAAATCATAACCTAATTTGATGTTTAATAGCTTTTCCTTAATGCCTCCTTATTATCCAACATAGTCGCTTATCCAACATTCTGCTGGCCCGTTTATGTTGGATAAGTGAGACTCTACTGTATTTGGGTCAGCCTATACTCAAGAATATATGGTACATTTATTATTTTTCTCTATTATTATTGGTATTATTACATTTATTATTTTTCTCTATTATTGTTGCTACTACTGTATTACATTTTTTACTCTATTATTATTATTATTATTATTATTACATTTATTATTCTACTCTATTTATTATTACATGTATTGTTTTCCTGTATTTATTATTATCATTATTACATGTATTATTTTACTCTATTATTATTAAAAGGATACATAATCACATTGACATTAAAGAAGATGAAAATAATGATTTAATCAGAGTTGGACAGTCTTATCTTAAATTCGAGCTTTATGTAACTATTCAAAAACATTTAACCTACTGATGCCTCAATGAATGTAATTTTTTGGTATCTATTTTTATTTCTCACCCTTGGCTTATACTTGAGTCAATGATTTCTCAGTTTTTTGTGGTAAAATTAGATGCCTCGGCTTATATTCAGGTCGGCTTATATTCGAGTATATACTGTCTTATTATTGTGTTAAGCTATAGATCAGGGGTCCTCAAACTTTTAAAGCAGAGGGCTGGTCCACAATCCTTCAGACTGTGGAGGGGCCGAATTATCATTTGGAGAAAAAAAAAACACGAACAAATTCCTATGTACACTGCACATGTCTTATTTGTAGTGCAAAACAACAACAACAATGAAAGAACAATACAATATTTAAAAATGAAAACAACTGTAACCAGCATAAACCTATCAGGATTTCAATGTGAAGTGTGGGCCTGCTTCTAGCCAATGAGATAGTCAAGTTAATTAGGATTGTTGTTGTTGTTGTGTGCCTTCAAGTCATGTCAGACTTTGGGCGAGCCTAAGTCTACAATTATTTATTTATTCATTTACTACATTTATTTATTACATTTATATCCCGCCCTTCTCACCCTGAAGGGGACTCAGAGCAGCTGTATGTACATACAATATATTATATTATTAGCATAGCAAAATATTAGCATTATATATTACTATATTGAACAATACCACTATACTGTAATATTATATGTAATATATAACATATAATTCATATTATTATATGATATTATTATTA
The DNA here is from genome assembly GCF_035594765.1 of Anolis carolinensis. Taxonomy (NCBI): domain Eukaryota; kingdom Metazoa; phylum Chordata; class Lepidosauria; order Squamata; family Anolidae; genus Anolis; species Anolis carolinensis. Next base: position 1,110,563 of record NW_026943819.1, read on the forward strand.
ATACTATATTGTATAACATTATAATATTATCAATATTATATGTATATACAATATATTATATTACTAAAAATGATATTAAAATATTATATTATAAAACTGAGGGCGGGGGCCAGGTAAATGACCTTGGAGGGCCGCATCCGGCCCCCGGGCCTTAGTTTGGGGACCCCTGCTATAGATAGATAGCCTCTCGTTCTTCTCTTCTTTCCGGAGCAGCACAAGCGCCCTTGCGGTTCCCGAGGACGATGCCCAGGCCGGAGAGACCGGCGGGACCCCCGAAGAGGACGAGGCGGGCAGGGTCCCGTCTCCGGAGCCCCCCGAGGAGCCCCCCGTTGTGGGCGCTCCGGATGAGGAGGAGCCCCCCCCGGGCGAGGAGGACCTTGTGGGGGGGCAGGGGACCCCCCCTCCCTCTTCCTCCTCTTCCTCCTCCTCTTCCTCCAGGGAGGGAGACCCCCTCCGTTGCTCCTCGGCGCAGCTGGGGGCCCTGATCGCGCAGCACCACAAGCGCCAGAACGGCTGCCCCGACCTGGAGGACGCCCTGGCCGAGCGGGACCCCCAGGACCCTCCCCAGAACATGGCTGTCCAGGTCAGAGACAACGCCCGTGGGCGCTCCTTTGCCTTTCCTTGCGTCAGAAAAGATGTCTGTTATGGTTGATGTTGTTGGTTATTCATATCCGAGCATGCTAGGCATCTATTATTATTATTATTATTATTTATTCATATCCGAGCAGGCTATGCATCTATTATTATATTATTCATATTTGAGCAGGCTATGCATCTATTATTATTATTATTCATATCCAAGCAGGCTATGCATGTATTATTATTATTATTCATATTTGAGCAGGCTATGCATCTATTATTATTATTATTATTATTCATATTCGAGCAGGCTATGCATCTATTATTATTATTATTATTCATATTTGAGCAGGCTATGCATCTATTATTATTATTATTATTATTATTATTATTCATATTCGAGCAGGCTATGCATCTATTATTATTATTATTATTATTCATATCCAAGCAGGCTGTGCATCTATTATTATTATTATTATTCATATTTGAGCAGGCTATGCATCTGTTATTATTATTATTATTATTATTATTATTATTATTATTTATATTTGAGCAGGCTATGCATCTATTATTATTATTCATATTCGAGCAGGCTGTGCATCTATTATTGTTATTATTCATATTTGAGCAGGCTATGCATCTATTATTATTATTATTATTATTCATATTCGAGCAGGCTATGCATCTATTATTATTATTATTACTCATATTCAAGCAGGCTATGCATCTATTATTATTATTATTATTATTCATATTCGAGCAGGCTGTGCATCTATTATTATTATTATTCATATCCAAGCAGGCTATGCATCTATTATTATTATTATTATTCATATTTGAGCAGGCTATGCATCTATTATTATTATTATTATTATTATTATTATTATTATTCATATTCGAGCAGGCTATGCATCTATTATTATTATTATTATTATTCATATTTGAGCAGGCTGTGCATCTATTATTATTATTATTCATATTTGAGCAGGCTATGCATCTATTATTATTATTATTATTCATATTCGAGCAGGCTGTGCATCTATTATTATTATTATTATTATTCATATTTGAGCAGGCTATGCATCTATTATTATTATTATTATTATTATTATTATTTATTCATATTCGAGCAGGCTATGCATCTATTATTATTATTATTCATATTTGAGCCGGCTATGCATCTATTATTATTATTATTAATTCATATTCGAGCAGGCTATGCATCTATTATTATTATGATTATGATTATTATTTCATTTCCAAGTGGAGTATGTATCTATTATTATCATGATGATTATTATTAATTACTGGGAGCCCCCGGTGGCCTAGGGGATGAAAGCCTCGTAACTTGAAGGTTGGGTTGCTGACCTGAAAGCTGCCAGGTTCGAATCCCACCCGGGGAGAGTGCGGATGAGCTCCCTCTATCAGCTCCAGCTCCATGCGGGGACACAAGAGAAGCCTCCCACAAGGATGGTAAAACATCAAAACATCCGGGCGTCCCCTGGGCAACGTCCTTGCAGACGGCCAATTCTCTCACTCCAGAAGCAACTCCGGTTGCTCCTGACACGAAAAAAAAAATTATTATTATTTACTCATATCCGAGCAGGCTATGCATCTATTATTATTATTATCATCATCATTATCATCATCATCATCATCATTATTTATTAATATCCCAGCAGTCTATGCATCTATTATTATTAATTCATATCTGAGTGGAGTATGTATCTATTAGTATTATCATGTTTATTATTATGTATTCATATCCGAGTGGGCTATGTATCTCTTATTATTTATTTATTTATATCCAAGTGGGCTATGTATGGATCTATTATTATTGTTGTTATTTATTCATACCCAAGTGGGGTATGTATCTTTTATTATTATTATTATTATTATTATTATTATTATTATTATTATTATTATTATTATATTTACACCCTGCTTTATATCTCCCAAAGGGGCCTCATAGCATCTATTATTTATTTATTTCCATCATTTCTATCCCGCCCTTCTCACCCAAAGGGACTCGGGGTGGCTTTCAAAACTGGCAGAATTCAATGCAAATACACAAACAATACAAAAGAATAAAAACAGAAGCAATTAAATACACATTTAAAACAATACAAAATACTTGAGCCGTTCATCCACAAAAACCTTGTACATAAACCTTAGTCCAGACCGAGTCCAAGCCAACAAAACTTTTTCTTTGAATGCATTATTATTAGCATTATTATATTTATTCTCCTTTCTGTAGCATAACCCCATAGCATATAGCAGGGGTCCCCAAACTAAGGCCCGGGGGCCAGATGCGGCCCTCCAAGGTCATTTACCTGGCCCCCGCCCTCAGTTTTATAATATAATATTTTTATATAAGTTTTAACAATATAATATATTGTATATACATATAATAGTGATAAAATATTATAATGTTATACAATATAATACTAATACCATATAATAATATTAATTATATGTTATATATTACATATAATATTACAGTATAGTGGTATAGTTCAATATAGTAATATATAATGCCAATATTATGCTATGCTAATAATATAATATATTGTATGTACATACAGCTGCTATGAGTCCCCTTTGGGGTGAGAAGGGTGGGATATAAATGTAGTAAATAAATAAATAAATAATTTTAGACTTAGGCTCAGCCATAGTCTGAAATGATTTGAAGGCACACAACAACAACAACAATCCTAATTAACTTGACTATCTCATTGGCCAGTAGCAGGCCTACACTTTCCATTGAAATCCTGATAGGTTTATGTTGGTTAAAATTGTTTTCATTTTTAAATATTGTACTGTTCTTTCATTGTTGTTGTTGTTTTGCACTACAAATAAGACATATGCAGTGTGCATAGGAATTTGTTCGTTTTTGTTTTTTTTTCAAATGATAATCCGGCCCCTCCACAGTCTGAAGGATTGTGGACTGGCCCTCTGCTTTAAAAGTTTGAGGACCCCTGATCTATAGCTTAACACAATAATAAGACAGTATATACTCGAATATAAGCCGACCTGAATATAAGCCGAGGCATCTAATTTTACCACAAAAAACTGAGAAATCATTGACTCAAGTATAAGCCAAGGGTGAGAAATAAAAATAGATACCAAAAAATTACATTCATTGAGGCATCAGTAGGTTAAATGTTTTTGAATAGTTACATTAAGATCGAATTTAAGATAAGACTGTCCAACTCTGATTGTTTTCATTTTTAAATATTGTACTGTTCTTTCATTGTTGTTGTTGTTTTGCACTACAAATAAGACATATGCAGTGTGCATAGGAATTTGTTCGTTTTTTTTTTTTTTCAAATGATAATTCGGCCCCTCCACAGTCTGAAGGATTGTGGACCGGCCCTCGGCTTTAAAAGTTTGAGGACCCCTGGCATATAGCCTGCTGCTAAGTCTTGTCCTGAGGTCCCGAGACCTTTCTTTTCCCCTTTGCTTTGCAGACAGACCTCCAGACGGCTGACCTGGAAGTGAACACGGACCAAGACGTGGAGAAGGACCTGGTAAGGACCGTGCAAAGCCCACTCTTCCCGCCTGGGGTTGGGCTGGATAGCCTTGTGGGACCCCTTCCGACCCGGTGCCCTCTTCGGCCCGCAGGACAAGCTGATGTCGGAGCGCTGGGCGCTGAAGGAGCGCTACCAGGAGGTGCTGGACAAGCAGCGCCAGGCCGAGAACCAGCTGCAGGTGCGCCTCAAGCAGCTCCAGCAGCGCCGCGCCGAGGAGATGAAGAGCCACCAGGTAGTATTCCGGTCATCGCCATCATCGTCATTTATTTATTTATTTATTTATTTATTTACAGTATTTATATCCCGCCCTTCTTTCTCACCCCGAAGGGGACTCAGGGCGGATTACAATGAACACGTATATGGCAAACATTCAATGTCAACAGACAAACAACATACAGTATAGACCAGGGGTCCTCAAACTTTTTAATCCGAGGGCCGGTCCACAATCCTTCAGACTGTTCAGGGGCCGAATTATCATTTGAAAAAAAAATTACGAACAAATTCCTATGCACACTGCACATATCTTATTTGTAGTGCAAAACAACAACAACAATGAAAGACCAATACAATATTCAAAAATGAAAATAATTTTAACCAACATAAATTTATCAGGATTTCAATAGGAAGTGTGGGCCTGCTTCTGCCCAATGAGATAGTCAGGTTGATTAGGATTGTTGTTGTTGTGTGTCTTCAAGTCATTTCAGACTTTGGGCGAGCCTAAGTCCAAAATTATTTATTCATTTACTGCATTTATTTACTACATTTATATCCCACCCTTCTCACCCCGAAGGGAACTCAGAGCAGCTGTATGTACATACAATATATTATATTATTAGCATAGCACAATATTAGCATTATATATTACTGTATTGAACTATACCACTATACTGTAATATTATATGTAATATATAACATATAATTAATATTATTATATGGTATTAGTATTATATTGTATAAAATGATATTATTATCAATGTCATATGTATATACAATATATTATATTATTAAAACTGATATAAAAATATATTTTAAATGAGGGCGGGGGCCAGGTAAATGACCTTGGAGGGCCGCATCCAGCCCCCGGGCCTTAGTTTGGGGACCCCTGGTATAGACAGACACAGAGGCATTTAACATTTTTCCAGCTTCACGATTCCGGCCACAGGGGGAGCTGTTGCTTCACTGTCCACTAGTGGCTCTACTTCCTCATTCCTTTCCTCGTGTTTTGCTGGCAATTTTATGGTGTTGTAAATTAGCCTCCCGCATAAAGCGTCCCTAAATTTCCCTACTTGACAGATGCAACTGTCTTTAGGGGCTGCATAGGTCAACAGCAAGCCGGGCTATTTAATGGTCAGGGTCTTAACCCGACCCGGGCTTTGAACTCATGGCTTCTCGGTCAGTAGTGATTTATTGCAGCTGGTTACTAGCCAGCTGTGCCACAGCCCGGGTCAAGAAAGAAAGAATTATAAATTTTAATTTTCACCACTCGTTTATGTAAAAAAAAATGTCATGATGAAGAAAAAAAGAACTAGAGTTCACAATTGCTGGTGGCTTGTGAACAGGTGGTGAAACAGTGAAAATAAGCAGATAATTCAGGTCTATTTCAAGGGATTCTGGACCTTGTGCTAAATAGAAAACTAACTGAGCATACAGCAGAGTAAAGCACTCCAGTAAGATATCCCAGAGATCTCCATGCTTATTCAGATATTCCCAGGAATATAACAATTTCTCCATAAATACAGTAGAGTCTCACTTATCCAACACTCGCTTATCCAACGTTCTGGATTATCCAACACATTTATTTATTTATTTATTTACAGTATTTATATTCCGCCCTTTTCACCCCGAAGGTTGTAGTCAATGTTTTCAATACATCGTGATATTTTGGTGCTAAATTCGTAAATACAGTAATTACTACATAGCATTAATGTGTAATGAACTACTTTTTCTGTCAAATTTGTTGTCTAACATAATGTTTTGGTGCTTAATTTATAAAATCATAACCTATTTTGGTGTTTAATGGGCTTTTTCTTAATCTCTCCTTATTACCCAACATATTTGCTTATCCAACGTTCTGCCGGCCCGTTTATGTTGGATGAGACTCTACTGTATTTTTATTTTTTATATAAATATGGACACTTTAGCTTTGGTTTTGGTTTTTTTTTCTCTCTCTCGCCCTTTTTAAATCGCAGTTTTCCTACTGTCTATCCTAGGGGTCCCCAAACTTTTAAAACTGGGGGCCAGTTCATGATCCCTCAGACCATTGGAGGGCCGGACTATAGTTGGCCAGGTGATCACCGAGCAATAATAATAATAATAATAATAATAATAATAATAATAATAATAATAATAATAATAATAATAATTAAAAAAAAACAACAGGAAAAACTCAGCCGCTATCAGATTGAACTTCAAAGATTGAACTTCAAAGACTCTGGCAGAAACCAGTGCAGGTGGTCCCGGTGGTGATGGGCACATTGGGTGCCGTGCCAAAAGATCTCAGCCGGCATTTGGAAACAATAGACATTGACAAAATTACGATCTGCCAACTGCAAAAGGCCACCCTGCTGGGATCTGCACGCATCATCCGAAAATACATCACAGAGTCCTAGACACTTGGGAAGGGTTCGACTTGTGATTTTGTGATACGAAATCCAGCATGTCTATCTTGTTTGCTGTGTCATACAACATCGTTGTGTCAATAATAATAATAATAATAATAATAATAATCCAGCATATCTACCTTGTTTGCTGTGTCAGACTGTGTCATTGTGTCAATAATAATAATAATAATAAAAATTTTTAACCCAACCCCTTTCTGCCTTTGTGGACCAAAGCACCCCTGACAGATGGCCTCCCAGCCTCAATGTTAATAGTAATGATGATGATGATGATGATGATGTGGGTTGGAAGAGAACCCTTGGGCCATTTAGCCCAACCCCTTCAGCCTTTGTGCCATGGGGGCCGGATAAATGGCTTCAATGGGCCGCATGTGGCCCCCGGGCCGTAGTTTGGGGACCCCTGGTCTATCCAATCAAATGTTCTCACTCTTTTGATGTTAATTTACTCCATCTTATAAGGTAAAACTTCAATAAAATATATTTTTTTTAAAAAAAGAAAGAACCTGCACACGAGTGCATGGCATGTGCCAGTTAAGGCGAGTGATTGTGCTCCATCGCGTGACCTAAAGCCATCTATTTCTTCCCACTCTTGCGCCAGGAGATCCTGAAAGCCATCCAGGACGTGACGGTGAAACGGGAGGAGACCAAGAAGAAGATGGAGAAGGAGAAGAAGGAGTTCCTGCAGAAGGAGCAGGACCTCAAGGCCGAGATCGAGAAGCTCTGCGAGAAGGGACGGAGGTATTTGGGGTGGGCCGGAGGGGGTTCCGAGTTCGAGGCTTGTCACCTTTTGCCATGTGCAATCATTGATGCTCAGGCTTTTAAGTAACCATCTTGTATGTTGTTCTGTTTATTGCTGGAATGTTCAATCTGCTGTTAAATTTTATACATGAAATGCTGTTATGTTGTTGTTCGGGCTTTTCCCTGTCGAGTCCCTTCGGGGAGATGTGGCGGGGTATAATAATAAAGTTGTTTATTATTATTATTATTATTATTATTATTATTATTATTGTATGACACAGCAAACAAGATAGACACGCTGGATTTCGTATCACAAAATCACAAGTCGAACACTTCCCAAGTGTCTAGGATTGTGTGATGTATTATTATTATTATTATTATTATTATTATTATTATTATTGTATTACACAGCAAACAAGATCGATATGCTGGATTTCGTTTCACAAAAACACAAGTCAAACATTTCCCAAGTGTCTAGAGCTGTGTGATGTATTATTATTATTATTATTATTATTATTATTATTATTATTATTATTATTATTATTATTATCGTATGACACAGCAAACAAGATCGATATGCTGGATTTCGTATCACAAAATCACAAGTCAAACACTTCCCAAGTGTCTAGGACTGTGTGATGTATTATTATTATTATTATTATTATTATTATTATTATTATTATTATCGTATGACACAGCAAACAAGATCGATATGCTGGATTTCGTTTCACAAAAACACAAGTCAAACATTTCCCAAGTGTCTAGAGCTGTGTGATGTATTATTATTATTATTATTATTATTATTATCGTATGACACAGCAAACAAGATCGATATGCTGGATTTCGTATCACAAAATCACAAGTCAAACACTTCCCAAGTGTCTAGGACTGTGTGATGTATTATTATTATTATTATTATTATTATTATTATTATTATTATTATTACTATTATTATTGTATGACACAGCAAACAAGATAGATATGCTGGATTTCGTATCACAAAATCACAAGTCAAACACTTCCCAAGTGTCTAGGACTGTGTGATGTATTATTATTATTATTATTATTATTATTATTATTATTGTATGACACAGCAAACAAGATAGATATGCTGGATTTCGTTTCACAAAATCACAAGTTGAACACTTCCCAAGTGTCTAGGACTGTGTGATGTATTTTCGGATGATGCGCGCAGATCCCAGTAATAATAATAATAATAATAATAATAATAATAATAATAATAATTATTATTATTATTATTATTATTATTATTATTATTATTATTATTTGAAACACAACAAGATGAGTCCACAGCAGATACTCTGCTGGATGTTGAATTTGACCACACGTCGGACACTTTCCAAGTGTCTAAGACTGTGTATTGTATTGGCTAATAATGCGAGCAGATCCCGATAATAATAATAATAATAATAATAATAATAGGTTGCCTTCCTACTTGGTTGATCCTCTCTCTCTCCGCGACAGGCTGCTGAAAGAACAGGAGGAGAAGGAGAGCAAGATCGTCTCCCTCATTGCGGAGCAGTCCCAGGAAAAGTAAGCCTGGCGTATATTAGTTTATATACATTACTATATAATTATTGTAAAATATATTATTATATAGTTATATATTAGTATTTATATATCTATATATGTGTAATACTAATAATTACATTAATTATAAAATATTATTATGTTATTATATATTATTATAATGTTGTGTGTGTAAAATAATAATATACATAATTATGCATTAATTATCATGTATATACCGCTATATTCTTATGTAACGTGATCTGATCTGCTTTGCTGCCCAGGGAGGTGTGGGAGCAGGAACTGGACAAGCTGAAGAACGAGCACAATGAGGTCAACCAGTCTGTCCTGGAGGAGACGGAACGGGCCTGGAAGGCAGAGGTGGGCTGAGCAGTGGCATTGCGGTGGGGGGGGGGGGGTTGCATTGTGTTTGTGGCCCCCGCAAAAAGGCATTGCTTCTTGGAAGGAACATGTATTGCACCTTGGGCTGCATATGCATTGCATCTTAGGGCGCATATGCATTGCATCTAAGGGCGCATATGCATTGCATTTCAGGGGCGCATATGCATTGCATCTTAGGGTGCATATGCACTGCATTTCGGGGCGCGTATGCATTGCATCTTGGAGTGCATATGCATTACATCTTAGGGTGCGTATGCACTGCATTTTGGGGCGCATATGCATTGCATCTTGGAGCGCATATGCATTACATCTTATGGTGCATATGCACTGCATTTTGGGGCACGTATGCATTGCATCTTGGAGCGCATATGCATTGCATGTTAGGGTGCGTATGCATTGCATGTTAGGGTACGTATGCATTGCATCTTGGAGTGTATATGCATTGCATCTTGGAAAGAACATGTATTGCATTTCGAGGTGCATATGCATTGCATCTTGGGGTACACATATATATCTATGGGGGACCTATGCATTGCATATTGAGTGTGTATGCGTTTCATTTTTGGGAGTGCATATTTGTTGCATCTTTGGGACTGCCTAGGCATTGCATATTGAGGCGCACATGCATTGCATCAGGGGGTGCCTATGCATGTCATGTTGGGGCGCATCCACATTGCATATTGTCCCCCTTGGCAGATCCTGTCCCTGGAGAGCCGGAAGGAGCTGCTGGTGCTGAAGCTGGAAGAGGCCGAGAAGGAGGCGGAGCTGCACCTCACCTACCTCAAGTGAGAGGGGCGCAAAAAGGACGCGGAAGGGTTCGGGGGCCCCTCCCTCCAGGTGTTTTGGACTCCGGCTCCCACAATTCTTGTCCAAAACACCTGGAGGACTGCCGTTTGACCATCTCCTTTCCCCTCCGCTGTGCTTGTGTCCGGTCAGGTCGGCGCCCCCGACGCTGGAGACCATTCGGCCGAAGCAGGAGTGGGAGACCCGGCTGAACCGGATACGGATGACCAAGGAGAGCGTCCGGGTGAGTCCCCCTCCCGCTCAGGACAGCCGGCCTCTCTGGACACTGGGTTGACCAAGAAAGGGCTCACCCTTGTTGTTGGTGGTGTTGTTGTGTATACATTACCCACCTCTCCTTATGGCTCCAGGTGGGGCACAACATAGCAATAATAATAATAATAATAATAATAATAATAATAATAATAATAATAATAATAATAATACATCAAAGTCCTAGACACTTGGGAAGTGTTCGACTTGTGATTTTGTGATACGAAATCCAGCATATCTCTCTTGTTTGCTGTGTCATACAATAAAATAATAATAATAATAATAATGATAGACGGGCAAGGGGAACGGCATGCAAGTGATTATTATTATTGTTATTTTATTATGACACAGCAAACAAGATAGATATGCTGGATTTCGTATCACAAAATCACAAGTCGAACACTTCCCAAGTGTCTAGGACTGTGTGATGTATTATTATTATTATTATTATTATTATTATTATTATTATTAATGATGCTATGTTGTGCTCCACCTGGAGCCATAAGGAGAGGTGGGTAATTTAATTATTGATAACAAGTGATAGCGGCTGAGTTTTTCCTGTTGTTTTTCGTCAATGCGACTGTCACCTGGGATGGCGACATCAATGATCCAAACCTTTTTCTTTTCCACAACTGTGATGTCTGGTGTGTTGTGTTCCAGAACTTTGTCAGTCTGGATTATTATTATTATTATTATTATTATTATTATTATTATTATTATTATTATTATTTTATTTATTAACCAACTCTTCCTATGACACCAGGCAGGGCACAACACCATTAAATAAATACATGGTTGTGATGTATTTATTGCTCATCCCGTGCCTTTCTTCTTTCCTGCAGGACCAGTTCAACGACCACATCCAGCTGGTGCGGAACGGGGCCAAGCTGAGCAGCCTGCCCCAGATCCCCACCCCGCCGCTGCCCCCGCCCCCCTTGGAGGTGAGACCCCCTCCCTTTGCTCCCCAGTGTCTCTGGGCGCATGGGGTGGTGGTTGTAACGTGGTTGCCTGCCCGCCTCTCTGTCTCTCCGCAGGCGGACTTCCTTCTGCCGGCCTTCCTGCCCAGCGGCCCCCCGCCCTTCGCCATGGTCATGCCCAGCGCCGACCCCCGCGTGCTCTCCTTCCCGCTCAACGCTTCCGCCGCCCGGACCGGCCACGCTTCGCCCACGCCCTCCGCGCAAGGACGCAGCGGCAGCCCCGCCCTGGCCGGACCGCGGACCGCCAACCCCCCTCCGCCCGGCCTGGAGTTCCCGAGACCCCCGCCCGTGGACAAGCTGGAGAAGATCCTGGAGAAGCTTCTGGCACGCTTCCCCCGGTGCAACAAGTGAGCCCTGCGCCTCTCGCGTCGCTCTCTTTCTCTCTCTCGCATGGGATAGAAGCAGAGCAGAATATCCTTGTGGTCATGGCACATCCCCAGCACGCATGAACATATGTACACATGTTTGGTTCTCTTCTTCCAGTTGTGCTTGGGGGTAAGTCTTCCCCAGAAGAAAGCACCAAGACACACGCTGGGTAGATTCCAAGAGGTTTTTATTGTACAGAATACCAGAATCTTCTCTGTAGCCCATTAATATAGGGGCTCTCACACACCAGAGGGTAATTGAGGTTTTATGGCTGGCATCTGTTCTTTGTCAGCGCTTGCTCTGTGTCCGGAGATGTCAAAGATCGGAGATCATGACATCAAGCACCAAGACACACGCTGGGTAGATTCCAAGAGGTTTTTATTGTACAGAATACCAGAATCTTCTCTGTAGCCCATTAATATAGGGACTCTCACACACCAGAGGGTAATTGAGATTTTATGGCTGGCATCTGTTCTTTGTCAGCGCTTGCTCTGTGTCCGGAGTTGTCAAAGATCGGAGATCATGACATCATTATTGTACAGAATACCAGAATCTTCTCTGTAGCCCATTAATATAGGGGCTCTCACATACCAGAGGGTAATTGAGGTTTTATGGCTGGCATCTGTTCTTTGCCAGCGCTTGCTCTGTGTCCGGAGATGTCAAAGATCGGAGATTGTGACATCACATTGCAAAACAAAGCACATGTCCTTCCATGTTCTAAGCACTATTGCACAGCCCACGTGGCAATGTATTGGTTCATGGATGGACACATGATCAGAAGGATGGGCTGGTGGATAAATAGATCAAGGGTAGAGAAAAATGCTCGTGAATTGATAGAAGGAGAAATATATTGATGGATAGCTGGTGGATCGGTAAGTAGATGGCTGTCTCCAGTGGAATTATTATTATTATTATTGATATCAATGATTAATTATTATTAGTAATGTATAAAATAATTGATATAATAAAATTATTAATAAAATAATAATAATAATAAGAAGAACTGACTTGCATAGTATTGCATAGTGTTATAATACACAATTATGTTACACCGTTAGCACATGGTTGTTCCACTATGTCTGTGTCCAACGGAATCCTGGGATTTGCAGTTTAAGATGATCCTGGATGATACTCACCGAAGTGCAGATCCCAGGATTCTGCAAGAAGCTGCCATCGTGGGGTTTTGTCCCCGGTCCGTATCCCGTTGAACGGGATGCTGTTCCTTGTGGCAAGAGCGGCCCGATGCCCATCTCCCATCTTTCCTCCCGGGTCCAGGGCGCAGCTGACCAACACGCTGCAGCAGATCAAGGCGGCCCGACGGACGCTGGCCGGGCTGACCATGGAGGAGCTGAGCCAGTTGGTGGCGGCCAGGCTGGCCGAGCAGCAGGAGCAGCGGGCGGCGGCACAGGTGGGCCCGGGGAGGGGTCTCCGGGGGGAGGGGTCTCCGGAGGGAGGGGCGGGGGTGCCCCTTGACCCTTCTCTCCCTTGACCCTTGGCGCCCGCCCTTCTCTCTCCGCTGCAGCCCCCTCCCCCTCGCGGGCGGATGTGCCCCCCGCTGTTCCCGGCTCCTCTCCCGCAGATGGGCACCCCCATCTTCCTGCCCGCGGCCCAGGTCTCCTACGCCGGGGGCCCCGCTCAGGTGAGTTGGTCTGGTGCTGTGTCCGCCCCACAGGCCACCTTTTGCAGCCTGGGAGCAGCTCCTTCGTGGGGAGGGTCTCTCCACGGCGTGCCATTGACCCCTCGTTCTCCCCGCGCAGAACCCCGTTGCTGCCGCCGCCGCCGCCTGCAAACTGTGCCTGATGTGCCAGAAGCTGGTCCAGCCCAGCGAGCTCCACCCCATGGCCTGCTCCCACGCCCTCCACAAAGAGGTGAGACCCTTGCCACGGCTTGGGCAGGCGGGGGGGGGGGGGGTCGCGAAGGGGGCATTCGTGGGTCGGGAGGGGGGATTAAGTCTGAATTAATGTACAGTAGAGAGAAGCCCTGGTGGCAAAGTTCGTTAAAGCACTGAGCTGGAGATCGAAAGGTCCCAGCTTCAAATCCCGGGAGCAGAAGGAGCACCCACTGTTAGCCCCAGCTTCTGCCAACCTAGCAGTTCGAAAACATGCCAATGTGAGTAGATCAATAGGTACCGCTCTGGTGGGAAGGTAACAGTGCTCCAGCAGTCATGCCAATGGCCACATGACCTTGGAGGTGTCTACGGACAACGCCGGCTCTTTGGCTTAGAAATGGAGATGAGCACCAACCCCAGAGTCAGACATGACTGGACTTAACGTCAGGGGAAAACCTTTACCTTTACCTTTGAGTCTCACTTATCCACAGTTTTGTCGTTCTCGGCAAAAACTTTCCAAAACTCTGGTCTTGAATCCTTGATGGAATATATTGATTTGGATTTGTAATTTTATGTCTCTCTTTAATAGTATTGTTTTGGATCTGTCTTATGATGATGTTTATTATGTTTAACTTTGTTGTATGGTGTTTCTTTTGACAATTACCGTATATACTTGAGTATAAGCTGACCCGAATATAAGCCGAGTCACCTAATTTTACCACAAAAAAAACTGGGAAAACATTGACTCCAGTATAAGCCGAGATAGCAATAAAATTACCATATATACTTGGGTATAAGCCCACCCACATATATACCGAGTCACGTAATTTTACCACAAAAGAACTGGGAAAACATTGACTCCAGTATAAGCCAAGAGTGGGTAAATTACAGAAATAAAAACAGATACCAATAAAATTACATTAATTGAGGCATCAGTAGGTTAAATGTTTTTGAATATTTACATAAAGCTCAAATTTAAGGTAAGACGGTCCAACTTTGATCAAATCATTATTCTCATCTTCTTCAATGTAAATGTGCTTATGTATCCTTTTAATAATAATAGAGTAAAATAATACATGTAATAATAAATACAGTAAAATAATGAATGCAATAATAATAATATCAGAGTGAAATAATAAATGTATTAATAATAATAATAATAGAGTAATTTAAACGTAATAGTAGCAACAATAATAGAGAAAAATAATAAATGTAATAATACCAATAATAATAGAGAAAAATAATAAATGTACCATATATTCTCGAGTATAAGCTGACCCAAATATAAGCCAACCAGGACCCTCACCTGAGTATAAGCCAAGGGGGGCTTTTTCAGTCTTAAAAATAGGGCTGAAAGACTAGGCTTATACTCGAGTATATACAGTAATTCATGTCATACTTGACTCGGCTGTCCGTCAAGGTCTACGTCTCCACTTGCTCCTCCAATGGAATGTGCCGCGACCACATGTCCATTCGAACTGTATTTTTCGAAGTACATGTATGTATTATTTAACCTACTGATGCCTCAATTAATGTAATTTTATTGGCATCTATTTTTATTTCTGAAATTGACCTCCCTTGGCTTATGCTTGAGTCAATGTTTTCCCAGTTTTTTGTGGTAAAATTAGGTGCTTCGGCTTATATTCGGGTCGGCTTATAGAGCAAAGAATAAACATCTCCAAAATGGAGGAAAGCCAACACTCTAGTGCCTTATTAAAGCGGCAAATGAGGTCGGAGGCTGTGCTATAAATCTCTGCCAACTATGGACAAAGACTCTGCTAGTCAACGCAGAGTCTTTGTCCGTAGTTGGCAGAGATTTAATAGCACAACCTCCGCCACAAGTGGCATTCAGACCCAGTTCTAATTCTCCTTTTAGGTTTTGTCAATAATGTTGTGTCGTTGTTTGGGCTTGTCCCTGTTGTGAGCCGCCCCGAGTCCCTTCGGGGAGATGGGGCGGGATATAAAAACAAAGTTTATTATTATTATTATTATTATTATTATTATTATTATTATTATTTTATTGTATGACACAGCAAACAAAATAGATATGCTGGATTTAGTATCACAAAATCACAAGTCGAACACTTCCCAAGTGTCTAGGACTGTGTGATGTATTATTATTATTATTATTATTATTATTATTATTATTATTATTTTATTGTATGACACAGCAAACAAGATAGATATGCTGGATTTAGCATCACAAAATCACAAGTCGAACACTTCCCAAGTGTCTAGGACTGTGTGATGTATTATTATTATTATTATTATTATTATTATTATTATTTTATTGTATGACACAGCAAACAAAATAGATATGCTGGATTTAGTATCACAAAATCACAAGTCGAACACTTCCCAAGTGTCTAGGACTGTGTGATGTATTATTATTATTATTATTATTATTATTTTATTGTATGACACAGCAAACAAGATAGATATGCTGGATTTAGTATCACAAAATCACAAGCCGAACACTTCCCAAGTGTCTATTATTATTATTATTATTATTATTATTATTATTATTATTATTATTATTATTTTATTGTATGACACAGCAAACAAGATAGATATGCTGGATTTAGCATCACAAAATCACAAGCCGAACACTTCCCAAGTGTCTAGGACTGTGTGATGTATTATTATTATTATTATTATTATTATTATTATTATTATTATTTTATTGTATGACACAGCAAACAAGATAGATATGCTGGATTTAGCATCACAAAATCACAAGCCGAACACTTCCCAAGTGTCTAGGACTGTGTGATGTATTATTATTATTATTATTATTATTATTATTATTATTATTATTATTATTATTTTATTGTATGACACAGCAAACAAGATAGATATGCTGGATTTAGTATCACAAAATCACAAGCCGAACTCTTCCCAAGTGTCTAGGACTGTGTGATGTATTTTCGGATGATGCGTGCAGATCCCAGCAGGGTGGCCTTTTGCAGTTGGCAGATCGTGATTTTGTCAATGTCTATTGTTTCCAAATGCCGGCTGAGATCTCTTGGCACGGCACCCAGTGTGCCCATCACCACCGGGACCACCTGCACTGGTTTCTGCCAGATCCCACCAGTTCAATCTTGAGGTCCTGAGAGCGGCTGAGTTTTTCCTGTTGTTTTTCGTCAATGAGACTGTCACCTGGGATGGCGACATCAATGATCCAAACCTTTTTCTTTTCCACAACTGTGATGTCTGGTGTGTTGTGTTCCAGAACTTTTTCAGTCTGGATCCGGAAGTCCCACAGTATCTTTGCGTGCTCATTTTCCAATACTTTTGCAGGTTTGTGATCCCACCAGTTCTTTGCTGCTGGGAGGTGGGACTTGAGGCATAAGTTCCAATGGATCATTTGGGCCACATAGTTGTGCCTCTGTTTGTAGTCTGTCTGTGCAATTTTCTTACAGCTGCTGAGGATGTGATCAATGGTTTCATCAGTTTCCTTGCACAGTCTGCATTTTGGGTCATCAGCTGATTTTTCGATCTTGGCCTTAATTGCATTTGTTCTGATGGCGTGCTCCTGGGCTGCAAGGATCAGGCCTTCTGTCTTCTGATTATTATTATATTATTATTCCCTCCTTTTGCAGTGCATCAAGTTCTGGGCCCAGACCAACACCAACGACACGTGTCCCTTCTGCCCCAGTCTGAAATGACTCCGCCGAACTCGCCGCCCGGATTTCTACAGCTCTATATTTATACGGCCATGTATACACATGTACATTTTTATTCTATAGGGAATGTGTGTATAGAACGTCTGTATACATACTGGTTCATAATAATGATAATAATAAAAGTGTGTATATTACGCACCGAGTGTTAAGAGCAATCTAATGCAGGCCTGGGCCAACTTCGGCCCTCCCTCCGGGTGTTTTGGACTGCAACTCCCACAATTCCTAACAGCCTACCGGCTGTTAGGAATTGTGGGAGTTGCAGTCCAAAACACCCGGAGGGAGGGCCGAAGTTGGCCCAGGCTATTCCTTATGGTCAGTCAGTCGGTCGGTAAATAACTCTCGCTGCAGCCAAAGAATGTTCTCTCTTTAATGCAATAATTTACCATAATAACATTCATGACTCTTTTGACAGAATAGTGAACGAGCGAGTGGGTAAAAGTACTAGGGACTCGGCCTTTTCTCTCTCTCGCACGTCCGATTGTGTCCTGTTGGTCCCCTTGTTTGGCCCCATTGACGTGGACTAGAGGCTGGACCCCTGGACAGTCCTCATCGTATTGCGGCCGGAATCACTACGTTGCCGTGAGTTTTTTTCCGAGCTGTATGGCCATGTTCCAGCTGCATTCTTGCCTTCTCTGATTGACTTCGCAGACTTCATTGCGACTATTCAAACTTCCCCATTGCAACATCCACACTTGTTTCACACAGACACGGGTTCTTCCTCCCACCCTGGACATTATTCTATATCTATCTATATGTATAAAAGGGTAATGAAATTTCGGCCTAGGACAAAACAACAAAACTACACATCCCAGAAACACTAAACTTGGCAACACAACCCCTCATCCATGCCTCTAGGTTCATACAACAAAAAGAAAAGAAAAATAAAGTCCTAATTAGAGGGAGAGGAAGAATTGTTTTTATCCAATTGCTGCCAGTTAGAAAGCTAAGCTCCGCCCACTTGGTCTCCTAGCAACCCACTCAGCCCAGGGGACAGGCAGAGTTAGGCCTCAGGCCTCTTCCACATTGCCTATAAAATACAGATTATCTGATTTTAATTGGATTATATGGCAGTGTAGACTCAAGGCCCTTCCACACAGCTATACAACCCATTTAGAATCTTATATTATCTGTTTTGAACTGGATTATCTTGACTCCACACTGCCATATAATCCACTTCAGTGTGCAGTCGGACACAACTGGACTTAATGTCAGGAGAAAATCTTTACGTTAACTACCACCAATTCCTCAATACTTTATTTCCCATACCACCATACTTCGCCACAGCAACAGCTAGTATATCTATAATATATAAAAATGTAATGTACGTTTGCAGGACTGAGTAAACAACAAAAACACTGAACCAAAGCACACCAAACTTGGCCACAAAAGACATAGTAATCCAATCTATGTCTTTCAAACAAAAACAAAAAAAACCTAGAAAAATAAAGTCCAAATTAGAGGACGAGGAAGAGCCGTTTTTTCTCCTGGCTGCCGGTCAGAAGGGTATTCCAGCTTACCAAACAAGGATTCCCATAAGAAGAACATGGCCAGGCTTTGAGATTGCAAGGCTATTCACTGCTATTCCACCTGGCCAACAAAGGATTCCCATAAACCACAGCAACACGTGGCTGGGCACAGAAAAAAAAATATATACACACACACACATTCCACTTGCCTCACCTTCCAACAGATGCCATTAGCCACAGATGTAGGCGAAAAGTCAGGAGAGAATGCTGCTGGAACATGGCCAAAGCGCCAAAATAAAATAAAAAAACGGCAACCCAGTCATAATGTTTGCATGGATTAATGCCTTATGCAAGGAGGTAAACACTTCTGGCGGAAGGATAAATGGCCGTATTTGGTTGACATCTAAAGAAGAATATACACACTATTGCGCATTGGGTGTCGGATGTCAAAACTTTTGCAAAGATTTAGCTCAAGTTAACCAACCAGCAATCCAGGCCCCTTCTGCACTGCCCTGATATCCAAGGATACGATCCCAGATTGTAATAATAACGATATTTCAATATGTGCATGTTCTAATAAGTGCTTTCATGGATGTATTTTAACAATGTGCCCCACCTGGAGCCCAATGGAGAGGCAGGTAATAAATATAAAATAATAATAATAATAATAATAATAATAATAATAATAATAATAATAATAATAATAATAATAATACAGTAGAGTCTCACTTATCCAATAGAAATGGGCCGGCAGAACGTTGGATAAGCGAATATGTTGGATAACAAGGAGAGATTAAGAAAACGCCTATTAAACATCAAAATAGGTTATGATTTGACAAATTAAGCACCAAAACATCATGTTTAACAAAAAATTTGACAGAAAAAGTAGTTCAATACGCAGTAATGTTATGTTGTAATTACTGTATTTACGAATTTAGCACCAGAATATCACAATGCATTGAAAACACTGAATACAAAAATGCGTTGGATAATCCAGAACGTTGGATAACTGAGTGTTGCATGAGTGAGACTCTACTGTAATAATATTTAAAAGACATCGTGCCCCACCTGCAGCTGTAAGGAGAAGCGTGTAATAAAATTATTATTATTATTATTATTATTATTATTATTATTATTATTATTATTATTATTATTATTATGTTGTGCCTGGAGCCATAAGGAGAGGCAGCTAATAAATATTTGATAAAAATAATGACAATAATATTTAAAAGACATCGTGACCTCACATCCAAAAACAAACAAGGCCTTTTCCAAAAAACCTGGGCACTGCTGGGTACCCAAGCTAGTTGTTCTTGTTGTAGTTGTTGTTATTACTACTACTACTACTACTACTACTACTACTACTACTAAATTACCTTTCCAGAATTAAAGTGCACATCCAGGCACCCAAGCTAGTAGTAATAATAGTAGTAGTAGTAGTAATATATTACTATTATTATTATTATTAATAATAATAATAATAATAAATAACTAAATTGCCTTTCCAAAATTAGGATGCGCATTAGATTGCCAAACTTTTGCAAACTTTGGGGTTTCAGGGTTTTGAAAACGGAGGTGTGCATTAGTCAATACGGTAAGATAATCCAGCTCAAAGCAGATAACTTGGGATCAGATAACCTGGGATATGTAAGGGTAGTGTAGAAGGAGTCTCAAGTTTTTTCCAATGTGCCGAGGACTACCTTCGCCGTCCTTTTCCTTTCGTAAAGTGCATCCATCCCCTACCAACCCCCTTCCCTCCTTGTGGTGCAAAGTCCACTTTCCCCGCAAAGCCTGATAAGCAAACAAGCGTTTTCTGAACAGCAAACAGAACCTTCTTCGTTGTTTACAGGATTTGCAAATATTTACAGGATACTGTACACACACACACACACACACCAAAACAAAAAGCAAGCTCTCTCTCTCCATTCTCACCCTGAAAAGATGATATGAGAACCAATGATACGAGAAGTACGGGGAATGGGAAACGGGTCGGGTTTCTCTCCGTCGGATCGGGTCCCTGGTGCTGCTATAGCCCTATAGATACCCCTGACTTTTAGCTTGAGATAAGACCATCATCGCTTTGGGCACAGATTCAGCTTGATACGTGGCCCGGCTTCTTTTCTACGGCAGCAAACAGCCACATTGAAGTTATCGAAGGCTTTTTCTACATCTAAAAAGATGTGGCGGGTGGATAGATTGGGTCCGTGATGCTGCTATAGCGCTATAGATGCCCCTGACATTTATATAGAGATAACACCATCATCGTTTGCTGCAGATTCTGCTTGACACATGGCCTGGCTTCTTCTCTATGGCAGCAAACAGCCACATTGAAGTTATCAAAGGCTTTTTCTACATTTAAAAAAGATGCAGCAGATGGATAGATTGGGTCTGTGGTGCTGTTACAGCCCTACAGATACCCCTGACTTTTATATAAAGATAACACCATCATTGTTTGCTGCAGATTCTGCTTGACACGTGGCCCGGCTTCTTCTCAATGGCAGCAAAGAGCCACATTGAAGTTATCGAAGGCTTTTTCTACATCTAAAAAGATGCGGTGGGTAGATAGAGCGGGTCCGTGGTGCTGTTACAGCCCTACAGATACCCCTGACTTTTATATAGAGATAACACCATCATTGTGTGCTGCAGATTCCGCTTGACATGTGGCCCGGCTTCTTCTTTATGGCAGCAAACAGCCACATTGAAGTTATCAAAGGCTTTTTCTACATCTAAAAAAGATGCGGTGGGTGGATAGATCGGGTCCGTGGTGCTGCTATAGCGCTATAGATGCCTCTGACTTTTATATAGAGATAACACCATCATTGTTTGTTGCAGATTCTGCTTGAAATGTGGCCTGGCTTCTTCTCTATGGCAGCAAACAGCCACATTGAAGTTATCAAAGGCTTTTTCTACATCTAAAAATTGCAGCAGACGGATAGATCCAAATGCCTTTGTTGAAACATTGAAGAGGTCAGTTAGAAGAGATGCTAGCCCAATCGTGGGCCAACTTGGGACCTCTTTCCAGGTGTTTTGGACTACAACTCCCATCATTCCTAACAGCCTCAGGCCCTTTCCTTTCCCCCCTCAGCCGCTTAAGCGGCTGAGGGGGGGAAGGAAGGGGCCTGAGGCTGTTAGGAATGCTGGGAGTCATAGTCCAAAACACCCGGAGGGCTGAAGTTTGCCCATGGCTGTACTATTTGGTTCCCATCTGACCCCTCTTCCTTCATGATTGTTTGGGTCAATGCCAGGAATGGTCAACGGTCACTTCTTGGAAGGGATGAGGGTCGTCTCAAAGGGAGAGATAACCTGAAGCGGGGTCTGCAACCCCAGAGGCCAGCTCGTGGGGAGATGGGAGGGAGTATTCTATGTGTGGGGTGCAAAGCAAAGTCCAGCTGAACGAATATCGGGGCCTCTCTAAGAAGCCCCCTCCCATAGCAGGGGACAAGCAGAAAGGCTGTAAGAAGACGGGCGGAATAGGGGAAGGGTCCTGAGGAAAGGGAGCCGTTGCTCCTGAAATGATAGGGACCAACCGGGGCCCCTCAAGAGCCCCCTGTCTTGGTCACAACATGGGTCTGCTTCCTGCAACAAAGGGGGTACCGTGTGTACATCGCAACAACACGGTGCTCCCTTTTTTCTGCCTGCCACTTCCATCACTTTTATATATGTCTATATCTATATATATCTGCATATCTATGTACGTATATTTTAAGAGAGAGAGAGAGAGAGAGAGACGGATGTGCACGCACGTACACGGACGCACACAAGGCCCTTGGGAGAAACGACATCGACGCTCACCGGCTCTACGCAGAAGCAACACGCAGAAGTCTCCCCTCCACCCCTCTTTCCGGAAGGAGAGAGCGCATACCTAGGACGACGTTGACTCCACAACGGGAGGGATGCGAAATGGCTCCGGAACACCACAATCCCCAACGCCTTCCCCATCATCACGGTGCCGGCAAGTCGGGCAGAAGGAGGAAGAGATGGCCCGTCCCTTGGCTCATTGCTGGAAGCAACGTTCTTGTCTTCTCGCCGGTCCCCCGCCCGCAGGGCGTCTCGCAAACGAAGGTGGGTCTCAAGGTCAGAGTGGTGGGCGAGTCTTCATCCTCCGCGGAGCCTGTTGTCTCTCGCCATCTCCGTGGCCGGCCCCACCGCCACCGAGGGCTACACGGGGCGCCGGAGGGCTCACTTGAGCAAGGAGATGTCGTCGGCGAAGTCGTCCCGTCCCCGTTGGAGGCAGCGGAGGCAGCGCCACTGGGAGACCATGAGGCAGAGCGGGAGCATGAAGAGGGCGCAGATGGCGGCCATCACGTAGGCGATGGTCATCAGGGTGGACTCGTCCGTCTGGGGGATGTTGTAGCCGCAGTCCTCCATGTTGCTCTGCGGGAAGGGGCCCTCCACCGCCACCGTCCGGAACTCGTCGTGCACTGGAGACACCGCAAGAGGTGAGAAGGGCACACACTAAGCCACTGCCCGTGAGCACTGGTGGCATCCCACAGACCCAACTGGGGTGGCTGCGGCATTTGGGACTCTCACAAAGCTTTCTCCACCCACCACTGCATGCAATTCCCTTATGGACTTGGACTTCAAGTCTAGCATCCTAAAGCTCCCCACTCTCACCACTTGCGCCCACCAGTGGCACCCTCACCGTGACAGGTGCTGACGGCAAACCCGATGCGCTTGCGGGCCCGGTCGAAGACCACGTAGAAGCCCTCCATGATGACGGCCCCCATGACGGTGCCGGTGGAGGACTGGGAGATGGCGAACTTATAGCACTCGTCCTGGGAAGTGGCCACGTCCTCCACGGGGCGCAGGTATTGCTGGGGAGAGGAAGGCAAGCGGTCAAGAGGGCACCGTCAGCGGCAGTGGAGATCTTCCCGAAACCCTCCCCTTGCAGCCCTTGATCCCGCTCCCAGTGCCGAGGATGGCGGCACCCACCTGGGGCAGGATGCTGATCCGGAAGGACTGGTTGGTGGCCTCGCCCATCAGGTAGAGCGAGATGACAGGGAAGATGTGCCACGGGGTGGTGCCCACTTGCCAGCAGACCAGCTGCTCCCCCAGCCAGAAGCCGTCGGGGAACTTCTCCGTCTGCAGAAGAGGGAGGAAGGGACAACGCAATAACAACAACAGAGATTAATGACAAGTATATGGACAATATATAGCAACAAACAACGGAGAGGTGTGAACCCGCAACTCACCGAGGAGGCCGTCTTGATGGACTTCACCGCGGCCTCGAAGACCTTCTTGGGGAGGCGGAGGTTGGTGGTGCCGCTGTCCACGATGCTCTTGTCGTAATTGTACTGCGGGCAGAGAAGAGGTGAGACTCTCATTCTCTCACCACCATCGCATAGCAAAGCAAGGTCTCCCCGCATGGTGGCCCATGCAACGGGACCCCCACCCCAATGGTCTGCATAATAATAAATAATAATAATAATAATAATAACAATAATAATACTTTATTTATAAACTCATGACCATTCATCATTCACTGCAACCTTGCAGTGATGTTGACCGGCTATATCTGCCTAGAAGATCAGGGGGCAGAGGACTCTTACAAGTAAAACAAGCAGTCAAAGAAGATGAACATGCCCTGGCAGAAGATGTCAAGCAAAGTGAAGAACCTGCTTTGATTGAAGTCAAAAATCAGAAACGTCTCAAAGCACAGCAGACAAAAAACCAGTACAAGAATACCGCACTACAAACTAGAGCTGACAGCTGGCACAACAAAACACTGCATGGAAAGTTCCTTGACAAAATTGAAGGAAAAGCTGATAAGGAGAAGACCTGGCTCTGGCTCACGAATGGGACCCTGGAGAAGGAGACAGAAGGCCTGATCCTTGCAGCCCAGGAGCAAGACCTCAGGACAAAGGCAATTCAGGCCAAGATTGAAAAATCAGCTGATGACCCAAAATGCAGACTGTGCAAGGAAACCGACAAAACCATTGATCCTATCCTCAGCTGCTGTAAGAAAATCGCACAGACAGACTACAAACAGAAGCACAACTATGTGGCCCAAATGATTCATTGGAACTTATGCCTCAAGTACCACCTCCCAGCAGCAAAGAACTGGTGGGATCACAAACCTGCAAAAGTATTGGAAAATTGCTGTGTCATAATAAGATAATAATAATAATAATAATAATAATAATAATAATAATACATCACACAGTCCTAGACACTTGGGAAGTGTTCGACTTGTGATTTTGTGATACGAAATCCAGCATATCTATCTTGTTGGCTGTGACATAATAATAATAATAATAATAATAATAATAATAATAATAATAATAACAATAATAATAATAATAATAATACATCACACAGTCCTAGACACTTGGGAAGTGTTCGACCTGTGATTTTGTGATACGAAATCCAGCATGTCTATCTTGTTTACTGTGTCATAATAAAATAATAATAATAATAATACATCACACAGTCCTAGACACTTGGGAAGTGTTCGATTTGTGATTTTGTGATACGAAATCCAGCATATCTATCTTGTTTGCTGTCATACAATAATAATAATAATAATTAACAACAACAACAACAGTCCTAGACACTTGGGAAGTGTTCGACTTGTGATTTTGTGATACAAGATCCAGCATATCTATCTTGTTTGCTGTGTCATAATAAAATAATAATAATAATAACAATAACAATAACAATAATAATAATAATAATAATAATAATAATAATAATATACATCACACAGTCCTAGACACTTGGGAAGTGTTCGACTTGTGATTTTGTGATACAAGATCCAGCATATCTATCTTGTTTGCTGTGTCATAATAAAATAATAATAATAATAACAATAATAACAACAACAATAATAATAATAATAATAATGATATACATCACACAGTCCTAGACACTTGGGAAGTGTTCGACTTGTGATTTTGTGATACGAAATCCAGCATATCTATCTTGTTTGCTGTGTCATACAATAAAATAATAATAATAATAATAATAATAATAATAATAATAATAATACTTTATTTATATACCGCCTTATCTCCTCAAGGGACTCCAGGCGGTTTCCAATACAACAGAAAACATACAACAAGTTAAAAACATACAGCAATGAGGACATAATACCACATGGACATAAATGCATCAGACATATATGATCAGTTCACAAAGACGTAGCTGCAGCCCCTCCCTGCTCACCTCCTTGCAGTCCATCTGGAGGTCCTGCC
This sequence comes from Anolis carolinensis, assembly GCF_035594765.1. Lineage (NCBI taxonomy): Eukaryota > Metazoa > Chordata > Lepidosauria > Squamata > Anolidae > Anolis > Anolis carolinensis. Next base: position 1,136,532 of record NW_026943819.1, read on the forward strand.
CGTTGATCTCGATCTTGACGATGATGACCTCGTAGTACCACTCTTTCCGGATCGGCGTGTACCAGACGCTGCCCCGGAAGAGGGTCGGGTCCAGGCCCCCGATGATCTGAAGGCAAAGGTCACAAGGCGGGCGTTAGGTAAAGTCGACAAGAGTGGCCTGCTGCTCCCCGATCCCGGCTGCACGGAAGCGCTTCTGGCACGGGGAGTGTCCAGTTAGGGAGGGCAGCACTCTGTGCATGCTCAGAGATGCTCTTGCCTCTTCCGAGGTGTGAAAGAGCCCCCTGCTCACCATGCTGCCCCCCACGGAAGCCAGGGCCTCGGTGTCGTTGGGCAGGAATCCGGCCCCACAGAGCTGGAGGGAGAAGACGTTGGGGACCCGCGTCTGCTTCACCAGGGAGTCAAAGAAGGGCTCCAGGCTGTCGTCAGGCTGGGAAGAGACGGGAAAAGGAGAAGGAGAGGATTGCAAACTAACAACAACAACAACAACAACAACAACAACAATAATACATGAATAGTATATTCTGTATACAAGGTACTGGATGGGTTAGTATTTCTAACATCATGATAGAAAGGTGTATTATTCAGGCAAGGGGAAGGTTTTTAAGGCCACGTCAAGACTTCCGAATTCAGACAGTCAGAGTGTTGGAGCACAATACTCCTGACCTCACAATCGTGTTAAAAGACAAAGTATGGATTGTCGATGTTGCAATCCCAAGTGACGGCAGGATTGAGGAGAAGCAACTGCAAAAGCTGACACAATATGAGGATTTAAAGCTCGAACTACAAAGACTCTGGCACAAGCCACTCAAGGTGGTCCCGGTGGTGATGGGCACACTAGGTGCAGTGCCTAAAGGCCTTGGCCTGCACTTGAACACAATCGGCACTGACAAAATCCCCACCTGCCAGCTGCAGAAGGCCACCTGACTGGGATCTGCATGGATTATTCGCCGATACATCACACAGTCCTAGACACTTGGGAAGTGTCCGACGTGTGATCCAGTACAACAGCCAGCAGAGTGTCTGCTGTGGACTCATCTTGTTGTGTTTCAAATTATTATTATTATTATTATTATTATTATTATTATTATTATTATTATTATTATTCCAGACTGACAAAGTTCTGGAACAACAGGAAAAACTCAGCCGCTATCAGGACCTCAAGATTGAACTTCAAAGACTCTGACAGAAACCAGTGCAGATGGTCCCGGTGGTGATGGGCACACTGGGTGCCGTGCCAAAAGATCTCAGCCGGCATTTGGAAACAATAGACATTGACAAAATCACGATCTGCCAACTGCAAAAGGCCACCCTGCTGGGATCTGCATGCATCATCTGAAAATACATCACACAGTCCTAGACACTTGGGAAGTGTTCGACTTGTGATTTTGTGATAATACGAAATCCAGCATATCTATCTTGTTTGCTGCGTCATACAATGTCGTTGTGTCAATAATAATAATAATAATAATAATAATAATAATATATTCATAGTATATTTTTCTATGCAAGATAATGGATTAATGGGCAGGAAGTAAATGCCTTTGCAAATAAATTAATACAATAATATTAATAATAATAATGCACTGGCAGAAGTCTATAAAGGAGATGAGACTCAAATGAAGGATATAAAATGCAAATAATTAAATACAATAATAATGATGATGATGATGATGATGATGATGATGATGATGCTAGACTGGCAAGGGGAAGGGCATGCAAGTGCGGCCTCCCTGTCTCACCCGTGCGATCTCGGCGTAGGCCAGTCCCAGGATGCCTTCCCAGTTGGAGCCGTTGATGAAGAACTTGTCGGACTCGGTGATGGCGGCGATGTTGGCGCGGACGGTGACGTTGGGCCCGTGGGGGATGGCCACCAGGTCCGTGCCCAGCTGCCCCTCCCACTTGCCCTGCGTGTAGGGCACGTAGACCCCCTGCCCCAGGGACCGGTACGTGCTGGACCTGCAACGGGGAGAGGCCGTGAGCGGGCCGGGCCAAAGAAAGCATGCCCGTTCTAGCAGCATAGAAGCACAGAACCAGAAGGGGCTCACAAAGGCCATCTAGGCCACCCCCAGAGCTGGAACAGAGGACGGGCAGAAGGGGGACAGAAAGCTACGAGGATGTGGGCGGGTAGGCGAAATTGCTCTTGTAGTAACAGGGGGCCTGAAGGGCCCCCAAAGGCCATCTAGTCCACCCCCTGGAGCTGCAAGAGAGGACCGACGCAGGACAGAAAGCTATGAGAATGCAGGGCAGTCAGGCTAGTGACCAGCTGCAATAAATCACTACTGACCGAGAGGTCATGAGTTCGAAGCCCGGGTCGGGTTAAGCCCCTGACCATTAAATAGCCCGGCTTGCTGTTGACCTATGCAGCCCCGAAAGACAGTTGCATCTGTCAAGTAGGGAAATTTAGGTACGCTTTATGCGGGAGGCTAATTTAACTAATTTACAACATCATAAAACTGCCAGCAAAACATGAGGAAAGGAATGAGGAAGTACAGCCACTACTGGACAGTGAAGCAACAGCTCCCCCTGTGGCCGGAATCGTGAAGCTGGAAAAAAATGTTAAATGCCTCTGTGTCTGTCTATATATGTTGTTTGTCTGTTGGCATTGAATGTTTGCCATATATGTGTTCATTGTAATCCGCCTTGAGTCCCCTTCGGGGTGAGAAGAAAGGGCGGAATATAAATACTGCAAATAAATAATAAATAAACTCAGCTGGAACAGAAGACAGGCAGAAGGGGGACAGAAAGCTACGAGGATGCGGGAAGGATGCGGGGTGGCTCGGCGAAATTGCTCTTGTAGTAACAGGGGCCAGAAGGGGCCCCCAAAGGCCATCTAGTCCACCCCCTGGAGCTGCAAGAGAGGACAGACGCAGGACAGAAAGCTACGAGGATGCAGGGCAGTCACTAGATCAATATTTGTTTATATGTTTACTCACTATTCAAGCTTTCGTAGATGGCGTCTACTTCCATCAGATGTATGGAATCAAGTGCTTATAGATATAGACAGTCATTTTTGGCCATGAATTTGATGAATAAGTATCATGACTGACATGGTCTGGACTAAGATTTACGCATGAGGATCTTGGATGAATGGACTCAAATATATACATGTTTTTAAATTTTGTACTGTATGTTTTTATTCTGTATTGTTATTTTGATCTGTATAAGCTGTTTGTTTTAGTGCACTGCTTTGGGCATTGAATTTTGCCAATTTAAGTAAGCCGCCTTGAGTCCCCTTGGGTGAGAAAGGCAGGGTAAAAATGTTGTAAATAAATAAATAATAGAACCGGAAGGGCCCCCCAAAGGCCATCCAGTCCACCCCCGGAGCCATGAGAATGCAGGGCAGCCACGCAAAGGGGTTCTTGCGAGGCTCCGTTGGCAGAGACGTGGCCCCTACTCACAGCTGGCGCCGGTAGTATCTCCTGAGGAAGGGGTGCGGAGCTGCTCCCACCGCGAAGTTGCTGCTTCCAGTGTCCACGAGGATGTTCAGCTGCAAGAGGAAGCGAGGAGAGACCCGTGAGTAATATAGGACGCGTGGTTTGAAGGGAATGGAATCGTATGGCCAGAGACAAACAATGGACTCTTGGCGGAAAACAACACATTTACACAACCAGAGACAAGGACTGTTTTAAGTTAAGGGAGTGTTTGCCATGATTTTCCTTCTCAACCCACATCGGATAAGAAGGAAAAAACAAATATCAGTGAAGAAGGAAAGCTAACGTGCAGATACCCTCACTGACTGACTTTGCAGCTGCAAGGCTACTCAATGCTATTCAAGCTTGCCACTTGCAAAATTCACACTTGCTTCTTCCTCCCACTCTGGACATCATTCCACAATGTATCATCAAGGACCAGTTAACACCTCTATGCAGATACCCTCACTGATTAGATTTGCAGACTTCATGGCTATTCAATGCTATTCAAGCTGGCTAATTGCAACATCCAAACAGACAAGGGTTCTTCCTCCCACCCTGGACATCATTCCACCAAGGATGCCTCCAGGCAACAACAGCCAAGCTACCTCTATCGAGTACCCTCACTGGTTGACTTTGCAAACCTCATGGCTGCTCAGTGCTGATCAAGCTGGCTAATTGCAACATCCACACTGGCTCCAAACAGAAAACAGATCTTCCTCCCGCCCTGGACATCATTCCACCGAGGATGCCTCCAGGCAACAACAGCCAAGCTACCTCTATCGAGTACCCTCACTGGTTGACTTTGCAAACCTCATGGCTGCTCAGTGCTGATCAAGCTGGCTAATTGCAACATCCACACTGGCTCCAAACAGAAAACAGATCTTCCTCCCGCCCTGGACATCATTCCACCGAGGATGCCTCCAGGCAACAACAGCCAAGCTACCTCTATCGAGTACCCTCACTGGTTGACTTTGCAAACCTCATGGCTGCTCAGTGCTGATCAAGCTGGCTAATTGCAACATCCACACTGGCTCCAAACAGAAAACAGATCTTCCTCCCGCCCTGGACATCATTCCACCGAGGATGCCTCCAGGCAACAACAGCCAAGCTACCTCTATCGAGTACCCTCACTGGTTGACTTTGCAAACCACATGGCTGCTCAGTGCTGATCAAGCTGGCTAATTGCAACATCCACACTGGCTCCAAACAGAAAACAGATCTTCCTCCCGCCCTGGACATCATTCCACCGAGGATGCCTCCAGGCAACAACAGCCAACCTACCTGTATGCAAATACCCTCTTTGATTGACCTTGCGAACTTCATGGCTATTCAGTGCTATTCAAGTTGACGAATTGCAGCATCCACACTTGCTTCAGACAACAGTTCTTCCTCTCACCCTGGATATCATCATTTCACAAAGGGTGCCTCCAGGCAACAACAGCCAAGCTACTTCTGTGCAAATACTCTCACTGATTGACTTTGCAAACCTCGTGGAGTAATGAATTCAAATGATAGGAAAACTTGGGAGTGTCCTGCAAGGAGCCTGGGTTTGCAAGCAAGTAGGAGTCTCTGGTTCCTTTAAACAGAGACTGCAATTTGATCGGCTTCCGTGTGCCGGGGAAGGTCACGGCTCTCCTATGACAAGCCACACAAACGCACATTGACACACCTCAGTGGCAATGCAGCTGGAAGAGGAAGGAGGAGGCACAGGAGGACTCGAAACACTGGAATCCGGAATGGCCACAACTGTTTGAGAACGGACTGCTTTGCTAATAATAATAATAATAATAATAATAATAATAATAATAATAATAATAGAAGACCTGGCTCTGGCTCACGAATGGGACCCTGAAGAAGGAGACAGAAGGCCTGATCCTTGCAGCCCAGGAGCAAGACATCAGGACAAAGGCCATTAATAATAATAATAATAATAATAATAATAATAATAATAATAATAATAGAAGACCTGGCTCTGGCTCACGAATGGGACACTGAAGAAGGAGACAGAAGGCCTGATCCTTGCAGCCCAAGAGCAAGACATCAGAACTAAGGCAATTAATAATAATAATAATAATAATAATAATAGAAGACCTGGCTCTGGCTCACGAATGGGACCCTGAAGAAGGAGACAGAAGGCCTGATCCTTGCAGCCCAGGAGCAAGACATCAGGACAAAGGCAATTAATAATAATAATAATAATAATAATAATAATAGAAGTCCTGGCTCTGGCTCACGATGGGACCCTGAAGAAGGAGACAGAAGGCCTGATCCTTGCAGCCCAGGAGCAAGACATCAGGACAAAGGCAATTAATAATAATAATAATAATAATAATAATAATAATAATAATAATAGAAGTCCTGGCTCTGGCTCACGAATGGGACCCTGAAGAAGGAGACAGAAGGCCTGATCCTTGCAGCCCAGGAGCAAGACATCAGGACAAAGGCAATTAATAATAATAATAATAATAATAATAATAATAATAATAATAATAGAAGTCCTGGCTCTGGCTCACGAATGGGACCCTGAAGAAGGAGACAGAAGGCCTGATCCTTGCAGCCCAGGAGCAAGACATCAGGACAAAGGCCATTAATAATAATAATAATAATAATAATAATAATAATAGAAGACCTGGCTCTGGCTCACGAATGGGACCCTGAAGAAGGAGACAGAAGGACTGATCCTTGCAGCCCAGGAGCAAGACATCAGGACAAAGGCAATTAATAATAATAATAATAATAATAATAATAATAATAATAATAGAAGACCTGGCTCTGGCTCACGAATGGGACCCTGAAGAAGGAGACAGAAGGACTGATCCTTGCAGCCCAGGAGCAAGACATCAGGACAAAGGCAATTAATAATAATAATAATAATAATAATAATAATAATAATAATAATAGAAGACCTGGCTCTGGCTCACGAATGGGACCCTGAAGAAGGAGACAGAAGGACTGATCCTTGCAGCCCAGGAGCAAGACATCAGGACAAAGGCAATTAATAATAATAATAATAATAATAATAGAAGACCTGGCTCTGGCTCACGAATGGGACCCTGAAGAAGGAGACAGAAGGACTGATCCTTGCAGCCCAGGAGCAAGACATCAGGACAAAGGCCATTAATAATAATAATAATAATAATAATAATAATAATAATAATAATAATAGAAGACCTGGCTCTGGCTCACGAATGGGACCCTGAAGAAGGAGACAGAAGGCCTGATCCTTGCAGCCCAGGAGCAAGACATCAGGACAAAGGCCATTCAGGCCAAGATCGAAAAATCAGCTGATGACCCAAAATGCAGACTCTGCAAGGAAACCGACGAAACCATGGATCATATCCTCAACTGCTGTAAGAAAATCGCACAGACAGACTACAAACAGAGGCACAACTCTGTGGCCCAAATGATCCATTGGAACTTATGCCTCAAGTACCACCTCCCAGCAGCAAAGAACTGGTGGGATCACAAACCTGCAAAAGTATTGGAAAATGAGCACGCAAAGATACTGTGGGACTTCCGAATCCAGACTGACCAAGTTCTGGAACACAACACACCAGACATCACAGTTGTGGAAAAGAAAAAGGTTTGGATCATTGATGTTGCCATCCCAGGTGATGAAAAAGAACAGGAAAAACTCAGCCGCTATCAGGACCTCAAGATTGAACTTCAAAGACTCTGGCAGAAACCAGTACAGGTGGTCCCGGTGGTGATGGGCACACTGGGTGCCGTGCCAAAAGATCTCAGCCAGCATTTGGAAACAATAGACATTGATAAAATCACGATCTGCCAACCGCAAAAGGCCACCCAACTGGGATCGGCACGCATCATTTGAAAATACATCTCACAGTCCTAGACACTTGGGAAGTGTTCGACTTGTGATTTTGTGATACGAAATCCAGCATATCTATCTTGTTTGCTGTGTCATAATAATAATAATAATAATAATAATAATAATAATAATAATAATAATAATAATAATGTCGAAGCATAGAAGTCGGCAGGGCCTTGGGCAGAGCAGAAGTCGGTCAGCATTGCCATCCAGCCATGTCAATGGAGGTCCCTGTCCATGGTGCTGAATCTTAGCCCTGCTTTCAGCACCATGGACAGGGCCATTGGTCTTCAAGCTACAGCTTGGAATGGATGCTCACCCTCGGCACAAGAGCCTTTAATGCAGGCACGGGCCAACTTTGGCCCTCCGGGTGTTTTGGACTCCAACTCCCACAATTCCTAACCGCCTACCGGCGGTTAGGAATTGTGGGAGTTGGAGTCCAAAACACCCGGAGGGCCAAAGTTGGCCCGTGCCTACATTAAAGGCACATCTGGGCAAAACGTCAGGAGGGAATGCTTCTGGAACATCTCCATACAGCCTGGAAAACGCACAACCACCTAGTGATTCTGCCCTTTGACAACACAATAATAATAAATTGCAATACAACGAAGACTTTTTCCCCTGGAAAGCAGAATAAGGAGGCAAGTGATGCAAGGCCTGACTCCTCGCAAGCCTCCTCTTCCCATTTGCTTGTTCACACAAACACACACGCACACGATTTATATAAGGAACCTTTAATTCTGCCGAAAGCGCCATATGTCGCTGGCAGCTTTCACTCGCCTGGCGCCCGGCCATGCTCACTTCCCTCCCGATTGATCCACGGTGGAGTTGGGACACGGATGAGATTACGGTATAGGCTATTACAAGGTGATTATCACCGAATATATGGGGGGAAATTGCAATTGTTATAATCTATATATATATAAAAGGGTAATGAAATTTCGGCCTAGGACAAAACAACAAAACCACACATCCCAGAAACACTAAACTTGGCAGCACAACCCCTCATCCACGCCTCTACGTTCATACAACAAAAAGAAAAGAAAAATAAAGTCCTAATTAGAGGGAGAGGAATAATTGTTTTTATCCAAGGCTAAGCTCCGCCCACTTGGTCTCCTAGCAACCCACTCAGCCCAGGGGACAGGCAGAGTTAGGCCTCACTTAGGCCTCTTCCACACTGCCTATAAAATACAGATTATCTGATTTTAACTGGATTATATGGCAGTGCAGACTCAAGCCCCTTCCACACAGCTATATAACACATTTATAATCTTATATTATCTGCTTTGCACTGGATTATCTGGACTCCACACTGCCATATAATCCACTTCAGTGTGCATTTTATACAGCTGTGTAGAAGGGGCCTCATATTATCCAGTTCTAAGCAGATAATATAAGATATTTTATTTCCCATACTACCATACTTCGCCACAGCAACGCGTGGCCGGGCACAGCTAGTTATATATAATATAGATATAATTATATATAATATATATAATAGTTATGCAGATATATAGTGTTATGGTTGAGCCTCATGGCTCTACTACTGGGAGTCTCTTTTTACTTTTAAGGCCAGTGTTTGCCTAGCCCTTGTCTTTTACGGGCATTTTTGGTTCTGTAACTCCAATAAACTCTGTTATCTTTTATCTTGTGGCGTTCTGTCTTTGACATATATTGTTATATATATATATAGAAAAGGACTTATAAATATATGTATATGGGTGTAGGTGCGTGTATACATACGACATATATATATATATATATATATATATATGTATATATCGTATGTATACACGCACCTACACCCATATAAATATATTTATAAGTCCGTTTCTATAAGACATTGCTACTTCTGGGCTGGAAAGGGCCAAGGGAGGGTCTCTACAATGCAATTTCTTACCCACAACAACAACAACAACAACAGCCTGTGGACAACATGAGTAAAAGTACGACTGTGTGTGTGTATGTATGTATACACCCATATACATATATTTATGTAAGTCCTTTCCTACAAAACATTGCTACTTCTGGGCTGGAAAGGGCCAAGGGACAGTCTCCCCAGTGCAATATCTGACCCACAACAACAACAACAACAACAAAACAACAACAACAGCCTGTGGACAACATGAGTGAAAAGTACGACTGTGTGTGTGTATGTATGTATGTATACACCCATATACATATATTTATGTAAGTCCTTTCCTACAAAACATTGCTACTTCTGGGCTGGAAAGGGCCAAGGGAGGGTCTCCCCAGTGCAATATCTGACCCACAACAACAACAACAAAACAACAACAACAGCCTGTGGACAACATGAGTGAAAAGTACGACTGTGTGTGTGTATGTATGTATGTATACACCCATATACATATATTTATGTAAGTCCTTTCCTACAAAACATTGCTACTTCTGGGCTGGAAAGGGCCAAGGGAGGGTCTCCCCAGTGCAATATCTGACCCACAACAACAACAACAAAACAACAACAACATCCTGTGGACAACATGCCTGAAAAGTACGACTGTGTTTGTGTATGTATGTATACACACATGTAAGTCCTTCCTTACAAGATATTGCTGCTTCTGGGCTGGAAAGGGCCAAGGGAGGGTCTCCCTGATGCAACATCTGGTCAATGACAACAACAACAACAACAACAGCCTGTGGAACACATGACTGAAAAGTATGACTGTGTGTACGTATGTATGATGTACTTGTTTGATGTGAACTCATCGTGTTGTGTATCAATAATAATAATAATAATAGTGGGATCTGCGCGCATCATCCGGAAATACATCACACAGTCCTAGACACTTGGGAAGTGTTCAACTTGTGATTTTGTGATATGAAATCCAGCATATCTATCTTGTTTGCTGTGTCATAATAATAATAGTTCCCATCCCAATTTGCACTTCCAAGAATTTGCAGCACTTTATCAGTCACCTCTTGTTTACAATATTTATACGGTGCACTTTACCCAGTCTACTTTTACAACCTCTCCGTTTTAATCCATGTTTTTATTAGTTCTTGTCATTTGTTTTTATTGGCTAATGTTTAAATTTTTATAATTGTGCATGTCTTTTGTCTATTGTTGTGTTTTACATTGCTATTGTTTTTATTCGGGCTTGGCCCCAGGTAAGCCGCCTTGAGTCCCCTTTGGGGAGATAGAGGCGGGGTATAAAAATAAAGTTGTTGTTATTATTATTATTATTATTATTATTATTATTATTATTATTATTATCCGAAAATACATCACAGAGTCTAGACACTTGGGAAGTGTTTGACTTGTGATTTTGTGATATGAAATCCAGCATATCTATCTTGTTTGCTATGTCATAATAATAATATAAATAATAATAATAATCCGAAAATACATCACAGAGTCCTAGACACTTGGGAAGTGTTAGACTTGTGATTTTGTGATACAAAATCCAGCATATCTATCTTGTTTGCTATGTCATAATAATAATAATAATAATAATAATAATAATAATAATAATAATCCAAAAATACATCACACAGTCCTAGACACTTGGGAAGTGTTTGACTTGTGATTTTGTGATACGAAATCCAGCATATCTATCTTGTTTGCTATGTCATATTAATAATATAAATAATAATAATCTGAAAATACATCACAGTCTAGACACTTGGGAAGTGTTTGACTTGTGATTTTGCAGTACGAAATCCAACATATCTATCTTGTTTGCTATGTCATAATAATAATATAAATAATAATAATAATAATCCGAAAATACATCACAGAGTCCTAGACACTTGGGAAGTGTTTGACTTGTGATTTTGTGATACGAAATCCAGCATGTCTATCTTGTTTGCTATGTCATAATAATCATATAAATAATAATAATAATCCAAAAATACATCACACAGTCCTAGTCACTTGGGAAGTGTTCGACTTGTGATTTTGTGATACGAAATCCAGCATATCTATCTTGTTTGCTGTGTCATAATAAAATAATAATAATAGTAATAATAATGATGTGCGATGATGATGACACTCCAACCATGGAGAATCATCCTCTGGGTGTTGTTGAGCCTTACCTTCTGTGGGGGGCTGCCCAGGGTCATCTGGAGGTAGTATCCCTGGCCGGACTTGCCCCGCAGGTTGTCCAGCATGGCCGAGAAGGCGGCCCCCTCCCCAGACTCCTTTTGGGGGGCTTGCGGTGGGGAGGGGGTCCCGGCTCGCAGAGGGAGGCGCAGGCCTGGCGAGGGGAGGGCTAAGGCCAGGGGTCCCAGGAGGAGCAGCAGCAGGAGCAGCAGGGGCCCCGCTTTGGCCATGCTGGGGGCCCCGTGGGGGGAGGAAGGGGGGCAGGAAGGGGGGGAGGGGGGAGGAGGACGGGGGGAGGGAAGGGGGGAGGAAGAGGAGCAGGAGGAGGAAGAAGAGGAGGAAGGGGAGGAAGGGGGTGCGAAGAGGAGGAGGAGGAGGAAGGGGAAGAAGGGGAAGAGGAAGAAGCAGAGGAGGAGGAGGAAGAGGAAGCTGAAGAGGAAGGGGAGGAAGAAGAGGAGGAAGAGGAAGAGGAAGAGGAGGAGGAGGAGGAGGGAGAGGAGGGGGAGAGGCGGAAAAGGAGGAGGAAGAGGATGATGAAGGAGAGCAGGAAGGGAAAGAAGAAGGGGAGGAAGACAAGGAGGAAGAGGAGGAGGAAGGAGAAGAAGAAGGGGATGCAAAGAGGAAGGGGAAGGGGAAGAAGAAGGGGAGGAAGACAAGGAGGAAGAGGAGGAGGAAGGAAAAGAAGAAGGGGGTGCGAAGAGGAAGGGGAAGGGGAAGAAGAAGGGGAGGAAGACAAGGAGGAAGAGGAGGAGGAAGGAGAGGAGGAAGGAAAAGAAGAAGGGGATGCAAAGAGGAAGGGGAAAGGGAAGAAGAGGAAGAGCAGGCTGAAGAGGAAGGGGAGGAAGAAAAAGAAGGGGAAAGGATGAAGATGAGGAAGAAAAGAAGAGAGGGAAGAGGAAGAGGAGGAAGTGAAAGAGGGGGTTGAAGAAGAAAGGGAGGAAAAGGAGGAGGAAGGGGATGCCAAGAGGAAGAAGAAGGAAGAGGAGCAATAAGCGGAGGAAGAGATGATGAAGAAGAGAAGAGGAGGAGAAGGATGAAGAGGAGTGATTAGGGGAGGGGGGAAGGAGGATGAAGAAGAGGAGGGAGGAAGAAGAAACGGTGGAAGGAAGGAAGAGAAGCAAGAAGAGCAGGAGGAGGAAGAAGGGTGAAAAAGATGAAGAGGAGCAATGAGAAGAGGATGAAGAGGGAAAGGGAGGAGGGTGAGGATGAAGAAGAAGAGAGAGGCCTCAGAGACAAGCGTTGGGGGGGGGGAGGAGAGAAGGGGGGGCTTCTTTCCTCCCCGCGGGCCTTCCTCCTCCTCCTCCTCCTCTTCTTCTTCCTTCTTTCCTTCCTTCCTTCCTTCTTCCTCCTCCTTCTCCGGCCGGACCGGGCGCTGGGCCTGGGCAATGGAGCCGGAGGAGGAGAAGAAGAGGAGGGGGAGGGGGAGGGGGAGGGGGAGGGGCGGCGGCGCGGGGCTCGCCGGGAGTTGTAGTTTCCCCGCCCGACGGAGGGGCCTCTGCCTGGGATCCACCGAGAGAGAGAGAGAGAGAGAGACGAGTCTTGCCTTCCTTCTTTTCTTCCTCCCTCCCTCCCATCATTCTTTCATTCATCTCTTCCATCCTTCATTCTCTTTTTTTCCTTCCTTTCTCCCTCCATTTCTCCTTTCCTTCCTTCCTTTTTCTTCTTCCTCCTCTTCTCCCTCCCATTTTCTAGCTTCTTCTTTCTTCCCTTCTCCCTCCTTTCCTTTTCCTTCCTTATCTCCATTTCTCCTTTCCTTCCTTCCTCTTCTCCTTTCCTTTTTCTTTCTTCCTTCCTTCTTCTTTCTCCTTTCCTTCCTTCCCTTCTGTCTCTCACTTTTCCTTTCTCCCTCCATTCCTCCTTTCCTTCCTTCCTTCCTTCCTTTTTCTTCCTTCCTTCCTTCCTTCCTTCCTTCCTTCCTTCCTTCCTTCCTTCCTTCCTTCCTTCCTTCTCTTCTCTCTCCCTCACTTTTCCTTTTCCTTCCTTTCTCCCTCCATTTCTCCTTTCCTTCCTTTTTCTTCTTCTTCCTCTTCTCCCTCCAATTTTCTAGCTTCTTCTTTCTTCCCTTCTCCCTCCTTTCCTTTTCCTTCCTTATCTCCATTTCTCCTTTCCTTCCTTCTCTTCTCCCTCCCTTGCTTTTTCTTCCTTCCTTCCTTCCTTTCTCTCTCCCTCACTTTTCCTTTTCCTTCCTGTCTCCCTCCATTTCTTTCTTTCCTTCCTTCCTTTTTTCCTTCCTTCTCTTCTCCCTCCCTTGCTTTTTCTTCCTTCCTTCCTTCCTTCCTTCCTTCCTTCCTTCCTTCCTTCCTTCCTTCCTTCCTTCCTTCCTTCCTTCTCTTCTCTCTCCCTCACTTTTCCTTTTCCTTCCTTTCTCCCTCCATTTCTTTCTTTCCTTCCTTCTCTTCTCTCTTCCTTTTTCTTCCTTCTTTCCTATCTCCCTCCCTCCTTCCCTTTCCTTCCTTCCTTTATGGTTCACTTACAATCAAATATCCTTCCGAACTCCACCAAGGATGGAACTGAACCAAACTTGGGTCCCAGAACTCCCTCGACCAACAGGAAATACTGGAAGGGTTTGGTGGGCGTTGCCCTTGAGCCTGGGAGTTGTAGTTCACTTACATCCAGGGAGCTCCGTGGACTCAAACGCTGATTTGAAAACTGGCGGAGTTTGGGGAAAATAGACCTTAACATTTGGGAGTTGCAGTTGCTGGGATGTATAGTTCACCCACAATCAAAGAGCCCCTTGGACCTCACCAAGGACAGAACTGGGCAACTTGGGCTTTTGGGGGGAGGATTCGCCGCCTGTTTCCAAAAAGGAAGAGAAGGGCAGGCGGAGAGATCTTCCTAAGACCATCAGAATTGTTGAAAGTATTATAATGTCTGCAGAATTATATAGTTCATGTTTAGCCAATAGGTCTGTACCTTTAACTGGTAGTAGTAGGCTTGTATTTTGAGCTTTATCAATCAGGGACAGGTGGAGCTATGTTTGTCATTTATATATTCTCTGACCTCTGCCTGTATTCTCTCTCTCTGAGTTTTTTGTTCCTGCTTTATGCTTCTGTTAAAGCATTAAAGTAAGATGACTTTATGCTACAATGTAGTTTTTTATTTGACCACATTACTTGTGGGCTTTGTTTCTGCTGCAGCTTTATTCTATTTTTCTTTGATACTCTGCAACCTAAGGTTTTTACCTTAGCTAACAACAACAACAACAACAATAATAATAATAATAATAACAACAACAACAACAACGAGAGATCTTCAGTCTTCTCTGCCCAAGGGGTTCCTAAGACCATCAGAAATATAATAATAATAATAATAATAATAATAATAATAACAACAACAACAACGAGAGATCTTCAGCCTTCTCTGCCCAAGGGGTTCCTAAGACCATCAGAAATATAATAATAATAATAATAATAATAATAATAATAATAATAATAATAATAATAATAATAACAACAACAACAACAACGAGAGATCTTCAGCCTTCTCTGCCTAAGGGGTTCCTAAGACCATCAGAAATATAATAATAATAATAATAATAATAATAATAATAACAACAACAACAACAACAACAACGAGAGATCTTCAGCCTTCTCTGCCCAAGGGGTTCCTAAGACCATCAGAAATATAATAATAATAATAATAATAATAATAATAATAATAATAATAATAATAACAACAACAACAACAACGAGAGATCTTCAGCCTTCTCTGCCCAAGGGGTTCCTAAGACCATCAGAAATATAATAATAATAATAATAATAATAATAATAATAATAATAATAATAATAATAATAACAACAACAACAACAACGAGAGATCTTCAGCCTTCTCTGCCCAAGGGGTTCCTAAGACCATCAGAAATATAATAATAATAATAATAATAACAACAACAACAACAACGAGAGATCTTCAGCCTTCTCTGCCCAAGGGGTTCCTAAGACCATCAGAAATATAATAATAATAATAATAATAACAACAACAACAACAACAACAACGAGAGATCTTCAGCCTTCTCTGCCCAAGGGGTTCCTAAGACCATCAGAAATATAATAATAATAATAATAATAATAATAATAATAATAATAATAATAACAACAACAACGAGAGATCTTCAGCCTTCTCTGCCAAAGGGGTTCCTAAGACCATCAATAATAATAATAATAATAATAATAATAATAATAATAATAATAATAATAATAATGAGATATCTTCAGTCTTCTCTGCCAAAGGGGTTCCTAAGACCATCAGAAATATAATAATAATAATAATAATAATAACAACAACAACAACGAGAGATCTTCAGCCTTCTCTGCCCAAGGGGTTCCTAAGACCATCAGAAATATAATAATAATAATAATAATAATAATAACAACAACAACAACGAGAGATCTTCAGCCTTCTCTGCCCAAGGGGTTCCTAAGACCATCAGAAATATAATAATAATAATAATAATAATAATAATAATAATAATAATAATAATAATAACAACAACAACAACGAGAGATCTTCAGCCTTCTCTGCCCAAGGGGTTCCTAAGACCATCAGAAATATAATAATAATAATAATAATAATAACAACAACAACAACAACGAGAGATCTTCAGCCTTCTCTGCCCAAGGGGTTCCTAAGACCATCAGAAATATAATAATAATAATAATAATAATAATAATAATAATAATAATAATAATAATAACAACTTTATTTTTGTATCCCACCTCCCAGAAGGGACTCGAGTATAAGCTTAGTTTTTCAGCCCTTTTTTAAGACTGAAAAAGCCCCCCTCGGCTTATACTCGGGTGAGGGTCCTGGTTGGCTTATATTTGGGTCAGCTTATACTCAAGAATATATGGCACATTTATTATTTTTCTCTATTATTGGTATTATTACATTTATTATTGTTCTCTGTTATTGTTGCTACTATTACATTTATTTTACTCTATTTTTATTATAATTAATATATTTATTATTTCACTCTGATCTTATTATTACATTTATTAGTTTACTGTATTTATTATTACATGTATTATTTTCCTGTATTTATTATTATTATTATTACATGTATTATTTTACTCTATTATTATTAAAAGGATACATAGTGCGACAGTCTTATCTTAAATTTGAGCTTGATGTAAATATTCAAAAACATTTCACCTTCTGATGCCTCAATTAATGTAATTTTATTGGTATCTCAGCTTATACTGGAGTCAATGTTTTCCCAGTTTTTTTGTGGTAAAATTAGGTGCCTCAGCTTATATTCGGGTCGGCTTATACTCGAATATATACGGTACCTATAAATAATACTATTACTATACTATATAATGCAGATAAATAATAGTGTTACAAATAATAATAAATACCTATAAACAATAGTACTAATAAATAATACTGTAGTACTTATAAGTATAATAATAATGACAACTTATAAATACTATTTATACACAATAATAATAATAATAATAACAACAACAACAACAACAACAACAACGAGAGATCTTCAGCCTTCTCTGCCAAAGGGGTTCCTAACACCATCAGAATAATAATAATAATAATAATAATAATAATAATAATAATAATAATAACAACAACAACAACGAGAGATCTTCAGCCTTCTCTGCCAAAGGGGTTCCTAACACCATCAGAATAATAATAATAATAATAATAATAATAATAATAATAATAATAATAACAACAACAACGAGAGATCTTCAGCCTTCTCTGCCAAAGGGGTTCCTAACACCATCAGAATAATAATAATAATAATAATAATAATAATAATAATAATAATAATAATAACAACAACAACAACAACAACGAGAGATCTTCAGCCTTCTCTGCCAAAGGGGTTCCTAACACCATCAGAATAATAATAATAATAATAAGAAGAAGAAGAAGAAGAAGAAGAACAACAACAACAACAACAACAACAACGAGAGATCTTCAGCCTTCTCTGCCAAAGGGGTTCCTAAGACCATCAAGAATAATAATAATAATAATAATAATAATAATAATGAGATATCTTCAGTCTTCTCTGCCAAAGGGGTTCCTAAGATCATCAGAAATATAATAATAATAATAATAATAATAATAATAATAATAATAATAATAATAATAATAATAACAACTTTATTTTTGTATCCCACCTCCATCTCCCAGAAGGGACTCAGTGCGGCTGACATGGGGCCAAGCTCAGGCAATAAAATACATACATGACACACGTGTTTTCTGATGGTCTTTGGCGACCCCTCTGACCCCCTCTTGTGACCCCCCTTAGGGGTCCCGACCCCCAGGTTGAGAAACACTGATTCATGGGGACCAAAAAGTGGTCATGAGCAGGAAAGTGTTCCTTTTCCCTCTTATTTTCCGACCCACTCGTTGCACGAACCGGAATCCCGGAGACAAGGAGGAGACTCGCCGGAGAAGTTTCCAGTTGAGTTTAATAAGTTAAAGGCCCGCCCGTCGCGTTTCGCAGTCGACTCTCCCAACATATACAAAGGTGCAGAAAGGAGATCACAATCATCATTAAATATATTCTTTGACGTCTAGTCCTTTAAATATCTACAGGTCTGTTCATTTTACTCTACAAACAATCTGGGGTTTTGTTTACAGTGATCCACCCAACGGAGAAGGCCTCGGGGGGTGTTGGGGAAAAAGAAGGAGGGAACCGAAAAGAGCAAAAGGAGAGCGAGAAGAACGAGAGAGAGAGAAAGACGGACGAAAAGGAGCATCACGA
Organism: Anolis carolinensis; assembly: GCF_035594765.1. Taxonomy (NCBI): domain Eukaryota; kingdom Metazoa; phylum Chordata; class Lepidosauria; order Squamata; family Anolidae; genus Anolis; species Anolis carolinensis. The sequence goes on from NW_026943819.1 coordinate 1,154,567, forward strand.
CACAAGCGTCTCTCCTCCGTCGGCTTGCGCTTCTGCTTTGCAATTCCAGACCCACTTGGGTGGGAAATTCGGCAAAATTCAGCTATTTATTTGCTCTCTCCGCTCTTCCCTTGGGAAAGAAACCCCCTTAAAATAATTTAAAAATACACAATCAGCCCCCAAGCAGACATTCAATGCTCTCCGACCCACCCGTCCCATGCACAAGCCGTTCCTATCGCACCCGTGCTTTGTAAAAAGCCCTTTTTGCCCATGATTGGACCTGGGGAAATCCTTCATTATTCCTCAGTGCAAGTCGTCTCTATGTTCAGTTTCCTCGTCATGCAAGATGCACAGACCGGCAGGAAAGGAGCAAGAAGCAAGTCGGGTCGCCCGGCTGCCAAAGGGACCATCGGACCCTTGGCTTTGAAACGGATACGAAGACGGAGCCGCAAGGGAGGAAGCCAATGCCCTTTTGCATCTCCCCAAAAGAACAACCGACAGCCGACCGTCCCCACGGCGAGCGCTTCATGCAAAACCAACAACCCATAGGTGCGACTTCACAGTCACCACGAAGAAGAAATGCCCAGGGGACAATGTTTACCAATGATCCGTCCCGACAGCGAGCGATTCGCTAAAGGGGAGCGATTTACTAAAATCACATGTGCCGCGACAACCGCCAAATTGAAACGCTTTCCTGATTCAAACAGATTCCAGGGTTGTTGTATGTCTTTCGGGCTGTGTGGCCATGTTCCGGAAGTATTCTCTCCTGACGTTTCGCCCACATCTATGGCAGGCATCCTCAGAGGCTGTGAGTTTATCCATGCCTCACAGCCTCTGAGGATGCCTGCCATAGATGTGGGCGAAACGTCAGGAGAGAATGCTTCTGGAACATGGTCAGACAGCCCGAAAGACATACAACAACCCTGTGATCCCGGCCATGAAAGCTTTCGACAACACATCAAACAGATTCCGTTGCAAATCCACATTCTGCAGAGAAAGATGGCAACACGGGACAAAACGGCGGAGATTATTGAGGGAGGGAAAGAAAGAGAAAGGGGCCGGCGGTCCAGTCCACCCGCCTCCGGGTCTGTCCAGGCTTGGCAACGCCCGCGGCACAAATGACTTCCATTCGGGGCAAGGAACACGGAGGAAAAGGCACTCGCCTTCTCCACGGCTGGAAGATGCCCAAGGGGAGCGGGGAACCCGTCACCCATACAGGCGCCGTTTTCCCTGCGAAGGGTGGCACCCACTCCACCGCTTTCCATGGCATGCGCAGAGGGTGCTGCACGCCGAACACCCCCACCCAAGACCCCGAAGGTGCCCCATGTGCCAGGTAGAGAGAGGGCTCACACCTTCCTCGCTCTCGCCCTCTTTTCCCAGGGCTGAGCCTTCTAGATCCGACCACGACGGATATCCCTCCGTCTCCTCCTCGTTCTCGCCGGACGCCCTTGACGGCGAAGTATCACACCCTTGGCTCTCCTGCCAGCCTTGAAACCTGAATACTGACTTCTGGGGTTCCCTGAAAAGCCTGTTTCCTTATAGCAAGACCCTCCTCAACACCCCAAATCCCCCCCCCCCAAATCCCATCTCCTTTCAATCATCTGCCGGAAAGGACCAGCCCAGCCTCTCTCTGAAGGTTCACCGTCCAGCTCCGCATTCGGAGACTCCTCGTATCCTTCCTACATGACCCCAACAGTTTCCCGTTGAAGTGAACCCCCCCAAGGATGTTTCCCGTCGCATCCGAGGCACAAAGTCCCTTCTCGGCTCCGGCGCACACGGACCGGGAAATAGCCAGCGGGATCAACAGCAAGGGAGGAACCCGCCGACGGCGACATGCCACCCTGCGCAAAAAGGACGTGGCTCAAGAGTCCCACTGGGTTGCCATGTCTGTAGAAAGGTTGCACACCAAACAGGGTGGGATTGGGGTGGGACGAGGGGGGGCACCGCAAGACCGCCTCCTTCCTGGCCTCGAGTCCCAAAAAGACGGAGAGCGGAGGCCAGCTCCGAAACGAGCCGACCGACCGGCCTCCTTCGCCCGGAAGGGGAGAGGAACCGGGGAGGCGCCGGAAGGGAGGGGAGGCGCCGAGGCGTGGGGAGGGGGCTCCAGGGGAGGCGGCCCGGCCCTCGCTGACCCTCAGTGCTTGTCCGCCGCGGCGGCCGTCGCGCTCCCGTTGGCCTTGGCCTTGGGCTTGGCCTTGAAGGAGAAGCGCTTGATGAGCCGCCGGGAGAAGCTGCCGGACGCCTTGCGTGGAGCGGCATTGGCGTTGGGCAGGTCGTCGTGCGACTGGCTGAGCCCGGCCTCCTTCTGCTTGCGCTTCCGCCGGAAGATGAGCTTGGTCCCGCTCCGGAGGAAGCCCACTGTGGAAACAGAACAGCGTCAGCCCAGACCCGGCCACAAGGTTCCCGTTGACACCAAGCGGGGACACTTAATATTAATAATAATATTATAATCAATAATAATATATAGTACTTATACGTATAATAATAACTTATAAATACTATTTATACACAATAATAATAAAACTGTATAAATAATACATACTGTATATACTCGAGTATAAGCCTAGTTTTTCAGCCCTCTTTTTAAGACTGAAAAAGCCCCCCTTGGCTTATACTCAGGTGAGGGTCCTGGTTGGCTTATATTTGGGACAGCCTATACTCGAGAATATATGGTACCTTTATTATTTTTATCTATTGCTAATTGGTATTATTAGAGTTATTATTATTTTTCTATTATTGTTGCTACTACAGTAGAGCCTCACTTATCCAAGCTAAACGGGCCGGCAGAACGTTAGATAAGCGAATATGTTGGATAATAAGGAGAGATTAAGGAAAGGCCTATTAAACATCAAATTAGGTTATGATTTTACAAATTAAGCACCAAAACATCATGATATACAACAAATTTGACAGAAAAAATAGTTCATTACACATTAATGCTATGTAGTATAGCATTAAGAGAGAGGGAGAGAGGGCGGTATACAAATAAACTTTTACTTACTAGTAATGACTGTATTTACGAATTTAGCACCAAAATATCACAATGCATTGAAAACATTGACTACAAAAATGGCTTGGATAATCCAGAACCTTGGATAAGCGAGTCTTGGATAAGTGAGACTCTACTGTAATACATACCTATAAATAATGTAATACTGTATATACTATACTATAAATAATGTAATAATGTAATACATACCTATAAATAATACTCTTACTATACTATATAATGCAGATAAATAATAGCGTTACAAATAATAATAAATACCTATAAACAATAGTATATAAACAATATAAACAATAACACATAATGATGAACAATATAATAATATAATTATAAATAGTATTATAATAAACACGAAAACATAAATAATACTATAATAAATAATAATGAGGATGGTAGCTGGCCCTCCTGTGGGCTCCGGTCAGCCCGGGGTCCGGCCGGTCTCTGTCCCCGGCTCACCCTTGTGGTCCTTGAGGCTGCGTGTCTCCAGGGCCCCGGTGGAGCCGGTCTCGGACTCGGCCTCGGAGGCCCGTTCGGAGATGTCGGAGCGCGTGGCCTCGTCCGGGTCCTGTGCGTCCCCCCCCGCGGGGGTGTGGGCCGGGCTCTGGGAGGACTCGGACCCGCCGGCCAGGAGGGAGTCGTCCTGCAGAGCGCCTTCCAGCGAGGCCGCGTAGCCCAGCGAGAGCGCCGCCTCGTCCTCCTCCAGCGGGACCTGCGCTGCGGACAAGGACCGCGTCAGAAGACCAGGCTCGGAGGGGCCCCAGAGGCCATCCAGTCCAACCCCCTTCCCACAACTCCTTCCCAACCACTCGCCTTGGAAACTCCTGAGATGATGAGGGTGCTGCGCTTGGTCGGGGTCTTCTTGGCCGGCTTGTTGGTCAAGTCGGTCAGCTGCCGGATGGCCGTCTCGGCCACGGGGTCCAGGCCGTTGGAGACGTGGCTGCTCCCTGGGAGAGAAGGAGACACAAACGGCCCATTGAGTTCAATGCACACTTATGAAATGCCCCTGTTCTGACTTACATACAAATTCAACCCATCTTGTTTGTAACTGGGGGGACCTACCTACATTCCTCCTAACTGACGGCAGTGTAACTCCTATTTTTTTATAATTTATTGCTCTATTATATACACACATATATATAATTAGTGTATATGCTAATACTTTTACATCAAGCCGCCTTGAGTCCCCTTTTGTAGAGCTAGAGCGGGATATAAATAAATATAATAATAATAGATATATAGCCACTTTGAGTCCTCCTCAGGGGAGATAAAACGTGATATAATAATAATAATAATAATAATAATAATAATAATAATAATAATAAGAGGAAAATCTCTGCCACTATCAGGACCTCAAGACTCAACTTCAAAGACACTGGCAGAAACCAGTACAGGTGGTCCCGGTGGTGATGGGCACACTGGGTGCCGTGCCTAAAGATCTCAGCCGGCATTTGGAAACAATAGGTATTGACAAAATCACGATCTGCCAACTGCAAAAGGCCACCCTACTGAGATCTGCATGCATCATCCGAAAATACATCACAGTTGGGAACTGTTTGACTTTTGATTTTGTGATATGAAATCCAGCATGTCTATCTTGTTTGCTGTGTCATAATAAAATAATAATAATAATAATAATAATAGTGATGGAGACTCACGGCTGCTGCTGGTGGGGGAAGCGCCGCCGCCGCCTTGCCACCCGTCCTGGGGGAGCCGGGTGGTCACCTTCTCGGTCACTTCCACCTTGGAGGGGGACCGGGAGGGCGACTCTGGGGGGAGAGAGAGGGGTTTGAAGGTCAGTGGGCAGGGGTCGCACACATCCCGCGCCCGGCCTCGCCCACCACTGTGATGCCGCCTCACCGAGCTTGCCGTCGGCCTTGGGCCGGGACTGGATGGTGGTGACCGTGGTGACGATGGTCCCGTCAGGCATGATGGTGCGGTCCATCTCCACCTTCTTGGTGGGAGTGATGCTGGCGCGCAGCAAGCACGAGGCCTCCGGGCACTCCTGGAACAGCAGCTGCCCACACGGACCGGGAAGGACACGTTAACGCTTGTGTATTGTTTTACTATTTTAAACGGTACTGACACGCTCTTACCCTAAGCCACCTTGAGTCTCCGTTGCGGGGTGCACATAAACTCCATAATAATAATAATAACAATAATAATAATATATTCTAATACTAATAATGGATGCATAGCTGCTTTGAGTCTACATATGGAGAGAAAAGGTGGGTGAAAATAAACATAATAATAATATATTCTAATATTAATAATGGATGCAAAGCCGCTTTGAGTCTACTTATGGAGACAAAAGGTGGGTGTAAATAAACATAATAATAATATATTCTAATACTAATAATGGATGCATAGCCGCTTTGAGTCTACTTATGGGGAGAAAAAGTGGGTGAGAATTAAACATAATAATAATAATCATCATCATCATCATCATCATATATTCTAATACTAATAATGAATACCATAGCCGCTTTGAGTCTACTTATGGAGAGAAAAAGTGGGTGTAAATAAACTCAATAATAATAATAATAATAATTATTATTATTATTATTATATATTCTAATACTAATAATGGATACATAGCTGCTTTGAGTCTACTTATGGAGAGAAAAAGTGGGTGTAACTTGGGAAGTGTTCGACTTGTGATTTTCTGATACGAAATCCAGCATATCTATCTTGTTTGCTGTGTCATAATAAAATAATAATAATAATAATAATAATAATAATAATAATAATCTAATACTAATAATGGATACATAGCTGCTTTGAGTCTACTTATGGAGAGAAAAAGTGGGTGTAAATAAATAAATAATAATAATATATTCTAATACTAATAATGGATACATAGCCACTTTGAGTCTACTTATGGAGAGAAAAAGTGGGTGTAAACAACAACAACAACAACAATAATAATAATAATAATAATAATAATAAATTCTAATACTAATAATAGATACATAGCCGCTTTGTGTCTACTTATAGAGAGACAAAGAGGGGTGCACATAAACTCCATAATAATAATAATAATAATAATTGTGGGTGGGATTTGTGCTGTGCATACATTGCAAACTCCTGGGGAGGGTGCCTGTGTTGCGCTCACCTCGAGGGCGACAGCAGCATCCGGAGGAAGCCTCTGGCGAGGGCCGGGCCGGAGGGAGAAGACCTGCTGCTGCGGATGATGATGGGGATGATGATGATGGGGATGATCGCGGGGGTCTTTGGAGGGGCAGCTCAGCGGGATGGCTGCAAACCCCAGGAGCACCTCTATCAGACAGAGAGATAAAGAAAATTATTACAGTAGAGTCTCACTTATCCAACATTCACTTATCCAACGTTCTGGATTATCCAACGCATTTTTGTAGTCAACGTTTTCAGTATATCGTGATATTTTGGTGCTAAATTCGTAAATACAGTAATTACTATGTAGCATTACTGCGTATTGAACTACTTTTTCTGTCAAATTTGTTGTCTAACATGATGTTTTGGTGCTCAATTTGTAAAATCATAACCTAATTTGATGTTGAATAGGTTTTTCCTTAATCTCTCCCTGTTATCCAACATATTCGCTGATCCAACGTTCTGCCGGCCCGTTTATGTTGGATAAGTGAGACTCTACTGTATTAGCATTACGTTGTATTACATTATATTATTATCAATATTATATGTATACGTATAATTAGCATAGCACAATATTAGTATTACAGTAGAGTCTCGCTTATCCAACGTAAACGGGCCAACAGAACGTTGGATAAGTGAATATGTTGGATAGTAAGGAGAGATTAAGGAAAAGCCTATTAAACATCAAATTAAGTTATGCTTTTACAAATTAAGCACCAAAACATCATGTTAAACAACAAATTTGACAGAAAAAGTTGTTCAATACACAGTAATGCTATGTAATATTAACTGTATTTACGAATTTAGCACCAAAATATCACAATATATTGAAAACATTGACTACAAAAATGCGTTGGATAATCCAGAACGTTGGATAAGCGAGTGTTGGATAAGTGAGACTCTACTGTATATATTATATTGTATTACATTATATTATCATCAATATTATATGTATACATATTATTAGCATAGCACAATATTAGTCTTATATTTTACTATATTGTACTATACCACTATATTACAATAGTATTTGTAATGTTACATATAACATACAATTATTATTATATTGTATTGTATTATACCACTAATATATATATCATACATCATTAATATATTTTACTATTAGTATTATATAATACATTGTACTACATCATAAATTGTAGCATATATAATATATGTTATTATTATATAAACTAATTAGTATTGTAACATTTCAATGTTGTTACTTTTATATATTACTATATTGTATATATATCTGTGTGGATGCTGAGCAAAATGCAATATGCCCTTTGTCTGTGTCCCCAATGTAGATATATACTCTGCGTGTGCCTACATCCTTTCTGTGTTTACATACCTTCCCTGGGTCCATTCCTGTTGCTGTTGCTGCTGCAAAGGATGCTGAGCTTCACCTCTTTGCTCCGCGGGCCAAGATCCCTGTCCGGACAGAAAGGGAGAGAGGGCGGGATAGAATTAAAGTTTTATTACTATTTCATTTCATTATTTATTTATTTAGCCCGGTATATGGTATAATGCTTATAGTATAATATACTGGTAATGTATTATACTTTATTATACAGTACTACACCACCATACTGCAATATTAGTAATTTTAAATGTAATATATAACATATAGTCATTATAATATTATATATTACTATCTTACTATATTGTATGATATTATTATACCACAATATGTATTATTTTATATTGTGTATTGTATTATCTCCCCAAAGGGGACTCAAAGCTGCTCAACATAAAAGCATTAGGATACAATTTAAAATATCATTACCACTATAGGTTATTATAATTATTATATTTATATTTATAACCTGCTTTTTCTCCACATAGGGAACTCAAAGGGGCTATGTATCTATTATTATTATTATTATTTATTATTATTATTATAATATTTATTTATACCCCGCTTTATCTCCCCATAAGGAACTCAAAGGGGCTATGTATCTATCATCATCATCATCATTATTACTACTACTATATTATATATTATTATTATAATTCTATTTATTTGTACCCTGCTTTATCTTCCCAAAGGGGACTCAAAGGGGCTATGTATCTATTATTCCTTTATTATTATTATTATTATTATTATTATTATTATTATTATTATTATTATTATTATCTATACCCCACTTTATCTCCCCATAAGGAACTCAAAGGGACTATGTATCTATTATCATTATTACTACTACAGTAGAGTCTCACTTATCCAACACTCACTTATGCAACATTCTGGATTATCCAACGCATATTTGTAGTCAATGTTTTCAGTATATCGTGATATTTTGGTGCTAAATTCGTAAATACAGTAATTACTACATAGCATTAATGTGTAATGAACTACGTTTTCTGTCAACTTTGTTGTATAACATGATGTTTTGGTGCTTAATTTGTAAAATCATAACCTATTTTGATGTTTAATAGGCTTTTTCTTAATCTCTCCTTATTATCCAACATATTCGCTTATCCAACATTCTGCTGGCCCGTTTATGTTGGATAAGTGAGACTCTACTGTACTACTACTACTATATATTATATATTATAATAATTCCATTTATTTATACCCTGTTTTATCTTTCCAAAGGGGACTCCAAGTGGCTATGTATCTATTCTTATGATATATTATTATGATATATTATTATTACTATATATTACATATTATTATTATGAATAAGGAGAGGCACAACGCAGCTTTGGGTGTCGAGGGGCAGGACACGGACGCAGATGGGGAAGGCGGATCCGCTCCACGCCAAGCCTCTCTCTCTCCCTCCGATGAGAAACGCACACAAGGACCCAAAGATGCAAAACCGGCAGCCCCTTACAGAACCAGCTTGTCCGGCCACTCCACCTCGGCTGCAGGGCTTGAGCCGCCGGACGGCACCGGCTTGGTCCGCTTCAGCTGCCGAGGGCTGTCCAGCTCCACCGCGCAGCACAGCTCCCGGCTCCCTGCAAAACAAAGGCCCATTCGCATTGGTGTCATGATCTCCAATCTTTGACATATCCGGTCGGCTGACAAAGAACAGATTCCAGCCATAAAACTTCAATTACCCTCTGGTATGCGAGAACCCCTATATAAATGGGCCAAAGAGAAGGTTCTGGTATTTGGTACAATAAAACCTGTTGGAATCTACCAGCGTGTGTCTTGGTGCTTTTTCCGGTGGAAGACTGACCCACAGCACAACTGGGAGAACAGAACCCGACAATTGGTCAGTGTCCGGCGCAGCCTCTCGACCTGGCCTGGACCAACTCCGGCCCTCCCTCCAGGTGTTGTGGACTCTCTAAACGCTTTTCCCACCCTTTGCCAAACACACCTGGCGCATCTTCAGATCCCAAGCGCAGCCCGCGGACGCGATGCAGGACCAGTTTGGCCGCCGGACCAGAGCGAGGCCCCGGAGAAAGGCTGCTGCAAGGCACCTGCGGAGGAAAACACACGGCACCGGGACCTTTGTTTTCGTGGCACAAACTATGCTGAATGGGTTGAGACTCAATGATGGAGAGATTCACTGGAATACTAGAGCCAAATGGGCTTACATAGCAGGGCGCCTTGCAAAAACAAAGTGCTTGCAGTTTAAGACTTTCCCCATGCTTTCATGACAGATCAATTAGGAAATGATATTTATAACCCAGGAACAAAAATCGAGTTAGGTTGTGTAATAATACTTAATAATAATAACAATAATAATAATAGGTATAAATAATGATAACATAGAATCATACAATTGCGGAATAACAATTCTATGAATCTATAATATTATTATTACAGTCATGTTACCTAGTCTAATAACAATTGATAATAATAAATATTGATAATTTTATATTACAGAATCATAGAATGATTGTATAATATTACTAGTTATTATTAAGTATTATTATTGCTAATTATTACTAATTATGTTACTAATTATTATATTACTAATAATGATTCTACGATTCTATATTATTATTATATTATATAATCATGTTACATAGTGCAATACTACTACTACTACTACTACTACTAATGATAAATAATATTACCACCTTCCCCCTGCTCACCAGGTTGCCCCCCGTGATGCAGGCCTTCAGGTTCACCATCATGGCCGGCTGGGTGCTGATGACCGAATCCTCAATCAGGTCCTTGATGATGGACAGGTCCACCCGCCCGTCATCGTCCTGCAGCATCGGGAGCAAAGTCAATGTGGGTGTGGGTCTCACCTCCCCAAGGAGAACCGGGAATGGGGCGCGATGGCCGGCTAAAAGGTTAGGCCTCTTATATATATATATTATACACACACACACACACACACACACAATTTATAATAATTTATAAATATATAATATATTGTATTTACATATAATATTGATAATAATATTATACTAATAATACAATATAATAATATTAATTACATATTATATATTAAATGTAATATTACTAATAATATTACCATATAATGATATATTTATTTTTTTATTGCATCATTTCTACCCCGCCCTTCTCACCCCTCAGGGGACTCAGGGCGGCTTACAACATGAACATATATATCAAAACAATTTATATCATGTTTAAAATTAAATTTAAATTAATTTTTAATTAATTTTTAATTTAAATTAAAAACTTACATTAAAATTGAGAGCTTACATTAAAAAACCTACATAGTTATACATATAAATATATATATAGTACAATATAGTAATTTAATGCTTATATTGTGCTATGCTAATAATATATTGTATGTTCATTTGATTTGTAAGCCGCTCCGAGTCCCCTTCGGGGTGAGAAGAGCGGGATATAAATGCAGCAAATAAATGAATACATAAATATGCCTCTGCCTAGTGAGCGCCACGTATGTTTCCATTAATCATCATCATCAAAATAGTTTATTGTACGGGCCCAAGGCCATGACAAAAAGCAACGCATGCATACAACAGTACCCTCGGAGCAATAGACTCCAAAGATACTGAGCAGAAGCCATACTCATGCTTCCGCAAGGAGTTAAAACAATGCCAGTTAACAGTAATTAAAAAAAAATATTGCAAAAGAGTTCACATACAGATGCATATTGTGAGTCCACTTAATCCTTTGAGTCTCCTCAGCAGTTGACGGCAATTTTATCTAATTCTATCTTTCTGATCTTTTTTGCAGATAGAGCAAACAGGGCTACTTTGTGAGTTACATAGTCATTTGTGTCACTCAGCAGAAAATGCACAATTTCTGCTAAGCAATTGATCCAGGTGTCTTTCTCTTGGGGCACTATACAATGGACAAACTAACATGTAATGCACAATGTCTTCTACCTGACTTTGGCTGCAGATACATAGTCTATTTTCCCATGACACATTATGATAGCGACCATCTAACACTGCGGTAGGCATTACTCGGGATCGCAGCATTTCCATTAATGGAATAGTGGAGTTATACATACCACCCCGACCCTCCAAGTCCCCCCCCCCCCCAATTTGCACTCACTTCGCGCAGCTGGAGCCGCGGGGTCACCGAGAGGTCCAACTCCGGCCGGTCCTGGAAGGCCCAGGAGACCAGCAGCCCCTCGTCCTGGATCTCCTCCAAACGGATCTCCAGCTGCAGCCGGGAAAGAAACAAGACCCAACACATCCATGTCAGTTGCCAGTCCTTCCCTCCTGCATTGAACTCAAGCACAGAATTCTATTTGTGTTCTGGAAACCTTGTGTTTGTAAATAGTGCCATACTATTATTTTGCTCCCAAGGAAGAGATAACATTGGCCTGTGTGTTTGGGTTCTTCTTGTCTCTTTTGGCTACAGGTGCTGCTAATAAATTACTACGCTATACATTTATCTCCTGCCAACCTAGCAGTTCAAAAACATGCAAATGTGAGTAGTTCAATAGGTACTGCTCCGGTGGGAAGGTAACGGCGCTCCATGCAGTCATGCCAGTGGCCACATGACCTTGGAGGTGTCTATGGACAACGCCGGCTCTTCGGCCTAGAAATGGATATGAGCACCAACCCCCAGAGTCGGTTACGACTGGACTTAACGTCAGGGGAAAACCTTTACTACCTCTATACATTTATGGGGAGAGTCTTTTGCTAATAAGGCCACTCGCCCAACAGATCTCATCTATCCATATTATTAATATTAGTATATAATTATCAGGAATGGTAAAAGTCCAAAACACCCGGAAGGCTGAAATTGGCCCGTGCCTGATCTAAATTCTAGGTACCGCTTTATGCGGGGAGGCTAATTTAACTGATTTGCGACACCATAAAAAAAACTGCCAGCAGTGTGCGAAAAGGAATGAGGAAGTACTCCATCAAGGACTGTGAAGCGGCAGCTCCCTTTGTGGCAGGAATGGAGCATACGCTCATGAAGCCGGAAGCTGGAAAATGTTAAATTGCCTCTGTGTCTGTCTATATATATTGTATGTCTAATGGCATTGAATGTTTGCCATGTCTATGTGCATTGTGATCCGGGGTGAGAAGGAAGGGCGGAATATAAAAATTGTAAATAAATAATAATAATAAATAAATGACCATGCAATGGAGGATTTCCAGCCCCATAAGCTGCCCTTGAGCCACTCCTGCGTTACCTGGGCCCGCAGCACGGCCAGAAGCACCTGGTAGGTGTCCATGGAAACGGCGGCCGGACTCTGCTGAGTGACCGAGACGGGGAACTGGATGCTGTCGGTGGAGAGGTCGCAGCGGAACGTCTGGAAAAGGGGAAAAGAGGGTCAAGGCAACCTTTGCTTCCAAGGAATAGCATAGAAATGACCCATGAAGTCCAAACGGAAGCGTGGGATGCGCCCACTCACCATGCTGCGGTCCGAGCGGTCAGTGCAGGTCAGCTGGGTGATGGTCACTGCGGGCAGTTGCTGAGGGCTCTCCTCAAAGCCGATCTGGATGAAGCTCTGACCGAGGGAGAGAGAAGAAGAACAAGCTTGACCCTGGCTGGTGTGAGTAGCATCTAGGTATTGGAGTCCAACCACAACAACAATAACAAAATAACAACAACAATGAGTTGTTGTAAGTTTTCCGGGCGGTATGGCCAAGTTCCAGAAGCATTCCCTTCTGACGTTTCGCCCAAGGGACATGAGAAGTGCCTTTAATGCAGGCACGGGCCAACTTTGGCCCTCCGGGTGTTTTGGACTGCAACTCCCACAATTCCTAACCGCCGGTAGGCGGTTAGGAATTGTGGGAGTTGGAGTCCAAAACACCCGGAGGGCCAAAGTTGGCCCGTGCCTGTATTAAAGCCTCTTGCGCCGAGGATGAGCATCCATTCCAAGCTGTAGCCTGAAAGCCAATGGCCCTGTCCATGGAAAGCAGGGCTCAGGTTCAGCACCATGGACAGGGGCCTTAAAGGGAAGCTCCATTGACATGGCCATGATCTCTGCTGTGAAAGGAGGAGGACTGCAAGGCCCAGCAGGCCAGGCTTTGGTGGAGGTGGAAAGCGGCAGGCGTGTGCTTGACGTGTGCTTGACATGCGCTCCCCTTTCCCATGCACACGTCTCCCAGGACTATTCAAGTATGAGACCCGTAGGCCGGTCCCAGCAGGCCAGGTCTGCAAAGAAAGGCTGGGTTGCTATGGGAGCCTGGGCTGGAATGCCACCTTGGAAGCTCAAGGGCAACTGGAAGGAAGGAAGGAAGGAAGGAAGGAAGGAAGGAAAGAAAGAAAGAAAGAAAGAAAGAAAGGAGGGAGGAAAGGCAAAAGAAGGCAAAGGAAGGGAAGGGAAAGAGGGAGGGAGGTAGGAAGGAAGGAAAGAAAGAAAGAAAGAAAGAAAGAAAGAAAGAAAGAAAGAAAGGAGGAAAGAAGGAAGGAAGGAAGGTTATGATACATAATCGCTTCGAGTCTCCTTCGGGAGAGATAAAGCTGAGTATAAATACATATAACAACAACAACAGCAACAACAATAAATAGCCGCTTCGAGTCTCCTTCAGGAAGGATAAAGCTGGGTATAAATACATATAACAACAACAACAGCAACAACAAATAGCCACTTCGAGTCTCCTTCGGGAGAGATAAAGCTGGGTATACATATAACATCAACAACAACAAATAGCCGCTTCGAGTTTCGTTCAGGAAGGATAAAGCTGGGTAGAAATACATATAACAACAACAATAACAACAACAACAGCAACAACAAATAGCCGCTTCGAGTCTCCTTCAGGAGGGATAAAGATGGGTATAAATACATATAACAACAACAACAACAACAACAGCAACAACAAATAGCCACTTCGAGTCTCCTTCGGGAGAGATAAAGCTGGGTATACATATAATAATAACAACAATAACAACAAAGAGCCACTTCGAGTCTCCTTCAGGAGGGATAAAGCTGGGTATAAATACATATAATAATAATAATAATAATAATAATAATAATAATAATAATAATAACAACAACAATAATAATGGCTGTTCAAGGGAGACCAAACCGCATTCATTCCACAATGAATGCACCCATAGATATCCCTGACTTTGGTATATCATCATCATCATCATCATCATACAGCTCCCAGAATTCCATAGCATTGAGACAAGGCAGTTCAAAGGGCACCAAACTGCATTAATTCTACAGTGTAGACGTGCCTATAGATACTATAGGGCAGCCCGATAGATATCCCTGGCTATATATATATATATATATATATTCATATATATATATATATATATATATATATATATATATATATATATATTCATCATGATCATCATGCAGCTCTCAGGATTGCATAGCTTTGAGCCAGTGTAGTTCAAGGGGACCAAACTGCATTAACTCCACAGTATAGATGCAACTTTGAGCAAAGAAAGGGTCTCTTCCAAATGGGAGAGAAGCCCATCTTTTCCTGCTGCTCTCGGCCTCATTCTCAGCATGAGACGGACCTTGGAGCAAGCAAGTCAGACTTGGAAATGCCCGGGGCCTTTGCTGCAAAGGGAAAGGCTCTGTTGATGAAGGATGCGCAGAAAGTCAACACGGGGTTTGCCCAGACCCCGAGTTGCAAAAGCAAAACCCCGCACACCACTTCCTTCTTTCCTTGCTTTGCTCCCCATCCCAGCATCCTGGCTTCTCCACCATCCGAATGGCTAAGAGGGAAAAACCGTGACATCAGAAGCCGGCTAAAAATAACCCCGTGTCCAGAGGGGAGCCGGGCTGAGCAGCTTCCAAAATAAAACTAATACTCGTAATAATAAACGAAGGGAATGAGCATCGCAGGGCCTCCCAAGGCTCACAAAGCTTCTGCTCCTTCAAGATGAGCTCCGTCCTGGCGGCAGAAAGGATGGGCATGGGTATCATTGAAAGCAATGGGCTCTCCATCTCAAACACAAGGCAGAAAGGAGGCTGCCCATTTCACTCAAGGTGGCTGGACTGCAACTCCCATCATCCCCATGAGCCAGTATACAAGGGGGCACGAGCAGAAATAATATAATTATACTAATAATATTATATTATATATTATTAATATCATTATATTATGATATATTCTATATTGGTAGTATTATAATATTATTAAAGATTCAATATAATTCTATATTATTACTATATTATTATTATTACAGTATAGGTTTTATATTATTACTATATTATTATGGGTTTTGCATTATTCATATTATTACATTTTATTATATATTATCATAGTACAATATATTCTATATTATTCATATTATTACAATATATTCTATATGATTTGTTTTATTATATTCAATATTACTAGTATATTATATTCAATATTATTTTACACACACATATATAGGTCATTATATTATATTTGATATTATTATTATATTACTATTAGATATTACTATTATTATTATTATGACACAGCAAACAAGATAGATATGCTGGATTTAGTATCACAAAATCACAAGTCGAACACTTCCCAAGTGTCTAGGACTGTGTGATGTATTTTTGGATGATGCACGCAGATCCCAGTCAGGTGGCCTTTTGCAGTTGGCCGATCGTGATTTTGTCAATGTCTATTGTTTCCAAATGCCGGCTGAGATCTTTTGGCACGGCACCCAGTATGCCCATCACCACCGGGACCACCTGCACTGGTTTCTGCCAGTCTTTGAAGTTCAATCTTGAGGTCCTGATAGCGGCTGAGTTTTCCTGTTGTTTTTCGTCAATGCGACTGTCACCTGGGATGGCAACATCAATGATCCAAACCTTTTTCTTTTCCACAACTGTGATGTCTGGTGTGTTGTGTTCCAGAACTTTGTCAGTCTGGATTCGGAAGTCCCACAGTATCTTTGCGTGCTCATTTTCCAATACTTTTGCTATTATTATTATTATTATTATTATATGAGATATTATTATTATATTCCTGCCTGTCAGAAGGGGGCTGGACTGGGTGGCCTTTGGGGGCCCCTTCCAAACCTATGATACTATACCTATTACATATATATATATATATATACATATACATATATATCTATATCACAGGAAGTCCCCAATGTATTGATTGGCTTGCAGTGTCCTCAACCCGACCGAAGTTCAACTGAGGCTCCAAAGGTTCGCCTTGTTGCTATAAATTAATGCTGGGAACTCCCTTCCAGAGTTCTTCCTTGTGCCCTTTAGTATTTCTAGATATATCCTTTATTTATTTAGTTATTGCATTTTATCCCGCTCCATCTCCACCTCGAAGGGGACTTACATCTTGGCAATGATTCAATGCCACATGGCAACACCAAAGCAAATAAATATACAACACACTGTACAATAAAATCATAACAAAACATATAAATACAGTACATTTAAACAACTGTTTGCAACCATAGTGTCTAATCCCACAGCCATAGTACAAGCGGATTAGTTTGCCTTAACTTGGCAGTTGTGGATGTGCCAATCTAATGTTGTTGGGAAGGGAGTCTCATAGCCAAAGGGCCACCACGGAGAAGGCCCTGTCTCTCATTCCAACCATCCACACCTGCGAAGGAGGTGGGACTGAGAGCAGGGCATCCCCAGAGGATGTCAGCGCCCGGGATGGTTCATGGAAAGTGTCCAGAGGAGGGCAACTAAAATGATCAAAGGTCTGGAGAACAAGCCCTATGAGGAGCGGTTTAAAGAGCTGGGCATGTTTAGCCTGCAGAAGAGAAGGCTGAGAGGAGACATGATGGCCATGTACAAGTACGTGAAAAGAAGTCATAGGGAGGAGGGAGCAGGCTTCCTTTCTGCTGCCCTGCAGACTAGGATGCGGAACAATAATAATAATAATAATAACTTTATCTTTATACCCCGCCTCCAACAGCTGATTGATAACAAAAGGAAAGCCTTCCAAACATGGCAGAGAGACACCAACTGTGCTGCCAAGAAAAAGATCTATGCCAGTGCAAAAGCCGAGGTCCAAAGAAGGACCAGAGAACTCAAGAACATCTGGTGGACAAAGAAGGCTGAAGAAATCCAACACCTTGCAGATACCCATGACGCTCAGGGATTTTTCAAAGCCACAAAGATCATTTATGGACCAAGAAACCATGGCATACAGCCCCTACGCTCATCAGATGGAACCAAAATTCTGAAGGACAAAACATCAATTGCACTACGTTGGAAAGAGCACTACCAGAACCTGCTGAATCGCAGCTCCAATGTGGCCGAAGAGACCCTCTCACAAATCCCGCAACAACAAACCAGGGATGAGCTTGCAGCACTGCCTAGTTTGGAAGAAGTCAGCAATGCCATCAGCCAACAAAAAAACAACAAAGCTAGCGGACCTGATGGGATTCCCGCTGAAATCTTCAAAGAGGGTGGACCTGAGCTGATGCAACAACTCCACCAGCTTATTGAAAAGGTGTGGATGACCGAGAAAATCCCAGCAGACTTCAAGGATGCCACCATCATCACCCTTTTCAAGAAAGGGGACAGAACAGACTGCGGGAACTATCGTGGTATCTCCCTTCTAACCTCCGCCGGGAAAATCCTCGCAAGAATCCTTGCAAACCGCCTTCTCCCTGTCTCAGAAGACACCCTCCCAGAATCCCAGAATGGCTTCCGCCCCTCCAGAGGAACAGTGGACATGATCTTCACTGCTCGACAGCTCCAAGAAAAATGCAGGGAACAAAACCAACCTCTGTACATGGCATTCATTGACCTTGCAAAGGCATTCGACACAGTGAATCGCAGCGCTCTCTGGACCATCCTCCAAAAAATCGGGTGCCCTGACAAATTTGTGAACATCCTGCGGCTCCTCCATGATGACATGATGGCAACAGTCTTGGACAGCAACGGCTCCCAAAGTGACCCATTTAAGGTTGAATCAGGTGTCAAGCAGGGATGTGTTATTGCCCCCACCTTATTTTCCATCTTCATCGCTATGATACTTCACCTTGTTGATGGGAAGCTTCCCACCGGAGTGGAAATCATCTATCGGACAGATGGCAAGCTATTTAACCTCAGCAGACTGAGAGCCAAAACCAAGGTCACCACAACATCTGTTATAGAACTCCAATATGCTGATGACAACGTAGTCTGTGCGCGTTCAGAAGAAGACCTACAAGCCACTCTAAACACCTTCGCAGAAGCATACGAGAAGCTCGGCCTCTCACTGAACATCGAGAAAACCAAAGTGCTCTTCCAACAGGCACCAGCTAATCCCTCTGCAAAGCCAGGAATACAGCTTAACGGTGCAACATTAGAAAATGTTGACCATTTCCGCTACCTTGGTAGCCACCTCTCCACAAAAGTCAACATCGACACTGAAATACAACACCGCCTGAGCTCTGCGAGTGCAGCATTTTTCCGTATGAAGCAGAGAGTGTTCGATGACCGGGACATCCGTAGAGAGACCAAGGTGCTTGTTTATAAAGCCATTGTCCTCCCAACCCTGCTCTATGCCTGCGAAACGTGGACTGTGTACAGACGTCACACCAAACTCCTGGAGCGTTTCCATCAGCGTTGTCTCAGGAAAATCCTGCAAATCTCTTGGGAAGACAGGCGGACAAATGTCAGCGTGCTTGAGGAAGCAAAGACCACCAGCATTGAAGCGATGCTCTTACGCCATCAACTCCGTTGGACTGGCCACGTTGTCCGAATGCCCGATCACCGTCTCCCAAAGCAGCTCCTCTACTCTGAACTCAAGAATGGGAAACGGAATGTTGGAGGGCAGGAAAAGAGATTTAAAGATGGGCTCAAAGCCAACCTTAAAAACTGTGGCATAGACACTGAGAACTGGGAAGCCCTGGCCCTTGAGCGCTCTAATTGGAGGTCAGCTGTGACCAGCAGTGCTGCGGAGTTTGAAGAGGCACGAACGGAGGGCTTAAGGGAGAAACGTGCCAAGAGGAAGGAGCGTCAAGCTAACCCCGACCGGGACCGCCTTCCACCTGGAAACCGATGTCCTCACTGCGGGAGAATATGCGGGTCAAGAATCGGTCTCTTCAGTCACCTAAGAACACACGCCCAAGATACCAAGGTTGGAAGACCATCGTCCTCGAACGTCGAGGGATCGCCTAAGTAAAGTAAGTAATACCCCGCCTCTATCTCCCCAAAGGGGACTCAGGGCGGCTTGCATGGGGCCAAGCCCGAATAAAAACAATAGCAATACAATGGCTTCAAACTACAGGAAAGGAGATTCCACCTGAACATCAGGAAGAACTTCCTCACTGTGAGAAGGGCTGTTTGGCAGTGGAACTTTCTCCCCCGGACGGTGGTGGAGGCTCCTTCTTTGGAGGCTTTTAAACAGAGGCTGGATGGCCATCTGTTGGGGGTGCTTTGAGTGTGATTTCCTGCTTCTTGGCAGAATGGGGTTGGACTGGATGGCCCATGAGGTCTCTTCCAACTCTACTATTCTATGATTCTATGGGGGGAGATGCTTTTGGACTTGAAGCTTCGGAACAGTCTTCAAAGGCAGCCCCATGTAGAGCATGTTGCAGTAGTCTATTCGGGATGCAACCAGAGTGTGGACGACCGTGACGAGGTCTGACTTCCCAAGGTATGGGCGCAACTGGCGCACACGTTCTAATTGTGCAAAAGCTTCCCAGGCTGTTAGGGATGGTGGGCGTTGGAGTCCAAAACACCTGGAGGGAAGGCCCAAGTTTGCCCGTGCCTGCACGAGATGCATGGCAACAGAAGGTGGGCGTTGCACGGGAGCGCCCTGGGGCCAAGGCCAAGGCAAAGAGAGAGAGGCAGAGAGAGATCTGCTCCTGGGCTTGGCTTCGCCAAACAAACAAGGGAGGCCCGCCAGCATTTGCCCAGGGAGCGGTTGGAAGGCGGCCGGGGGTTACACTCTCTCGGCCACAGAGGAAAAGGAGAGGAGCACCGTGTACAAAGAAATTTCCCCATAAATAAAGACAGGGTCCGTCCTGGAGTTGCCCAAAGAAGGACAGACAGACAGACAGACAGACAGACAGACAGAAGCATCAGGTCAGGAAACAGCTCTCTATAAGGAGGAAGATGAGCTCAGAAGCCTGGACCATAGAATCATTAACTAATCAGCCCCAGATGTTTTTTTTTAATAGTCTATCCTTTATTTATTATGGCCTTACCATTTATGTGTTTTAAATGCAATTTTTTATCCTTGTATTGTTGTTTTAATGGATTGGCTTTAACTGTAATAATACTTGAGAGTTGGAAGAGACCCCCAAGGGGCATCTAGCCCAACCCTGTTTGCCTCTGAGGAAGGAAGGAAGGAAGGAAGGAAGGAAGGAAGAAGGAAGGAAGGAAGGAAGGAAGGAAGGAAGGAAGGAAGGAAGGAAGGAGGAAGGAAGGAAGGAAGGAAGGAAGGAAGGAAGGAAGGAAGGAAGGAAGGAAAGAAAGAAAGAAAGAAAGAAGGAAGGAAGGAAGGAAGGAAAGAAGGAAGGAAGGAAAGAAGGAAGGAAGGAAGGAAGGAAGGAAGGAAGGAAGGAAGGAAGGAAGGAAGGAAGGGAGGGCAAGAGAAAAGAAGGGAAAGGAAGGGAAGGCAAGAGGAAAGAAGTAAAGAAAGAAGGAAAGGAAGGGGAAGAGAAGAGAAAGGAAAAGGATGGAAGGAAGGAGAGATGGGGAGGAAGCTCAGATAAAACAGCAAACAACATACAGTATCATCAGAAAATACAAACAAAAAGTATATTAACATTCTAAACATAATAATAATAATAAACATATAAGTATAAAAGACAAGAAAGGTAAAAACATGGATTTGGCCCCCCAAGTAGATAAAATAAAATGTATTGGGTAAAGTGCAGTGAGTGAAAATTGTAAACGAATAGAAGAGCAACTTGGGTGAGAAAGGAAAAGGGGGGAAGGAAGGAGAGAAGGGGAGGAAGGGTGAGAGAAAAGAAGGGAAGAGAAGAGGGAAGTCAAGAGGAAAGAAAGAAGGAAAGGAAGTCAAAGGAAAGGAAAGGAAGGGGGAAAAGGCAAGGGAAGAGAAAGAGAAGAGGAAAGAAGGGAAAGGAAGGGAAGAGAAGAAGGAAGGCAAGAGGGAAGAAGGGGAAGGAAGGAAGGAAGGGCAAGAGATGAGAATGCAAAGGGAG
Source organism: Anolis carolinensis (assembly GCF_035594765.1). Classification (NCBI taxonomy): domain Eukaryota; kingdom Metazoa; phylum Chordata; class Lepidosauria; order Squamata; family Anolidae; genus Anolis; species Anolis carolinensis. Next base: position 1,176,088 of record NW_026943819.1, read on the forward strand.
GGAGGGGAGGAAGGTAATAAGGAAGCAGGAAGGACGGAAAAGAAAGAAGGAAGGAAAGGAGGAGAGAAGGGAGGGAGGGAGGGAGGGAAGGAATGAAGAAGGAAGGAAGGAAGGAAGGAAGGAAGGAAGGAAGGAAGGAAGGAAGGAAGGAAGGAAAGAAGGGAAGAGAGTGCAAAGGGAGAGAAAGCCAAAGAAGGGAGGGAGGGAAGGAATGAAGAAGGAAGGAAGGAAGGAAGGAAGGAAGGAAGGAAGGAAGGAAGGAAGGAAGGAAGGAAGGAAGGGAAGAAGGGAAGAGAGTGCAAAGGGAGAGAAAGCCAAAGAAGGGAGGGAGGGAAGGAATGAAGAAGGAAGGAAGGAAGGAAGGAAGGAAGGAAGGAAGGAAGGAAGGAAGGAAGGAAGGAAGGGAAGAAGGGAAGAGAGTGCAAAGGGAGAGAAAGCCAAAGAAGGGAGGGAGGGAAGGAATGAAGAAGGAAGGAAGGAAGGAAGGAAGGAAGGAAGGAAGGAAGGAAGGAAGGAACGAAGGAAGGAAGGAAGGAAGGGAAGAAGGGAAGAGAGTGCAAAGGGAGAGAAAGCCAAAGAAGGGAGGGAGGGAAGGAATGAAGAAGGAAGGAAGGAAGGAAGGAAGGAAGGAAGGAAGGAAGGAAGGAAGGAAGGAAGGAAGGAAGGAAGGAAGGGAAGAGAGTGCAAAGGGAGAGAAAGCCAAAGAAGGGAGGGAGGGAGTGAGGATGCAAAGGGAGGGGAGGAAGGTAAGAAGGAAGGCAGGCAAGAAGGCGCCCCCTGGGGACACGCACACGGTGCCCGCAACCCAGCACTCCCTCCCTCTCTCCCTCCCTCCCTCCCTCCCTCGCTCGCCCGCTCGCCCACTCACCCCGTGCCGGTGCTGCTGTGCGGCGCGGAGGGCTGCGGTCCATGCGCGGAGGGCGGCGGCGCGGAGGGGCCGGAGGGCGGCCAGGGCGCGCAGCAGGGCCTCGTCCCCTCCCGCCGCCCCCTCCCGCCGCTGCCCCGCTCCCCGTTCCTTCCCGAGGAGGAGGCGGAGGCGGCGGAGGAGCGGGGGCGCGGCGAGGCGGAGCAGCCAGGCCGAGACCGTCAGCAGCGAGGCCGCGAAGAGCAGCACCAGCGCCGCCCACCCCCAGCCCCCCGCCTCCATCGGACCCGACGGAGCGCCGCCGCCGCCGCCGCCGAGCTCTCTCCCTTCCTCCCTTCCTGCCTTCCTGCCTGGCTCCCCGGGTCCCTTCCGCAAGGAGGAGGGCAAGGGGCGGGGCCACGCAGGACACGCCCCCATCCATTGCGCGCCCTTGCCTCTCTTCCGTGAGGGGCGGAATCCCATAAGCCACGCCCCCTCACCCATCGCCATTGGACTCCCTTGCCTTCCGTCAGGCGCGGAGTCCCATACGCCACGCCCCCTCACCCATCGCAATTGCATTGCCTTCCCTTCCGTAAGGGGCGGAGTCACATAAGCCACGCCCCCTCATCTTCTCAATTAGACTCCCTTGCTTTCCGTGAGGGGCGGAGTCCCATAAGCCACGCCCCTCGCCCAGCGCCATTGGACTCCTTTAATTTCCGTGAGGGGCGGTGTCTCATAAGTCACGCCCCTCAATCATCGCAATTGGACTCCCTTACTTTCCGTGAGGGGCGGAGTCCCATAAGCCACGCCCCTCACCTTCTCAATTGGACTCCCTTGCCTTCCGTGAGAGGCGGAGTCCCATAAGCCACGCCCGCCCCGAGACCCTTAAAGGCGCAGCATCCATTGCACTTGCACTGCCTTCCCCAAGGGGACGGATCTACTCAAGCCACGCCCCCGGACCGTTAAAGGCACCGCAACCTTCTGACTCTTATCATTATTATTATTATTGTTATTATTATATTTCACTCTTAATAGTAATATATTTATTATTATTATACGTATTATGATTACTATGGACAGGATTATTGTAGATCCACAGAGTAGAGGAAGATCCAAAATAATCCCCCCTGTCCCTTTAAATTGATGACCCCACCCACAACAGGCGCGCCTCGACCAGCCAATCGGGAGCGAGGTGACGTATACAGAAACTGGCTGGAGCCGCGGTCACGTGGGAGCTTCCGGCGCCATCTTTAGTCCGGGCAGCGTTGACGCCTCCAGACGCCGCTATTACCGTGAAAACGTACCGAATCCTCGACAAGATTCGCGCTATTGCGTTGTTTATTCTCTGAAGCGGAACTCTTCGGGAGGGAAGAACGGGCGCTTGGGGGAAGAAAGCAAGTTGCCAGGAACAAAGATGGCGTTCGGAGCGCGCCTCCCATGATGCTCCGGGACAGGGTGTCACAGCGTAAGGCGTCCGGGCGGAAACGCGGAAGTGAAAGCGGTGAGAGAAAGAGAGGTCGGGGCACCTCTTTGTCGGAGCGGTGAGTGGAAGAGGGGCCGAGGCCTAATGCTGTGGGATGCTGGGAGCTGTAGTTAGTCGTGCTATGGGATTCTGGGTTAGCCATGCTATGGGATGATGGGAGTGGGAGTTGGAGTAGGTCCTGCAGTGGGATGCTGGGTGTTGTAGTTGGTTCTGCAATGGGGCACTGGGTTAGTTGTGCAATGGGGTGCTGGGAGTTGTAGTTAGCTGTGCTATGGGATTCTGGGTTAGCCAAGCTATGGGATGATAGGAGTTGGAGTAGGTCCTGCATTGGGATGCTGGGTTAGTTATGCTATGGGATGCTGGGAGTTGTAGTTGGTTCTGCAATGGAGCACTGGGTTAGTCGTGCAATTGGGTGCTGGGAGTTGTAGTTAGTCATGCTATGGGATTCTGGGTTAGCCATGCAATGGGATGATGGGAGTTGGCGTAGGTCCTGCATTGGGATGCTGGGTTAGTTGCTATGGGATGCTAGGAGTTGTAGTTGGTTCTGTAATGGGGCACTGGGTTAGTTGTACAATGGGGTTCTAGGAGTTGTAGTTAGTCGTGCTATGGGATTCTGGGAGTTGGAGTAGGTCCTTCAGTGAGATGCTGGGGATGCTGGGAGTGCCCATGGGGAAATAGGGCGGGATATAAATAGTTATTATTATTGTTATTATTATTAGTCTCCCTCTGGCTCCAGGTCTCCGGAATCCCACCATGAAGGCGGGCACTGCACCCTGCTGTTCCTGTTTGTGGCCTGGAAAATCTGTCAGTGACACTGTGTTGCCAAAAGGAACCTGCGGCGGCCACCCCGTCTAGGCTTCGCCAATCCGCAGCCGGCCACTCCGCCCCACCCCTTCGGGTTGGGTGTCGCCCGCCTTGGAGATGTGGAAGCTGCCGCTGATTCCGCTGCTCATCAACTTCCTGGGCTCCCTGGTGGGCTTCGTGGCCACCCTGACCCTCATCCCGGCCTTCAAGGACCACTTCATTGCCGCCAAGCTCTTCGGCCTCGACTTGAACAAGACCTCGAAGCAGCCCGTGTGAGTCATAGAATTCATAATAATAATAATGTGTTGCTGTGAGTTTTCCGGGCTGTGTGGCCATGTTCCAGAAGCATTCTCTCCCGATGTTTCGCCCACATCTATGGCAAAACATCTTTTGCGCTCTGTCCACAGCCCAGAGTCCCAAGGCGTCATCAGCGGCGCCGTGTTCCTCATCATCCTCTTCTGCTTCATCCCGGTGCCCTTCCTGAGCTGCTTGGTGGAGGAGCAGTGCAAGGCCTTCCCGCACCATGAGGTGAGCGCCTGCAATTATTAGCATTAGTATATATGTTACACGTACATAGCAACACAGCATGCACACACTTGAGGTCCAAGTGTTTGGGGTTTGTCTCTCAATATCGGGCTCTTCCCAAGGGCCTCAGAAATTACAGATATTTTATTATTATTATATTTACATGTACATAACCACAAATGCACATTAGGTCCAAGTTTCTGAGATTTGTCTCTGAATATCGGGCTCTTCCCAAGGGCCTCGGAAATTACAGATATTTTATTGTGATTATATTTACATGTACATAACCATGAATGCACATTAGGTCCAAGTTTCTGCGGTTTGTCTCTGAATATCAGGCTCTTCCCAAGGGCCTCGGAAATTACAGATATTTTATTATTATTGTATTTACATGTACATAACCACACATGCACATTATATCCAAGTTTCTGAGATTCGTCTCTGAATATCAGGCTCTTCCCAAGGGCCTAGTATATTAGAGATGATAATGATAATAATAATAATATGTCTCAATTATTGTTAGTAGTAGTAGTATTACTATATTTATTGCATGTACATAATAACACAGCACGCATGCACATTAGGTCCACGTGTCTGGGCTTCATCTCTGAATATTGGACTCTTCCTAAAGGCCTAAGATATTAGAGATATTATTATTGTATTATTATCATTACTATATTAATTACATGTATATAACAGCGCCCATGCACATGAGATCCAAGTATCTGGTGTTCGTCTCTGAATATTGGGCTCTTCCCAAGGGCCTAGGATATTAGAGATATTATTATAATATATTATTAATATTATTACTGTTGAGCTGGTTGCAGCCCTGACGCCTCCTGTTTCCCTCCCTGCCCTGCTGCAGTTTGTGGCCCTCATCGGGGCCCTCCTGGCCATCTGCTGCATGATCTTCCTGGGCTTCGCGGACGACGTGCTCAACCTGCGCTGGCGCCACAAGCTGCTCCTGCCCACCATGGCCTCCCTGCCCCTCCTCATGGTCTATTTCACCAACTTCGGCAACACCACCATCGTGGTGCCCAAGCCCTTCCGGATGTTTCTGGGCATGCACCTGGACCTGGGTAAGGCCTCCACCGCGGGAGCAGGGTCTTGGCTGGCGCTGCAATGGGCTCTGTCGTCCACGTCCTCCCTTCCTCTGCAATCTTGACTATGGAGAGTGAAGGTGAAAGGAAACCAGGCGTGTTTCTCCCTCGCAGGCATCCTCTACTACGTCTACATGGGCATGCTGGCCGTCTTCTGCACCAACGCCATCAACATCCTGGCTGGGATTAACGGCCTGGAGGCCGGGCAGTCGCTGGTCATCGCGGCCTCGATTGTCACGTTCAACATGGTCGAGCTCAGCGGTGAGGAGGGGCGGACGGTACAGAGGGAATGTTTGGCAGAGGATTTCACAAGATCATATATATTGTTATGATGATGACAATTACATTATGTAATTTTCTGTTCCTGGTTTCAAAGTGTTGTTTCCTGTTTAATTGTGCGGTCCTTACTCAAAAAGTCGTTGTTCTGCTGGACATTTGTCTTTTTGTTATTTTTGTTGGAAACCGCCCTCAGTTCCCTTGGGGAAATTGGGCGGGGCTATAAATAAAGTACAATAATAAGAATATTGCAAAATAATAATTATATTATGTTATTAATAATATTACATTATAATGTTATTATATTATATGATATTATATTATAAATAATATTAATGCAAAAGGCCACCAGTAGGGTGGCCTTTTGCAGTTGGCATGATCTGCCAACTGCAAAGGGCTACCCGACTGGGATCTGCATGCATCATCCAAAAATACCTCACACAGTCCTCGACACTTGGGAAGTGTTATCACAGCATATCTATCTTGTTTGCTGTGTCATAATAAAATAATAATTTATTTTCCACTCTTCTCCTGGATCAGGACTCAAAGTGGCACACATGTAAAAAGCAAAATAATAATAAATCCATAACAGACAATAAAAGCACCAGCAGCATTGATACAATCCTATCCATAAAAATTATAGAAATGCACACAATGGATTAAAATAAATAGATTAAAAATATCAGTTCCTTCCTTCCCTCCTTCTTTGCAGGGGATTACAGGGACGACCACATCTTCTCCCTCTACTTCATGATGCCCTTTTTCTTCACCACGTTGGGGCTGCTCTACCACAACTGGTAAGTGATTCCATGGGCTATAATAAAGGGAAGAGTGGGTGATGGGGGTCCCTGCAGCCTTGGCCTTCTCCCCTTTCCGCCTCCCGTGCGCAGGTACCCATCCCGGGCCTTTGTGGGCGACACCTTCTGCTACTTTGCGGGCATGACCTTTGCCGTGGTGGGCATCCTGGGCCACTTCAGCAAGACCATGCTGCTCTTCTTCATCCCGCAAGTGCTCAACTTCCTCTACTCGCTGCCGCAGCTCCTCCACATCGTCCCTTGCCCACGCCACCGGTTGCCCAGGTAACTAACGCTGACTCACGGCCCTGCATGTGTTTGGAGTCTGTTTGGAAAGCAGCAGGTGTCGGCTGCCAGGCTGGCATCGTCAGATTTCCCTCCCAGGGAAAGAAAGCTTGCCTTTTCCTCTCCCAAGATTGTGTGTTGCGGTTGTAAACACTGGAAACCAGGCAGCGTCATCTCTGCAGGCAAGCGGATGGTGCAAACATGCCTTTCCTCCAATGGTGTCTTTGTTTGGGTTACACATTCCCTGCCTTGATGAGATCCTTCTAATTTGACTGAATGCTTGCTGGCATGACCTTCTACTGAGTTTATTTATTTATTTATTTATTTCCAATATTTATATCCCGCCCTTCTCACCTGAAGGACTTAGGGTGGCTTACAACACTGGCACAATTAGATGTCTATTCAAAATCAATCCACAATAGATAAAATCAGTTAAAAACTATTAAATTCAATATAAAATTACAGTATATAAATTTTAAAAATACGTATGTTCAGATCCATTCATCCGGTAACCTCCTGCTTTATCCATGAGTCAGTCCGTATTTATTTATTTATTTGCTACATTTATATCCCGCCCTTCTCACCCCGAAGGGGACTCAGAGTGGCTTACAAATTAAATTTACATACAATATTATATTATTAGCATAGTACAATACTGTTAATAAATTACTATATTGTACTGTATCAATATATTGTAATATTATTAGTAATATTACATGTAAAATATAATATATAATTAATATTATTATATTGTATTATTAGTATAGCATATTACAATCATATAGTATCATCTTCATCGTTTATTTGTTGAAAGCCTGGGCACATAACCATGTTTTTAGGGCTCTTCTAAAGCCCTATGCTACTGTATTTCTTCAGTTGCAAGATGCCATCCATTGTAAGATGCGCCCCAATTTCAGTGCAACCCCTACCGGCAAAAAATACATAATATATAACTGCGATTTTAAGACGCACCCCATTTTAGAGATGTTTATATAGGGAAAAAGCGCGCCTTAGAACCAAAGATATACAATATATTATTTTCCTTGCTGTTTTGCCACTAGGTTCAACCCTGACACAGGAAAGCTAGAGATGAGCTATTCCAGATTCAAGCCAAAAAGCCTCTCTCCTTTGGGAAAGCACATCCTCAAGGTAATGCCGTCAGCCTAGCTTCTGCCTACCTAGCAAAAGTCCCATTCTCATAGGGACAGAAAGTGAAGCAAAACCTTCTGAAGAGGAGCACGGACAACAAAGGAAACACTAAGGGATGTTAAGCCTTCCCTATGCTCTCCAAAGCTTGCATATATACAAAAACACACAATAAAAGTGAAAATATGTATGTGAATAGATGAATAGGTACGGAGGTAAAAGGTGCCCCTGACAAACATGCCAATGGTTCTATTGACAGACCGGATGGAACGACAGCATCTCCCCATGGCCGAGTCAAGCACAGGCTCCAGATGCCAGAAATGAAAGTGGGAAGCCTAATAATAATAATAATAATAATAATAATAATAATAATAATAATAACAACTTTATTTTTATATCCCGCACCAGAGGGGACTCGAGGTGGCTCACATGGGGACAAGCCCAGTTTCAACATATAATAAAATACTGCATAATTAAACCAATGTAAAACAGGTAAAATAGTATAAACATACCTTGCCTCTGTTTATGTCTCGCCTGTTTCTGTCAATTGTATAACAGCATTGAATGTTTGCCATATAGATGCACCTGAGTCCCCTCGGGGAGACAGAGTGGAATATAAATAAAGTATATATTATTATTAGTATTGTTATTATTACTAGTATTATATTCCTTCCAGGTCTCTGAGAAACTCCGCCTGGTCGACATACGCCAGGGAGTGGACAAAGACGGGGAATACCTGGAATGCAACAACATGACGCTCATTAACTTCGTGATCAAGCTAATCGGGCCGACGGCAGAAAGAAACCTGACGGTGCTGCTGTTGCTGATGCAGGTGAGGAGATGTTTGCTCTTTTCTCAAAGGTCAGATCCGCCATTGCTGTTCGTAACTGGGTCCTTGGGTGACGGTCAGCCCGCGTTCTCTTTGTTACGCAGGTGGTGGGGAGCGTCGTCGCCTTCTCCGTCCGGTACCAACTGGTGCGGCTGTTCTACGACGTCTGAGCTTTGCTTCTGGAGCCGCCTCTCCTTCTCTGACGTAATGGGGAGCGGGAAGGGGCTGGGTTTGCGCAGAAGCTCACGGATGCAGGACGGAGCCTTTCCTGTCGCAGCGCGGCCCCTTCCCCTCCCCTGCACTTTGCCAACCACTGCCTTGAATGCAGCCGGGCAGCAACGTCCTCTCACAAGGAACTGGAATCAATTCCTCGTCCGAAATGAGTGGATGCGAAGCTTGAAAGGACGATGGGAAGCGTGGAGAAGGATGTCCCGTGTTGTTCCCGATCTGCTCTTTCCTTCTGAAGGAGTGTTTTGGTTAAAATGGGGCTCCTGCTCTGGACTGAGGCCTTCCTTGGAGCCCCCCTTGAGTCTCCCTTCATACAGTGCTTCTCTTCACCATCCTTTCGTGGGAGGGAACGAGGAGACCAAGCGGTCACTGCACCTTGAGGGTGGAAGCCGGCCTCTGTTGCCTTTGGGGGATGTGTTGTGCGGGGATGGGGAGGAGCGCGGACCGCAAAGAGGGAGCGCAGGGCAAGAGACTATAATAAAGTCATGAACGGAAAGAGAAGATGTCCTTATTCCAGGGAATCTGAGTTCCGTGCCTCCTGTTTGATGTGATGTGTTGGGAGAGGCAACAGTGCTGGGCGGTCCATGCAGCCATGGCCTTGGAGGCGTCTATGGACAACGCCGGCTCTTCAGCTTAGAAATGTAGGTGAGCGTCACCCCACAGTGTGGGACACCACTGGACTTAACATCAGAGAAAAACCTTTACCTGGAAAAGGTTTTAATATTGGTAGCCTTTATCTGGCTACCAGTATTAAAAAACTCAAAAATCAAAACAGTAGAAGGGAAGCAACACTCTGAGGGCAGAGGAGCCCCAAGGACGGCTAATGACTCTGCACAAAGGATGCCCCCAGGCAAGAGAAACCTTTCCAATGCTAATTAGGGTGATTAACTGCAACATTCACGCTGGCCTCCAACTGACAAAGAGTTCTTCTCTCACCCTGGACTTCCCACAGATATATATAAACCTTCCTTGCTTAGTTTTTCCATACCTCACAACCTCTGAGGATGCCTGCCATAGATGTGGGCGAAACGTCAGGAGAGAATACTTCTGGAACATGGCCACACAGCCCGAAAGACATACAACAACCCTGTGATCCCGGCTATGAAAGCCTTCGACAACACCTTTCCCTTGCTTTGGTTCCACATGCCTGCCTTTTGAATTTGGCGCGGTGCTTCTCCATTGGCTGCAGGTGCCAGGGGAGTGCCGGCAGAGCCAATGGGAGCTCGGGGGTGGGGTCTGCGCCATCCAATAGGGAGCCAGAGCGCTGTCTGCTATTGAAAGCAGCTGGAGTGGCGGTCACGAATTTGAGGAACGCCGGCAGGGCCATTAGGAGAGTGGGGCGTGGCCTGCGCTGTCCAATGGGAAGGCAGCGCGGGCTGATACAATTTGGTGCTCTGCTTCCTCATTGAGGAGGGAGGGAGTACCGGCAGGGCCAATGGGAGTGGGGTGCCCAGTCCGCACCGTCCAATGGAGAGCCACAGCGTGGCGTGCTATTAAATGCAGCCGCGTGGGCTTTGGCGTTGACGAATTTGGCGCGCTGCTCACCCATTGGAAGCAGCCGAGTGGGGAACGCTGGCAGGGCCAATGGGAGCGCGGGGCGGAATCTACGGTGCCCAATGGGGAAGCGGCGCGGGCTGGTATAAAAGCGGTTTGCGCGGGCTTTGGCTCTCACTTGTCTGAGGCGATGGCGAGCGTGCGCGGGAGGTCGAGAGGCAAGTCGGGCTCGTCCCGGGCGGGGCTGCAGTTCCCGGTGGGGCGCGTGGGGCGGCTGCTGCGGCGCGGGCGGTACGCGGAGCGCGTGGGTCGCGGGGCGGCGGTGTACCTGGCGGCGGTGCTGGAGTACCTGGCGGCGGAGCTGCTGGAGCTGGCCGGGGAGGCGGCGCGCGCCCACCGCAAGGCCCGCATCGCCCCGCGGCACCTGGCCCTGGCCGCCCGCAACGACGAGGAGCTCTCCCGCCTCCTCCGCACCGTCACCTTCGCCCAGGGCGGCGTCCTGCCCCACCTCCACGCCGCCCTCCTCCCGCGCGGGAAGGAGAACAAGGAGGAGAAGAAGGCCAAGGCCCCGCTCAAGGCCAGCCAGGCCTCGCAGGAGTACTAGGCCCGGCCCGGCACACCCGCCAAAGGACTCGGAGGCGTCTCTTCTTCCCTTCTGACCATCTGGAGTCGAGTCGTGGAGTGCGAGGCCCCAACACTTCCGGCTTGAAGGGACTGGACTTACTTTTGGGACTGGAGGCGCCGCTTGCAACTTCCGCTCCTTCATTCAAGGCTTTGTGGAAGACCAGGCCCCCAACACTTCCGGGAAACTTGCTGTGGACACTTCCAAGGGACTGCACTGTCTTTGGGGACTTCACTCTCTCACTCATTAAAGGTTTCTTTTTAGTTTTTTGAACATCTCGTGTTTTGTCTTGAGTGGGGGGGGTCGCTTCCGGTTCCGTTGACCACATTCTCATCGTACTTCCGGTTGCAGATTGTACGGGGAGAGTCTTTCCTTGGGAAGAAGGACCTCCTTCCCAAACGCTGGTCTAACCGCTTTTGTGGGCTTTTTGGAATTCCTGGCCACTGGGAGTTCAAAATTTCCCTTCCAAGTCTAGAATGTAAATTTATATGCCACTTTATCTCCATGCCACTTAAATTAAAATTTACAAGTTTGTACAATCACATATATACAGGTATATTATACACTATATTACAATATTTTTATAAATTATATATTGTATTGCTATTACAGTAGAGTCTCACTTATCCAAGCTAAACGGGCCGGCAGAAGCTTGGATAAGCGAATATCTTGGATAACAAGGAGAGATTAAGAAAAAGCCTATTAAACATCAAATTAGGTTATGATTTTACAAATTAAGCACCAAAACTTCATGTTATACAACAAATTTGACAGAAAAAGCAGTTCAATACGCAGTAATGCTACGTAGTAATTACTGTATTTACGAATTTAGCACCAAAATATCATGATATATTGAAAACATTGACTACAAAAATGGCTTGGATTATCCAGAGGCTTGGATAAGCGAGGCTTGGATTAGTGAGACTCTACAGTATATTGTATTAAATTATAATATCAATATTGTATGTATATGTTACACCATTAGCATAGAACACTTATTATTTCATGTCTGAAACAACTTGAGAAACAGCAAGTTGCTTCTGGTGTGAGAGAATTGGCCATCTGCAAGGACGTTCCCTGGATGTTTTGACGTTTTATCATCTTTGTGGGAGAACTCTTGTGCCCCCGCAATGGGGAGCTGGAACTGATCTGTACTCATTGGATTCGAAACAAAGACCTCCAGGTTTGGCCCCTTGCACCACCAGGGGGAAAGGAACCTGAGGCTGTTAAGAATTGTGGGAGTTGAAGTCCAAAACACCTGGAGGACTGAAGTTTGCCCATGCCTGCTTTAGGATAATCTTACGGAGGTAAATTTGATAAAAATAGGGTTGATTAATAAAATAAATCCTTAAAATCTGCAATTCTCAAGAGCTCCCTTCCATATGTCTGCTCCTCAGCTCCAAGGAGCATACAAGAGTTTGCTTTGGCTCCATTTGGGCATCCAATACAAACCTCAACCACCGCTCTCTATCGTAAATCTCTTTAATCGTTTATATATATTATGCAGCTGCATACATTAAGACACTTGATTCTATGCAATAAACCCCCCTTCGTTGCCTGCATTTAAAAAACTTCAAATGGAGGCCTGCGAAAGGATCTTCCGACGGCACCAACTAGTTAAATGCTGGACTACAACACCCAGCATTCCTCCTCAGCCTTGACCCTGGCGGGCGCTGCAGTCCCACCCCAGGGGTGTCGTGATGCCTTGGGATCCAGAGGCAATGGAGATGCATTGCCAAGTCCTGAAGGGCCTCAGGCGGCGTTGAGTTGTCGGGCGGCATCCAGGATGGGCCGGGCCCCTTGGCTCAGCAGCAGTGCGGCCAGATCCAGGCCCAGCTTCTCGGCCGCCGCTTGTGCCGCGCGAGGCTCCGTCCGGGCCATGATGCCCAAGTGCTGGATGTTGTCGTCGGGACCCTCCTCGTCCTGACCACGATACAAGACCGCCGTTGGCACATATATTATGAGGCACAGATGACAACACATGCACGCAAGATTAAAACCCATACTAAAATCCTTACTAATAAAATGTCGACTTAACATTGATAGTGATTTGGATGGCATTGGCCAAGTCACGCTCTCTCAGCCTCAAGGGGAAGCCAACCCCAACCAACCTTTACCATGGTTTTCTTTTCTGAAGTTCGTTCCCAGGAGGTTTACCAACTGCCTTTCTCTGAGGCTGAGTGTTAGTTGGCCAAGCTGTTTCCTTTTTTGGGCGAGTAGAACTCACCTCCATTGGGAATTTCACGTTTGTCTGCATGGTCTCGCACAAGCTCTCCGATCCGTCGAGGCTGTAGACGGCTCCGGTCAAATATAACTGGGGAAAGCCAAGCAGAGGGAGGCTGATGCAGGGAAAGGCAAGGGTCACACACTGGGGGTCCCAGAGAGTGGCTAAAGCCTGGCAAAAGGCCTCACCACCTACTGCAGCCACTGACCAGGCTGCCCCATTATTATTATTATTTTATTATGACAGCAAACAAGATAGATATGCTGGATTTCATATCACAAATCACAAGTCAAACACTTCCCAAGTGTCTAGGACTGTGTGATGTATTTTCGGATGATGCGTGCAGATCCCAGCAGGGTGGCCTTTTGCAGTTGGCAGATCGTTATTATTATTATTATTATTACTACTACTATGTTGTTGTTGTTGGAAGGCTTTCATGGCTGGGATCACAGGGTTGTTGTATGTCTTTCGGGCTGTGTGGCCATGTTCCAGAAGTATTCTCTCCTGCTCGGGGGTCGCATTATTATTATATTTATTCTACATTACTATTTACCACTAGCTGCAACTACTGAACAGACTGCCCTATTATTAATACATATTATTATTATTGTTATAGATTATTATAAATTATTAGCATTATTTATTATCATCTTTGTTTCTAGCCTTACCTGGGAGTCCTTCAGCGTGGTGCTCACTGCCACAGGGACACTGCAGCCGCCCTCCTGCAAAGGAAAGTGAAGGGAGATCACTCAATGCTCCTTCCTTCCTCCCTTCTTTCCTTCCAGCCCTGGACTCACCAAGTGCTTCATGAAGGCCCGCTCCGCAATGCAGCGCAGCACGGTTTCCCCGTCATGCAGGACGGACACCATCTCTAGGATCTCCTGGTCCCTGGCTCTCACTTCCACGGCTAATGCGCCCTGGAGAGAGAAAGGGGAAAAAGATTTGACATAAACATTAGGAATAATAATAGTAATGTGTTGTCAAAGGCTTTCATGGCTGGAATCACTGGGATGCTGTGAATTTTCCGGGCTGTATGGCTATTTTCCATAAGTATTTCCTCCTGACACTTCGCCCACAACCTCTGAGGATGACTGCCATAGATGTGGACAAAGCATCAGGAGAAAATGCTTCTGGAACATGGCCATACAGCCCGGAAAACTCACAGCAACCCAATAATAATACTTTATTTTTAACCTGCCCTCTCTCCCTGAAGGGACTCAGGGCAGCTTCCAAAAACAATGATGGCAAACATCCAATGCCATATGCAATGACAGCAATAATGCCAGTGCCCCCCATTTCGTAATGACTTTTGAACCATTTTTTAAAATGGATTGCGCATCGCTACCACACAAACCTGTCCAACAGCATAGAGGCACTCCATGGGAGTCAGAATCTGGAAGGAAGGAAGCGAAGGGAGGTCAGTCTGGACGGGGAACGAGAGCCCAGTTGCAGACAGGCGGATGGACAAATCCCTTCTCCCCGCTCACCTGGCCAATGCGGTCCTCCCAGCCCATGCGCCGCAGGCCGGCCGTGGCCAGAACGATGGCGCTGAAGTCGTCCTTCTCGTCCAGCTTCTTCAAGCGGGTGTTCAGGTTGCCCCTCTGTGCAGGCGGCCCGTTAGGGAAAATGAGCCTTTCCAGGGCAGACCATGCTCTAATCTATTTATTTCTATCCTGCTTTTCTCCCAGATCGGGACTCAAAGCAAAATGTGCAATGGCAGGATGTTCCTCCTTACAGTTTAACAAACTTTTCCCAGGTTTTTATGATAGAACCAATTAGGAAATGATATTTATAACCCAGGAACAAAAACCGTGTTACATAGTACAACAACAATAATAATAATAAGCATAGTATTAGTAATGTCCTCTTGCCTAAGAAGGTAATTCTCCACCACCTATAATGTGCTTCAAAGCAGCGTCTTTGAGCAAAAGAAAAGATACGATGTCCTTGAACTGCAGCTGCGGGAAGGCCCTCTTCAGCTGAGCCGCCCGGCGAAGGGAGCTGGTCCCAATCACACTGCGGAAGAGACCAAAGAAAGAAGGCGGGCAGATATCAGCTTGGCTCTGTGTTTGTGGAGGAATACTCCACCTGCAAGGCTCCTCTCTTTTTTAAAAATACATTGCATTTGGGATACAAAATATAAAAAGGAGAAACATCTAGAGATAAACAAATACAGTAGAGTCTCACTTATCCAAGCTAAATGGGCCGGCAGAAGCTTGGATAAGCGAATAACTTGGATAATAAGGAGGGATTAAGGAAAAGCCTATTAAACATCAAATTAGGTTATGATTTTACAAATTAAGAACCAAAATATCATGTTATACAACAAATTTGACAGAAAAAGTAGTTCAATCCGCAGTAATGTTATGTTGTAATTACTCTATCTACGAATTTAGCACCAAAATATCACGATGTATTGAAAACATTGACTACAAAAATGGCTTGGATTATCCAGAGGCTTGGATAAGCGAGGTTTGGATAAGAGAGACTCTACTGTATATCTAATCCAAAAACGTTGTTTCCCCAAACAAATACATTGCAATATCCTATCCAATCTTTCCCTTCCCGTGAACGTATCCATCCATGACTTCCAACACTGCTCACTGTGAGTCCCATGTCTCATAAACTCTACCCAAAATTCAAATTCAATAGCTTGGCCATTTGAACATATTCAAATAACTTTTCACTCCAATTCTTTTTAGATGGATCTGCTTCACCTTTCCATGCTGCTGTTATTGTCGGTCTAGCTGCAACAAAGCCATATTGATACATGTCCTCGTCTCCTTTGATAATTCTCTCTCTATAACCCTAAAAGGCTCACCTTTTATCTGGGAGGCTGCTGAGCGTTTTGCCGACGTGCTTCGGGTGAAAGACAACAGCGTCGTGCGGGTTTTCCCTCCTGCGAAGGAAGGACAACAAAGACGGGCAGTTTCAAGGGCAAAGGCCATGTTTTTCTCAGGCTACAGTCCCCAGAAATGCTGGGAGTTGCAGTTCTCACAAGGAGCAGAACCAAGTCTTATCTGGAGGGAAAAGGGAAATCGGGAGGCCCAGGAGATGGACACGGAACAAAAGACCCTCCCCGACATATTTGGTGTAGTTGGCAGTGAAGACAGAGTCTGTCCAGGGCACTCACTTGCAGACGGCTCCGATGGTGAATCCAGGCGGGAGAGAGGTGGGCAGGTCCTTCAGGGAGTGGACCACCAAGTCAACCCTGCAATCGGAGGAGGAAGACATTGCAGATGGACAATATGGAGACGGAAGGCAGCACCACATAGAGCCCAATGGGGCCAAAGGAAGAGGAGGAGGCAGGTGCCAATCTCAAAGGTGTGGCCGGGATCGAATCCAGCTCAGTTTCCCAATCTGCCCAGGTCAGCCGTGCAGGAAAGTAGCCCATGTCCCTCCGGGAAAAGCATGACCTACATTCATTGTGTCAGTGAATTATAATCCCCGGTGTGTATCTGTGATAGGGATTTTAATAGGGCTTGTTTTTATCTCGCTGTTTGGACTATGCTGTGAGGCTGCAAGGAGAGATGGTCAAGTCCATATTATTCCTGGAGCTGCGTGAAATCTTGGGCCGATGTCAATCCTAGTAAAGAAATTCAGTCTCCAAGATAACAGCTTCTATATCCAAAGAAATTCTTCGTATGATATGCAATGCCAAGACTGGTACAAAACAAGGTCTCCAAAAGAATTTCTTTGAAAATAGAAGCTGTTATCTTGGAGACTGAATTTCTTCACTACGATTGACATCAGCCCAAGATTTCACACAGCTCCAGGAATAATATGGACTTGGTTGTCTCTTTATGTCTGTTATTTACTCCTTGAACATTATATCCTTTGTTGGATTATGACATGGAAACTGTAACTTTACTTTTGATATTCTGAAAGTAATTTCTTTATATGTAATATAGTTTGAAGTAACTTACTCTCATGTAAAGTTGTAGAAACCAGGTTTGTGTTACACTCCTTGTGAGTATATACACATACATTATTGTTTTGTGTTGTTATAGATATGTGTGCATTACCCGCAAGGAGAGGTGGGTCATCTACATCTATATCTATCTATATCTATAATAAAAAGTCAGTGTTTCTTGGTATGTTTGTTTGTATGTATGTATGCAGGTGCTGGTGTATTTTTTTGGCCAGGGCTCCGACTTCCAGAGACGACGGAAATCCCCACAAATGAGGGACCTGGATGAAATTTGGCAAATGGACCAGCCTCCCCCCGGTGACCCACTTTACGTCTTGGTGCAATTTGGGGGAGGATGGACCATGGACGATGGGATTTGCAGTACCTTCACCAGCCTGTAATGGGTCCATTCATAACATCCAAAAACAAACAAGCAATGCCTTTTTCAAATAACCTAGGAACCCAAGCTAGTAAATAAATAAATACATGATGGTGATGATGATTAAAGGGGAGGGGACTTTGGATCCCAGGTGCAGATCACTCACTCGTTCCTTTCCAAGGCGTTTTCCAGCTCTTTGGTGAAGAGGCTTTTCTCTCCGATCTGGGACGGGAAAGAGGAGACTACGGTCAGGGCTGCGTTTGCCCAAATGAAAAGGGAGGGAGGGAGTTGCAAAGGGAACGTGGCTCACCTTGGACAGTGCGGTGTCCAGGATCTTGTCTCCCGTGGTTGTCATGCCGACTGCGGACGGGGAAGGAAAAGCAAAGCATCATTAGGTCAAGAGGCCAAGGCGGTCAAAGGCTACGAGGAAAGGGCCAAAGGGGAAAAGCAAAGGCACACTCACTGATCTCGAAGTGCAGCTGAGGATGGTGCTTCTGCAGCATCTCCACCACGCTGTCCGTCTGGATACGGGCCAGCTGCAAAAAAGGCCCAGATCAATATATATCATTTAGAGTCCTTCCCGTATCCGATGCAATCGGTAACAACATTAACTGCATATTTGGAGTCAATTGGGGTAAACTGTAGGGATATTGGATCTGGATCTTGATAACAGCTTGTTAACACCTTGATTACTTTAACTTGGGTTGTAATGTGGGTTGTATGCTGTGTGAGTGTGTGTCAAGTGTATTGATATGGCTAATGTGGTAATAAATAAAATGAATTGTCTATTGTATTGTCTGTAATAAAATAATAACACTATTTAACATGTTCTTGGCTGCCCATACACACCATAAATAATAATAATAATAGTAATAATAATATGCAACATACTGAATATACTCGAGTATAAGCCTAGTTTTTCAGCCCTTTTTAGGGCTGAAAAAGCTCCCCTCGGCTTATACTCGAGTGAGAGTCCTGGCCGGCTTCTATTCAGGTCGGCTTATACTTGAGTATATAGGTATTCAGAGTTGGACAGTCTTATCTTATTAAAGTCTTATTATTATCTTAAATTACAGTTTTATATAAATATTCAAAAACATTTAACCTACTGATGCCTCAAATCATGCAATTTTATTAATATCTATTTTTATTTTTGAATTTGACCTGTAGCTGCTGCATTTACCACCCTCGAGTTAATACGTTTTCCCAGTTTTTGTGGTAAAATTAGGTGCCTCGGCTTATATTCGGGTTGGCTAATACTTGAGTATATACGGTAATTTGAAAAATGTCCTGTTCCTGGCTTGAAAGGGCTATTCCGGTTAAGTGTGCAGTGCTTGCTTTGAAAGTACATAGTTATGCTCCAGAAACTTCACTTTTGTAGTTGCCATTCTTAACCTATTATATGCAAAAGAGTTTGCAAAAGCACACCTCCCAGCTTGGAGCCAGGGAGGTTTACATTTCATATTAATTACTATTATATTTAATTTAATAGAACATGTATTCATGATTATTTATATGATGATATAATGAATATATTATATTTATTATAATATACTATGTAGTAATATAAATAATTCTACATATGTACACTATGTAGGAAATGACATTTATAACAGCAGCAACAACAAAACAACAACAACACTATTTCTTCCATTGTAAGGCTTCCTTTTGAAATATTTCTTCCTTTCTAAGACTCGCAGCTAAAAAAATAGGGTGCGTCTTGGAATCGTAGGTGCATTTTACATATTTCTGCTGTTGCTACTGAAACTGGGTTGCACCTTACTGTCCATGACCTCTTACAATGGAAGAAATAGAGCAATAACAACACATGCAGCAACGACTATTGCTATTTAGCTTCTTACCTGCCTTAGTTGAAATGCATAAATAAAAAGACACATATATTAAGAGGCATCGATGAAAACACACGCATGTAAGATGAATATTAAAATTATTCATATTAATAAAATGTCAATTTAGCATTCACATTTCAAAATGGACTAGGCTGGCCTGCTGGACAAGACAAGTATTTAATTCTGTTTGGCTGTTGAATCGCTTCCAGCAGGTCCTTCCAGATCCTATGGGCATCCCATGAAAAGGTCCTTTGAGTATATATATATATATATATATATGCTTTGAGTCCCCTTTGGGGAGGTAAAGCAGGGTATAAATAAATATAATAAAAATAACAATAATAATAATAATAATAATAATTTAAATTGTATGCTAATGCTTTTATGTCAAGCTGCTTTTAGTACCCTTTGGGGAGACAGAGTATAAATATCAATATAAATATAATAATTATAATAATAATAATTTCCTAATTGATTCTATCCCAAAAACATACAAAAGGTTTATTAAACTGCCAAAACTTTGTCTTTGCGGGGAGGGATATTGTGCAGCACATTTGGATGTAGTTTTTCAATGAATATCTCATAGTGTCTCAACTATGAGGTAGAACGACTACTTGCAAAGTAAGGGCCGCACCATTAAACAGGAAATAACACTTTCAAGCCAGGAACAGAACATTTTCCATGTTACATAGTATTATTATTATTATGACTAGTACTATTACTATTATTATATGTATCAGCAACCAAGAGTACCATGAAGGCCAACACTGCAGCCATGCCTTGTGCAAGGCCTCTGTTCAGGGCGGGGGCTTGTTTGCAGGCCTCGATGTTGATAGAGCCAAGTGGCTGGAGGAGATAAGCCCTCCGACTCTTGGGTAGGGCCCTATCGCGACCCCTCCATTGTTCGGCTGAGCCCAGAGATAGCATCTACCGCAACTGCCTCTGAGGCTGAGCGTGGCCTAAGGGTCCCTTCCACGGTCTCAGTAGGAACTTAACAAAGAACATCCTGGAGGAAAGAGCTGCTTGGCAAGGCAGGGAGTCTCTTTTCTCTGGAGGTTGTTAAGCAGAGGCTGTGTGGCCATCTGTCGGGAGGGCTCAGATTGTGTCTTCCTCAACAGCGGAATGGGCTTGGACTGGACGGCCCTTGAGGGTCTCTATAACACTATGGAACAAAATGTGAAATATTTCCTGTTCCTGGTTCAAAAGCGTTATTTCGTCTTTAATTACGCGGTCCTTACTTTGAACGTAGTTGCTGTACTCCAGAAACTTTGTTTTTGTGGCACAAATTAAGTTGAAACTCAATGAGAAATTCATTGGAAAACTATTGCAGGGTATGCAGCAAACACAAAGTTTGTGCAGTTTAATAAACTTTCGTGTTTTTAAGATAGAACCAATTTAGAAATAATGCCATTGATAACCTAGGAACAAAATCCTTCTTTGGAGATTTCTAGGCCATCTGTTGGGAGGGTTTGGATTGTGCCTTCCTCAAGGTCAGAATGGGTTCGGATATCTCCTAACTATATGATTCTATAACGAGCCAGGACAGATGGACGGCGGCAGCAAGGGACGGCAATGTCCATACCTGGCTCTTCCTGGTCCCGACGCGGATAGTCTGATTCTTCAAGCCATTCCCATTCTTCTCCTGCAAAGAAAGACCGACAGTTACTTCCAGAATTACATAGGAAACCTTGCCGTACGTTGGAGCGGACTAGAAGGCTAGGAAAACCAACGAGAACACAACCATGTTATTACCACTGACAGAATTGCCGTGAGGAATTATAACAAAAACAGCTTCAACGCCAAACAGCTGTCGGCGGAGAATGAGCAAACGCACCCCAAAACCTGGGAGGCACTGAAAATACATGCGGACTTTTTATTATTACTCTGGGGCAACTCATACTGTTCTGCACTGCAAGGCAGGCCATTATTATTTTATTATGACACAGCAAACAAGACAGACATGCTGGATTTATTATTATTATTATTATTATTGACACAACAACATTGTATGACACAGCAATCAAGATAGATATGCTGGATTTCATATCAAAAAATCACAAGTCGAACACTTCCCAAGCATCTAGGATTGTGTGATGTATTTTCAGATGATGCGCGCAGATCCCAGTCGGGTGGCCTTTTGCAGTTATTATTATTATTATTATTATTATTATTATTATTATTATTATTATTATTATTATTATTATTAATTGATATCCTGCTTTATCTCTCCTTAGGGAGACTCAAAGCGGCTCACAATCAAAAACATGACAACTCAAAACATACAATCATAAAACAGTATATCATTATATACAGTAGAGTCTCACTTATCCAAGCTAAACGGGCTGGCAGAAGCTTGGATAAGCGAATATCTTGGATAATAAGGAGGGATTAAGGAAAAGCCTATTAAACATCAAATTAGGTTATGATTTTACAAATTAAGCACCAAAACATCAAGTTATACAACAAATTTGACAGAAAAAGTAGTTCAATACGCAGTAATGCTATGTTGTAATTACTGTAATTACGAATTTAGCACCAAAATATCACGATATATTGAAAACATTGACTACAAAAATGGCTTGGATAATCCAGAATCTTGGATAAGCGAGGCTTGGATAAGTGAGACTCTACTATATTATCAGTTGTAATTATATTTAATATATTTAATATATTAGTAGTACTATATTGCAGTATTAGTAGTAGTATTATATTGTATTACATATACAATATAATATACAGTATGGGGCCCCTGGTGGCACAGTGTGTTAAAGTGCTGAGTTGCTGAACTTGCGGACCAAAAGGTCCCAGGTTCAAATCCCGGGAGCGGAATGAGCGCTCGCTGATAGCCCCAGCTCCTGCCAACCTAGCAGTTCGAAAACATGCAAATCATGCAGTCCTGCCAGTGGCCACATGACCTCGGAAGTGTCTATGGACAACACCGGCTCTTCGGCTTAGAAATAGAGATGAGCACCAACCCCCAGAGTCGGACACGACTGGACTTAACGTCGGGGAAACCTTTACCTTTACCTTATTGTATTACATTATTAGGAATTGTGGGAGTTGAAGTCCGAAACACCCGGAGGGCCGGAGTTGGCCCATGATTATAGAATAGTAGAGTTGGAAGAGACCCTACTATTCTATGATCATGGGCCAACTCCGGCCCTCCGGGTGTTTCGGACTTCAACTCCCACAATTCCTAATAATGTAATGATGCCTGACCGCAGCCCTTACCTGGCCCTGCTTGGCCATCCTCGTGCTGGAAAGGTCTTGGATGGGGAGCAAAGTGGGAGGAAGCCCCTGTGCGGCTTGCCTTGCCTTGCCTGGTGGCCCCTCCTTGCAAACCCAGCCCAACCTGGAGCCTGAGATAAGCAAGGCCAAGGCAAGGCAGCCACAAAAGTCAGGCAGGAGGCTGGCAATGGGGTCCTCTGAAGACCATCCAGTCTAACCCCCTTTTGCAATAAAAGGGAAGGTACCATCCAAGTCCAGTCCAACCCTTTACTACTACTACTACTACTACTACTACTAATAATAATAATAATAATAATAATAGAATCATAGACTTGGGAGACATCCAGACCAATCACCTTCTGCCATGCAGGAAAAACACAAACTGATCCCTCCCAACAGATGGCCATTCAGAGCCTGCTTAATAATAATAATAATAATAATAATAATAATAATAATAATAATCTGCCAACTGCAAAAGGCCACCCTACTGGGATCTGCACACATCATCCGAAAATACATCACACAGTCCTAGACACTTGGGAAGTGTTCGACTTGTGATTTTGTGAAACGAAATCCAGCATATCTATCTTGTTTGCTGTGTCATAATAATAAATAATAATAATAGAATCCTAGAGTTGGAAGAGACCTCTAAAGGCCATCCAGTCCAACTCCCTTTTGCAATAAAAGGGAAGGCACCATCCAAACCCTCCCAACAGATGGCCATCCAGTGCCTCCTTAATAAAATAATAATATTAGAGTTGGAAGAAACTTCTAAAGGCCATGCAGTCCAATCCCTAATAATAATAATAATAATAATAATAATAATAATAATAATAATAACAACACCCCCTTAATCAAGAAAGGGCAAGCACCATCCAAGCCCTCCTGACAGATGGCCATCCTGTACCTGCTTAATAATAATACAGTAGAGTCTCACTTATCCAATATAAACTGGCCGGCAGAACATTGGATAAGCGAATATGTTGGATAACAAGGAGGGATTAAGGAAAAGCCTATTAAAAATTAAATTAGGTTATGATTTTACAAATGAAGCACCAAAACATCATGTTATACAACAAATTTGACAGAAAAAGTAGTTCAATACGCAGTAATGCTATGTAGTAATTACTGTATTTATGAATTTGGCACCAAAATATCATAATGTATTGAAAACATTGACTACAAAAATGGCTTGGATAATCCAGAATGTTGGGTAAATGAGTGTTGGATAAGTGAGACACTACTGTAATAATAATAATAATAATAATAATAATAATAATAATAATAATAATAATAGAATCCTAGAGCTGGAAGAGACCTCTAAAGGCCACCCAGCCCATGCCCCTTTTGCTGTAAAGGGAAAGCACCATCCAAGCCCTCCCGACAGATGGCCATCCAGCCTCTGCTTAAAAACATCCATAGAAAGAGACTCCCCTAGACTCCAAGGCAACATATTTCACTATTTCCACCAGGACGTTCTTCTGCTGTCCATTGCACAAAGTGCTATCCCATTTTATTGAGAGCCAGTGAAGCACTCGGTTGTGTCATCGGGGCCTTCCACAATCACCCACCGATATTGGCAATGCTCTGGCACGGCTGGCCTTTAATGACATATCAAGGTATCAATTAACGATTTCTGCAGCAAGAGCTCACGCAGCGCTTCCAACCCACGGGATTATGGCTTGGAGGTTGGATTGTGCAAAAGGGAAGTTGCCACACAAGGGCCGATTGTGCAAGAAGCAGCAGGAGCAGCTCTAGATCCACGGGATAGAATCAGGGAAAGCCACAGGTGGAAGGGGCACTCCAAGGCCATCCAGCCCAGCCCCCTTTCATTCTGCCAGGCAGGAAAAGCACCACTTGATCCCTCCTGACAGACAGCCATCCAGCCTCTGCTTAATAATAATATAAAATTATGTAACACAAGTTTTGTTCCCACATTACAAAAGACACCACCGAAACCCTCCTGATAGATGGCCATCCAGCCTCTGCTTAATAATAATAATAATAATAATAATAATATAAAATTATGTAACACAATTTTTGTTCCCACGTTACAAAAGACACCACCGAAACCCTCCTGATAGATGGCCATCCAGCCTCTGCTTAATAATAATAATAATAATAATAATATAACATTATGTAACACAATTTTTATTCCTCAGTTACAAATGACACCACCTGATCCCTCCTGACAGACGGCCATCCAGCCTCCGCTTAATAATAACAATAATAATAATAATAAAACACTATACAACACGATTTTGATTCCTCGGATACAAATGACACTACCTTATCCCTCCCGACAGACAGCCATCCAGCCTCCGCTTAATAATAACAATAATAATAATAAAACACTATACAACACGATTTTGATTCCTCAGTTACAAATGACACTACCTTATTCCTCCCGACAGACAATCATCTGCTTAATAATAATAATAATAATAATAACAACAACACTATGTAACATGATTTTTGTTCCTAGGTTACAAATGACACCATCTGATCCCTCCTGACAGACAGCCATCCAGCCTCTGCTTAATAATAATAATAATAATAATAATGATAACAACACTATGTAATAATAATAATAATATTATTTTTATACCCTGCCCCATCTCCCCGAAGGGACTTGAGGCGGCTTACATGGGGCCCAGCCCAGACATCAGAAAATATAAAAACAAAGCAATAAAACAAGTCAATCAACAATAAAACAAATCATAAAAGATCACATACAATAAATAAATGATAAAATCTTGGGTTGGCTCCAAAAGAACCTGGGCCAAAAGTGCAAGTAGTGTCAGTGCCACCAGGGAGAGGAAGATACCAGAGCTATCTATGTAACACGATTTTTGTTCCTTGGTTACAAATGACACCAACTGATCCCTCCCGATAGATGGCCATGCAGCCTCTGTTTAATAATACAGTAGAGTCTCACTTATCCAACATAAACGGGCCGGCAGAATGTTGGATAAGTGAATATGTTGGATAATAAGGAGAGATTAAGGAGAAGCCTATTGAACATCAAATTAAATTATGATTTTACAAATTAAGCACCAAAACATCATGTTATACAACAAATCTGGCAGAAAAAGTAGTTCAATATGCAGTAATGCTACGTAGTAATTACTGTATTTATGAATTTCGCACCAAAATATCATGATATATTGAAAACATTGACTACAAAAATGCGTTGGATAATCCAGAACGTTGTCATTATTTCCTACTTGGTTCTATCAAAAATGGGAAACATTTATTCCAACGTGGGCCCTCCCTTCAGGGGTTTTGGACTACAACTCCCAGCATTCCTAAGGGCCTGAGGCCCCTTCCTTTTCCCCCTCAGCCGCTTAAGCGGCTGAGGGGGAAAAGGAAGGGGCCTCAGGCCCTTAAGAATGCTGGGAATTGTAGTCCAAAACCCCTGAAGGGAGGGCCCAAGCTGGGCCTAGTTTAAACCACCACCCGCGGCTCCCACTCACCGGGGCCTCGCCGCTCGCCATGGCGGGGCGGAGGAGCTCCGTCACCTCGACGCCGGTCCCATTGAGAGGGCAAGCAGCTCCAGCAGGCCCCGCCCCTCGCCCGCGGCGTCACTTCCCGCGCAGGCCCCGCCCCATCCAGGCTCTCAAGCCACGCCCCCTCGGCACTAGGCCCCGCCCCAGGGACTGCCATGCTTGGAACCATGTTATTAATGGATCTGTTTCTACCGTTTTGTTTTTATGATTGCATTTTGGGCATTAAATTTCGCCAATTTTTGTAAGCCGCCCTGAGTCCCCTCGGGTGAGAAGGGCGGGGTATAAATGTTGCAAATAAATAAATAAATATTCAAACTAATATTTTTGTATGTAATGTGTGTATATATTTTCAAATATAGATCTATATATATATAAATGAGTGATGGCATCACGGCGACCAACAAAACAACAAAAACTACAGGTCCTCCAACCTCGAAATTTGACAACACAACCCGTCATCCATGCCTCTAGGTTGATACAACAAAAAGAAAAGAAAAATAAAGTCCTAATTAGAGAGAGAGAGGAATAATTGCTTTTATCCAATTGCTGCCAGTTAGAAGGCTAAGCTCCTCCAACTTGGTCTCCTAGCAACCCAATAAAAAATAATAAAAAAACACTAAAAATTAATACAATAAAATACTATAATAACAGAAAATAACTAAAAATAATACAAGAAAATAATAAAATATAATAAATAAAAATATAACTTACAATAAAATTAATAAAAAAATGCAAATAAAGTCTAATAAAAATTACACAACAATTTTTAACCAATACTACCACCACTTTGCCACAGCAACGCGTGGCTGGGCATAGCTAGTATTATATATGTGTGTGTATGTATATATATTCAAACTTTATATATATATATATAATGTGTGTATATGTTTTATTCTTTTGTATTGTTGTGTATTAGCATCGAATTCTGCCAGTTTTGTAAGCCGCCCTGAGTCCCTTCGGGTGAGAAGGACGGGATAAAAATGATGGAAATAAATATATTCAAACTAATATATCATCATAAATCATCATCATCATCATCATCATTTAATTACTTATTAATTGCCCTCTATCCACGATGCTCTAGGCGATTTACAAGATAAAATTGTAAAGGATAAAAATGTATATTATTTATACATGTATAACGTCTGTGTGTGTGTGTGTGTGTGTATGTGTGTGTATGTGTGTGTGTGTGTGTGTGTATATATATATATATATATATATATATATATATATTCAAACTTATAGATATATGTGTGTTTGATTAGGTATTCATTGATTTAAGTGAATATATATATTTTAATCATATGTTAAGTACACACACACATATATTTATTTGTAGCCTGCTTTATCTCCCCCAAAGGGGACTCAAAATCGCTATATGTAGTGTGTGTGTGTGTGTGTGTGTGTGTATATGGGACCAATTCCTCCCAACGGAAAGACAATATGGGTGAAAGAAAGATGACACAGACACAGTGTGAGCTGTTATATACCTGAAGCCATGCTTTATATGTTGCACCAGGAAGGACTCGGAGTGTGGGGCGATATTTACAACTTGTATCTCACTTGCAAACAAGTCACTGAACAGGCATGGGGAAAACTGGGCCCCTCCAGATGTTTTGGACTTCAACTCCCACCATTCCTAACCGCCTCAGGTCCCTTCCTTTTCCCTCTCAGCCGCTTAAGCGGCTGAGAGGGAAAAGGAAGGGACCTGAGGCGGTTAGGAATGGTGGGAGTTGAAGTCCAAAACACCTGGAGGGGCCCAGTTTTCCCCATGCCTGCTCTAGACCCCTTCAGAGATGCATAGCAGGATGTCCTGGGCTTCCAAGGGTCTGCCACCTCTGGGTCAGATTCCAACCCCCTCTCAAGTTCGTGGCACAGCCAAAGTCCCCAGGAAAAGGGCCGCTAGGTGCTCCTCTTGGTGTGGATCAGGAGGTCCCGCTGCAAGCCTGCGTCGAGAGCCGTGGCCGACTTCCCCGGCGGGAGGTCCGTCAGGAGGGTGAGCTTGTTGAAGACGCCGCGGCCGAAGTAGTCGGCCACCACCGAGAAGCTGTCGTTGGAGCACTTCAGCTGGAGGAGGAGCCAGAGGACAAAACAGATGAGATGATTTCAAGAAAAATCATTCCGCTCGTTCTGAAATCATACCGGTCACTCCAAACGCCAGACAAGATGCGCCCACCTGGTGCTGGAAGTGGTCGTGCAGGTCCCGCCTCTGCTCCTGGGCGCGGATCATGTCCATGACCTTGCGGTTCTCCGGGAGGCAGGTGGGGCACTCGGAGCCGCTCTCGGAGTAGCTCTCGAAGCAGTGCTGGTGGAAGGAGTGGCCGCAGAGGAAGTGCACCGAGGGCAGCTCCAGGGCGCTGGTGCAGATGCTGCACTTGGTCTTCTGGAAGATCTTGGGGCTGCGGGAAGGAGGGAGGGAAGGAAGGAAGGAAGGAAGGAGAGAGGGGAATGCATGGGCAGGGCCTCCGACCATCGAGCCGAGGCCGCTAGACTCCCATCCCTCCTCAAAGGTGGGACGGAGCAATACGTAAAGCACTCTTCTTCAAGTGTGGGTCCCAGTCCCAAATAGGGTTCCCTTAACTCAATGAAAAATTTTGTGAGTTTTTTGGGCTGTATGACCGTGTTCCAGAAGCATTCTCTCCTGACCTTTCTCCCACATCTATGGCAGGCATCCACAGAGGTTGTGAGATACCTCATAACCTCTGAGGATGCCTGCCGTAGATGTGGGAGAAACATCAGGAAAGAATGCTTCTGGAACACGGCCACACAGCCTGGAAAACTCACAGCAACCCAGTGATTCCGGCCATGAAAGCTTTTGAGAATACAACTTTGTGAAGTATGGGGAGGGGAATCGAGCAGGTCTTACAGCTCCGGAGCTGAAAATTGTGGCAACAGGAACAGATTCTGAACACAATCCATTTACACACACCCCTTAGCAACAATGTACAGGGTTTATAGCAGACTCTGCAGAAAATCCTCAGTTGTACTCCAAAAAAAGAGAGGAAAATCTGCATGTTTAGCAAGCATTGGAAATGTTGACTTATTTTCAGTAAATGTCGTTTTTATACCTGGTTTTCAATTCCTCGATCTCCTTGCGGATCCGCTTGGTCTCCTCCCGGTACTTGTGGATCCTCTGCTCGTCCTGCTCAATCTGGCGGCTCTGCCTCTGGAGCTTGCTGACCAGATAGTCCTTGATGACCGACAGGGTGGCCGTGGAGTTGTGGGCCAGGGTCTGTACCACTGGAAGAAGAAGAGGAGGAGGAAGCCAAAAAGGTGGTTTGGAACCTCTTGAAAGGCTGTGGAGTACTTGAAACAAGGCTACAGGCAGTCCCCAAGTTACAAACATCCGACTAGTTACAGGGTTGTTGTATGTTTTCTGGGCTGTATGGCCATATTCCTAGTTAAGAAAGGGGCTGAGACAACAGGGAGTGAAAGGAATCTACCCCCAGAAGGGAAATCAAACAGGTTTCCCTTGTAGAGACGCCCAAGTGTCCTCTTGCAGGAGAGGCAGCATTCCTCGGCCTGCCCCCTTCCCCCGTTGTGCTCCCCCGTCCCCAAAAGGCTCTCACCCAGCAGAGGCGGCATCAGGTTCTTGGTCTCGATGTGCTTGAGCACGGCCGCGATGTACTCCTTGCAGTCCTCCTCCTTGTGGGCGAAGTAGCCCAGGGCCTGTTCCCACAGGCAGGCCTCCTGGTCGCCATACTGCTCGCAGACCTCCACCACCTTCCGGTACTGCTCGTTCTGCATGTGGTAGTGCATGATCTGCTGGAAGCTGGGGAGCAAAGGGGGAGAACGGCAGCCCAGGTGAGTCGACAACGTTAATAAATCACAGAACTGGAAAGAAACATAAAGGCTATCTAGATCAGGTGTGGTCAAACTTTGGCTCTTCTTCCAAATGTTTTGGACTTCAACTCCATACTGGCTGTTAGGAATTATGGGAGTTGGGGTCCACACCTGGTCTAGACCAACTCTCTTCTGCCATAGAAAAAATATACAGCTAAGGCAACCACTCCATTGCTATTTAAATCCTCTCAACTATGATGATCCACCGCCTTCCACTAGCACAGCCATATAGTCAAGAAGCTGTCCTTTAAGCGGAGCCTCTTTTCTTGAAATCTGTTTTTTTAGTTTTCAACCTACTTGGCAATCTCTCCAGATCATTCTGAATTTTGACCCCATTCTCATGGCTATTTGGTGTCCTCTGCAGATCTGAGAAGCAGGCCCTTTGCAGCAATAGCAGCAGCAGCATCCTAATTGTTTGCACTCAGACCTACAGCAGCTCCCTCCCCATCCTGGGAACCTCCCGGCTGACCCTCTTCCCTCCCTCTCTTCAGACACAAGAGCCAGGGCCATCGCCCCATCCGCACGCACAGCTTGCCCTGTTCGTAGAGGTACAGGATGCCGTCCTTGAAGTTGTGCATCTGGCACAGGACCAAAGCCTTGTCGAAGACGCTCTGGAACTTCCCGCTCTTCAGCAAGGAAATGGCTTCGTTGTGGAGCTTCTCTTTGGCCTGCGAGGAAAAGGCAAGAGGACGTGAAGGATCCAAGTCAGGAACAAAAGAGAGGGAGAAGGCCCGAGATGAAGGAGCAGGCTGTGGGACGCCCAACTGGATCTACAAACCCACTTGCGGTGTTGTTGCCCATGGAAGCCAGCTGGAGCTCTCTCCTGGGTGAAGGGGGAAAGCCGGGCTACCTACCTGCGGATCCTGCTCGTGGGCCCAGTTCTGGAGGCGCAGCTCCAGGAGGGTATCGTAGACGCCTTGCGGAGAGTTGGGCAGCACCTCCGACATGTGCTCCAGGAAGGCCTTGAGCTCCCGGGAATTGTTGGCAAAGATGGGAATGAACTCGTCCGGGTTGGCCTAGACCCCAGAAAAGAAAGGCAGGCAGGGTCTCAAGCACCTACTGACCTATGATGATGTGCTATTCACCATGTTGTGCCCGCCTCGAGCAACAAGAGTGGTGGGAAAGAAGTATTATTATCATCATCATTACTAATACTAATAGTAGTCCTCTTTGCACAGCCACCTGGCACCCAGAATGCCCCTGAACACCTTCTGCCCTGAATAGAACAGAATAACTATATTGTCATTGCTGTTAATCTGATGTTCATCATCTCCCCTCCAACAATTTAGTCAAATTTTAGAGATTTTTAATGCATTTTTATTTATTTATTTTTATTTATTTCCAACATTTGTATCCCGCCCTTCTCACCTGAAGGGACTCAGGGTGGCTTACAATAATGGCAGCAATTCGATGCCCACACAAAAACAATATCAAACAATACATAAAATCAATTAAAACTATTAAATACAATAAAAATTACAATATATAAATTTAAAAATTTTAAGGACTCCATATGTTTGTAAGTACAGTAGTCTCACTTATCCAACATAAATGGGCCGGCAGAATGTTGGATAAGCGAATATGTTGGATAATAAGGAGGGATTAAGGAAAAGCCTATTAAACATCAAATTAGGTTATGATTTTACAAATTAAGCACCAAAACATCATGTTATACAACAAATTTGACAGAAAAAGTAGTTCAATACGCAGTAAGGCTATGTAGTAATTACTGTATTTACGAATTTAGCGCCAAAATATCACGATGTATTGAAAACATTGACTACAAAAATGCGTTGGATAATCCAGAACGTTGGATACGCAAGTGTTGGATAAGTGAGACTCTACTGTATGTGGATTATGTTATGTCTAGTTTATTAAGTTGTTAATAATTTTGTTGAGTTTTATGATTTGTTTATATATTTTACTGTTGGCATTTAATGTTTGCCATTGTGTATATTTTGTTGTAAGCCATCCTGAATCCCCTTGGGGAGATAGGACAGGCTATAAATAAAGTTTCAAAATAAATCGTTTCATTGTACGTCGTACAATATTAAATGCCATCCCCAATCACATTATATATGTAGAAATTACAAAACAAAGCACCCATCCTTCCATATTCTAATCACAACTGCACGACCCTTAATGCCACATTACTGTGAAACCACAGAGGCTGCACCTACCTTCCGCCCTTCCATCCCTCCAGGGCCCTCTCGGTCTCCCGCCGGCCGGTAGTCGGTGCACAGGACTTTGAGCAGCTCCGTGGTCTCATGCGGGACGTGGTGCATAAGGATCTTGCCATAGCGCTTCATGTTGCTCTCGGCCTGCTCAAAGGGCAGCCTGCCGATGTAGCGCAGGGCCTCCTGGTAGTTCTGCCGGGCAGAGAAGGAGGAGAAACCCTCATTTATGACAAAACAGGATGAGCAAACATCAGAAGCCCCTAATCTGGGGTCCAAGTAGATTTAGAACAGAACAAGGCAGCCCCAGCTTCCCTCCAAGACAGGAAGAAGCATAAAGAGGGGGGCTGCCTGAACAGCTAGAGGCACAAGAAGGCCTCACCTTGATATCCTCCAGCTGGATCTTGAGGTACCACTCGTGGTGTGAATGCTTCTCGGCTAAGTAAACCGCATGGGAGTAGCAGCCGGCCTGGCGCAGGACCTTGATGGCCGTCTCCACGTCAAAGTGCACCTCACTCTCACTCGTCTGCGTGAGAAATGTGTTGCGCAAGGCCCTGAATTATGCACCCAGCCCTGGAATGGGAAGACTCTCTGCAAAGCAGGCTAACCCAGACCTACACATGGCCCTCCTCTGCTTGCATGACTGGAGGAGAATGAGAACAAGACCCAAACAATATAGGGAAAGGGGAGCACATCTGCCTCTCCTGACACAACGCTCCCGTTGGAAGATAAGGCTAAGTATTTCTGCATTCCTTCCTCTGAAAAAGAGTCTGCAGTGCCTGGTACCCATTGGTGTCTCCCATTCAAATACAGAATAGGGTTATCTTTGCTTAATTCCCAAGTTCAGATGACATATAATGCATTTATACCTCCTCTAATTGGTTTTTATTAGTATCAATATTTACTATATTTCTACCTCACCTTTCTCCCCAGAGACTCAAGGAAGCTAACAAACATAACACACTAAAAATTAAAATATTTGTGAGTGGATACAAAAATTAAAATACAGTGAAAATGTAAGAAATGCCATTAAATTTACATTCAAAGCCTACCTCCCCTTCCCAAACGTACAGCAGGGCATTCAATTAATTCTGTCTCTAAATCAAAATTGTCACAGGGGACCACCTCCCTGACCCATTGCCCTTTCGGCGGCACCTTGATGAACTCCTCCAGCTTGGAGATGTCCTTCAGCTTGGTGTAGCAGTTCAGCAGCAGCGTGGTGTGGTCAGCGTTGGCTAGAGCCTGGAGGTGCAGCGTCTGCAAGTAGGCCGTCAGGTTGTGGATCCGCTGCGCGTCCAGGAACTTGCGGATCACATAGGATGGCTCTAGCTTCCCAATGGTGCTGAAGAGGAAAGGGGCTGGTCAGGGCTCTCTTTACAGCCATGCAAGAGGACGACACAGGGGGAAAGTATACACAATCCCCCCATCTCATCTATAAATCACACATCCTGGCAAAATATAGTATCCTGAGATACCTAAAACTGATGTGCAACGAGAGCCTAAGTATTAAAGTTCTGACTTGTTTTTACCTCATGAAATATGGCAGTAAGAAGAAGACCTGCAAATCTGGACTTTTCTAGACAAGTTTAACTATTTATTTAATTTATTTCTTTATTTACTACATTGATATCCCACTCTTCTCACCCTGAAAGGGACTCAGAGCGGCTTACAAATAATACGTACATACAATGTATTATATTATTAGCATAGCACAATATTAGCATTATATATCACTATATTGTACTATACCACTATACTGTAGCATTATTAGTAACATTACATGTAATATAAGATACACAATTAATATTATTATATTGTATTATTAGTGTCATATTGTATCACAGTATAACATCAATATGCGTATATACAATATATTATTTATTATTGTATATTACATTGCACACAATATAAAATATTCTACTATCCTGGCATATCAAAAATAGCAAAAACACCATCCAAATGAACATTCTACTGTGTTCAGAATTGTTAGCGACTGCATTGTTGTTTCTTTGGACAGCAGTCTGTTTCCTATAGGCAAGGGACTAAAGGTATAGAATATAACAATATTAAGATGTTGGTCTTTGAAAACCAAACTGATGTGAGAAGAGAATTAAAGTGCAAAGTCTACCACCACCGCCCCTCCAAATTATGTTGTTGTGCCTACCGGATGTACTGCTGAATGGCGCCATCGTGGTTGCCCTTGTTGTACAGGTGGTCTCCATACTGGCGGAAGATCTCGGACAAGCCGTCACTGTCCAGGTGGTGACTCCTGGCCAAGTTAATGGCCATTTCAAAGAGGTTCTTCTTGAAGAGCATCTGTTAGGAAAGAGGCAATAGATTGTGATGAGGTTAATGTAAGGATCCAGTATCCTTGGACCACCACCAGGTCATGCTAAGCATTAACCAAATCAGGCTCCCTCGCAAACCAAGCAGGCAACGCACTCTCCCCCATCTCTACCACAGAGCCCTTCACTTCCCTGGCCCCAACCAACCACCCGCAGCAGAGTAAACGGGGCTCCCTTGCCTCCAGCTTGGTCTGGGTGTCTTTCTCCTGCAGCACATGGAGTTTCCCATCCCTGGTCAGCACATACAGGCAGCCCCATTCCGCCAGGACATCCACCACATCATCGAAGACGGAGCTGTACGCAATGAACTTGTTGCCCAAGTCATAGATGTTCAGGATTTGTTTGTCGGAATTTTGTGCGTCGCTCCCAGCAAAATCAGACCTGGAACACGGAACAGCAAGAGGGATTTGTACAAACTCTACCAGGCATTGAGCTCTGAAAGGAACCTGCAAAACTAAGCTGGAACTGATGCTACTAATGCATGTAACCTTCAACTGCTATGGTTCCAAATGACAATCCTGGATTGGTAATTTGGGGAGGCAGATAAAACAGTCTACTAGAGAGCTTTAGTAATATAGTTCTGTTCTATACAATCCTAAGTACTTCACCAGCTACAAATTCCAGCATTCCACTGGATGGAGCAAGGGCAGTTAAAGTGCTATCAACTTAGGATCAAGTCAGGAGATGCTATTAATACAAATAGCTACTAATTCGAAAAACTAAGAATACATTTTCACTGGTTTTAAGAGTATTGCTGTTAATGTTTAATTCCACTGTGATGCTTGTATATTTTTAGGTTTTAAATTGTATTGTATTGGTTTTGAAAGAGTTATAGCTTTCACATGAGAATGAGGATGAAAGTGTGACTGTGCCTTACTTCGGAGAGGTCTTCCGGTCCTTGGACACGATGACAAGGAAGCCTCGATACCAGTGGGCAATCAGCTTCTGGCCCTCGAAGGCAAAGCAGGGCCCCCGCTCATCCGGCTGGTACAAGTATACGCATTCATCTCCGGCCACAATGAACTGGAGGTCCTGGGAGAGGTCGCTGAGTGTGGAGCAGCGCAGGCCACAGCCACGCGTGTCCAGCTCCAGCTGCGGGTAGTCCTTCACGGAGAGGGTGTAACACTGCAAAGCCACAAGGGAGGGAAAGGCAGCAGTGAAGCTCCGGAGCTGGTCGACCTGCTCCATTCCCCTCTCCATGCTCCACCAAACGCCTCACCTGGATGTTCTCGGTGGTGGCGACAAACAGGTGGGTTGTTTTGCCAGACTGGCGAAAGGCGAGGCCTGTCACTGGGAAACTCCCCTCGTGAAGTATCTGAGTCTTGCTGTGCCGGTCTCTCGTGATGTCGCCTTTTGTGAGCACAACGCTGCCATCAGCAAAGCCTAAGGCAGAGAAGAATAAGAATGCTATGCTTCACGTAACATTTCGAGACAAGAGAGTAAACCGACCCAGCTGAGAGTTAAACTACATCAACACATCAAATATAAATTGGAGCCCAGATTATATTTTATTGGGAATGACCAATAAACAAACAAAATATTTAAAATATAAAGTATTGCGCTACATCAGGCCTCGGCAAACTTGGGCCCTCCAGTGTTTTGGACCTCAACTCCCACAATTATTAACAGCTGGCATTTTGCCTCCACTTACCGATAGCCATGAAGTTGAGATTCTCATGGACAGTGAGGCAGGACACAACCGTGGGCTTGTTGCCAGGAATAGCGGGGAAAATCCGAGTGCAGAGAGGATTCCCGCCATCACGTTTCTCAAGGTTCCAGACTTTGACCTAGAAATCACGACAGTCTGATGATCAGGGAAGCCACACTAGGGAGAAATATCTGGTTTTACCTAGAGATTTAAATGCGACGGTGCACAAAATATATATCTTTTCACTCTTTCAAGGGATATCTAGACTTTGGATCGCAAGGGCTGCAGATACATGCTTGAGGTTACCTTCAGATGAAAAAACCACGGCAAGGCAAAATGCTCAGTTAATAAAGTGAAAGCGAATAAGGAAAATGAAAGGCTTCGGCAGGCCAACTGAGTCAGGTTGGCCTTCTCTTGGTTGATCACAATGAAGCCTACTACACACGTGTTTTTCCATATTCTTAGACATCTTATTAGCTTGTTAAATACAATATAATCAGGCATGGGCAAACTTGGGCCCTCCGGGTGTTTTGGACTTCAACTCCCACCATTCCTAGCAGCCTACCGGCTGCTAGGAATGGTGGGAGTTGAAGTCCAAAACACCCGGAGGGCCCAAGTTTGCCCATGCCTGCCATAAGAGGTCTCTTTCCCTGTCCCTAAACACATAAAGCTTTTCAAGTTAGACGCCTCCCCTCCAACTCACCAAAGGGTTGATGCCTTCCTCGTCCTCCCCCACAGAAGCCAGGATGCTGTGCTGCTTCAGCTGGAAGAGGTGCGTCACCCGCAGTTTATAGGCCTGGAAGCTGCTGAGCTCCAGGGAGCGGGGCAGGAACCAGATCACCCCTTCCATATGTGGGAGATCTCCGTTAAGGACACAACATAATAATAATATAATATTAATTTTATTTTTATACCCCGCCCCATCTCCCTGAAGGCACTCGGGGTGGCTTACATGGGGCCAAGCCCAGGTCACAAACAATATAAAAACATAACAATAAAACAATCAATCAACAATAAAACAAGCCATACGTCAAGATACAATAAATATACTATGATAAAATCCTGGGTCGGCTCTAAAAAAAGAACTGGGCCAAAAAAGTGCAATTAGTGTCAGATTCAATCAGGGTGAGGTAGATCCCAGAACTATTGTCCCGTTAAAGTGCTGGCAAAGGCATACACTATGGCCTGCTAAAGGAACAAGGTATAATAAATAAGATAGGCAACAGGTCAATCCGTTACTATGGAGATCAGTCACCAAAGGCCTGTTGGAAGAGCCAAGTTTTCAGGCTCTTCAGGCCAAGTATTCAGGCTCTTTTCAGTCTCCAAATAGGCCAAAAAGCCCTGCTTGTGCTTTTTTATCAAAACAAATCTACGTTTTTTAGAGTTATTACATCAAGCTGAACAAGTTAAGGTAGTAGGGATGCAGGACACATGCATTATTCTATTTATTTATTTATTTCCAATATTTATATCCTGCCCTTCTCACCCGAAGGGGCTCAGGGCGGATTACAACACTGGCACAATTAGATGCCTATACAAAATCAATCAACAATACAGTAGAGTCTCACTTATCCAACATAAACGGGCCAGCAGAAGCTTGGATAAGCGAATATCTTGTATAATAAGGAGGGATTAAGGAAATGCCTATTAAACATCAAATTAGGTTATGATTTTACAAATTAAGCACCAAAACATCATGTTATACAACAAATTTGACAGAAAAAGTAGTTCAATACGCAGTAATGTTATGTTGTAATTACTGTGTTTATGAATTTAGCACCAAAATGTCACGATACATTGACTACAAAAATGGCTTGGATAATCCAGAGGCTTGGATAAGCGAGGCTTGGATTAGTGAGACTCTACTGTATTTATTTCCAATATTTATATCCTGCCCTTTTCACCCGAAGGGACTCAGGGTGGCTTACAACCCTGGCATAATTAGATGCCTATACAAAATCAATCAACAATACATAAAATCTGTTCAAACAATTAAAATACAATATAAAATTACAGTATATAATTTTTAAAAATACATATGCTCAGATCCATTCATCCGAAAACCTCGTGCCCTATCCATAGGTCAGTCTGTGTCATTCTTATCGTTTATTCGTTAAAAGCCTTTGGGAAGAACATATCTGATGTCATCATACTTCTAGACTACTTCACCATATACAAAAGATAACTAGAGCAGTGCTCATCTCACTCAGGCCTGAAATCTTTATTCTGCAGTACTCCCATGCCATTAGTTTTAATAATAATAGCATTTTAAAGAAAACCAAGCAACCTGTGGTGCTTAGAAAATTAAATCATGGATGAGCGCAGTTTTAAAACTTTAACCAGATTTCAATGGCTTCTCTGTTGAGTCTGACAAGGGCCAGCTAACACCTCCCAACAGAGGATTTCCCCAGGCAGGAAGCAGCCAGGCCTTGAAACTGCCGGGCTAAGGATATCCCCGAAGACGAGGCTCCCCCTCCCGGCGTCGCAGGCGGAGATGCCCGGCGGGAGGAGGAGCGGCCTTCCCTCGGCGTCGGCGGCCAGCGTCTCCCGGTCGAAGAAGGCGAAGCGCCGCCACTGCAGGTACGCCGCCATCTTGGCCGGAGAGAAACAAAACACAGCCACTTCCGGCCCGGCGGCGCGTCACTTCCGCTCAAGACGAAGCGTTGTAGTTCGCTCTGACACGCCCCCTTTCCTCGTGCGGAGACGGGAGAGAAGATCCCGCCCACTGCTTGCGGCCAGCCAATGGCGTGCCCGCAGCTGCCGGCAACCTGGGACGTGGCCCAATGGCGGGTAAGGGAAGGCGGGGCTTTCTCCGGGCGGGCCAATGAGCGGGCGCCGCGTCCTTGAGGCTTTTCCGCCGGTCGGGAGAACATAGGGGAGCTTCTCTGTGGATCCGAGCGGGAAGAAGGAGGCCGAGGAAGGGAAGAAGGAAGGCTCCGGGATGAGGCTCCTACTGCTGCTGCTGGCCCTGCTGCTTCTAGCGGGCCTTTCCGGTCAGTCTGGGGGGTCCCCGGCCTGGAGGGAGCGCTTCCGGGTTAAAATCCCACATTCTCTGCTTTGAACCGGATTATATGGCAGTGTGGACTCAGATAACCCGGTTCAAAGCAGATCTCGTGAATGGTCTGCCTTGATATTCGTGATTATATAGCTGTGTAGAAGGGCCCTGAATGAATCCCCTTTGACACTTGCCATTTCAAGTCCAGATTATCTGCTTTGAACCAGATTATATCTCTGTGTGGACTCATGCAATCTGGTTCAAAGCAAATAATGTGGATTATCGCCCTTGATATTCTGGGTTATATGGCTGTGTGGAAAGGCCCTCATAGAATCCATTTCAAAGCACATAATGTGGATGATCTGCCTTGATAATCTGGATTATATGGCAGTGTGGACTCAGATAACC
Source organism: Anolis carolinensis (assembly GCF_035594765.1). Lineage (NCBI taxonomy): Eukaryota > Metazoa > Chordata > Lepidosauria > Squamata > Anolidae > Anolis > Anolis carolinensis. The sequence goes on from NW_026943819.1 coordinate 1,215,031, forward strand.
AGGTTCAAAGCAGATCTTGTGAATAGTCTACCTTGATATTCGGGATTATATAGCTGTGTAGAAGGGCCCTGAATGAATCCCCTTTGACACTTGCCATTTAAAATCGAGATTATCTGTTTTGAACCAGATTATATCACTGTGTGGACTCATATAATCCATTTCAAAGCACATAATGTGGATGATCTGCCTTGATAATCTGGATTATATGGCAGTGTAGAAGGGGCCCATCTCTAAAAGCCACATTATTTGTAGCATAGAATCACATTGGCCTTATTCGCCGTCACATCACACTCCTGAGGCTGGATCCTCACTGCTTTATATCCCAGGATCTGATTGCAGATTATCTGGCAGTGTAGACTCCTACAACCTGTTCCCATGCTGATGTGGCCTGGCCTCCCGACACGTGTGGCCTTGTGGAGCTCTTATCTTTCATATCTATTGCTGCGCATGTTGAGGAAGTGTCACTGCATTGTGCAAGGAATGCTCTACCCGCTGTTGTCATGGAGCGGCACAATGATTTTAACTTTGCATTTGAAAGAACCTTGAAGGCATTTTCCACCTTTTGAGAAGCCACATGTTCAGAAGCAAGAGCACCAAGGCTTTCCCTTAACAGTGCAAGGCCCTTCTGGAATGCTTAATGTCTGGAACGTGACATATTGTATATTCTCAATTGGTTGTCCGTCTTTTTCTGAGTTCTTGAAACCCATTATTGGAATGAGAGGGTTGCTCCGTGACGTCACGTAATGCCGAGATGCTTCTGACACATTTAACTCCGTGCTTCTGTCCTACAGATTCCCTGGCGGTGATGTCAGTGGACTTGGGCAGTGAATCTATGAAGATCGCCATCGTCAAGCCTGGGGTGCCCATGGAGATTGTCTTAAACAAGTGAGTGGGCCTGCAGCAACGCTGTCTTGGAACCTGGTGCATCTTAATTAATTGTACCAGGGAATGCACTTAATTGAGATGGGAAAAATGGAAGAGATTCGAGACATGAACGAATTAACTTTTTTATTAAAAGTACATAGGGGTCAGTCAATAAAAAAGACAGACTGGACTTTATATAGAGAATATGTGAACAATCAGTAAGAAACAAGCCTTAAAATTGAAGACTCAGATAGACAATAATAGAGCAACCAGGACTATAAAAATTAAAAATAAATAAATTCAAGGTCCCGCGAAGGAAGGATGAAAGACTAAATAGTGTCTATCCCCGCATTTTGTGTGAGTGTGGGGGTGTTTTTTTCTTCTCTTTTCTCTTTTTGTTTCCTTTCCCCTTCACCTCCATTTACCCTGGATCCGATTTTGCCCCTCCCCCATTTTATGTATAATATATTATGTATAATGTCTTGTTTGTGGAAAACTTCAATAAAAATTACTTTAAAAAATTGAGATGGGAATTCACAGCAGAGTGGTAGAGATAGGGCTTTTAACACCGATGGAGCAACCAAGCACCAATTGCACCATCTGATTCCTAACCATCTCAATTCCTAATTCACTGCGCTGCCAGAGACAACATCAGCTTGCCGTCCTGAAGCTTCATCCATCTCCTCAGACTCTGTAGTCTCACTCAAGACGAAGTGGGGATGGCGCAGAGACGGGGATCCCTGCCCAGCCTGGAAGATGTGGGTTGCAAATGTGAAAGGAAGGCTTTTCAGTGCCCTTTCCTTTTCCCTTCAGGGAATCTCGGAGGAAAACCCCGGTGGCTGTGACGCTGAAGGAGAACGAGCGCCTCTTTGGAGACAGCGCTGTGGGAATGGTAAGCCCCAGGAGTCGCCCACAGTTCAGGCTTTGTGTTATTGTTGTTATTATTGTCGTGTTTATTTATACTCTCCACAAGGAGATGCAAAGTTGGGGTGATTCTAGGGAAGGGGCTATGCAGTAAGGTTTTTATTTTTCCATAGGGCATCAAGAACCCAAAGGTGGCCTTCCGGTACTTCCAGGACTTGCTGGGCAAACGCATGGATAACCCCCAGGTGGTCCTTTTCCAGTCACGGTTCCCAGAGCATGAGCTGGTAAAGGATGCGAGGAGGGAGACTGTCACCTTTCACCTGTCAAAGTGAGTGGCCAGTTTGGGGCTGACCAGGTGTTTTCCCAGAGATAGATACTTTAAGGTGCCTTAAGCATAGGGAACCAGAAAAGGCTTGTTTCGTTTCAATAAATTCCGGTCAGTAGCACTTAACCGAGCTCTAGCTTTTTATATGATTAGTGTTATAGTTCTCTATTGTTTTAACCTTGTGTCTGGTAAAGAACGGTATACAGTTTAAAAAAGTGTAGGAATGTATTGTTGAAGGCTGTCAGGGCCAGAATAACTGGGGCGTGGTGTGGTTTCTGGGCTGTATGGCTGTGTTCTAGCAGCATTTTCTCCTGTGACTGGCAACTTTAGATCCTCAGATTCCCACACCAGTATAGGAATGCATGAAATGTTGCTCTCAAGAACGTTCTTGGGGCTTTCACAACACACACACAGGCTGTCACTAAAGCATTTCCAGTTTACTTAATGGTGCCTTTCACAGGATGTTTTCCCTCTGTGTCCTCCTTGTAGAACAATGCAGTATTCTCCAGAAGAGATCCTGGGCATGGTCCTGAACTACTCTCGGGCACTGGCTGAAGAGTTTGCAGGTTGGAAGTGGCTCTGCCTGTGTGTCAAAGGGCAGCCATTGCTTTTGTCTCCTGGGTGTGGGCATTAGCAAGAGGGTGACTGAGGGAGTGGGTCACAAATGTGCTGAGCCCTCCTCCCCCCCCCCCCCAAAAGACACGCGAAAGACCTCAAGCGCTAACGGACTCCCCTCCCCATTATGCAGAGCAGCCCATCAAGGACGCCGTCATCACCGTCCCGGCCTTCTTCAACCAGGCCGAGAGGAGAGCCGTCCTCCATGCTGCAAAGATGGCCAACCTCAAGGTCTTGCAGCTCATCAATGACAACACTGCAGTGGCCCTGAACTATGGCGTCTTCCGGAGGAAGGACATCAATGCAACCGCTCAGGTGGAAACAGGGCGCTGTGATGTGAGGGATGTTGAAGGCTTTGCCTGGAATTCAGGCTCATTTTGCTTTGGGAATCTGGCTTTTTGCAAAGCCAGGGGAATTTGGCGTTGTTGCCCTTTGCTGACCAAGTGAGACGAGGCTAGGTCTGATTCAGAGCAAAGCAGCTACGTGAGGACCCATAGATTCACTAAGCACTTTACATGACTGAGATTGATTATTGTTTTATACCTGTAGCTATTCCTGTATTTTACAGATTTTAGCCAGGGGGTTTTGTGGAGATATTTATTGCTCTATGTTATTGTTTCTATAATTTTTGTATTTGGTGTGTGCACCTTTGAGTGCCTTGTAAACCACCCCGAGTTGGTGGCAGGGTATAAATAAATATTTATTATTATATTATTCTATTATTTTTAAACCTGAAGTGAAGATGGAGCTGATCTAAAAAAAAATCCCAATGCAACTCCATCCCTGCTTTATTTAATAAGTGGTTCTTTGTTGATTTGCAGAACATAATGTTCTATGACATGGGAGCAAGCAGCACGGTGTCCACCATTGTGACCTACCAAACTGTGAAGAGCAAGGAATCGGGGACCCAGCCTCAGTTGCAGATCCGAGGGGTTGGGTAAGAGTTCTCTGCCTCCGTCCTGGGCTTACAGTTAGACTTCCATTGTCCGTTGTGTGAAGCATAATGTGCATTGAAACAGGGTTTGGGCTAAAAGGGAAACGCCACCAAGCCAGAGGTCGCTGCTGGGCTTCCTTGCCTTAACTCCAGCTTCTGTGACCTGTCTTTTTGTTTACCGCAGATTTGATCGCACACTGGGAGGCCTGGAGATGGAGCTGCGCCTTCGGGACCATCTGGCCAAACTCTTCAACGAACAGCATCCGTCGAAGGATGTCCGGAAAAACCTCAGAGCCATGGCCAAACTTCTGAAGGAAGCCAACCGCGTGAAAACGGTGCTAAGCGCCAATGCAGACCATATGGCCCAGGTCAGCTGGGCACACGGGAATGGGTTCGATGCATTGCAGCACATGGTTCTGAAGAGTCTGGAGAGGGGTGGAAGCCGTCTGCGATGGTTTTGTGATGGGGAAGGTTGTATGGGAAACTCTGTGAGACGGGATCCTTTTGGCTTCTCTCCCAGATCGAGGGCTTGTTAGACGACATTGACTTCAAGGCCAAGGTGACACGGCAGGAATTTGAGGATCTGTGCTCCGACTTGTTCCTGCGGGTGTCTGGGCCCGTGCAGCAGGCGCTAAGCAGCGCTGAGATGAGTCTGGTGAGTGCGGGATAGATGATGATGATGGTTCTAAGTTAAGGAAGTATGGCTGAGCCTCACCTTCTGATGCTCACACTGTGCATCGTTCTCCACTTCTCAGAGTGAAATTGACCAGGTGATCCTCGTTGGCGGTGCCACCCGTGTGCCCAAGGTGCAGGAGTTCCTGCTCAAAGCCGTCGGCAAGTAAGTCCCCGCCGCCTGGGCTCCACAGCCCTCCTCATGCCACTGCTGCAGCCCTTTTTTTCTGTCCAGAGCAAGAAGGTGCTTAAGCTCTCTTTCCAAACTCAGGGAGGAGCTGGGCAAGAACATCAATGCGGACGAAGCGGCTGCCATGGGCGCCGTCTACCAAGCAGCTGCCCTGAGCAAAGCCTTCAGGGTGAAGCCCTTCATTGTCCGGGACGCAGCGGTCTTCCCAATCCAGGTGAGTCTCTGTCAAGCGTGAGGGGAGCAGGATGTGATAAGGGCAGGGGTGGAGGTGACGCATCCCACCTTGGAGTTTCGTTGGAGCACCCAGACCTAACTGCCCAGCACGGCAACAAGGACCCTTTGCTTTCTGCTCCTCTGCCAAACCCTCAGGTTGAGTTCACTCGTGAGGTGGAAGAGGAGGACAAGCCCAAGAGCCTGAAGCACAACCGCCGGATCCTCTTCCAGCGCATGGCCCCTTACCCCCAGCGCAAGGTCATCACCTTCAACCGCTACACGGACGACTTTGAGTTCCACGTCAACTACGCAGACATGGGCTTCCTGAGTGAGCCCGACTTGCAGTGAGTGCCTTTGTGGGGTGCCCACACCCCCAAGACTTTTGGGGCGCCCTTTTTCTTCCCCTGCTCTGCATATAGCTCAGGTGAAGTGGCCTGCATAGACCGTAGGCAGGCATTTGGCTCATCCACCTTTCCTTTGGCCTTGCCAGGATCTTTGGCTCCTTGAACCTCACCCGGGTGAAACTGCGTGGCGTGGGCGAGAGCTTCAAGAAGCACGTGGATTACGAGTCCAAAGGCATCAAGGCCCATTTCAATATGGACGAGAGCGGCGTGCTGAGCCTCGATCGGGTGCGTGTTGCCTCCCTGCTTCACAGATCCTGTGGCGCGACTGGGCCTTTCCGGATGGGTCTCACTGTTTGCTTGCCTGTCATTTTCCAGGTGGAATCCGTCTTTGAGACCGTGGTGGAGGACAAGCCAGAGGAGGAATCCACATTGACAAGTAAGCCTTCCCAATGGCATCTGCCTCTTCTGCAAGGAAGCCTTGATCTAGTTCCCGGCATTGACTTTGAGGGGCAGAGAGTTGGGAAGAAGGCCAGTGCTCCCTATGTTCTGCCTCTTACCATTACAGCCAGGTCTCCTCCCCATTACTCAGTTGCAGTGTGGCATAGTACATTATTTTTCTCATGTGTGTGTGCGTGTATTACTACTAAAATTATAGTAAAAATATAATAACAATAAAGTAATAATTAATACTACCAATAAAATAATAATAAAATAAAAATAAATAATAGTGATAATAATAATGCTCTTTCTTACCCACCTCTCCTCTGGCATGTTTCATAAAAACTTACAGTAGGACAACTACATTACAATATATGTCTGTGGAAATGCACATATTCAAATACAGAGAACAGAGATTAAAATACAGTAGACACAGGACGTGACTTTAAAAAGTCATACTGTAGTTAAAATTGCATATGCTGAAGGATATTATTGTGACTGGACAGCTGTATTTTCAGCTACTGAGCAGGAAGGGCGAATGGTTCCCCTGCCTCCAAAATGAAGACCCCACTAAAGGGATGCGCCCAGTGTTCTCTGCACAAAGCCAAGGGCCAAGTTCCCTTTTGCCTCATGTGATAAGAAGGTTCAGGTGGCAGGACGGATGTGAACCTTTCTGATCCTGCCTTCCTTTTTTTCTTTCTTTCTTTCCTCCTCTTTGGGCAGAACTGGGGAACACCATCTCCAGCCTCTTTGGAGGAGGCAGCCCTGTGCCGGAAGCTGCCGAAAACCTAACGGAGACGGTACAGGTGAGGCCTGGCTGCAAAGGGGCAGACCCTTGAATTCAGTCCGACACAGCTTCCAACATGGGTCAGAAAGGAGGATTAATATAACAGTGAAAGGAACGGAGAAAGAGAAAACATTGCCAAGTCACCAGAGTTCCCTTTTTAACCATTCAGCCCAAAGACTCTCTTGGCTGGAAGCATAGAGAGCAAGCCTGGCACCAATAGGGGCCCTAGATGAGGTGAATGGCTTTGGGGCAGGCCCCTCTCTGCTTGCCTGCAGCCACTATTTGCTGTTTCTGTTCCTCCAGGAAGAAGAAGAGAGCCAAGCAGAGCCCGACAAGGAGGAGGGTCCGAAGGATGAGGCTGGGGCCGCTGCCGAGGAGGAGGATGGGAAGTATCCGCCAACGCCGCCCCCAACGCAGGAGGAGAAGGCTGGGGAGGAGGAGCCAGTGGCCACAGAACAGCCAGAGGAAAAGCCGGAAAAGCCAGACTCCCAGGTGAGTTAGCCCAATTCTTTGGGGTTTGGAGGAAGAATTATTTGAGGCTGTGGTCACTGTTGCCCATTTTTGGTCAAAAGATATTTAGCCACTTATGCTCCTATTTTTAATCAATTTTATACTAATTTATTATGCAATGTTTTTGGTACGAAATAAATCAATAAAACCTTCTGAAGCCCCATGTTGAGTCTTCGGGTCCAGAATCATAGACTTGAACCCTGAAAAGAGCTGCTGTTCTTATTAGGAGGCCCAAGAGAAGGCCGGAGAAGAGCCCACCAAGAGCCCCGAAGGCAGCAAAGCAGCCGTGGAGGAGGGGGAGGGGGAGGTGGTGAAGCCCAAGCCTCCCAAGAAGCAGAAGCTGGTGGAGGAGATCGCCGTGGAGCTGGACGTCAACGACGTGCCGGACCTGATGCCGGAGGAGCTGCAGGGCTCCATCAAGAAGTAGGTTTGGGAGGCTCTCCGGGGATTGGGTCTGCCGCCATTTGCATGGGGTGCTTTCGCTGTTGCTACGACGGATGTGACTCTGGGTGCTTCCTTTGATCCCAGGTTGGAAGAGCTGACGGAGAGGGACCTCAAGAAGCAGGAGAGGGAGAAGTCTGCCAACAGCCTTGAGGCCTTTGTCTTTGAGACCCAGGTAGGAGAGCGGCCCCGATGATACAAAGAGCCTGCAGGTGATACAAAGCTGGGAAGGGAAGGGGTTGAAGGGAATTCAGTTTGAGAGGAACGGCTCCCTCTTCCTCCCTCCCAGGACAAGCTCTATCAGGAGGAGTTCCAGTTTGTTTCCACAGAGGAGGAGAGAGAGGAGATCACCAAGAAGCTGAGTGAAGTTTCCAGCTGGATGGAAGAGGAGGGTTACACGGCCACAACTAAGGTTGGGATACTCATGCGAACCTTTCATGACAAGGGATGGTTAGGCACGGACAAGAGCGGCCTTGCCTTGTGAGAGAGGTCTGAAGCAGGGTCAGCCTTCTTGTCAGAACCATGGGAAAGTGAAGAGAGAGCTTCTTGCAATGTGACGCCAAATCGTTTTGATTCCTGTTCCCAGGAGCTGAAAGAGAGGCTCTCTGAGCTGAAGAAGCTTTGCCGGAGCCTCTTCTTCCGCGTGGAGGAGAGGAGGAAGTGGCCGGACCGCTTGGCCGCCTTGGAGAGCCTGCTCAACCATTCCAGCATCTTCCTCAAGTACGGACGAGAGAAGGGGCTTGTGAGGGGGCAGAGGGGAAGCTTTGGGTCAGGCATGGGCCAACTTGGGCCCTCCCTGCAGGTGTTTTGAACTCCCACCATTCCTCATAGCCTCAGGCCCCTTCCTTTTCCCTCTCAGCTGCTTCAGAAAATTTCAAACAAATACAGATTTTTTTAAAAAATGCAAAGAAGTAAATTCCAAAGATTTGAAAAGTTTGAAAGTGTTATTTACTATTTAATTACAGTAGAGTCTCACTTATCCAAGCTTCTGGATTAGCCAAGCCATTTTTGTAGTCAATGTTTTCAATATATCATGATATTTTGGTGCTAAATTCGTAAATACAGCAATTACAATATAACATTATTGCGTATTGAACTACTATTCCTGTCAAATTTGTTGTATAACATGATGTTTTGGCGCTTAATTTGTAAAATTATAACCTAATTTTCCTTAATCCCTCCTTATTATCCAAGATATTCGCTTATCCAAGCTTCTGCCGGCCCGTTTAGCTTGGATAAGTGAGACTCTACTGTACTTACTTTGAAAGGAGTTGTTATCTTAGCTATTTAAATGACTGAAATGAATTGCAATAATCATAATAATAATCTTTATTTATATCTTGCCACCATCTCCCAGAGGGACTTGGGGCAGCTCATAAAACACTCAAAGTGTGACACAAAATACAACAAGTGCAAAACAAAACATAGGCAAAGCAGTCAACACAACATCGTAAATTCACAGTACCAAGCAGGTCTTTGTCTCCCGCACACCAACCGCTCCGGCCAAAAGGTATGAATCTGAATCAGAGCCAGGCCTCATGCCTTTCTCCTGTTTTGCAGAGGAGCTCGCATGATCCCGGAGGTGGATCAAATCTTCACAGAGGTGGAGCTGACCACGTTGGAAAAGGCTATAAATGAAACAACGGTAAGGAAGGGATGCGGGGGACTCGGTTGGAAACATCCCTGTCGGAGTGAGGAATGGGCTCTAACACATTGCTTCCTTTGGCTCCCTTTCAGCTGTGGAAGAACACCACTCTGGCTGAACAGAACAAGTTGCCTCCCTCGGCGAAGCCCATCCTCCTCTCCAAAGACATTGAGCTGAAGATTGCCGCCCTGGATCGGGAGGTCCAGTACCTGCTCAACAAGGCCAAGTTTGCCAAGCCCAAGCCGCCGAAGAAGGAGAACGCCACAAAAACGGAGACAGGCAAGAACGCCACGGAGCGGCCTGAGGGCGAGAAGGTCATCCCTCCCAAGGAGGAGAAGCAGGAAGGTGAGTGAGGTTGGCAGGGAACCAAAATGATCCCCTTGGTCAAAATGTGTCTCCCTGTGGGTTTCTGTGGAAGCCTCCAGTCCCTACTTGACTCCAGAGAAGAACTCGGCTCAATCAGTAGACGGAAAGAGGGATGGGCAGCCTTCCTTGGGATCGATAGATAGGGAAACTGAGTCCTGTCCTGGAGATAGGAGAATGGGCAGTTGCAGGAGACTTCCTGTGGGTTTCTGCATGACCCTTAGTGCGAAAGGTTTATTTCTATTTATTTTGCTGGGGGTAGGGTTTGCGCTTTGGCCATTGTATATCTCCCACCAAACCCCATGTGGAATGTGGAGAATTTTTAATGCAGAAAGACATCTTGTTTGTAACCTCAAGTGGCCTTTTCTCCTCCAGATCAACCAGAGGATGCCAGCCCAGTCCAAGAGCCCCCCACGGAGGAGCCGGTGCAGCTGGAGGGGGAGTCGGGGCCAGGAACAGGTCAGAGAGCATCCCCAGATCACCCTGTTTATCTCCCCAGTTTTATATATATGTAAAAACGGCTGAGGGGGGAAAGGAAAGGGCCTGAGGCTGTTAGGAATGGAGGGAGTTGAGGTCCAAAGTTTGCCCATGCCTGTTGTAGTGTATGTGCTTATTTGTCTTCCTTCCTTCCTTCCTTCCTTTCTCTCAGGCCCGCAGATCGACAAAACGCCTGAACCAAGGGAAGATTCTCGAGCCAACGATGAATTATAACGGTTCCTCAACCCCCCTCCCACCACCCATCAATCAACTCCTATTTATTTACAGTTCACTTGGTGGTTTCAAAAACAGACCTAGTTCATGGCACAGACTGACAGCAAGAGTTGTACTCTTCTCCCCGCCCAAAAAAAAAGGCCTCCCTCCTGTTTGGAATGTCCTTTCTGTTGGTGTTGGTGTGCGGTCTGTCTCTTCACTGCCTTGTTTTGGTCTGGTTTTCGGCCGACGGGAAGCCCATACTCACTCTCTCTTGAGCTGCCACGCCTCAAACAAACCCCAAAACCTTTCCGGCAAATGGCATACAGCTCCGACGCTCTGGGCTTTGTCTTCGCCTCCCGCTGCGCAAGGAACAGATTGGAATACAACCTCATTGCTCTGTAATCAAAACGGTTGGAACGGGAGGGCCCTAAAAGCAGTAGCCAGCGCTCAAAAAGGGAAAGCAAAGCCCTTCGAGAGAATCGTGAGAGGGACGCCATGCATCTACAACCAGGAGATGGTTGTAGGGATGAAGCGGGGAGTGAGGCTCCCATGAAATATCCCAGCTCCAGCTTAATGTCATTGGCACAACTTGCCCAAGTTGGATCCCAGTTTCAGATGATATGATCGAAGAGGAGGCCAAAATAGAGCTTGAAATTCCATCCCCAGATACATAATTTTTTCCCTTTATGTGTTGCATTGACTCCTTAGGTTTGTAGTTTCCTCTTTTCTGGCAGCACTGGGCTTTGTTTGTTACGGTTGGCACGTTGTTGTGCTTCTGATCTCTCGGAATCGTTTGCAAAGTGTGCTGACGCGTGTGTTTCCGTGTTTATCTCGTGTTTGATTCCCTTCCCCGGGTGATTACGTAGCCTGGAAGTGGGGGACCGTTTGGGTTGCTTTTTGGCTTGTGAAGCAAGACATCCGGGCGCTTCGGTTTCCAGTCGCTTCGGTTGTCCGTCGGCATAAAGTGGAGGCAAAACCTCTTTATTTCCCCCCAAAAATGAAGCTCTTGAAATACCAGTCTTGTTTCATTCTCTTTAATATTTTGCAAGGTTTCGTGGAAACTTTGCCACAGAGTACAGTACATTATCTGTTAGTAATGCACAAGTTGCGCATTACCCTTCATTCCACTATGTTTTTTTTATTTTCTTGCGCAGGGCTTGGGGAGTTTAGCTTGCCTTTTTTCCTGGGTTTTCTGTGTCGGCAGACAGGCCTCGATCTCTCTTAAATGCGCATCAGACGCTTGCCTTTTTGCGTACAAACGGGATTGCTTGCTAATTTAGAAATAAAACCTCACTGTTTGGGCGGAAGGTGCATTCTACTGTGAGACAAGAGTGGGCATGGTCCGAATTCGGTCCTCCAGGTGTTTTGGACTGCAACTCCCACCATTCCTAACAGCCTCAGGCCCTTTCCTTTTCCCTCTCAGCCGCTTAAGCGTCCCAACACACGGGGATGCTGGATCTCGTGCTTCTCCCCCATAGTGGCTCCCACATGTGTCTCCTATCAAGGGGCCTGAGGCTGTTAGGAATGCTGGGAGTTGCAGTCCAAAACACCCGGAAGAAAGGCCGAAGTTGGCCCATGCGTGGCCTTAGAGGAAGCGCCTGAATGTGAAATCTTTGCTTTCTTGTCCGGCGTGTGTCTTGTGCTGTGCGGTCATTCTTCTTGTCCGTTCCTCGGTTTTTTTCCTGGAAGTCTTTCGAATGAATCGGGTCCCCCACGGAAAGAAATAAGGCCTCCGTTTGCCACATTGGCACTTGGTCCGGAGGCGTTGGGTTCCGCGCCGACGTTCCTTCCTTGCCGGGTTCCGTTCGCTCTCGTTGCAGAAGGATGAAAAGGGACGGGTCCGGGGTCGCCCGAACGTTGGAATGTCCTCGCTCCTCTGGAAGACGCGGTTTCAATTAAACGGATTTGCTTTTTCTACACACCTTGGCTGCCTTGTTATTTTCTTTTCATAATAATCATACAGTAGAGTCTCACTTATCCGACATAAATGGGCTGGCAGAACGTTGGATAAGTGAATATGTTTTATTTATTTATTTATTTACAGTATTTATATCCTGCCCTTCTTTCTCACCCCGAAGGGGACTCGGGGCGGATTACAATGAACACATATATGGCAAACATTCAATGCCAACAGACAAACAACATATATAGACAGACACAGAGGCATTTAACTTTTTTTTTCCAGCTTCATGATTCCGGCCACACGGGGAGCTGTTGCTTCAATGTCCAGTAGTGGCTGTACTTCCTCATTCCATTCCTCGTGTTTTGCTGGCAGTTTTATGATGTTGTAAATTAGTTAAATTAGCCTCCCCTGCCTAAAGCGTACCTATATTTCCCTAACTGACAGATGCAACTGTCTTTTGGGGCTGCATAGGTCAACAGCAAGCCGGCTATTTAATGGTCGGTGGCTTAACATGACCCGGGCTTCGAACTCATGACCTCTCGGTCAGTAGTGATTTATTGCAGCTGGTTACTAGCCAGCTGCGCCACAGCCCGGCCCACAGCCTGGCCCAATATGTTGGATAAAAGCTCTTTACTAGAGCTTTTGATCTATGTTAATGTTATCAATATTTGTATATATGTTTTTATCCTTTACAATTTTATCTTGTAAATCGCCTGGAGCATCTTGGATGGAGGGCGATTAATAAGTAATTAAATGATGATGATGATAATAAGGAGGGATTCAGGAAAAGCCTATTACATTATGATTTTACAAATTAAGCACCAACACATCATGTTTTACAACAAATAAGAAAAAAAGCAGTTCAATACACAGCAATGTTATGTAGTAACTGTATTTACGAATTTAGCACCAAAACATCACAATGTATTGAAATGATTGACTACAGAAACATTGACTACTAAAAGACAGGCTGCATTGGATAATCCAGAACGTTGGATAAGTGAGACTCTACTATAATAATAATCATCATCATCATAGAGTAATAAAATGTGTTGTCGAAGGCTTTCATGACTGGACTCACTGGGTTGCTGTGAGTTTTCCAGGCAGTCTAGCCATGTTCCAGAAGCATTCTCTCCTGACGTTTCGCCCACATCTATGGCAGGCATCTTCAGAGGTTGTGAGGTCTGTTGGCAAGTGGACAAAGAACTCTTCTCTGTTGGAGGCACGAGTGAATGGTGCAATTGGCCAGCTTGATCAGCACTGAATAGCCTATCAGCTTCAAAGCCTGGCTGCTTCCTGCCTAGGGCAGGAATAATGTATAATGAAATACAATATTATACTAATAATAATACAATATAATAATATGAATTATAATATATTAAATGTACTATTACTAATAATATTACCATATAATGATATAGTACAATATAGTAATTTAATGTTTATATTGTGCTATGCTAATAATATATTGTCTGTTCATTTGATTTGTAAGCCGCTGTGAGTCCCCTTCGGGGTGAGAAAAGCGGGATATAAATGTAGTAAATAAATAAAATAATTAATAAATAGGGGAATCCATTCTAACAAGCACCATGTCAAGCTACACAGAGAAGCCATTGAACGCCACAAGCATGTGGACAATGTCAAGAAAATGAACACAACCTGGCTACTAGTATTTTAAAAAATTCTAAATAGGACAGTAAATCAGGACAGTAAATAAAGAGCAACACTTACAAAAACAATCAGGGCCAGATAACAACTCTCAATTCTCCCAAACAGGAATCAGCCAGACCTTGAAGCTGCAGGGCCATTCAATGCTCATCTGTTTCTCAGGGCGGGAAGCTTTGACAGGCCTCCAGTGCGCAGCCGCAGAGGAGAGGCGCGTCACCATAGCAATGGGCTCTTCCTGATTCGGCTGTGATTGGGCAAGGCGGGGTGACTGACGCTTTACCCATCCAATAGTAGAGAGAGCAGCATCCCGTGGGCGGGACTTCCGGCCCGGGGTTGTTATGGCGGTACTCTGAAGGTCTTCTCTGCTCTGGTAGGTAGCGGGCTCAGTTCCAATGGTGGAACTACAACTCCCAGAATCCACAGAATCCTGCGTAGAAGCCGCATTGCTACAGACACATGATTATTCAGGAATAGCAGTAGGCCTAGGTCAGGCCTGGGCCAACTTGGGCCCTCCGGGTGTTTTGGACTACAACTCCCACAATTCCTAACAGCCGGTAGGCTGTTAGGAATTGTGGGAGTTGTAGTCCAAAACACCCGGAGGGCCCAAGTTGGCCCAGGCCTGACCTAGAACCTCCTGTTCCACATTATTATTATTATTATTATTATTATTATTATTATTATTATTATTCACTTCATGAAATACAAAGGTACAGGAATCATTAGCATGGAGTAGCCTTGTAGCCTCAAGGTCTGGCTGCTTCCTGCTTGGGGGAATCCTTTGTTGGGGGGGGGTGTTAGCTGGCCCTGATTGTTTCCTGTCTGAAATTCCCCTGCTTTCTGAGTGTTGTTGTTTTTTTAAATTTATTTACTGTCCTGATTTTAGCAGCCAGGCTTTGAAGCTGCAAGGCTATTCAGTGCTAATCCAGCAGGCCAGAGTCCCCCAGTGGCGCAGTGGGTTAAACCCTTGTGCCGGCAGGACTGCTGAGCTCAAGGTTGGGTTGCTGACCTGAAGGTTGCCGGTTCGAATCCAACCCGGAGAGAGTGTGGATGAGCTTCCTCTGTCAGCTCCAGCTCCCCATGCAGGGACATGAGAGAAGCCTCCCACAAGGATGGTAAAAAACATCAAAGCATCCAGGCAGCGTCCCCTGAGCAACGTCCTTGCAGACGGCCAATTCTCTCACACCAGAAGCGACTTGCAGTTTCTCAAGTTGCTCGTGACGCGAAAAAGAAACTCCAGAAATTTCTTTTTTTTTTTTTGTGGCACAAACTATATTGAGACTTAATGAGATATCCATTAGAATTAATTATATATACGTTTTTTAAGGTTTTTATAATGTGTTTTAACAATGTTATTAATGGATTTGTTTATATTGTTTTGTTTTTATGATTGCATTTTGGGCATTAAATTTTGCCAATTTTTGTAAGCCGCCCTGAGTCCCCTCGGGTGAGAAGGGCAGGGTATAAATGTTGCAAATAAATAAATAAATAAATAAAACTAAGGCCAAATGTGCTGCAGGACGATCCTCCGGCAAACTCAAAGTTTTTGCAGTTTGGTCAACTTTCCCCACGTTCGTAGGATAGAACCAATTAGGAAATAATGTTTATAACTCAGGAACCAAAGTCGTGGTGCATGGTGTAAGAGATGCAAAAAAACCCACAAACAAATCACTGTTAATAACTCATTCTGTGAGGCCCGTGTTGGGAACCAATGTCCTAAACCAAACAGGAGCGTTTCGTTGGATAAACAGGCCAAAGTCCATCTGCTCCAGGCTCCTGCCATGGAACTAGGTGAAGGGTTGCGGCCTCTTCTATGCGCTCCCTTCATGTGCAATGCTTTGGCCCAGAGTTTCCTGTGAGCGTCAGAGGGACCCTGTGTGTTGCGCAGAGTGTGAACAGGGACAGGAAAGATAAACAGACATGGCACAGGCTGTATTCAGTGGCCCTGGCTTCAGAGAGCGGTGGGACAAGAACCACACATGGTTTACATACTTTCAAAAGGCGGCTTTGGGAGGCTTTGCAGATTCTCCCTCCGTGCCCGACTCCTCTCAGCCACTGTGGGCAGTTAGTTACCCATTTGTCATGTTATCTGTCAATGATTCTTGGACAGTGGAAGGATCACTGTTCCTTACAACGGGAAACGCGTTCCGTCATCATGTTTTGAAATGTTTCCTTTTTAATGTTTAATAATGTTTATTTTTTTAGGGTTCCCCTTCTAAGCCACTCCTATGTTTTCTTGCTGTCATCCTGCTCTTCAATGTTCTTAAAATACTGTTCTTAATATAATTATAATTATTATTATTATTATTATTATTAGTAGTAGTAGTAGTAGTAGTAATAGTATTGGCACAGAGTATGACACAGCAAACGAGATATATATGCTGGATTTCGTGTTATTATTATTTCGTATTATTATTTCATATTATTATTATTATTATTTTGTATTATTATTATTATTATTATTATTATTTCATATTACAGTAGAGTCTCACTTATCCAACATAAACGGGCCGGCAAGCGAATATGTTGGATAATAAGGAGAGATTAAGGAGAAGCCTACTAAACATCTAATTAAGTTATGATTTTACAAATTAAGCACCAAAACATCATGTTTTACAACAAATTTGACAGAAAAAGTAGTTCAACACGCAGTAATGTTATGGAGTAATTACTGTATTTACGAATTTAGCACCAAAATATCACGATGTATTGAAAACATTGACTACAAAACTGCGTTGGATAATCCAGAACGTTGGATAAGCGAGTCTTGGATAAGTGAGACTCTACTGTATTATTATTATTATTATTATTATTATTACGCTCTTCCCAGTGACATTAGATTGGCCCCCTCCCTCCTGGCCTTCAGAAGGAAAGTGAAAACATGGTTTTGGGATCAAGCCTTTGGAGAACAATTGTAGTGTAATAATAGATACGGATTATGTGCAATGATCACCGGATCATGATTGTGGGGTGTGTGAATTTACCAGTGCATGTAATTGAAATTAGTGTGCGTTAATTTAAAATCCTAATTCAGATGTTTTTAACTGTGTGTTGTTTTAAGACATTGAATAGTTGCCTTGAGAAAGGCGGGGTATAAATTGGGTAAATAATAATAATAATAATGCTGCTTCTCTTTACACAAGGAGACTGAAAGTGGCAGGTTAACCGTCTTCCCGTTGCTCTTTTCCGCTCCCGCCTTGTGCTATTTGAGTTGAGTGGTCAGAGGGCAAGCGAGGGAAGCCTGCTAATCTTTCCGCTTCTCTTGTTTGTTTGCTCGCTTCCTTGCAGGCGGATGGATGTATGAACGGACGGTGGGCCCAGCCATGTTCCCCGAGTTAATGATTCTCCCGGAGGAGGGAGAGCGCCAGCAAAGGCCACACTCAGCAGAAACCTTGGCAAGCGGCTGCCACTCACCAGCCGCCGGACAGCTGCAGCCACCGCTGGGCCCCTGGGTGTAGCCCCAAGTGCCAGCCCTTCTCTCGCATTTGCTCCTGGGAACCGAGTCTCTCCCAAGGCAGACGCAGCGCCCCGTCCTCCGCAGAGAGACCCAGCTCCGGAGCCACGATGGCGGGAAAGGGCTACGGCTATTACCGGCTGGTGATCTTCACCGCCATGTACGTCGGGTACACCTTGTACTACTTCAACCGGAAAACCTTCTCCTTCGTCATGCCTTCGGTCATGGAAGAGATCGAGCTGGACAAGGACGACTTGGGTGAGAAAGAGCTTTCCTTTTTGGTTTTTGAGAATGATGGGGAAGTTTGCTTGTCTTTGTTTCAGGGACTCGCTTAGGATGCATGGGATGCTTTCCTGCAGGAACCTTGTTCTCCTTTCTTCTTCTCCTTGGGAAGCAGCCAGTCCCCAGTTTGCAGTTCTGGGACTGATGCTCAACTAGGGCAGTGAGTGTTGTGTAACCCTTTCCTTTCCAAATATATTGCCCAGTCTGCCCAGAAGGTGAACTTCTCAGTGGTAATCTGGTCCCGTTTGTTGTACAGCATTGTAAGAACTGCTGTGCAGGATCAGGCCCAAAGGAGGTCATTCTGGGCCAGCATCCCTTCCATTCATATTCGTCTGCAGAGAATGGAATAGTTGCAAAGTCCGAGCTTTTCTACAACTTTCCCTGGCTCCGGCTGTTTGTTGTTGTTCCTATTCCTTAGAGGGCATTACTTATTATCCTATTGCTTATTATCTATGCACCTGGCACTGAGCAGAATGCCAGGCAACCAATATCTGTCTTGAACCTTCTTGTCTATAATTCATCACAGAGGAAAGGAGAGCCAGGGAAGGAGAATAGGGGTTCATGTGGGCCACAAGGGTTTCAGCTCGATCTTAGCTGGATATGGGACTAGGAAAATACCCCCGAGTCTCCATAGTCAAGATTGTTTTGGTGTTCTCACAAGGCAAGGACTTTCTCAGGGCTTGAGTATATAAATGTAATGATTTTACTCATATGTTTATTGTTTAGATATTATGATTTGGTTTTTACATGTATGTTTGGCATTGAATTTTGCCATTATTGTGTTGTAAACTTCTTTGAGTCCCCCCAGGAGTGGGAAAAATGGTATATAAATACAGTAAATAAAAAAATAAATAAGTATTGTCTTACAAAACAGCTGTATTTCCAACAAGACGGCCACAGGCTTCTACTGCATTAGTAAATACTGCAAGTCCAGCCTGAAGCCAGAGCAGCACAGTCCTAGTAGTGAAGCCTTTGGCAGTCTAGAAAGATGGCTGAGGCAGGCTTCTCTGGAGGCACACCTGAAAGCATTGCAAGCTGGTCGGGGAAGTAGCTTTGGCATCAGTCCTCAGGCTCAGATCCGATACCGTCTGTCATTTTGCTTGGTTGAGCAAGTGCTGCATGGACCTGTCTCTGTTTTGCATATCCGTGAAGTCTTCCTACTGTTGCCATTTCCGCGGGGGGGCTTTTGTCCGACACAGGGCTAATCACCAGCAGCCAGTCGGCCGCCTACGCCATCAGCAAGTTCATCAGCGGGGTCCTCTCCGACCAGATGAGCGCCCGCTGGCTCTTCTCCTCCGGCCTCCTCTTGGTGGGCCTGGTCAACGTGGTCTTCTCCTGGAGCTCGACCGTGGCGCTCTTTGCGGGGCTGTGGTTCCTCAACGGCCTGGCCCAGGGCCTGGGGTGGCCCCCCTGCGGAAAGGTCCTGCGCAAGGTAAGCCTCCCGACCTCGCTTGCTCCTCCGCTGCTTCACTTCCCGGCTGTATTTTTGGGCTAGGCCTGTTGCCCGCTATGAATTGCAGGCCCTATCGTGTTGCAGCCTGAGATATTCCTGGGCATTTGGCAGCCCCTTTGCCCCTGGCAGTAGCAGCAGCAGCAGCGGTGTCTTAAGGCTGGCTGGAGAAGAGATGATCAAATGACACCACCTCCCACAGGCCAGCTTCCAGGCAATAAGGAATATTATTCCAGGGACCCCAGCTGCACTGTTTGAAACTCTGACTCCCACAAGCAGAGATACCTGGGGCTGCACGTGTTTCCAAGAGCAGCTAATCCCTGTATTTGCATTTGCAAGCTTTGCAGGGAGATAAGCGAGAGTGAGCCGGAGGCCTTTCTCTTTCTGACTCACACTTTAATTTGCACAGAAGCCACCAGCCCACCTCCCTTGGGGACTGGCCATTGCCAAGCCCCGCATGCTCCTAGGACCTGGCTTCAGCCATGAGATGCCGGTATTTGTATTGCACTGAATTAATGGAATGAGATTGGTATTTTGTCTCACCCTGCTTAATGCGTGTTACATCCGTACTCCTTTTGTGGGGCAAAGAGACGGAAAGCAATACTAAAGTCAAGCCTTGCTAACTAACTAATTTGGGTGCGTCCCCTGGAACCTGAAGTGGACTGTGGCATGACATTCTGCAATATTTCCTGAATTGAACACTATTTATGTTTTAACATTTGCACTAAAATGTGCAAATATTAAAATATATATATATTAAAATATAAATATAAGGAGCCCCGGTGGCGAAGTGTGTTAAAGCACTGAGCTGCTGAACTTGCAGACCAAAAGGTCCCAGGTTCAAACCCGGGGAGCGGAGCGAGCTCCCGCTGTTAGCCCCAGCTTCTGCCAACCTAGCAGTTCGAAAACATGCAAATGTGAGTAGATCAATAGGTACCGCTCTGGTGGGAAGGTAACGGCGCTCCATGCAGTCATGCCAGTGGCACATGACCTTGGAGGTGTCTACGGACAACGCCGGCTCTTCAGCTTAGAAATGGAGATGAGCACCAACCCCCAGTCAGACATGACTGGACTTAATGTCAGGGGAAATCTTTACCTGCTGAATTGAACACTATTTATGTTTTAATATTTGCACTAAAATGTGCGATGCAAGGCCAGAGTTATTTTTTGTTCTTTACAATATGTTCTGTCCACTTGATCTTTGTGAAACAAATTGCGTGTGTGCTCAGGGCATGCCCACCAATGCCTGCCTTCTTTCTCCCTCCCCGTGCAGTGGTTTGAGCCCTCCCAGTTTGGGACCTGGTGGGCCGTCCTCTCCACCAGCATGAACCTGGCCGGGGGGCTGGGCCCGCTTGTGGCGGCCCTGATGGCGCTGCGCTACGACTGGCGCACCACCCTGGCCCTCTCGGGCGCGCTCTGCGTGGTCGCCTCCGCCGTCTGCCTGCTCCTGATCAAGAACGAGCCCTCGGACGTGGGGCTGCCCAACATTGAGCCCGGCCCCAAGAAGGGCAAGAAGGGTGAGTCTCTGGGAAGAAGAAGGTGGGCAGGTTGGAGGAGGAAGCTGCGCGGAGCACTTGCCTCACCCTCGGGAGTCACCGTCTCTTCCTCGCAGGTGCCTCCGCGGGCGACAGCACCCTGGCGGAGCTGCTGCTCTCCCCGTACCTCTGGGTCCTCTCAACCGGCTACCTGGTGGTCTTTGGCGTCAAGACCTGCTGCACAGACTGGGGCCAGCTCTTCCTCATCCAGGAGAGAGGGCAGTCGGCGCTTGTGGGTATGTGGCACCAACCTTCCGGGGTGGGGTGGGCATCCCAAAAGCAACCTGTGAGAATTGAGTCTTGAGGGGATGAGACTCCCCTGGAATGAGGAGGGAAAAGCAAAGTGCTAAGCCTCGAACTGCAAGGAGAGGTGGATAGTTTTATTATTATTAATGACACAATGACATAGTATGACACAGCAAATGAGCTGGATTTCATATCACAAAATCACATTATTATTATTATTATTATTATTATTATTATTATTATTATTATCATCATTATTATTGTTGTTATTTGGTTCACAACAAGATGAGTCCACAGCAAACAAGATTCCTCTCCTGGCTGTTGTATTGGATCCCACGTTGGACACTTCCCAAGTGTTTACAACTATTTATTTATTTGTGACATTTAGGCCCGGGCTGTGGTGCAGGCTGGAGAGCAAGCCAGCTGAAACCAGCTGCAATGAATCACTCTGACCAGGAGCTCATGAGTTCGAGGCCCGCTCGGAGCCTATGTTTGTCTTGTCTTTGTTCTATGTTAAGAGGCATTGAATGTTTGCCTATATGTGTAATGTGATCTGCCCTGAGTCCCCTTCGGGGTGAGAAGGGCGGAATATAAATACTGTAAATAAATAAATAATAAATACCCCACACTTCTCACCCCGAAGGGGACTCAGGGTGGCTTACAAGTTATAGGTACATACAATGTATTATATTCTTAGCATAGCACAATATAAGCATTATATATTACTATATTGTACTATAACACTATACTGCAGTATTATTAGCAATGTTACATGTAACATATAAACATACAATAATAGTGTACTATTATATTGTATTGCATTATATTATCAACATTATATGTATATACAATTATTATATAATTAGTATAACATAATATTAGTATTATATATTGTTATATTGACACAGTTATATTGATACATCACATAAGACTATGTGATGTATCGGCGAATAATGCACACAGATCCAAGTAGGGTGTCCTTTTGCAGCTGTCAGGTGGTAATTTTGTCAGCGCCAATTGTTTTTAAGTGCTGGGCAAGGTGCTGTTCTTCTTCTTATTATTATTATTATTATTATTATTATTATTATTACTATTGTGTGCTGCTGTTTCCTTTGTCCAACAGGAAGTTCCTACATGAGTGCTTTGGAAGTCGGGGGCCTGGTTGGAAGCATTGCAGCAGGCTACCTCTCAGACCGGGCCGTGGCACGCGTAAGTCTCCCATGGGCACAAAGGAGAGCTTCCCTATACTTTCATGTTATAGGGAGCGAGGGGCTTAAGTGGCTGACGGGGGAGGGAAAGGAAAGGGCCTTCGCCTTCCCATGCTCACGTTCAAAAAATTACTTTTCCCTGATTAGGAAACTTATGGTTTCCAAAGTTTGTACAGCGAATGTAGGCCTAACAGCAGTATTGCTACACTAAGGTCTTTGGGATATTTTCTTTTGAGGAGTAAACCCCCGGCCTTCGTGTCCCCCTGCGTATGTGTTGCAGGTGGGCCTGTCCGTCTACGGAAACCCCCGGCACGCCCTCCTGCTCGTCATGATGGCAGGCATGTCGGCCTCGATGTACCTCTTCCGGGTCACTGTCACAGGCAGCTCTCCCAAGGTAAGAATTGGGAAGAATTGGGCTGGGCTGTGGCGCAGGCAGGTGAGCAGACAGCTGCCAGCTCCAACAAATCACTCTGACCAAGGGGTCATGAGTTTGAGGCCAGCTCATAGCCTGCGTTTGTCTCTGTTCTATGTTAAGGCATTGAATGTTTGCCTTATATGTATAATGTGATCCACCCTGAGTCCCCTTCGAGGTGAGAAAGAAGGGCGGAATATAAATACTGTAAATAAATAAATAAATAAGGCTGACAGTAGGATTGGAGGTGTCTGTGGGGAGGAACTGAACTGTGCAACTTGATGAAGAGCTTAACCTACAATATGGTCAATAAGCGTGGCTTTGTAGGATGCCTTGAATGGAGCCATACAGCCTGGAAAACTCACAGCAACCCAATATGCTGTGCTGCTCCAGAAAGGCTTTGGGCTGCAGCGGAGGCCGAGGGTGGCGGGGTCGAACGGGCTTCTTTTTCTCTTTTCCTGAAGCTTTCTGAATGCCATTCACTCACTGTTTCCTTCTCTCGTTCTCAGGACAGCAGCGACCCTTGGATTGTAGCCCTCCACCCTCTTGCTAACCTTGTGGGCTTAACAGAACACGAGGTCTCTCTCTCTCCTGCTTTCCTTCTCTCTCCTTCTGGCTTCTCCACTTGCTAGACTCTTGAACATCTGTAGCATCTAGCACTCCCTGTCTCTTGCCTTCCACCTTGTGTCAAATATATGTAGTAGTTCTAGTTGCAAACCTGCTGAAATAAATACCTGCTGTGGGAGTGGGAGGGGGGGAAGCGAGCTTCTGCCTAGTATTGAAAGATGTGTTTCCTTAGAAATGTCATCAAACCAACAAGTGACAGGCTCCCATTTCTGCAGCCTCTGGAGTACAGTAGAGTCTCACTTATCCAACGATCTGGATTATCCAACGCATTTTTGTAGTCAATGTTTTCAATACATTGTGATATTTTGGTGCTAAATACAGTAATTACTACATAGCATTACTGCATATTGAACTACTGTATATACTCGAGTATAAGCCTAGTTTTTCAGCCCCTTTTTTAAGACTGAAAAAGCCCCCCTCGGCTTATACTCGGGTGAGGGTCCGGGTTGGCTTATATTTGGGTCAGCTTATACTCGAGAATATATGGTACATTGATTATTTTTCTCTATTATTATTACTACATAGCATTACTGCATATTGAACTACTTTTTCTGTCAACTTTGTTGTAGAACATGATGTTTTGGTGCTTAATTTGTAAAACCATAACCTAATTTAATAGGCTTCTCTTTAATCTCTCCTTATTATCCAACATATGCGCTTATCCAATGTTCTGCCAGCCCGTTTATGTTAGATAAGGGAGACTCTACTGTACTAGAATGTTATCTGTGCCTGGGATTGTAACACACCTATTAACACCCCTGTCGTAGCAAGCTTCTCTCGTCATAGGAATTGTTGTTTTTGTTCCTAACCCAACTAACCATATCACCAATGAGCAAGAGACAATAAGGCTGCAGAAATAAAGTAGATTTAGGAAGAACTTCTTCACTGTGAGGCTGTTCAGCAGTGGAACTCTCCGCTTCAGCGTGTGGTCGAGGCTCCTTATTATTTTGTAATACAATATAATACTAATAATACAATATAATAATTTAATTATATATTATATGTAATATTAATAATATTCGGAGCTTCCGATGGCCTAGGGGATAAAAGCCTTGTGCCTTGAAGGTTGGGTTGCTGACCTGAAGGCTGCCAGGTTCGAATCCCACCCGGGGAGAGCGCGGATGAGCTCCCTCTATCAGCTCCAGCTCCATGCGGGGACATGAGAGAAGTCTCCCACAAGAATGGTAAAAACATCAAAAAACATCCAGGCGTCCCCTGGGCAACGTCCTTGCAGACGGCCAATTCTCTCACTCCAGAAGCAACTCCGGTTGCTCCTGACACAATAATAATAATATTACAATATATTGATATAGTACAATATAGTAATTTATTGCCAGTATTGTGCTATGCTAATAATATAATATTGCATGTAAATTTAATTTGTAAGCCGCTCTGAGTCCCCTTCGGGGTGAGAAGGGCGGGATATAAATGTATTACATAAATAAATAAATTTGGAGGCTGGATGGCCATCTGTCGGGGTGCTTTGAATGTGACTTTCCTGCCTCTTGGCAGAATGGAGTTGGACTGGATGGCCCACCAGGTCTCTTCCAACTCTGGGATTCTAAGATTGTAGTGCCACCTGACCACGAGACCACGTTACAGGTGACAAGTATTAAGAAAGAGGCTGTTCCTTGGCCCGGCGCATTCTTGACTTTTTTTCCGGCCTTGTTTTTCTAGGTCTGGATCCTGCTCTTAGGAGCCGTCTTTGGGTTTTGCTCTTACGGACCAATCGCACTGTTTGGAGTCATCGCCAACGAAAGCGCGCCCTCGAACCTGTGTGGGACCTCTCACGCCATTGTCGCCCTGATGGCAAATGGTGAGTGGAGCGCCAGACGGAAGGGGTGGGTGGGTGGGTGTCCTTGCCCTTCCTGTGCCCCCTTGACCCTTCCTCTCCCTTCAGTCGGGGGCTTCCTGGCGGGGCTGCCTTTCAGCACCATTGCCAAGCACTACAGCTGGGGCACGGCCTTCTGGGTGGCGGAGGTGACCTGCACGGCCAGCACCCTGGCCTTCTTCCTCCTGAGGAACATCCGCACCAAGATGGGCCGCCTCCCGAAGAAGGCCGACTGAAGCGCGGCCACGGCCGTCATCGCTTTCCTGCTGCAGTCGTGGGACTTTAGAAGCATCCTGACGCCAGAGGCAGGGCTAGCCACGAATACTGCAACACCGCTTTCATCCTCTGGCCAGATGTCCATTTCCTGCTTCTAAAACAACGTACCGAGCCAATCATGTTTTGGACTTAACGGCTAGGCCACAAAGTGGTTTTCTCCCTTGTCCTGAGCTGCCACGTCCGGAGAGAGGCCACTCAAGAGCCCTTTTGTCGCTCTCGTCTGGAATGCAGCACCAGAGCCTCCTCACCAGCAAAGCGTCAAGACGCTTCCCTCCTTGTGTTCCAAGTTGCTGCCACTGAGCCGTATTTGAATTCACGTTAACCACAGAAGAGAGAAACGTGGTGTCCTGTGACTCTCCGGTTGTAGCTATGAGGATGTGGGACAGGCTTATACAGTCAGAAATGAAGCCACGCCGACGATTTCACCAGAAGTATCACTGCCTCCCTTTAATCACCCTCCTAGGAGACACCCTAGACCAGGACTCTAAAACCTGTGGCCTTCCATGTGTTTTGGACTTCAGTTCCCAGAATTCCTGACCATTTAACAAGCTGGAAAGAGAGGCTTCTGGGGGTTGGAGGCCTAAACACTTGGAGGGCCGTAGGTTGAAGACAATCATGCAGCTATGAACGCCCAGACTGGCAAAATATTTGAATAAGGTTTCAAACTGTGATGATTGTAATGGGACTGAAATAAAGGACGATGCCATAAATGCCTCCCTCTCCCAGTCTTCCTGCTCCCTGGATACTGGGAGCCAGCGTGTCTCCAGTTCAGAAATCACTTTTCACATCTCCTTTGCAAAATGCTTCATTTACACAAACGAGGCATAATATTCCAGACTTAAATTAGC
This sequence comes from Anolis carolinensis, assembly GCF_035594765.1. Lineage (NCBI taxonomy): Eukaryota > Metazoa > Chordata > Lepidosauria > Squamata > Anolidae > Anolis > Anolis carolinensis. The sequence goes on from NW_026943819.1 coordinate 1,240,666, forward strand.
AATACAATATTACAGACAGACATATATAATATACATATATAATGTACACATTTAAGAAGTAGTGCAACCACCTTTTCCCCTTCTAAGGTGCCAGTCAGCTGCTCTCTCCTGCAGTTGAGGCCCATCGACCCTACAACGGTGGTGTTAGGCCCCTGTTTTGCTCTCCAAAACTGGGCCGCGACCTCTGTCCTAAAGGCAGGAAATTCCCAGGAAAGTCCATCAGTCCCACCAGAAAGAAAGGCATGCTATAATCCTGGTCCAAAGGGTCCTGCTTTCTCTGCTACTTCAAGGGCTAGTTTCAGGTTCTGATCAAAGAGTTCGCACCTGAAATAGTGAAAGGGGAAACACATGGATGGCGGCATTCATGCTCCGCAAAAGCATACTCTCCATTACAAAATTTGGATGGAAACTAAATTAGCTCAGTGGGAGAAAACCTAGCAACATTGCTAGGCTTCTCTGAAACATGAAACTCCCAACAACATGCTGAAGTTCAGAGGCACAATGGGAATATATCTCTGTCATGCCTCACTTCCATTGAGGGCCACATCAGCTTCATTATGGCTGCCTTCAAAGGACTGTTGGATCTATGGATCATAGAATCATAGAATAGTAGAGTTGGAAGAGTCTACTATTCTGTGATTCTATGATCCATGGATCTAACAGTACTTTGAAGGCAGCCATAACGAGGCTGATGTGGCCCTCAATGGAAGTGAGGCATGACAGCGATATGGAGACAGAGAGAGAAGGCCAACTATAGATTTGTTTACATAATGGTCAGTACTCTTTCGTTTTTACCCAATTTGGGTCCTCAGATGTTATCGAATGACAGTCCCCATCACTTTCAGTGATCCTCCATGTGGATTGGGGATAATGGGAATTGCAACCTAACCACCCTTGTGGCTCTGACGTTATTTTATTTACTACATTTATATCCCGCTCTTCTCACCCCGAAGGGGGACTCAGAGCGGCTTACAAATCAAATGAACATACACTATATTATTAGCATAGCACAATATAAGTATTAATTACTATATTGGACTATATCATTATATGGTAATATTATTAGTAATATTACATTTAATATATATAATATATAATTAATATTATATTGTATTATTAGTAGTATAATATTGTATTCCGTTATAATACTGTTATCAATATTATATGTATACACATTATATATTTATAAATTATTATAAATTGTGTGTATGTATATATATATGTATATAAAATTAGCATAGCATGTTGGTATGGCACAGGAGACAAGATGGAACTATCTTTGGGGAAAGATTAAAGGGCATTTTGAGGTCAAGCATCATATCCGCAAGCTTTGTATCTAAAATCAAACCCCTCTTTCCTGACATCTTTCCTTCCAGATGTTACTGCATCCCAACTCCCATCATGACGCCTGATGATGACAAATACAGGAGTTGGGAGTTCAGCATCTGGAGGGCCTCATAAAAGCACATGGTGGGGTGGATTTGGCCCATGGGCCTTGAGTTTGACACACGTGCGCTAGATTTTACATGTCATCTTAGCCTAACAAAGCCGGACACTTTAGAAATGCGTCAGTAATTCAAAAGTGAGGGAGATCTAGAGCAGATTCCTACCTGATTGGCATCTCCAAGGAGTAGAAAGGGTTCTTCAGCGCAAAGTCGGAATAGATCTCGTAGATCTTGCGCAGGAGGGCATCGATCCCCGACTGCCTGGGGTCAGCAAGCACCACAAACTTGATCCCTGAAGAGACAACGGTGAGCGTTGGGACACGGCTCATGCAAAGCGACGGAAATAATGGGCCTGAAAATGTACATGAGTTTTCCAAACAAAAAGGTACAATATTTTGGGGAACCAGGACTGCAGTATCCATACTATCAAGGCACAATATTATGGATCCTGCAAGCCATGCTACCCTTGACTCACTAAAGAAACATGTCGGTTTGGGACTTGCGGTTTTAGTTCTACAGAACTGAACCCAAACCTGGCTTTTTGTTGTTTAGAAACTGAGCTGCAGGATAACTTTGCATATTTTATAATATGTCTCCATCTCCAGTAGTGGCAATAGAAGGCAAACGAAAAGATGAAATCATGTTAGGATGGTTTCTGTTTCTACTGCCATGTTTACAGTTAATTTAGAGATGAGATCACAGTTGTTCTTAATACAGATCCAGAACGGCACACGTCTAGACTTCCTATTAGCTTACGAGGAGAATATGTTTGGTGTTCAATAGGTGAAACCTAGAAGAGATGCATACAGCCTAAACTATCAATGGTCCCACTCTTCCAGGTCCAGTAATAACTCATGGGTAAGAACAAGGATGAGAACAGAAGGGAAATTCACTCCTGAAAGAGTTACTATCATGGGGAAAAGGGGTTTCCACTTAAGCTTTCTCTCCAATCCTTGTTTCCACAACAAGCCACATTTTTCAGGGACAGAAATGGAGGTGAAATCTTTGGAACAGGGGAAAAGACAGCAAAAGAAACACCACAGGGGTGTTAACCCTTTCCAATGTGATCCAAAGCAATCCACAAGCTTTCAATGGGGAAGCTATGTACCTATATACATATATATATAATATAATTTACAATAATATTATAATATATTGTATATGCATATAATATTAATAATATTATTTTGTAATACAATATAATACTAATAATACAATATAATAATGTTAATTACATACTATATATTACATGTAATATTAATAAAGATATGGACCAATTAACTTTTTTTCTTAAAAAGAACTCGGGGAAACCCCATAAAACAAACAGACTGGGAATTAGTAGAAAATTATTTCAGAAGAATGAAGAAATAATTGATTATTAATAATGGGAGAAACATTAGGGTCAGAAGGACAATGAGTAATTTTAGAGGAAAGAAATGAGTGGACCCTAACCACTAAGGATTAGAGGAAGTCACCGTATTTTTTTTTACTTTTTCTTATTTTATATATATATGAATATTCTTTTTACTATATACATATATATACATACATTTTTCTCTTTTTATTATCTTGCTCTTCTATATTCTTCTTTCTCTATTTCACCCATCTTTTCTATCACGACATTGTTCCCATACTTTCACTGTATTCTATTGTTAATACTTTAATAAAAGTGATAATAGCAATAATAATATTACAATATATTGATATAGTACAATATAGTAATTTATTGCCAGTATTGTGCTATGCTAATAATATAATATTGTACGTAAATTTAATTTGTAAGCCGCTCTGAGAAGCGGGGTGAGAAGGGCGGGATATAAATGTATTAAATAAATAAATAAGATAAGATACCTGTTAGGGTCTGAAAGCAGTGGAGCTTGAAGGTGTCAGTCTCCAGCATCTCGATGCCTGAGCTGCCGGGCTCCGGAGAGAGCTGGGACCCGATGGCAAACAACCTGTGGAGGAAGCAGAGGAAATATGAAGCGGGGTTGCCTCGCTCTGCGCAGATCCCCACTTCCTTTCCTCCCTCTGCTCCCACTCAACTCACGAGTGGAACATGGAGGCGAGCATGAGCTTCTCGTTGGAGGAGAGGCGTGGGCGGCCGAAGCGGATGGAGACCGGGTAGTGGGCTGGGTTGGCCAGGTACTCCAAGACGTCTTTCCCATCGGCCGTAAAGCGCCCGCTCACTTCCGCCCCATTGATGGCTAGCACCGCATGCCCCACTGCAGAAGGAATAAATAATAATAATAATAAGTTTATTTATGCCCTGCCTCCATCTCCCGCGAAGGGGACTCGGGGCGGCTCACAGATAATACCAGATAAAAACTATAACAACATACATCAATGAGCAAAAACATACACAAATTATAAAATTGAAACATTAACCTCTTGAAATAAAAACACACTTAATATGGCATTAAAAACAGCGAAGTTATGGTAATACAGTAGAGTCTCACTTATCCAACATTCACTTAGACAACGTTCTGGATTATCCAACGCGTTTTTGTAGTCAATGTTTTCAATACATCGTGATATTTTGGTGCTAAATTCGTAAATACAGTAATTACCACGTAGTTATATACATAGTTTTAGACCAAAAGCGGGCAACAGCAACTGCATTGTCTGTAGCTTTAAACAACTCCTCCTCCGTACATGAGGCAGGACAGTGTGGGCAAGCATACATATGCCCAAAAGCATTGGATTTTGACCATATCAAAACATGTGAGACATACAAAACGTACACACCTACCCATACGTACAATAAAACCATGTATACAAAGCATCCTGGCCTATAGGCCTACCAACCCACTCCTAGGTAGTTGTGCCAATACAGAATAAAGAGATTAAAATTAATTATTCCCTTAAGGTTGATGTGATTGGCTGGATGAATAGTAGATTTGGAAGAGACCTCATGGGCCACCCAGTCCAACCCCATTCTGCCAAGAAGCAGGAAATCACATGTTTGAAATGTATATTTTTAATTCATAATGTATTTTAATAGTTTTAACTGTTTTATGTGCTGTTTTATATTGGTTTGTATGGGCATGTAATTGTTGCCACTGTTGTAAAATAGCTCCATTGTTGATGCGTTGCCATTATTACATTGCACTTTATTGTCCATTTTAGCTGTGAAACTACCTCTCCCCATTTCGGAATATTTTGCACTTTGGCCTAGATCTATGAATTAGTCTCCTGTTTTTAACATTTTATGCTGCATGTTGATTTTAATGACTGTTTTATTGACGCTGATGTTTTTATTGTTGGGATAATTGTGTTATTGTTTTGTTATTGTTATTATATTGTTGTATCGGGCAAGGCCCCATGTAAGCCGCCCCAAGTCCCTTCGGGGAGATGGGGCGGGGTATAAAAAAAAAGTTATTATTATTATTATTATTGTAAGCCGCCCCAAGTCCCTTCGGGGAGATGAGGCGGGGTATAAAAATAAAGTTATTATTATTATTATTATAAGCCGCCCCGAGTCCCTTTGGGGAGATGGGGCGGGGTATATAAAAAAAGTTATTATTATTATTATTATTGTAAGCCGCCCCAAGTCCCTTCGGGGAGATGGGGCGGGGTATAAAAATAAAGTTATTATTATTATAAGCCGCCCCGAGTCCCTTCGGGGAGATGGGGCGGGGTATAAAAAAAGTTATTATTATTATTATTATTATTATTATAAGCCACCCCGAGTCCCTTCGGGGAGATGGAGCGGGGTATAAAAATAAAGTTGTTATTATTATTATTATTATTATTATTATAAGCCGCCCCGAGTCCCTTCGGGGAGATGGAGCGGGGTATAAAAATAAAGTTATTATTATTATTATTATTATTATAAGCCGCCCCGAGTCCCTTCGGGGAGATGGAGCGGGGTATAAAAATAAAGTTATTATTATTATTATTATTATTATAAGCCGCCCCGAGTCCCTTCGGGGAGATGGAGCGGGGTATAAAAATAAAGTTATTATTATTATTATTATTATTATAAGCCGCCCCGATTCCCTTCGGGGAGATGGAGCGAGGTATAAAAATAAAGTTATTATTATTATTATTATTATTATTATTGTAAGCCGCCCTGAGTCCCTTCGGGTGAGAAGGGCGGGATATAAATATGAGAAATAATAAATAAATTCAGAACATGTTTTTTTTTGTTCCTGAGGGGCTAGGCCTCAACGGAGCCTGCCTGCCTTACCGCGGATGCCGTCGCGCTGCCCGAAGGCGACGAGGAGGCGCTCGTCGTGGGGGCGGAGGACCAGCTCGAGCGGGAAGCTGAAGGTCTTCTCGGTCTCGGCGCGCGGGGCGTAGTGCTCCAGCTGGTAGACCAGCCCGCCCGCCTTGTTCACCACGAACACGCTGAAGATGCCCATCGCCAACCGGGGCCCCTTGACGCCGCGGAGGAGGCTGAGGCTTCCGCTTCCGCCGGAAGACACCCTCGAAGCCACGCCCCTTCCGGCACCCGCACCGGAAGGGAGCCCTTTTCCGACGGGGTTTCCTGCCCTGGCCCACGCCGCGCCGTCCTTTCTGGCCGGAAGCCTCTGAAGGAGCAGACGCCTCTCTCCAGACCTCGCCGCCATGGTAGGCCCCGCCGAGAGGGAGGGAAGGCAGTGCTAGTACGCTTCGTAGGCCGCACTTCTGTAGTAGTCCTCGTCCTCAGTTCTGTAGAAGGAGTAGGCCTCACTTCTGTACTCGTCATAGGCCTCGCTTGTGTAGAAGGGATAGGCCTCACGTGTAAAAGTAGTACAGTAGAGTCTCACTTATCCAAGCCTCGCTTATCCAAGCCTCTGGAGAATCCAAGCCATTTTTGTAGTCAATGTTTTCAATATATCGTGATATTTTGGTGCTAAATTCATAAATACATTAATTACAACATAACATTACTACGCTTTTCCTTAATCCCTCCTTATTATCTAAGCTATTCACTTATCCAAGCTCCTGCCGGCCCGTTTAGCTTGGATAAATGAGACTCTACTTTATTTATTTATTTATTTATTTCGGATATGAGGGCAATCTGGCTGCGACATCTGTCACCCCTCTTATTTATTGGCTACATTTATATCCTGCTCTTCTCACCACAAAGGGGACTCAGAGCGGCTTACAAATCAAATGAACTTACAATATATTATTAGCATAGCACAATATAAGCATTAAATTACTATATTGTACCATGTCATTATATGATAATATTATTAGTAATATTACATTTAATATATAATTAATATTATTATATTATTATTAGTAGTATAATATTGTATTACATTATAATATTGATATACAATATAGTATATATTTATAAAGGAGCCCCGGTGGCGAAGTGTGTTAAAGCGCTGAGCTGCTGAACTTGCAGACCGAAAGGTCCCAGGTTCAAATCCGGGGAGCAGAGTGAGCGCCTGCTGTTAGCTCCAGATCCTGCCAACCGAGCAGTTCGAAAACATGCCAATGTGAGTAGATCAATAGGTACCACTCCGGCGGGAAGGTAATGGCGCTCCATGCAGTCATGCCAGTGGCCACATGATCTTGGAGGTGTCTACAGACAACGCCGGCTCTTCGGCTTAGAAATGGAGATGAGCACCAACCCCCAGAGTCAGACATGACTGGACTTAACATCAGGGGAAACCTTTACCTTTTACTTACAATATAGTAATTTATTGCTTATATTGTGCTATGCTAATAAGGTATTGTAAGAAGTGAGTAGCAGTAGTAGGCTCCCTTGTGTAGTAGTAGTAGGCCTCACTTCTCCTCCTCTCTGCAGCCGCCCAAGGATGACAAGAAGAAGAAGGACGCGGGCAAGTCAGCCAAGAAGGACAAGGACCCCGTCAACAAATCCGGAGGGAAGGCCAAGAAGAAGGTGAGGACACCCCCCGCCCCAGCCTTTCCTACCCTAGCCTGCCTTTATCTCGGCCCCACATTCTCCCTGGGGTCCAGGAGCTCCATAGTCAAAGAAGTGGGGTCTTCTGGGGGTTGAGGCCAGGCAACCCGGGTCTTGTGCCTTCCTTCCCTGGCTCTAAGGCGGCCTTCCTCCCCCTTTTCCCGAGCAGAAGTGGTCCAAGGGGAAAGTGAGGGACAAGCTGAACAACCTGGTGCTCTTCGACAAAGCCACCTACGACAAGCTCTGCAAGGAGGTGCCCAACTACAAGCTCATCACGCCGGCCGTGGTCTCCGAGCGACTCAAGATCCGGGGCTCCCTGGCCAGGGCCGCCCTCCAGGAGCTGCTCAGCAAAGGTAGGCGCCGCCCGGAGCCACAACTCTTCTCTGGGGACGCTCCACATAGTTCTCTTCCTTGGAGGCAATGTTATTGAAGGCCATTCAGGGCAACAAGCCAGGGCTTGATAGAGGGATCCGCTCTTTGCTTAGCAGCACCAGGCTGGGGCTTATTAAGCACCGGAATCTACCCAGTGGGAGCTAACCATGCTCTCCATTTACGAAGCATGGCATTGGACTGTCATGAATAGTGATAATATGTAACAAAATTAAAAAAAAATCTGGTCTGAAAGTGGCATTTCCTGTTTAATTGTGCTGTCCTGACTTTGAAAGTAGTTGTTCTACTCCAGAAACTTCATTTTTATGGCTGCCACAAACTATGTTGAATTGGCTTGAGACTCTGAGATATTCATTGAGAAACTAGCAAAATGTGCTGCAGAATGTCCCCCAAGGGCAAAGCTTTTGCAGTTTAATAAACTTGTTTATGTTTTTATGCCAGAACCAGTTCGGAAATGACATTTATAACTCAAGAACAAAAATTGTGTTGCATAGTGAAATTGTTGTATACAAGAAGTTGGTGCCTGTGTGGCATCTCCAGAGTGTGGTCTTGCTCACTGAACTGTTCTGTGTCCCCAACAGGCCTGATCAAGCTGGTGTCCAAGCACAGAGCCCAGGTCATCTACACCCGAAACACAAAGGGAGGTGATGCTCCAGCTGCTGGGGAGGAGGCCTGAAAAGGTGAGCTGTGCCTGGCAATGGACTTCTAGTCTGTTGTGCTTCTAACACATTAACTGTTCCTTCAGTGATTGCACAGTTCTGATCAGCCCTCTTTGTTTTGCAGGTCCACCAATGGCTTTTTGACTCTTCTGTACATTTACAAAAAAATAAAATAGTTTCAATTCCTTGACATGCGTGATGATATGAACTTGGGCGGTTGAGTGTTCTCTGCCTGAAATGTGTCTCTTCCCATGATTGGGCTGATGTGTGTTTTTACTGGTCATGATATTATGTATGGACCAAATCGAAAATACAAGTTGTGACATCTTTATTTGCACAGTTAAAAGGCATAGAATACATTATCGTGTGGAGCGAAACAAATTAAGTTGGCTGGGAGAACATTGTAGTTTTGCTTTGAGGCTCTTGTGGAAACACGTTCACTGGAGTCTCAACATAATTTCAATACAAGTTAAATAGTTAAACACATGCTAATTGGTCGCAGAAAGAAAACTTCAAACAGCTGTAAATATAAAATCTAACCATAACCACAGTTTAAAACTTGCTTGGGTTTTCCTACTGATAATATTGATACATCTCTTTTTGCAATTGAATGAAGTGCATTGAATACAGCAGAGGAGCTGGAGACAGGAGATATTCCCTTCCCCTCACTCTGTTTTCGGCTTCTTCCTTTTACTTTGGGGTTTGGCTCCTGCTTCAGCTTTGAACTGATGCCTGGGAAAAAACACATAACCAATGACAGCAAGTTACATGGGTCAACAAAAGGACCAGCCTTTCATGCAGCAAATGTAATCTTCCTGTTTACTTTCTTAAATATCCATTCCAAGTACAATTAGGATTCCAGACATGGCCACTTACTTGAGAGGGAGGCAAAAGTTCTTAGCAACTAAAAGGAAACTGGCAAAGGTCTTGGCACAAAAGGCAAACAAGGCCCCAGTTTAGTTTGAAGATGAGATAAAGGGGATCCTGTGGCGTCTTTTTAAGCTTTTTTTTAAACATTGTTTTGTTGTGGATTGTAAACTACAATTAATTTCCTAAAATACTGCACTATGTTTGTTTCAATATATATTTGCATACTGAAACAAACTTATAAAGGCAACAGCTATTTTGAAAAGACAGCTACACAATCACTGCCTTTAAATAATTTACCAAACATACAATTCGTATTGGTTTAGCTGTCAAAAGTCACAACCCTTTTCTGCCAAAAGCACCATGAACACACTGGGGTATTTGGAGTGTGTTCCTTGCAGGAATCCGACATACATAGCATGTGGCATACCTGGACTGCCACCGCCGGCCGTGGTTCCAGACCCGTCCGAAGGAGGGAAGCCAGCCCTCTCCTGTCTCCGAAGTGTGGTCAAAGTTGGCACCAACGCGATTGGGAGGGAGTTTCTTCAGCTTCTGCTTCTCTTCTTTGAAAGGGAGGAGGAAAAAAGTCTTGCTTAGACACAGAAACACAGCCTTGGTTTCTAGCACTTGGGCTGGTGCCCCCGGCCAGGAAGATTCGGCTTGCAGGCAGTCTCAATAGTACTCACTTTCCTTGAGAAATTCCTCATAAGAAGGCCCAATCTGCCCCTGACTTGCCGCCTCCTCCTCGTCCTCCATCATCCAAGGGGGTTTGGCACCTAAAGAGCCAAAGGGCTGATTTAGCACATGTCTTTGACACAAAAAACAAAGCAAGTGCATTTTTATTGCATTCTCTTCAAGAAGAAGAGAGAAGAAGTGACTACAGGTGCAACGAGGACCACGATCCTTCTCTTGTCAGTCTGGAGTATTTCCATCTCTGCTATCGCAGGGCCAAAACCATATTCTGCAATGTTTCAGAAGGAGGAAACAAATCTTTACAGACACACCTGTGTGAATGTTGCCTCCGCTGGCTGCGTCCTGTATTCAAAACAAGTAAAAGCAAAGTTACACAATTGTTTGAGGGGGATTCTATTAAGGGGATTCACGATGGGTTTCCTTAAGCAGTATTACTAAGGGAAGAGAGTTACGCTTACAGTTTAGCAGGGTATTATTCCCAGCTTTTACGTATCAACCTGGAACTGGGCTATACCGTATTTATTGGGGGCCCTTTGCAGGAAAGGTCAGGGTTTTGTGCTCCACTGCCAAAGAAGTATCTCTGTCTCACGAATTAGACACAATTCATGTTTTGGAGGATCTAGAGATGAGAAAAGTGGTCTCATTTCTTCCCACCTGGTGGCCAATGAAAGTCAAAGGCTGCCTTGACTCCAGCCAGTCTGGCTCAGGGTCACTCCTGTGTAGGAAGCCAGGCTGTCCTCCATGATGCACGGTGCTGCTGCTTGGCTGGGGCTGTTCCTGTTCATCCGTGGCAAAGGCAGAGTCACTACAACACAGGAAAAGGTCTCAGCCTGGGCAGGGAGCATGTGTGTGCATTTGGGAGTACAGTCAGATGCCAGGAGGCGCACGGGGCTCCCATGGTGTTCAGAGGTGAACATCCCTCAGAAGGTGATGGTCCCAAGCATGCCTTACCTGAGCTTCTTGGTAAAGCCATTGCCTGCAGCAGCTGCTCCATCACAGGACTCCGTCCCTCTCTGTGGCTGAGTTTGATTCAGGAAAAAAACACTCGTTCCAAGAGACAACAGTAACCATTGTTCTATAGGAGCCCTCGGTGTAGAATCTCTTAATTCCCATCTACAGGTTATGACAAAGTGAACTCAACCCCCTTGCAATTGAAGGGTCTGGGAATGCAGGCCTTTTGAGCCTCTTTCCACCCCCTTGCCTTTGGGATGCCGAGTTGGGAACGAAGGCACACCACAACAACCTGGCAGTGTTTCCAAATAGAGGGGAGAAGATTGGATCCAAAACACAGGAATTAAGAGTATTTCAACCCCCACCCCCCCAGAGGCCATGACAATCATCTTGTTTTGTATGCTGAAACAGGTCAACATGATTATGCCCCTGAATCCAAGATTAGCAAATGCATTAGGCATCTTAGTGTCTAATGGGCTGGGACGAGGGAGAGTGGGTGGGTGGGTTCCACAGAGGGACCTGCAACCTGAAATGGTGGATACTGCCCACTGGCCGCCTGGGCAGACAAACCTCTAAGAGGGCCTGCAGCATCTCCTGGCGCCTCTGCTCTGCCTCTCGGATGCGAGCCGCCTCCTGCAACCAGAGCGGGAAGAGAGCAAAGTGAGTCTCCGGAGAAGAAGAGCAGCAAACAAAGCCTCCCCCAGAGTGCCACCCTCACCTCTTTGATGGCCTCGTCTTCTTTTTCTTCATAAGCGTCCAGCGCTTTGGTGAGAGACGCTTTGAAGCTGGAAAAGGAGGGAGAGGTCAGCACATCATTTGTTCATTGCCCAAGGCAAGCACCATTCACACTATAGCTTCTGGGACAGGAGACTGAAAGCGGAGGTCTTTTCAGTTAATGTGCCCTCTACCTTGACTGAAATGGTGACCATTCTCCCCGCTCCAAAAACCAGGGAATAATAATAAAACTTTATTTATACCCCGCCACCATCTCCCCACAGGGACTCAGGGCGGCTTACATGGGGCAGAGGCCCAAACAACATAAAGACAAAATATAAGCAACGTAATACAAATCACAATATAAAAAAGATAAAACAGTAATACAATATATCAATTAAAACAACAATACAAGGATAAAATATTGCATTTAAAACACATAAATGGTAAGACTGTAATAAATACAGGATAGATTATTTAAAACCCTCTGGAGCTGATTAATTAATGACTGTAAGAAGAGGATAAAATTACTAGAATTTAAACCAGTTACATTCCCTTCCCTGCATCAGGCCCTGAAGTCAACCAGCAGCAGAGAAGGGCCTCAATCCAAGCAGAGCACTTCCTCTGCACCCAGAAGGTGCCAAGACCTAAGCCATGCGTCCAGGATTAAAATAACCCTCTCCTCAGAAGCAGGAAGGGCTCCTGCCAGGCAGAGAGAGAACAGCAAACACACTGGACCAATAATAATTATTATTATTTATTTATACCCCACCACCATCTCCCCAAAGGGACTCGCAGCTCACAGAAGCAGAAGCATATAAACAATGGTCCCCATTCCATATAAATCAGCTTCTTATGTTCCTGACACTTTATCCTAAATAGCAAGGCCTACAAATCCCGGCAAAGAATGCACTCACAGCTCATATTCTTCAGGGGACACCAGGAATTTTGCCTTCAGTTTGGGGTCGGCTTTGTTCTCCCACCAGAAGGCAGCGACTCCTCTCTTGTGTTCGGGGCTTGAAAGAGAAGAAAGACAGACCTGCTATGTTGGAAAGGCACAGGCTTCTAATAATGCTAGTCAGATTGTATTGTACAACTGTGTGACACTTCTCTAAGCGAGAGGAAAACACATATGGAGGCTCCTTAAATTTGGTGAGCAGAAAGTGATCAAGGCTCAACCAAAATGCACATGCCTGAAGGTGGTTGGCCCCAGAGCAGTTTTCCAGCCCCAGGGACTATTTATTTATTTATTTACAGTGTAGTAGAGTCTCGCTTATCCAACGTAAACGGGCCAGCAGAATGTTGGATAAGCAAATATGTTGGATAATAAGGAGAGATTAAGGAAAAGCCTATTAAATTAAACATTAAACATTAAATTAGGTTATGGTTTTACAAATTAAGCACCAAAACATCACGCTATACAACAAATTTGACAGAAAAAGTAGTTCAATACACAGTAATGCCATGTAGTAATTACTGTATTTACGAATTTAGCATGAATATCATGCTAAATATCATGATGTATTGAAAACATTGACTACAAAAATGCGTTGGATAATCCAGAATGTTGGATAAGCGAGTGTTGGATAAGTGAGACTCTACTGTATTTATATTCCGCCCTTCTCACCCCGATGGGGACTCAGGGCGGATCACTATGCACATATAAGGCAAACATTCAATGCCATAACACAGAACAGAGACAGAGACAGACGCAGGCACGGGCTGGCCTCAAACTCATGACCTCTTGTTCAGAGTGATTTGTTGCAGCTGGCTGCTATCCAGCCTGCGCCACAGCCCAACTAAGCACCTCCCGGGAGACGAAATGCAGGAGAGCAGCAGTCTTTGGTTGGGTCTGCACTGCCACACGATGCCGGTCCCAATCCAGCCCTTTGCTCGCCCTCTGCTGCTCACCTGGCCATATGCTCCAGGAGGCCGCCATGCAGCACCGCCAGGGACCCGTGGCTCAGGTGCCGCCGCACTTCCTTCCCACAGCAGGCGCACCAGAACTGCCGCTCGTGCTCCGCTGGGTCATAGGGCACCACTTCAGCGCATTTCAGCATCTTCCGGGCCGCGTCCACCTGGGTGGAGAATCAAAACAGGGCCAGAGATTGGCAGGTTTTTCTAGAGCCAGAGTTCTTTATTCAATCTCCGCTCCTACTTGTCTCTGTCACTCATGAATTCCTAAACTCCAGGGATGAAAGACAACTGGCCCAATCAACAAGGAAATACGATTTTTAGCAGCACAAACAGCATCACAGACCCACTTTTATTTGGGGGGAAAGGGAGAAGTCACACAAAAAGGGTGCTTTCTCCTTTCTCCTGCGTCAGCAGCCTTTTCTCCATAGATAGGGCTCACCATTGTGTACAATGTGCCTCCACAACTACTTCTGGCTCACAGCAAACCTAAGGTTCTCTCAGCAAACAGGATCTCTTCTGTTTGAAATACCGCATTTCTTTGATTCCAAGGCACCACTGATCACAAGATATACACGAATCTCGGTGCCACCAAGACAGAACCTTTATTTAGATATATTTTAAAGCATCAGCTTTTATAGATGTTTATATTTTGGGAGAAATAATCAAAAAAATACAGTACTGTGGTAGAATTATCTTAAAATGAATTAAGTTCTTTTTATTGTATATTTATTTGTTTATTAGCAACATTTATATCCCGCCCTTCTTACCCTGAAGGGGACTCAGGGCGGTTTACAAGTATATATACATACAATATATTATATTATACGACTATATTGCAATAATATTAGTAATATTGCATGTAATATATACAATTATAATTGTGAATTATAATAATTATTACATTGTATTACATCATGTTATTATTGATATTACATGTATATACAATATATTATAATATTTTACTGTGTATTTCACATATCTGTTGAATGTAATAAAGGCTTCTGTAAATATTTAGGATGTGTATGTGCTGTGCCTTATTTGACAAATGAGGAGTAGTTAACTGTTTTATTACTGATTTGGAAGATACTTGGAAAATATATCTACGGTTTTAAATGTGGTTAATTTTTTTACTGATTTGTTTGGCATTGAATTAAGCTGCCTTGAGTCCCCTCGGGTGAGAAAGGCGGGGTAAAAATGTTGCAAATAAATAAATAAATGGTTTCTTTAATAGCTTTACACAGGTCTTTGGTTAAAGATTGCCCATCCTCATAACAATTGTGTTTCTTGACCATTTTTGCATCAGTCACACTCTCCTGGTTAATTTGATATGAACTCAGGGCCTCTCCCATCCCAAATTGATCTCTCAGGAAACTGCAGCACTTTATCTGTTATCTGAGTTTACAACTTTTATAACGTGCACTTTACTTAGTATATTATCATAACCTCGCTGTTTTTAATTCCATGTTTTATTAAGTGTGTTTTTATTTCTAGGAGTTAATGTTTAAATTTTATAATTTGTGTATGTTTTTGCTTATTGATGTATTGTATATTGTTATTGTTTTTATCTGGTATTATCTGTGAGACGCCCCAAGTCACCTTCGGGGGAGATGGAGGCGGGGTATAAATAAACTTATTATTATTATTATTATTATTATTATTATTATTATTATTATTATTATTATGAGAAGGGAGGAGGAGGAGGAATAAGAAGGAAGGATAGAAGGAGACCACAAGACGAAGGGGGGGAGGATAAGAAGAAGACCATAAGAAGAGGAGGAGGAATAAGAAAAAGGAAGAATGGAAGGAGACCACAAAAAGATGAAGATGAGGGAGAAGAAGGAAGAGGAAGAAAGGAGACCATACGAAGATTAGGAGGACGAATAAGAAGGAAGGAAGGAAAAAAGAGGAAGGAGAAGAAGGAAAGAAGGAAGGGGATCAAAAGAAGAAGAGGAGGACGAGGAGGAGGAGGAATAAGGAAAGAAGCCAGATAACCTTCCCACCTTCTCCAACTGACTCTTTGGTGCCAGAGCTAAGAGGGAGTCAAGAAGAGAGTTCCATCTTGTCTCTTTACATCAGCTGGAGGCCTCTCCCTCCAATAACATGCTATGCTACGTAGTTTTATATATATATATATATATATAACTACGTCAGGGGGAAACCATATATATATATATATATATATATATGGTTTTCCCCTGACGTTAAGTCCAGTCGTGAACGACTCTGGGGGTTGGTGCTCATCTCCATTTCTAAGCTGAAGAGTCAGCGTTGTCCATAGACATCTCCAGGTCATGTGGCCACAGGCATGACTACATGGAGTGCCATTACCTTCCCGCCGGAGCGGTACCTATTTATCTACTCACATTTGCATGTTTTCGAACTGCAAGGTTGGCAGGAGCTGGGGCTAACTGCAAGAGCTCATTCCGCTCCCGGGATTTGAACCTGGGACCTTTCAGTCTGCAAGTTCAGCAGCTCAGCACTTTAACACACTGTGCCACCAGGGGCCCCAATACAATAATATATAATAATAATAATAACATATTGTATTGTACATATACTATTCATAATATTATATTGTAATATGATATAATACTAATAATACAATATAATAATAGTACAGTAGAGTCTCACTTATCCAACACTCGCTTATCCAACATTCTGGATTATCCAATGCATTTTTAGAGTCAATGTTTTCAATATATCGTGATATTTTGGTGCTAAATTCATAAATACAGTAATTACTACATAGCATTACTACATATAGAACTACCTTTTCTGCCAAATTTGTTGTTTAACATGATGTTTTGGTGCTTCATTTGTAAAATCATAACCTAATTTGATGTTTAATAGGCTTTTCCTTAATGCCTCCTTATTATCCAACATATTTGCTTATCCTACATTCTGCCGGCCCGTTTACGTTGGATAAGTGAGACTCTACTGTAATACAATATAATAATAGTAATTATATATTCTATTTTATATGTAATATTACTAATAATATTACAATATATTGATATAATACAATATTGTAATTTATTGCCTGTATTGTGCTATGCTAATAATATCATACTGTATGTAAATTTAATTTGTAAGCCGCTCTGAGTCCCCTTCGGGGTGAGAAGGGCGGCCTATAAATGTAGCAAATAAATAATAATAAATAACGGAGAATACAAGAAAAAGAAGGAAGGACGGAGAGCAGAAGAAGATGAAGAGGAGGAGGGATAAGAAGGAAGGAAGGAAGGGTCCTTGCTTTGTGGGCGAGGCGGGCCAGTGTCCCCCGGAGGCGGCGCTGGTGCCCGGCGCTGAAGTGGTGCCTCCTGCGGCCCACGAAGGCGCTGCGCCCGCACAGGCCGCACCGGAAGACCGGCCCCTCCGCCATCTTGGCCCCGAGGCCTCCCTCCGCGCAACAACAACAACAACAACACCCTCCGCTCACTTCCGCCGGCCATTTTGAGCGAGCGGGAGCGGAAGTGAGGCGAAGGCCGCGCGGCGTTTGTCTCCTGAGCTTCCGAGCGCGCGCGCCCTCTGCCGGCCCTCCCGGGGGTTGCGGGGTGACGTCACCGCTGCCCCTGCAGCCAGGCAAAGCAGGGCAAGCGAGCCACGCCAATGGAACCAGATTCAGGAAACAGATTCACCAATAATATATATTCAGGAAAATATTCACCAAGAATATATATTCAGGAAAATATTCAGGAAAATATTCACCAAGAATATATTCAGGAAAATATTCAGGAAAATATTCACCAAAAATATATTCAGGAAAATATTCAGAAAAATATTCACCAAGAATATATTAAGGAAAATATTCAGAAAAAATATTCACCAATAATATATATTCAGGAAAATATTCAGAAAAATATTCACCAAGAATATATTAAGGAAAATATTTACCAATAATATATATTCAGGAAAATATTCAGAAAAATATTCACCAATAATATATATTCAGGAAAATATTCAGAAAAATATTCACCAAAAATATATTCAGGAAAATATTCAAAAAAATATTCACCAAAAATATATTCAGGAAAATATTCAGAAAAATATTCACCAAGAATATATTCAGGAAAATATTCACCAATAATATATATTCAGGAAAATATTCAGAAAAATATTCACCAAGAATATATTCAGGAAAATATTAAGAAAAATATTCACCAAGAATATATTCAGGAAAATATTCAGGAAAATATTCACCAAGAATATATTAAGGAAAATATTCAGAAAAATATTCACCAATAATATATATTCAGGAAAATATTCAGAAAAATATTCACCAAAAATATATTCAGGAAAATATTCAGAAAAATATTCACCAATAATATATATTCAGGAAAATATTCAGAAATATATTCACCAAAAATATATTCAGGAAAATATTCAGAAAAATATTCACCAATAATATATATTCAGGAAAATATTCAGAAAAATATTCACCAAGAATATATTCAGGAAAATATTCAGAAAAATATTCACCAATAATATATATTCAAGAAAATATTCAGAAAAATATTCACCAAAAATATATTCAGGAAAATATTCAGAAAAATATTCACCAATAATATATATTCAAGAAAATATTCAGAAAAATATTCACCAAAAATATATTCAGGAAAATATTCAGAAAAATATTTGCAAAAATACCTTCAGGAAAATGTTTGCAAATAAATATTCAGAAAAGTATTTGCAGAAATAACTTCAGAAAAATATTAGCAAACAAATATTCAGAAAAATATTTGCAGAAATGCCTTCAAAAAAATATTTGCAAATAATATCTTTATAAAAAAAATATTCACAAAAATTTCTTTATTAAAAAAAATCAGAGAAATATTCACAAAAAATATCTCCAGAAAAATATTGCAAAAATATATTCCAAAAATGTTAACAAAATATTCGCAAAAATATTAAGAAAAATATTTGCAAAAATACCTTCATAAAAATATTTGCAAAAATATCTTTCAGAAAAGTATTTGCAGAAATATATTCAGAAACATGTATTTGCAGAAATGTTCACAAACACCAGGCGTGGCTTGAAAGCATTTATTGTGCAAGGATTTCCTCCAAAAAATAATTCCCCAAAAAGAAGAAAATTATTAAAGTAAATCCCGAGAGGCACTTAGGCAGGCAAGGCGCTCTTTCTTCAAAGCGCCTTTGGCCAGTGGTTGAGCGCAGCTGCCCCTTCCCGCAGGGGTTGCTCAGCCCGGTCCTGCACGACGGCAGTTGTCCTCACCCCGTCTGGGCCGCCAGGGCCCTTGGAACGTCCCTGCACTACAACTCCCAGCAGCCGCACATCTGCCGGGCAGAAGGAAGGCCCTGCTTTCACCAACAGCTTCCTTCTGGATTCATGTACAACATGCGGCTCAGAGACCAAAGAGGGGCCTCAAGAGCTCTGGAGGGAGAAGAGGAAGGAGAAGGTCAAGGAGAGGGACAGAGAGATCATCCAGCCCAGCCCTTTCTGTCCAATAATGGAAGAACACCATCTAAGCCCTCCCAACAGATGTCCACCCGGCTTCTGCATTGGAGCAGGTGCCGCCTGACTCTCAGGCAGCAACAGGTTCCAATGACTTGCAATGTTAAAACACTCTTTTCCTGCAGAAGGGCTTTACTCAGAGGAGTCAGCACCTGGGAGAGGTGCACCAGGGCATATGCAGAGTGCCAGGGAAATATTACTATTATTATGTTATTATTATGCTACTATTATTCTACTATTATGTTACAGTAGAGTCCTGCTTATCCAACCTTCACTTATCCAACATTCTGTATTATCCAACGCAGTTTGCCTTTTAGAAGTCAACTAGCTGTGCCCAGCAACGCATTGCTGTGGCAAAGTGGTGGTGGTATTGGTTAAAAATGGTTGTGGAATTTTTATTTGATGTTATTTGCAATTTTTTATTAATTTTATTGTAAGTTATATTTTTATTTATTATATTTTATTATTTTCTTGTATTATTTAGTTATTTTCTGTTATTATAGTATTTTATTGCATTAATGTTTAGTGTTTTTTATTATTTTTTATTGGGTTGCTAGGAGACCAAGTTGGAGGAGCTTAGCCTTCTAACTGGCAGCAATTGGATAAAAGCAATTATTCCTCTCCCTGTAATTAGGACTTTTTCTTTTCTTTTTGTTGTATCAACCTAGAGCCGTGGATGATGGGTTGTGTTGTCAAATTTCGAGGTTGGGGGGCCTGTAGTTTTGTTGTTTTGTGGGTCACCGTGATGCCATCACTCTTTTATATATATAGATGTTTTTGTAGTCAATTTTGCAATACATTGCGAAGTTTTGGTACTAAATTCGTACCTACAGTAATTATTACATAATGTTATCATGTATGGAATGGCTTTTTCTGTCCATTTGTTGTAAAACATGTTATTTTGGTGCTTAATTTGTAAAATCATAGCATAATTTGACATTTAATAGGCTTTTCCTTAATCACTCCTTATTATCCAACATATTTGCTTATCCAACATTCTGCCGGCCTGTTTATGTTAGATAAGTGAGACTCTACTGTACTAACATGTTACTATCACATTGTTACTCTGTTACTATTAACACATTACTATCACATTGCTACTGTTACTACTATGTCACTACTAACACATTACTATCACATTGCTACTGTTACTACTATGTCACTACTAACACATTACTATCACATTGCTACTCTTTTACTACTATGTTACTAACACATTACTATCACATTGCTACTCTTTTACTACTATGTTACTACTAATACATTACTATCACCTTGTTACTATGTTACTACTTTGTTACTACTACATTACTACTATGTTACTATTGTGTTACTATTACCACGCCTGCTCTATTCTGCACCCTGAACTCTGTCCTGATGTGCTATCAATATAGATATACTGTACAGACATTAAGAGCAAAGGGGGGCAAGTGGAGGCGAGCCTCCGTGCGCACCGGGTCGGTCCATGCTCTGGTGCACGAGGCCCATCTGGTCGGTGGGCAGTGCCTGGGCCTCCTCCCGGAACCGGCGCCGTCCCTCCGAGGTCAGCCGCCAGAGCCGGGACTTGCGGCTCCCCTCCAGGCAGACAAAGTCCGTGGTCTTCTCGAAGCTGCTGCTGAAGCAGAGGTTGTGCCGGACCGTGTTCTTCCAGCCCTCGGGAGCCGTCCGGAAGAAGGGGAAGTGCTGCCTGCCGGACAGACAGACAGACAGACAGACAGAGAGGGACAACAAGGGCCCTGCCTTCCTCATGGGGCCAGGAGGCCGGGCGGGGGGCTCAGACACCTCCGTGGAGTCCTAGAGCGGGAAGGGGCCCCAGAGGACATCCAGCCCAGCCCCCCAAGATGGATGGATGGATGCGTTGATAGACAGACAGACAGACATGGGTGGGTAGGTGGATGATAGAATCCTAGAGTTGGAAGGTGCCCCAGAGAACATCCAGTCCAACCATCTTAGATAGATAGATAGATAAATAGATAGGGATGGATAATGTAATCCTAGAGTTGGAAGGGGTCCCCAGAGGACATCCAATTCAACCCCCTAAGATAGATAGATAGCGATGGATGGATAATGGATGGATGGATACGTTGATAGACAGACAGACAGACAGACATGGATATGGATGGATAATGGAATCCTAGAGTTGGAAGGTGCCCCAGAGGACATCCAGTCCAACCCTCTAAGATAGATATTTATTTATTTATTTATTTCCAGAATTTATACCCCGCCCTTCTCACCCGGGGGGACTCAGGGCGGCTTACACAGTTGGCATAGATAGAGGATAGGTAGGATAGATAAATTATAGGAATCCTAGAGTTGGGACACCAGGAGGCCAAGCAACCCAACCCGCTAAGATAGATAGATAGATAGATAGAAGACAGAAAGCTAGAACTGGTAGGAAGCCCCAGAAATCATCCCATCCAACCCCCTAAGATACATAGACAGATAGGGATAGAAAGACAAAGATGACGTAGACACAGACAGATGATTGATAGATAGATGACTGAATTCGAGACTTGGCGAGGGCTCCCAAGGGCCGTCCAGTCCAGCCCCCTAAGAGAGATCCCAGGCAGACAGAGACAGGTGGGCCCAGGGTACCTGGTGAACTGGTAGATCTCCTGGACGGTGAGGCTGCTGTCCACGCTGCTGCGGAGGGCCAGGCTGATGAGGATGCAGTAGTTGAGCGGGGGCCGCGGCCACTCCCCTTGGGTCCGCTTCAGCCGCCGGCCGTGGGACCGGAAGGCCTGGGGCTTCTTGGGCTTCGGGGCGGGGGCGTCCAGGCCCCCCGGGGCCTTTGGGGGACCCCCAGGGCCCGCCCCAGAGGGAGCCTGCAATGCCAAGGAGAACGGTGAGCCCTGGAAGGCCTTCGGGGGCCAAGCAGGGGCCAGAGCTGCCCATCCTCATTCAGAAACACCCTTTGGGTCACTTCAAACTGGGCAGTGGGTGGGTGGATGGATGGATAGATAGACAAGACAGACAGATGGATAGATAGATAGAGGTCTCCTAGAGTTGGAAGGGATCCCCAGAGGCCATCCAGTCCAGCCACCTAAGGTGGATGAATGGAAGCATAGATAGACAGATAGATAAGACAGACAGACATGGATGGATGGATGGATGGATGGATGGAAGGATTGATGGATAGACATGGATGGAAGGATAGACATGGATGGATGGATTGAAGGATTGAAGGATTGATGGATAGACATTGATGGATAGACATGGATGGAAGGATTGATAGACATGGATGGATGGATGGATTGATGGATAGACATGGATGGATGGATGGAAGGATTGGTGGATAGATATGGATGGATGGATGGATGGATGGATAAGACAGACAGACATGGTTGGATAGATGATACAATCCTGGAGTTGGAAGGGATCCCCAGAGGCCATCCAGTCCAACCAGCTAAGAAGAATGAGTGGATAGATTGATAGAATATTATTAATACTATTATTATTATTATGAAGAATACCTTCTCTGCTTCACCAGCAGCAGACACGACTGGGTCCTTCTGGGTGCCATCTGGGTCGGAGGGCGGCTCCTGGGGGTCTGCAGGAGGGGCGTCGCCAGGCGGGGAAGGGGTCTCCGGCACAGAGAAGACCCTCCCGGGGATGGGGCAGACCTTGTTGGGGTCAACCCACATCCACAAATGGGGCTTCACCTCGGTCCCTGGTAGGAAGGAAGGCAAAGAGGACCCTCAACATCTCCCCGGAAGCCCCCTCCCCAAAATCGTGAGCCCCTGCACTTACTGTGAGCATCCTTTCCCTCGTCCTTGGGCCTTTCCGGCTGCCTGCCTCCCTCTGGGGCGGCCAGAGAAGCGAGACCTGCGGACAGAGGGGGGGCAAAGGGGGTCTGTCAATGGGGCAGGGACCCCCACCCCAATGCCCTGCTCTCTTTGCTCAAACTTGGGCCCTCCCTCCCTCCCTCCAGGCCTTGGGCTTCCACTCCCATCATTCCTAACAGCCAGTAGGAGTGAGCTGGAGGGCTGAAGTTTGCCCATGCCTGCCTTGGAGAGATATAGTTTGGAGAAACACCACCCCATTAAGAGGAGGGTAAAGACTTTGTGGGACTTCAGCTCCCAGGATTCTTATAGCATCGAGCTGTGGCAGAAATAGAGGTCTCAAACTGCATTAATTCCCCAGTAAGGATGCAATTTAGTTCTGAAGGACTGGATGGAGCCATGGCAGCAATATAGGTCTCAAACTGCATTAATTCTCCAATACAGATGCATCCCAGTTCTGCAGGACTCCTATAGCATGGAAGAGTGGCAACTATAGAGGTCTCAAACTGTACTAATTCTCCAATGTAGATGCATCCTAGTTCTGCAACACTGTGTCTCCTGGGATTCCTATATAGTATGGAGCCACGGTATCTATAGAAGTCTCAAACTGCATTAATTCCCCAATACAGATGTATTATGGTTCTGCAACACTGTGTCTCCCAGGATTCCTATATAGTATGGAGCCATGGCAGCAATATAGGTCTCAAACTGCATTAATTCTCCAATACAGATGCATCCCATTTCTGCAGGACTCCTATAGCATGGAGGAATGGAAACTATAGAGGTCCCAAACTGTATTAATTCTCCAATGTAGATGCATCCTAGTTCTGCAGCACTGTGTCTCCTGGGATTCCTATATAGTACGGAGCCACGGTATCTATAGAAGTCTCAAACTGCATTAATTCCCCAATACAGATGTATTATAGTTCTGCAACACTGTGTCTCCCAGGATTCCTATATAGTATGGAGCCATGGTAGCTAATGAGGTCCCAAACTGCATTAATTCTCCAATACAGATGCATCCCATTTCTGCAGGACTCCTATAGCATGGAGGAATGGAAACTATAGAGGTCCCAAACTGTATTAATTCTCCAATGTAGATGCATCCTAGTTCTGCAGCACTGTGTCTCCTGGGATTCCTATATAGTACGGAGCCACGGTATCTATAGAAGTCTCAAACTGCATTAATTCCCCAATACAGATGTATTATAGTTCTGCAACACTGTGTCTCCCAGGATTCCTATATAGTATGGAGCCATGGTAGCTAATGAGGTCCCAAACTGCATTAATTCTCCAATACAGATGCATCCCATTTCTGCAGGACTCCTATAGCATGGAGGAATGGAAACTATAGAGGTCCCAAACTGTATTAATTCTCCAATGTAGATGCATCCTAGTTCTGCAGCACTGTGTCTCCTGGGATTCCTATATAGTACGGAGCCACGGTATCTATAGAAGTCTCAAACTGCATTAATTCCCCAATACAGATGTATTATGGTTCTGCAACACTGTGTCTCCCAGGATTCCTATATAGTACGGAGCCACGGTATCTATAGAAGTCTCAAACTGCATTAATTCCCCAATACAGATGTATTATAGTTCTGCAACACTGTGTCTCCCAGGATTCCTATATAGTATGGAGCCATGGTAGCTAATGAGGTCCCAAACTGCATTAATTCTCCAATACAGATGCATCCCATTTCTGCAGGACTCCTATAGCATGGAGGAATGGAAACTATAGAGGTCCCAAACTGTATTAATTCTCCAATGTAGATGCATCCTAGTTCTGCAGCACTGTGTCTCCTGGGATTCCTATATAGTACGGAGCCACGGTATCTATAGAAGTCTCAAACTGCATTAATTCCCCAATACAGATGTATTATAGTTCTGCAACACTGTGTCTCCCAGGATTCCTATATAGTATGGAGCCATGGTAGCTAATGAGGTCCCAAACTGCATTAATTCTCCAATACAGATGCATCCCATTTCTGCAGGACTCCTATAGCATGGAGGAATGGAAACTATAGAGGTCCCAAACTGTATTAATTCTCCAATGTAGATGCATCCTAGTTCTGCAGCACTGTGTCTCCTGGGATTCCTATATAGTACGGAGCCACGGTATCTATAGAAGTCTCAAACTGCATTAATTCCCCAATACAGATGTATTATAGTTCTGCAACACTGTGTCTCCCAGGATTCCTATATAGTATGGAGCCATGGTAGCTAATGAGGTCCCAAACTGCATTAATTCTCCAATACAGATGCATCCCATTTCTGCAGGACTCCTATAGCATGGAGGAATGGAAACTATAGAGGTCCCAAACTGTATTAATTCTCCAATGTAGATGCATCCTAGTTCTGCAGCACTGTGTCTCCTGGGATTCCTATATAGTACGGAGCCACGGTATCTATAGAAGTCTCAAACTGCATTAATTCCCCAATACAGATGTATTATGGTTCTGCAACACTGTGTCTCCCAGGATTCCTATATAGTACGGAGCCACGGTATCTATAGAAGTCTCAAACTGCATTAATTCCCCAATACAGATGTATTATAGTTCTGCAACACTGTGTCTCCCAGGATTCCTATATAGTATGGAGCCATGGTAGCTAATGAGGTCCCAAACTGCATTAATTCTCCAATACAGATGCATCCCATTTCTGCAGGACTCCTATAGCATGGAGGAATGGAAACTATAGAGGTCCCAAACTGTATTAATTCTCCAATGTAGATGCATCCTAGTTCTGCAGCACTGTGTCTCCTGGGATTCCTATATAGTACGGAGCCACGGTATCTATAGAAGTCTCAAACTGCATTAATTCCCCAATACAGATGTATTATGGTTCTGCAACACTGTGTCTCCCAGGATTCCTATATAGTATGGAGCCATGGTAGCTAATGAGGTCCCAAACTGCATTAATTCCCCAATGTAGGTGCATCCTCTAGCATGGAGGAGTGGCAGCAAGACAGGTCTCAAACTGCATCAATCCCCCAGTGTGGATGCAGCCTGCTCCTTCCCTTCCCTCTCACTCTTGCCATGCTCAGGGGCACCTCGGGCGCCAGGCCAAGGGGGCGGGGCTGAGGACCCCAGAGGCCATCCAGCCGGGCCCCTTCCCCCCAGCGTGAGTCACCTTGGGGCGGGGGTCCCAGGCCCAGCTCCGCGGCCATGTCCCAGTCGAGGAGGCCGCTCCGGAGGTGGAGGCTGGCCCAGAAAGCCCGGCAAGGCAGGTGAAGCTCCATCCCAAGCCAGAGGCAGGCGAGGAAGGGGCGGCGGCCCCTTTAAGACCTCCAGGTGTGCCTGTGGGGAGGGGGCTCCTTCCTGGCTCCCCATTTAAAGGGGAAGGGAGCCAGGGACCCCCACACGCGCCCCTCCCTTCCTTTGCAGCCAAGGCAGAAATAAGTGAGGTCCCTTTAAAAAAAAGTTTCCTCCAAAGAGAAGTGTCTACAGGTGTGTCCCCTTTTGGGCTGCACCTGGAGGCGGACGTGTTTCTGAGCATGTGCAGAGCGCATTCCCAGAGAAGAAGCGCCATCTCCATCACCTTGTTGGGGGTCCAAAATAGGCTTGGGAGGGGAGGGGGGGGGTCCAAATGGGAAGAAGCCTATTGTCGGGTTTTCCTTGCTCTTCTCCGGTGGATCTTCATGGAAGGAAAGAAGGGGCCACAAGGGGGCGCTGTTGACTCAGGCCAAGCAGCACCTAGAACCCCCCCCCCTCCCTCCCTCTGGAACCCCCTCCCACAATTAGAAAGAGAGGCCAAACCTGCTTTAATTGGAGACTCAAACCGAAGAGGCTTCCTTCCTTTCTTTCTTCATTCTCCGGCAATTGAGCTCTTATTCTCTTTGCTTGGCTTTGGGGGGTCTTATTTTTTTTTTGGGTGGGGGGTTATGTAGTTCTCCAGAAGCAGGTCACAATTTGGGAGGGGTTGAAGTTCCCTCCCCCCCCCCCCCATCAAGATGACTTTTGAGGCCAGTGTCTTCTCATCTGGCACTAGATCTATTAATTTTATATTACATGTATAATACAATAATATATAATAATAATAACATATTGTATTATACATATACTATTCATAATATTATATTGTAATATGATATAATACTAATAATACAATATAATAATAGTACAGTAGAGTCTCACTTATCCAACACTCGCTTATCCAACATTCTGGATTATCCAACGCATTTTTGTAGTCAATGTTTTCAATACATCATGATATTTAGCATGATATTCATGCTAAATTCGTAAATACAGTAATTACTACATGGGATTACTGTGTATTGAACTACTTTTTCTGTCAAATTTGTTGTATAGCATGATGTGCCATTACCTTCCCGCCGGAGCGGTACCTATTTATCTACTCACATTTGCATGTTTTCGAACTGCTAGGTTGGCAGGAGCTGGGGCTAACAGCAAGAGCTCATTCCGCTCCCGGGATTTGAACCTGGGACCTTTCAGTCTGCAAGTTCAGCAGCTCAGCACTTTAACACACTGTGCCACCAGGGGCCCCAATACAATAATATATAATAATAATAATAACATATTGTATTGTACATATACTATTCATAATATTATATTGTAATATGATATAATACTAATAATACAATATAATAATAGTACAGTAGAGTCTCACTTATCCAACACTCGCTTATCCAACATTCTGGATTATCCAATGCATTTTTAGAGTCAATGTTTTCAATATATCATGATATTTTGGTGCTAAATTCATAAATACAGTAATTACTACATAGCATTACTGCGTATAGAACTACTTTTTCTGCCAAATTTGTTGTCTAACATGATGTTTTGGTGCTTCATTTGTAAAATCATAACCTAATTTGATGTTTAATAGGCTTTTCCTTAATGCCTCCTTATTATCCAACATATTTGCTTATCCTACATTCTGCCGGCCCGTTTACGTTGGATAAATGAGACTCTACTGTAATACAATATAATAATAGTAATTATATATTCTACTAATAATATTACAATATATAGATATAGTACAATATGGTAATTTATTGTCAGTATTGTGCTATGCTAATAATATAATATTGTCCATAAATTTAATTTGTAAGCCGCTCTGAGTCCTCTGAGAAGGGCGGGATATAAATGAATTAAATAAATAAATAGATCTCAACAAGGCTCTGAAATGATCACCATTTGCATCTTTCCACCACACAAATCCATTTATTTATGTATTTATTTACAGTATTTATATTCTGCCCTTCTTTCTCACCCGGAAGGGGACTCAGGGCGGATCACAATGCACATCTACATGGCAAACAGTCCATGCCATTAAGACAAACGACACACACAGACAGAGACACAGAGGCAGTTGAACATTTTCCAGCTTCCAGCCACGAGCCCTTGATGGAGTACTTCCTCATTCCTGGAAGTTTTTATGGTGTCATAAATTAGTTAAATTAGCCTCCCCGCATAAAGCAGTACCTAGAATTTCCTATTCGACAGATGCAATTATCTTTCAGGCTGCTTAGGTCACCTCGTGTTTACAATACAGTAGAGTCTCACTTATCCAACATAAATGGGCCGGCAGAACGTTGGATAAGTGAATATGTTGGATAATAAGGAGGGATTAAGGAAAAGCCTATTAAACATTAAATTAGGTTATGATTTTACAAATTAAGCACCAAAACATCATGTTAGACAACAAATTTGACAGAAAAAGTAGTTCCATACATGGTAATGCTATGTAGTAATTACTGTATTTACGAATTTAGTACCAAAATATCACGATATATTGAAAACATTGACTACAAAAATGCATTGGATAATCCAGAACGTTGGATAAGCGAGTGTTGGATAAGTGAGACTCTACTGTATTTATATGGTGCACTTTACCCAGTCTACTTTTACAACCTCTCTGTTTCAATCCATGTTTTTATTAGTTCTTGTCATTTATTTTTATTGGGTAATGTTTAAATTTTTATAATTGTGCATGTCTCTTGCCTATTGTTGTGCTTTATATTGCTATTGTTTTTATTCGGGCTTGGCCCTATGTAAGCCGCCCTGAGCTCCCTTTGGGGAGCTAGAGGCGGGGTATAAAAATAAAATTGTTATTATTATTATTATTATTATTATTATTATTATTATTATTATTATGGAGCCCCGGTGGTGAAGTGTGTTAAAGCTCTGAGTTGCTGAACTTGCAGACTGAAAGGTCCCAGGTTCAAACCCAGAGAGTGGAGTGAGCGCCCGCTGTTAGCTCCAGCTTCTGCCAACCTAGCAGTTTGAAAACATGCCAGTGTGAGTACATCAATAGGTACTGCTCCAGCGGGAAGATAACGGCACTCCATGCAGTCATGCCGGCCACATGACCTTGGAGGTGTCTACGGACAACGCCGGCTCTTTGGCTTAGAAATGGAGATGAGCACCAACCCCCAGAGTTGATCACGACTGGACTTAATGTCAGGGATAAACCTTTACCTTTACCCCAACTATATTAATATATTGTAATATTATTAGTAATATTACATACAAAATGTAATACATAATTACTATTATATTGTATTATTAGTATTATATCATGTTACAATATAATATTATGAATATTATATGTACAGTAGAGTCTCACTTATCCAACATAAACGGGCCAGCAGAACGTTGGATAAGAGAATATGTTGGATAATAAGGAGGGATTAAGGAAAAGCCTATTAATCATCAAATTAGGTTATGATTTTACAAAGTAAGCATCAAAACATCATGTTAGACAACAAATTTGGCAGAAAAAGTAGTTCAATATGCAGTAATGCTATATAGTAATTACTATATTTATGAATTTAGCACCAAAATATCACGATATATTGAAAACATTGACTACAAAAATGTGTTGGATAATCCAGAATGTTGGATAAGCGAGTGTTGGATAACTGAGACTCTACTGTATATACAATATGTTGGAGCCCCGGTGGCGCAGTGTGTTAAAGCACTGAGCTGCTGAACTTGCAGACTGAAAGGTCCCAGGTTCAAACCCCAGGAGTGGAGTGAGCGCCCACTATTAGCCCCAGCTTCTGCCAACCTAGCAGTTCGAAAACATGCCAATGTGAGTAGATCAATAGGTACTGCTCCAGTGGAAAGGAAACCTATACCTTTTACCTTATTGTTATTAGTTCAACAGCAAGCTAGGCTATTAATGGTTGGGAGCTCAATCCGACCCAGGCTTCGATCTCATGACCTCTTGGTTAGAAGTGATTTATTGCAGCTGGCTACTAACCAGCTGCGCCACAGCCCGGCTGTAATGACAGTGTGGAGCAGGGGTCCTCAAACTTTTTAAGTGGAGGGCCGATTCACAATCCCTCAGACTGTTAGGGGGCCGGACTAGGATGAAATAGTCCAAAATTAGGATTGTTGTTGTGTGCCTTCAAGTCATTTCAGACTTAGGTCAACCCTAAGTCTAAAGTTTAGGACAGAGGCCAGGTCAATGACCTTGGAGGGCCTTAGTTTGGGGACCCCTGATCTAGACGATCTCATAAGACCATAGGTAAGCAAAGAGAACTCCAAAAACCATCTAGATGGTCTCATAAGACAATCAGTAAGGAAAAGGACCCTCAAAGGCCATCTACATGATCTCATAAGGCCATCAAAAGACCATAGGTAAGGAAAGGGACCCTCAAAGGCCATCTAGACGGTCTCCTAAGGCCGTAGCTAAGCAAAGAGACCTTCAAAGACCATCTAGATGATCTCATAAGACCACAGGTAAGCAAAGAGAACTCCAAAAACCATCTAGATGGTCTCATAAGACAATCAGTAAGGAAAAGGACCCTCAAAGGCCATCTACATGATCTCATAAGGCCATCAAAAGACCATAGGTAAGGAAAGGGACCCTCAAAGGCCATCTAGACGGTCTCCTAAGGCCGTAGCTAAGCAAAGAGACCTTCAAAGACCATCTAGATGATCTCATAAGACCACAGGTAAGCAAAAAGACCTCCAAAGTCCATCTAGATGGTCTCATAAGACCATCAGTAAGGAAAAGGACCCTCAAAGGCCATCTACATGATCTCATCAGGCCATCAGAAGACCATAGGTAAGGAAAGGGACCCTCAAAGGCCATCTAGACGGTCTCCTAAGGCCGTAGCTAAGCAAAGAGACCTTCAAAGACCATCTAGATGATCTCATAAGACCACAGGTAAGCAAAAAGACCTCCAAAGACCATCTAGATGGTCTCATAAGACCATCAGTAAGGAAAAGGACCCTCAAAGGCCATCTACATGATCTCATCAGGCCATCAGAAGACCATAGGTAAGGAAAGGGACCCTCAAAGGTCATCTAGACGGTCTCCTAAGGCCGTCGCTAAGCAAAGAGACCTTCAAAGACCATCTAGATGATCTCATAAGACCACAGGTAAGCAAAAAGACCTCCAAAGACCATCTAGATGGTCTCATAAGACCATCAGTAAGGAAAAGGACCCTCAAAGGCCATCTACATGATCTCATCAGGCCATCAGAAGACCATAGGTAAGGAAAGGGACCCTCAAAGGTCATCTAGACGGTCTCCTAAGGCCGTCGCTAAGCAAAGAGACCTTCAAAGACCATCTAGATGATCTCATAAGACCACAGGTAAGCAAAAAGACCTCCAAAGACCATCTAGATGGTCTCATAAGACCATCAGTAAGGAAAAGGACCCTCAAAGGCCATCTACATGATCTCATCAGGCCATCAGAAGACCATAGGTAAGGAAAGGGACCCTCAAAGGTCATCTAGACGGTCTCCTAAGGCCGTCGCTAAGCAAAGAGACCTTCAAAGACCATCTAGATGATCTCATAAGACCACAGGTAAGCAAAAAGACCTCCAAAGACCATCTAGATGGTCTCATAAGACCATCAGTAAGGAAAAGGACCCTCAAAGGCCATCTACATGATCTCATCAGGCCATCAGAAGACCATAGGTAAGGAAAGGGGCCCCCAAAGGCCATCTAGACAATCTCATAAGACCACAAGTAAGCAAAAAGACCTCCAAAGACCAGGTAGACTTAGGTCAACCTTAAGTCTAAAGTTTAGGACAGGGGCCAGATAAATGACCTTGGAGGGCCGCATCTGGCCCCCGGGCCTTAGTTTGGGGACCCCTGGTGTGGAGGATCGAGATCCTTGCAGTTCTGGAGTAACTCATTTTTGCTTCCCATAGACTTGGCAGCGGGATTTGGCGAACCAGTGCTGCTCTCAGAGACATGATCTCAGGTCATAATGCCAGGACAGGGACGGGAAGTGGGGTGCACATGCCTCTGGCCTGCGATGGTGGGTGGCCACACCTGGGCCTTGCACACGCGTGTGTTGTGTCAGCGCATGCACATGCTTCCGCCCGCCTCCCCTCCCCGCTCCTTTCCCCAATTGGGCACAGGGGGCGGGGCAAATCTGCATTCATTTGCATATGAGAAAAACAATCCTGCTAAAAATAGGACATGCTTTACTTGGGGTTAGAAAAGGTTCTATGTGCAGATATATATATATGTGTGTGTGGGGGGGTGTGAGCGCATGTATCTGCGTGTTTGTGTATGCACGTATGTGTTTGTGTATGCACGTATGTGTTTGTGTATATATATGGGTGCGTGTATATATGCATATATGTGTGTATATGCATGCATATCTGTTTATGTGTGTGTATGTAAGTATATGTATGTATTTATATTTGTGTATATGCAAATATGTGTGTATATGTGTATATTTGTGTATACTGCATATGTGTGTATATATGTAATTTGTCTGTATATGTATCTATGTATGTATATATATGCATATGTGTGTACTGTATATATATGTATGCGTATTTGTTTATATATATATATATGTCTGTGCATATGTATAAGTGTGCATGTATATGTGTGTATATATATGTATGTGTGTGTGTTTAAGTATCTGTATATATGTATGTATATATATACAGGATATGTGTGTATGTGGTATATGTGTGTGTGTGTATATATATAATTTGTCTATATGTGTATGTATTTATGTATTTATATGTGTATATAGACGTATATGGGTGTGAGTATATATGTATGCATTGTGTATATATATATGTGTGTGTGTGTATGTGTGTGTGAATGTGTGTGTGTGCATATGTATATATTTGTCTATATGTGTATGTATTTATGTATGTTTATGTGTATATAGATGTATATGGGTGTGAGTATATATGTATGCATTGTGCATATATATATATGCGTGTGTGTGTGAATGTGTGTGTGTGCATATGTATATATTTGTCTATATGTGTATGCATTTATGTATGTATATGTGTATATAGACGTATATGGGTGTGAGTATATATGTATGCATTGTGTATATATATGTGTGTATGTGGTATATGTGTGTGTGTGTATATATATAATTTGTCTATATGTGTATGTATTTATGTATGTATATGTGTATATAGACGTATATGGGTGTGAGTATATATGTATGCATTGTGTATATATATGTGTGTGTGTGTGAATGTGTGTGTGTGCATATGTATATATTTGTCTATATGTGTATGTATTTATGTATGTATATGTGTATATAGACGTATATGGGTGTGAGTATATATGTATGCATTGTGTATATATATGTGTGTGTGTGTGAATGTGTGTGTGTGCATATGTATATATTTGTCTATATGTGTATGTATGTATGTATGTTTATGTGTATATAGACGTATATGGGTGTGAGTATATATGTATGCATTGTGTATATATATATATGTGTGTGTGTGTGTGAATGTGTGCGTGTGCATATGTATATATTTGTCTATATGTGTATGTATTTATGTATGTATATGTGTATATAGACGTATATGGGTGTGAGTATATATGTATGCATTGTGTGTATATATGTGTGTGTGTGTGTGCATATGTATATATTTGTCTATATGTGTATGTATTTATGTATGTTTATGTGTATATAGATGTATATGGGTGTGAGTATATATGTATGCATTGTGTATATATATATATGTGTGGGTATGTATGTGTGTGTGTGTATATATATGTATGGATGTCTGTGCATATGTATATGTGTGCATGTATATATGTAAATATACATATGTGTGCGTCATTGTGTGTTCTGACATACATACACACCGGACTCAGTCAACTTAGAATTATGGGTTTGGGATTTGCATTCCAATGCCGCCGCATATTGATCTTTGTACCCTGTGTTTTGGTGTATGTTTCTTTAACAGTGTGTTTTGATATATTGTATGTTATTGCATGCATTTGGACTTGGTTGCATCTCTGCCTCAAGCTGTTTAGGTGAGGCAGGTAACATAAATGTATTATTATTATTATTATTATTATTATTATTATTATTATCCCCTGCTTTGGAACGGAACCCATGGAAGAGCCCCTTCCTCCTCCTCCTCCGCCTCTTTGCAGGAGCATCTTGGGCTGGTGCGGATGCGGATGCTGCTGCTCACTCGGCTGCTTGGGAGGCTCTGGTTTGCTGTTGCCGGGGAAACTATTAGTTGCTAGGTGACCGGAGCATCCTCTACCCTGAGCCTTTGCATCTCATTATCCCATCATCACAGCCGATCCACCAGACCCCTCCACTCAAGACATAAACAGAAAATACATTGGGTTGCTGTGAGTTTCCCAGGCTGTATGGCCATGTTCCAGAAGCATTCTCTCCTGACGTTTCGCCCACATCAACGGCAGGCTGTTAGGAATGGTGGGAGCTGGGAGTCCAAAACACCCGGAGGGCCAAAGTTTGCCCAGGCCTGTTTTAAATGGAAGTTGGCCCTGGATTGTATGGAAATGGGGGTCTCCTTGCTGGACCTTAAAGGTCTGCCTGGTCATAACAAAGACAATTGTGATAATAATAATACATATAATATAATAATACATTTAAATATAATAATAGTTAATATAATATAATAATACATTTAAATAAAATAATACGTATTATAATATAATAAATATAATATAATATGTTTAAATATAATAAATATTATATAATAATAAATATAATATAATATGTTTAAATAAAATAATACATATTATAATATAATAATAGTTAATATAATATAATAATACACTTAAAATAATACATATTATAATATAATAATAATTAATATAATATAATACATTTAAATATAATAAATATAATATAATAAGAATAAATATGATATAATACATTTAAATATAATACCTATTATAATATAATAATTAATATAATATAATAATACATGTAAATATAACAATGCATATTATAATATGATAATTAATATAATAATACATTTAACGATAATAATAAATATTATTGGGCCCTCAATGGCGCAGCGGGTTAACCCGCTGAGCTGCTGAACTTGCTGACTGAAAGGTGAAAAGTTTGAATTTGGAAGGCATGGTGAGCTCCCACTGTTAGCCCCAGTTTCTGCCAACCTAGCAGTTAGAAAACATGCAAATGTGAGTAGATCAATAGGTACTGCTCAGGTGGTAAGGCAGTCATGCCAATGGCCACATGACTTTGGAAACTTCTATGGATCGGATCTTGGCCTTAAAATGGAGATGAGCCCCAACCCGCGGAGTCGGACACGACTAGATTAATGTCATATTATATATATATATATATATATATATATATATATACACACACACACACACACACACATATACATTATAATAAATATAATTATAATAAAATTATAATATACAACCATTAGAATAATAAATGTAATATAATAATAAATATAATAAATATAATATAATCATAAAATATAAAAATTAAAATAAATACAGTGCAATAACTATATTACAATAATAATGATAATAATAATGATAATAATAATAATAATGACTCTTAAGCTGGAAGGTGTCCAGAGGAAGAGGGCAACTAAAATGATCAAATGTCTGGAGGCCATGGATCCCTATGAGGAGTGGCTTAAAGAACTGGGTCTGTTTAGATTGCAGTATTACAGTAGAGTCTCACTTATCCAACATAAACGGGCCGGCAGAACATTGGATAAGCGAATATGTTAGATAATAAGGAGGGATTAAGAAAAAAGCCTATTAAACATAAAATTACATTGGGATTTTACAAATTAAGCACCGAAACATCATGTTGTACAACAAATTTGACAGAAAAAGCAGTTCAGTACACAGTTATGCTATGTAGTAATTACTGTATTTACGAATTACAAAACATGGCAACATTGACTACAAAAACAATGACTACTAAAAGGCAGACTGCCTTGGATAATACAGAACATTGGATAAGTGAAGCTTGGTTGTGAGACTCTACTGTACTATTTATCATGAAGCAGAGGCTGGATGGCCATCTGTCGGGGCTGCTTTGATGGTGCCTTTCCAGCATGAAGGCAGAATGGGTTGGACTGGATGGCCCTTGGGGTCTCTTCCAACTTTATTATTATTATACAGTCCTAGACATTTGGGAAGAGAGTCCTAGACACTTGGGAATAATAATAATTATTATTATTACTACTACTACTACTATTACTACAGTTGAGTCTCACTTATCCAGCGTTCTGGATTATCCAACGCATTTTTGTAGTCAATGTTTTTAATGCATTGTGATATTTTGGTGCTAAATTCGTAAATACAGTAATTACTACATAGCATTAATGTGTAATGAATTACTTTTTCTGTCAAATTTATTCCATAACATGATGTTTTGGTGCTTAATTTGTAAAATCATAACCTACTGTATTTTGATGTTTAATAGACTTTTCCTTAATTCCTCCTTATTATCCAAGATATTCGCTTATCCAAACTTCTGCCAGCCCATTTAGCTTGGATAAGTGAGACTCTACTGTACTATTATTATTATTATTATTATTATTATTATTATTATTGCTGTTATTTATCAAGAAGCAGAGGCTGGATGGCCATTTGTCGGGGGTGCTTTGATGGTGCCTTTCCTGCATGAAGGCAGAAAGGGGTTGGACTGGATAGCCCTTGGGGTCTCTTCCAACTCTATTATCATTATTATTATTACAGTAGAGTCTCACTTATCCAACACTTGCTTATCCAACGTTCTGGATTATCCAACGCATTTTTGTAGTCAATGTTTTCAATACATCATGATATTTTGGTGCTAAATTCGTAAATACAGTAATTACAACCTAACATTACTGCGTATTGAACTACTTTTTCTGTCAAATTTGTTGTATAACATGATGTTCTGGTGCTTAATTTGTAAAATCATAACCTAATTTGATGTTTAATAGGCTTTTCCTTAATGCCTCCTTATTATCCAACATATTCGCTTATCCAACATTCTGCCGGCCCGTTTATGTTGGATAAGTGAGACTCTACTGTATTGCTATTTATGATGAAGCGGAGGCAGGGTGGCCATTTGTTGGGGGTGCTTTGATGGTGCCTTTCCTGCATGGAGGCAGAAAGGGGTTGGTCTGGATGGCCCTTGGGGTCTCTTCCAACTCTATTATTATTATTATTATTATTATTATTATTATTATTATTATTATTATTATTATTATTGCTATTTATGATGAAGCAGAGGCTGGATGGCCATCTGTCGGGGGTGCTTTGATGGTGCCTTTCCAGCCTGGAGGCAGAAAGGGGTTGGTCTGGATGGCCCTTGGGGTGTCTTGGGAGTCTTGTCCGTGGGGAGCGGGTCCCCCGGAGGCCATCCATCTCTCTCTCTCTCTCTCTGGCAAGGCGGGCCTCGGCGTCGGAAGGAGGGAAAGAGGAAGAGGAGGAGAAGGAGAAGTGGAGCCTCCTCTTCCTCTCCCTCGCCTGCCTTCCTCCTCCTCCTCCTCCGTCCCTCGGCGTCGCTGCTGCCCGGTGCTTGGCGGAGGAGGAGGAGCCCAGCCCTCGCTGCCCGCCCGCCCGCCCGCCTGCCCGCCTGCCTCTTCCTCCTCCTTCCTTCCTTCCTTCCTTCCTTCCTTCCTTCCTTCCTTCCTTCCTTCCTGCTGCTCCTGCGGCGGAGAAGGCAAGGCAGCCATGGGAAGGAGCGGCGGGCAGGGCCGAGGCCGAGGCGGGGGCACCGGGACGCCCTCCTGAGCAGGTGAGTCCGGGCTCGGAGGGAAGGAAGGAAGGAGGAGGGAAGGAGGGAAGGAAGGAAAGAAGGAGGGAGAAGGAAGGAGGGAAAGAGGAAGGGGACGGGGTCATTGTTCCAGCCGCCGCCGCGCCGCCCAGGCCGCCCTCCCTCCCTCCTTCCCTTCCTTCTTCCTTTCCTCGCTGTTTTCTCCGCCCGGGAAGGAAGGAAGGAAGGAAGGAAGGAAGGAGGCACCCAAAGGACATCTAGTCCTTAGACAAGCCCAGGGACAAGGGAGGAAGGGAAGGAGGAAGGAGGGAAGGGACCCGGGCCAGGCTGCTGCTCAGGCCTCGGCGCCAGGGCCAAGCTCCTGCCAGGCCTGCCCTTCCTCTTCTTCCTCCTCCTCCTCTGCCCCGTCTTCTTCCTCCTCTTCCTTCTGCACTTCTTCCTTCTTGTCCCCTTCCTCCTCCTTTTCCCCATCTTCTTCTTCCTCCCCTTCCTCTTCTTC
Organism: Anolis carolinensis; assembly: GCF_035594765.1. Classification (NCBI taxonomy): domain Eukaryota; kingdom Metazoa; phylum Chordata; class Lepidosauria; order Squamata; family Anolidae; genus Anolis; species Anolis carolinensis. Next base: position 1,278,868 of record NW_026943819.1, read on the forward strand.
CTGCTCCTTCTTCTCCTTTTCCTCCTGCTCATCCTCCTTTTCTTCCTTCTCTTCTCCTCTTCTTCCTCTTGCTCTTCCTCCTTCTCTTCACCTTCTCTTCTTCCTTCTTTTTTCCCTTCTCTTCCCCCTCCTTCTCCCCTTCCTCTTCTTCCTGCTCCTTCTTCTCCTTTTCCTCCTGCTCATCCTCCTTTTCTTCCTTCTCTTCTCCTCTTCTTCCTCTTGCTCTTCCTTCTTCTCTTCACCTTCTCTTCTTCCTTCTTTTTTCCCTTCTCTTCCCCCTCCTTCTCCCCTTCCTCTTCTTCCTGTTCTTTCTTCTCCTTTTCCTCCTGGTCATCCTCCTTTTTCTCTTCCTTCTTCTCTTCACTTTCTCTTCTTCCTCCTCCCCTTCCTTGTCTTCTTCCTCATTTTCTTCCTTTTCTCCTCCTCCCCCCCTTTCTCTTCCCCTTCCTTCTTCTCTTCACCTTCTCTTCTTCCTCCTCCTCCCCTTCCTCGTCTTCTTCCTCCTTTTCTTCCTTCTCCCCTTCATCTTCTTCCTGTTCTTTCTTCTCTTTTTCCTCCAGCTCATCCTCCTTTTTCTCTTCCTTTTTCTCTTCACTTTCTTTTCTCCCTCCTCCTCCCATTCTTTCTCCTCCTCTTCCTGCTCTTCTTCCTCCTTCTCTTCTTCCTTTTCCTCCCCTTCTTCTTCCCCTTCCCTTGTGGATGGCGGGGCATTGGGTGTCCCTTTGGTGAGCAGCCCAGGGGAAGGACACTCTACCCCTCGATCAGCCTGGCACTTGGACCCTGTTGATGGGGCGACTAGCAAATGGCATCATCTCTCTTGTTGTTGTTGTTGTTGTTGTTGTGGCCCTTGCCTGGGCCCTCCATGGCCAAGAGTGGCCATCCCTTGGCATGACCTTTGGGCCTCTTTTGCTGCGTGTTGCGTGTATTTCAAGCCATTCGGCGACCCTGTTGTCATGATGTTTCTTGCCCAGGTCCGTTCCGGAGAGTCCGTCCTCTGGAGCCGAGAGAGTGTGACTTGCCCAAGTTACTTTCCAAATATTATTATTATTACTTACTTTCTCCCTACGGCGACTCACGGCAGCATGAGACCACCTGATGATTTTTTTTTTTTTGCAATATTTATGGTGCTCAAATATAGTATCATATATTAGATGTTGCTGTCCTGGGAAACAAACACAAAGTTATATTATTATTAGTATTAGTATTAGTATTATTTACTTTCTCCCTACAGCATCTCACAGCAGCATGACACCACCTGATGATATTTTTATTTGCAATATTTATGGTGCCCAAATATAATATAATATATTAGATGTTACCCTCCTGGGAAACAAACTCAAAGTTATATTATTATTATTATTATTATTAGTATTATTACTAGTATTATTTACTTTCTCCCTACGGCAACTCACAGCAGCATGACACCACCTGATGATATTTTTATTTGCAATATTTATGGTGCCCAAATATAATATAATATATTAGATGTTGCCCTCCTGGGAAACAAACACAAAGTTTTATTATTATTATTATTATTATTATTATTATTATTATTTACTTTCTCCCTATGGTGACTCATGGCAGCATGACACCACCTGATGATTTATTTATTTTTTGCAAAATTTATGGTGCCCAAATATATTATAATGTATTGGATGTTGCCTCCCTGGGAAACAAACTCAAAGTTATATTATTATTATTATTATTACTATTATTTACTTTCTACGGCAGCATGACACCACCTGATGATTTATTTTTCTGCAATATTTATGGTGCCCAAATATATTGTAATGTATTAGATGTTACCCTCCTGGGAAACAAACACAAAGTTTTATTATTATTATTATTATTATTATTATTATTATTATTATTTACTTTCTCCCTATGGCGACTCACGGCCGCATGACACCACCTGATGAAATATATATATATATATATTGCAATATTTATGGTGCCCAAATATAATATCATATCATAAATGTTGCCCTCCTGGGAAACAAACACAAAATTATATTATTATTATTATTATTATTATTATTATTATTATTATTATTATTATTATTATTATTATTTACTTTATCCCTACGGCGACTCATGGCAGCATGATACTACCTGATGATATATATATATTTTGCAATATTTATGGTGCCCAAATATAATATAATATATTAGGTGTTGCCCTCCTGGGAAACAAACACAAAGTTTTATTATTATTATTATTATTATTATTATTATTATTATTATTATTATTATATTGTATGACACAGCAAACAAGATAGATGTGCTGGATTTCGTTTCACAAATTCACAAGTCGATTATTATTATTATTATTATTATTATTGTTTACTTATTTACTTTCTTCCTATGGTGACTCACGGCAGCATGACACCACCTGATGATTTATTTATTTTTTGCAAAATTTATGGGAAACAAACACAAAGTTTGAGACATTGTTTACATCTCTGGGGAAAAATGCAAACTGTTGCTGCTTTGAAAACAGTTCTGATAGTTTCTAAATAATTTACTTAACGCTTGTAACAGTTGCATGGTGTTGTTGTCGCCGCTAATATTAGCAAAATAAGGTTTTAAGAGGGCTTTGAGAGGGTAGAAAGAAGCACATAGGGCAGGCATGGGCAAACTTGGGCCCTCCGGGTGTTTTGGACTTCAACTCCCAGCATTCCTAGCAGCCTACCGGCTGCTAGGAATGCTGGGAGTTGAAGTCCAAAACACCCGGAGGGCCCAAGTTTGCCCATGCCTGCCATAAGACAACTAAGCATAATATTAAGGTTATTATTAATAATAAGATTCAATAGGGATACTAGTTTGGGTTATAATTTAAATGGGACTCAATATGGATATTGACTTGGATTATAGTTTATATTGGACTCAATAGGGGTACTGATTTGTAGTAGTAATAATAATAATAATAATAATAATAATAATAGGATTCCATATGGGTGCCAGTTTGAATTCTGGTTTAAATGGGACTCAACATGTATTCCAGTTTGGATTGCAGTTTATATAGACTCCTGATCTGGATTGTAAACAGGACTTCTGGGCATATATATATATAGTACTATTTTGTGTCATACCTTGAATGTTTTGCAAGTTGCCCCAAATCCATCTGGGAGATGGTGGCGGGATATAAATAAAGTTGTTATTATTATTATTATTATTATTATTATTACAGTAGAGTCTCACTTATCCAAGCTAAACGGGCTGGCAGAAGCTTGGATAAGCGAATATCTTGGATAATAAGGACGGATTAAGGAAAAGCCTATTAAACACCATATTAGGTTATAATTTTACAAATTAAGCACCAAAACATCATGTTAAACAACAAATTTGACAGAAAAGTAGTTCAGTAGGCAGTAATGCTATGTAGTAATTACTGTATTTACGAATTTAGCACCAAAATATCACGATGTATAGAAAAAATGGACTACAAACATTCGTTGGATAATCCAGAACACTGGATAAGCGAATGTTGGATAAGTGAGACTCTACTGTAGTACTATTTTGTGTCACACCTTGAATGTTTTGTGAGTTGCCCCGAGTTCCTCTGGGAGATGGTGGCGGGATATAAATACAGTTTATTATTATTATTATTATTATTATTATTATTATATAATCAGATTGTAGATAACATTGGACCTGCCGGTTTGGATTGTACTTTAAACCAAACTCGATTGAGGGACTGATTTGGATTATAGTTTAAATAGGACTCGGTATTGGTTCTCATGTGGATCCCGGATGTACAGTAGAGTCTCACTTATCCAACATTCGCTTATCCAACGTTCTGGATTATCCAACACATTTTTGTAGTCAATGTTTTCTATACATCATGATATTTTGGTGCTAAATTCATAAATACAGTAATTACTACGTAGCATTACCATGTACTGAACTACTTTTTCTGTCCAATCTGTTTTATAACATGAAGTTTTGGTGCTTAATTTGTAAAATCATAACCTAATTTGATGTTTAATAGGCTTCTCCTTAATCTCTCCTTATTATCCAACATATTCGCTTATCCAACGTTCTGCCGACCCGTTTATGTTGGATAAGTGAGACTCTACTGTAGTACTATTTTGTGTCAAACCTTGAATGTTTTCTGAGTCACCCCGAGTCCCTCTGGGAGATGGTGGTGGGATATAAATAAAGTTTTATTATTATTATTATTATTATTATTATTATTATTATTATTATTATTGACACAGGCACATATTATTATTATTATTATTATTATTATTATTATTAAATCAGATCGTAGATAACATTGGACCCACCGGTTTGGATTGTACTTTAAACCAACTCGATTGAGGCACTAATTTGGATTATAGTTTAAATAGGACTCGGTATTGGTTCTCATGTGGATCCCGGATGTATATAGGACTCTGTTTTGGGACCAGTTTGGATTGTGCTTTAAACTGGATTCAATAAAGGTACTGATGTGGATTATAGTTTCGACTGGATGCAATAGAAGTCCCAATTTGGATCGTGGTTTAAAGAGAACCGAAGAGGGATACTGGTTTGGATTGTGGTTTAAATTGGGCTCAGTATTGGTACAGATTTGGATTGTGGTTGCAATGGGACTCAGTATCGGTACCAAACTGGATCCTACTGAAACGGGACTCACTGTGATTAAGATGATAGAGAAAGAGGATTCAGCCGAGAGAGTGTGACTTGCCCAAGGTCAGCTCATTGGGATCCCAGGTCTGCAAGGTTTGTTTGGAGGAGCTTTGCCCTTCTTTTCCTTCGAGTCCATCTTGCGTTAAGCGGAGTTTCCGCAGATTTGAACCCAAGCCTCTTGGCATCTACATTGCAGAATCAATTGAGTGTGACTGCTCTGAAATGCCATGGCTGAATGCTATGGGATCGTGGGAATTGTAGTTTGCATTCTTGGGCCAGTGAAAGGCCTTGGCAACCCCTGCGAACCATCGCGCTTTCAAACTGCATTGGTGGGACCGTGCCTTTACCTTTCCGTATGTCTTTGTTATTCCACTGTATTAAAGGCGCTGAATGTTTGCCTATCTGTGTATGTCGTAATCCGCTCTGAGTCCACTCAGGGAGATAGAGCAGAATATAAACAAAGTGTTTATTACTATTACTACTATTATAAAGTGGTGCCAAACAGTGTTGGTGCAACAGTGTGTGATTCCCAGGCCTGAGCCTGGACGGCTGGACTTGCAAGCCATTCGCCAGGATGGCTCTCGTTGGCATGGCTTTCTTGCAGGACGTTCACCACCGTCGTTGGCTTGAAGGTCCAGTCCTGGTGGCCTTTGGTGCCCTTCTGTCCAGCCAACCCTTGCTTCTGTGTCCAGTGAGTGAGGCCAGACAGTTGGAAGGTCCACCAGAGATAAGAGAAGTGGTTGAAACAGTGGCCAAGTGTGTGCTGTGCATGTCTTTCTTGCAGGAGGTTTGCCACCGTCATTGGTTCAAGTGTCCAGTCCTGGTGGCCTTTGGAGGCCTTCAGTCTGGCCAGCCCTTGCTGCTGTGTCCAGTGAGTGAGACCGGACAGTTGGAGGGCCCACCAGAGACGAGAAGTGGTTGAAACTGTGGCCAAGTGTGTGCTGTGCATGGCTTTCTTGCAGGACGTTCACCACTGTCATTGGCTCAAGTGTCCAGTCCTGGTGGCCTTTGGAGGCCTTCAGTCTGGCCAGCCCTTGCTGCTGTGTCCAGTGAGTGAGGCCGGACAGTTGGAGGGTCACCAGAAACAAGAGAAGTGGTTGAAACAGTGGCCAAGTGTGTGCTGTGCATGGCTTTCTTGCAGGACGTTCACCACTGTCATTGGCTCAAGTGTCCAGTCCTGGTGGCCTTTGGAGGCCTTCAGTCTGGCCAGCCCTTGCTGCTGTGTCCAGTGAGTGAGACCGGACAGTTGGAGGGCCCACCAGAGACGAGAAGTGGTTGAAACTGTGGCCAAGTGTGTGCTGTGCATGGCTTTCTTGCAGGACGTTCACCACTGTCATTGGCTCAAGTGTCCAGTCCTGGTGGCCTTTGGAGGCCTTCAGTCTGGCCAGCCCTTGCTGCTGTGTCCAGTGAGTGAGACCGGACAGTTGGAGGGTCCACCAGAGACAGGAGAAGTGGCCGAAGAAGCAGCCAAGTGTGTGCTGTGCATGGGACCCTTGCTGCTGTGTCCAGTGAGTGAGGCTGGACAGTTGGAGGGTTCACTGGAGACAAGAGAAGTGGCCAAGTGTGTGCTGCGCATGGCTTTCTTGCAGGACGTTCACCACTGTCATTGGCTCGAGGGTCCGGTCCTGGTGGCCTTAGGAGCCTTGGGAGCCCTTCTGTCCAGCCGGCCCTTGCTGCTGTGTCCAGTGAGTGAGGCCGGACAGTTGGAGGGTCCGCCAGAGACAGGGGAAGAGTCCGAAGAAGCAGCCAAGTGTGTGCCGTGTGTGTTTCGGTGGCGCTGAAAGGCCGCCTGTGTCCTCCTCCTCCTCCTCCTCCTCTTCATCTGTGGCCTGGGCTGACCTCCTCCCTGGCAAAAAGCACACTGGGCAGCGTCCATCCGTCTGCCTTGACCTCTAGTGGCCCTTCTTTGAGAGTCGGTATCTGGAGATAGAGGGAGGCTTGGGGTGGGGGAGAACATGGGGGTGCTTTTGGGGAGGGGGACGCAGACCCCCGCGTCCTGGGCGTCCTGGGGCCCCTTTGCCTGCACGGCAAGGCCAGGAAATTGCTGAGTCGCTGCTTTCCAGGCGGCAGGCGGTGACCAGAGCCGGCCTCGGCTGCCAGAAGCAACAGCCCTGGAATTTCCTCTGCCGGGTGCCAGCTCATCTCAAGCCGGCCAGTGTGTCTGCAGCAACACCGGCAGCAGCAACTCAACCAGGGGAGGACGGGCGGGCGGGCGGAGGGGCCGAGGGGCTCCCCGACCTTCCCTTCCTTGGGCCTGGTTCTGATTTCCCTCCTGTTTTGCATTAAGCTGCAAAACAGCCATGCCTCCCTCTCTCTGGAGGAGCTCCCCAGGCCGCTGCTAATGAGCCTCTCCTCCTCCTCCTCCTCCTCCTCCTCCTCCTCCTCCTCCTCCTCCTCCTCCCGGCCAAGCTTTGGCTCCAACTCGGAACATTTTATAGCCTTCTCTGGAGGGAGGAAATGCCAGCAAGGCCTGGCTGTCTCTTGCTTTTTACGAGGGGGTCCCAGCCGAAAAGGGGAGAGAAAGACAGGAGCCCAAGGAAAGGCTTCGTACTGGGGGCCATAGGGTCCCCGGGGTTCCTCTGGTCCAGGCATGACCAAACTTGGGCCCTCCCTCCCTCCCTCCAGGTGTTTTGGACTCATTATTAATTTATTTACAACATTTCTACCCCGCCCTTCTCACCCGAGGGGACTCAGGGCGGCTTCCAACAACAGGCAAAATTCAATGCCAAACAGATCAATAAAACAGCAACAAATTTAAAAAGATTAACAATAATCCATAAAATTATTGACATTAGTCAAGCTTAAAACATTAGTCAATCTTAAAACTCCCACCATTAAAACTCCCAGCTTCTGGAACTCACAGCAACCCAGCTTAGAGTCCCTTTAATATTATTATTATTATCATTATTATTATTATTAATGCGCGCATCATCCAAAAATACATCACACAGTCCTAGACACTTGGGAAGTGTTCGACTTGTGATTTTGTGATATGAAATCCAGCATGTCTACCTTGTTTGCTGTGTCATAATAAAATAATAATAATAATTTTATAATAACAATAATTAATAATTTTATAATAATAATAATAATAATAATAATAATAATAATAATAATAATAATAATTTGAACTTCAAAGACTCTGGCAGAAACCAGTGCAGGTGGTCCCAGTGGTGATTGGCACATTGGGTGCCATGCCAAAAGATCTCAGCCGGCATTTGGAAACAAGAGACATTGACAAAATCACGATCTGCCAACTGCAAAAGGCCACCCGACTGGGATCTGCACGCATCATCTGAAAATACATCACACAGTCCTAGACACTTGGGAAATGTTCGACTTGTGATTTTGTGATACGAAATCCAGCATATCTATCTTGTTTGCTGTGTCATACAATAAAATAATAATAATAATAACTTTATTTTTATACCCCGCCTCTATCACCCCAAAGGAGACTCAGGGCGGCTTACAACAACAGGCAAAATTCAATGCCAAACAGATCGATAAAAACAGCAACACATTTTAAAAACATTAACAATACTCCACAAAATTATTGACATTAGTCAAGCTTAAAACATTAGTCAAGCTTAAAACTCCCACCATTCCTAACAGCTTCTGTAACTCACAGCAACCCAGCTTAGAGACCCTTTAATAATAATAATAATAATAATAATAATAATAATAATAATAATAGCAACTGCAAAAGGCCACCCTACTGAGATCTGCGCTCATCATCCGAAAATAATCACACAGTCCTAGACACTTGGGAAGTGTTCGACTTGTGATTTTGTGATACGAAATCCAGCATGTCTATCTTGTTTGCTGTGTCATACAATAAAATAATAATAATAATAATAATAATAATAATAATAATAATAATAATAAATAATAATAATAATAGACACTTGGGAAGTGTTCGACTTGTGATTTTGTGATACGAAATCCAGCATGTCTATCTTGTTTGCTGTGTCATACAATAAAATAATAATAATAATAATAATAATAATAATAATAATAATAATAATAATAATAGACACTTGGGAAGTGTTCGACTTGTGATACGAAATCCAGCATGTCTATCTTGTTTGCTGTGTCATACAATAAAATAATAATAATAATAATAATAATAATAGACACTTGGGAAGTGTTCGACTTGTGATTTTGTGATACGAAATCCAGCATGTCTATCTTGTTTGCTGTGTCATACAATAAAATAATAATAATAATAATAATAATAATAATAATAATAATAATAATAGACACTTGGGAAATGTTCGACTTGTGATTTTGTGATACGAAATCCATCATGTCTATCTTGTTTGCTGTGTCATACAATAAAATAATAATAATAATAATAATAATAATAATAATAGACACTTGGGAAGTGTTTGACTTGTGATTTTGTGATACGAAATCCAGCATGTCTATCTTGTTTGCTGTGTCATACAATAAAATAATAATAATAATAATAATAATAATAATAATAATAATAATAATAGACACTTGGGAAGTGTTCGACTTGTGATTTTGTGATACGAAATCCAGCATGTCTATCTTGTTTGCTGTGTCATACAATAAAATAATAATAATAATAATAATAATAATAATAATAATAGACACTTGGGAAGTGTTCGACTTGTGATTTTGTGATACGAAATCCAGCATGTCTATCTTGTTTGCTGTGTCATACAATAAAATAATAATAATAATAATAATAATAATAATAATAATAATAATAATAATAATAATAGACACTTGGGAAGTGTTCGACTTGTGATTTTGTGATACGAAATCCAGCATGTCTATCTTGTTTGCTGTGTCATACAATAAAATAATAATAATAATAATAATAATAATAATAATAATAATAATAGACACTTGGGAAGTGTTCGACTTGTGATACGAAATCCAGCATGTCTATCTTGTTTGCTGTGTCATACAATAAAATAATAATAATAATAATAATAATAGACACTTGGGAAGTGTTCGACTTGTGATTTTGTGATACGAAATCCAGCATGTCTATCTTGTTTGCTGTGTCATACAATAAAATAATAATAATAATAATAATAATAATAATAATAATAATAATAATAGACACTTGGGAAGTGTTCGACTTGTGATACGAAATCCAGCATGTCTATCTTGTTTGCTGTGTCATACAATAAAATAATAATAATAATAATAATAATAGACACTTGGGAAGTGTTCGACTTGTGATTTTGTGATACGAAATCCAGCATGTCTATCTTGTTTGCTGTGTCATACAATAAAATAATAATAATAATAATAATAATAATAATAATAATAATAATAATAATAATAGACACTTGGGAAGTGTTCGACTTGTGATTTTGTGATACGAAATCCAGCATGTCTATCTTGTTTGCTGTGTCATACAATAAAATAATAATAATAATAATAATAATAATAATAATAATAATAGACACTTGGGAAGTGTTCGACTTGTGATTTTGTGATACGAAATCCAGCATGTCTATCTTGTTTGCTGTGTCATATAATAATAATAATAACTTTATTTTTATACCCCGCCTCTATCTCCCCAAAGGGGACTCAGGGCGGCTTACATGGGGCCAAACCCGAATAAAAACAATAGCAATATAAAACACAACAATAGACAAAAGACATGCACAATTATAAAAATTTAAATAGTAGCCAATAAAAACAAATGACAAGAATTCATAAAAACATGGATTAAAACGGAGAGGTTGTAAAAATAGACTGGGTAAGGTGCACCCTATAAATATTCTAAACACGAGGTGACTGATAAAATGCTGCAAATTCTTGGAAGTGCAAATTGGGATGGAAGTAGTAGACCCTGCTGTGTCTATATCGAGTTGACAAAGGTAAAAAGTGCCCCTTTGTGGTGCTCCGATCCCCTCCTCCTCCTCCTCCTCCTCCTCCTCCTGCTTCTTCTTCCCCATCCTCTGTTCTTTCTCTTCCTTCCTTCCTTCCGCTCCTCTGACCTACTGAACCAATTCCTCCTCTTTGAGGCAAGAAGGTGTCTTTCCATCTCTGGTTCCCAGGCCTGGTTCCTTCTGTCTTTTCCCTTCTTTCCCCAATGCAATCTCAAGATTTCTTTGACTGGGAGGCTTTGCTTTGGACGTTATTCACATTCGGATGCTTCGCCGTCGTGATCCTGTTTCGGCGAATGCATTTGTTTGGGTTGCAAAAACCGGTGATTTTTATCCGTCACGTTCTATATTTATCAACTTCCCCAGGGCCTGTTGCCGGTGGATCTATTCCCAATAGATAAATAAATAGGGTTGTTTATAGACCCATGCTCCACTCAAGATAGATATTCTGGATTTCGTATCACAAAATCACAAGTTGAACACTTTCCAAGTGTCTAGGACTGTGTGATGTATTTTTGGATGATGCGCGCAGATCCCAGCAGGGTGGCCTTTTGCAGTTGGCAGATCGTAATTTTGTCAATGTCTATTGTTTCCAAATGCCGGCTGAGATCTTTTGGCACGGCACCCAATGTGCCCATCACCACCGGGACCACCTGCACTGGTTTCTGCCAGAGTCTTTGAAGTTCAATCTTGAGGTCCTGAGAGCGGCTGAGTTTTTCCTGTTGTTTTTCGTCAATGCGACTGTCACCTGGGATGGCAACATCAATGATCCAAACCTTTTTCTTTTCCACAACTGTGATGTCTGGTGTGTTGTGTTCCAGAACTTTGTCAGTCTGGATTCGGAAGTCCCACAGTATCTTTCTGTGCTCATTTTCCAATACTTTTGCAGGTTTGTGATCCCACCAGTTCTTTGCTGCTGGGAGGTGGTACTTGAGGCATAAGTTCCAATGGATCATTTGGGCCACACAGTTGTGCCTCTGTTTGTAGTCTGTCTGTGCGATTTTCTTACAGCAGCTGAGGATATGATCAATGGTTTCATCAGTTTCCTTGCACAGTCTGCATTTTGGGTCATCAGCTGATGTTTCGATCTTGGCCTGAATTGCCTTTGTCCTGATGTCTTGCTCCTGGGCTGCAAGGATCAGGCCTTCTGTCTCCTTCTTCAGGGTCCCATTCGTGAGCCAGAGCAAGGTCTTCTCCTAATCAACTTTTCCTTCAATTTTGTCAAGGAACTTTCCATGCAATGTTTTGTTGTGCCAGCTGCCAGCTCTAGTTTGTAGTGCGGTTTTCTTGTACTGGTTTATTATTATTATTTGAAACACAACAAGTTGAGTCCACAGCAGACACTCTGCTGGCTGTTGTACTGGATCACATTTCGGACACTTCCCATTATTATTATTATTGCTGTTATGATTATTATTAGACCCATGGGCAAACTTTGGCCTTCCCTCCAGGTGTTTAGGAGTTCAACTCGCACCATTCCAAAGAGCCTCAGGCCCTTCCTTTTTTTGGTGGTTTCGGGGTTCTGAACATTGGGGTGTGCATTAGATTGGATGGCGCATTAGACCCGGGTCAGGATGGGTGTTTCCGAGCTCCCTCCTCGTCTGAATACCACCGACTTCCGGGAAGGTTTCAAGTGAGCCAGACCCGAGTCCCTTTGCCACAGGGTTCGGACGCTGTTTGCTTTTGGGGAGGAGACTCTTGGCGCCGAAGCGCACGGAGAGGTGGCTCCTGCACCCCGGCCGTGTCTTGGAGAAAAAGCCTGAATTTAGGAGGCTCGGTGGCCGCGCTGTGAGGCCGGGACGAAGAAGTGGCCGTTTGCTCCACTTGGCGTCCTTCCCAGCCTGCTTTGGAGACGCAGTGGCCTTTGACCCGCAGTACAAACTCAGCCCGGCACGTGGGAGGCCGAAATTGCTCCCAGACCTTCAGGCTCCAGACGAACAACGACAACGAGCCTCTCTCCCAGCAGCAGCAGAGGACGGTTCCCTCCTCTCTTTGGCTTCACTTCTTTCTTTCTTTCTTTCTTACTTTCTTTCTTTCTTTCTTTCTCTGAATCTATCATTCTCTTTCTTTACACCTGGGGGTCAGGTGGTGTCCCCAAAGACCCAACCGCACCAGTATTCAAATTTGAGCATATCAAGTATTTGTCCCAAATTTGGTCCAAATCCGTCGTCGTTTGGGTTCACATTTCTCTCCGGAGATAGGTGAACTACATCTCCCCTGCATCACTGTCAATCCCTCCCCAATCCCTCCAGTGTTTTCTGTGGGTCATGGGGGTCCTGTGTGCCAAGTTTGGTCCAATTCCATCGTTGGTGGAATTCAGAGTGCTCTTTGATTATAGGCGAACTATAAATCCCAGCAACTACAACTCCCAAATCCCAAGGTCTATTTTCCCCAATCTCCACCAGTGTTCCCATTGGGGCATATTGAGCATTCGTGCCAAGTTTGGTCCCGATCCATCGTAGTTAGTGCTCTCTGGATGTAGGTGAACTACAACTCCCAAACTCAATTTCAATGCCCACCAAACCCTTCCAGTATTTTCTGTCGGAGTTCTGTGTGCCAAGTTTGGTTCAATTCAATTGTTGGAGTTCAGAATGCTTTTGAGTGTAGGCGAACTATAAATCCCAGCAACTACACCTCCCAAATGACAAAGTCATTTACCAGTATTCAGATTTGGTTTTCGTTGGATTGAAGGCTGAATGCTTTTTTAATTTTAACTCTTTGAGCTGCTCTAACTTCTGAGTCCCACCGAAGTCAGTGGGTGGGGTCTCCTCTTGGAAGCCCTTCTCTCCTCTTTGGTGGCCCCGCTTCCCCCAAACCCAACTTTCTCTCTTTTTTTGGGGGGGGGGGGGAGATGGCTTTGTTTGTGCTGGGCTGTGGATGGCAGCCGCCCAAGAGGACTGAGTCAGAGCGCTGGCTGGCTGGCTGGCCGGCCACCAGGAACCACACTCTGGCTTCTCCCTTTCCCTCCCCTTCACATGTTTCCTTTCTTCCTCTCCCCCCCCCCCCATTCCCCCCCCCCACTCCTCCTCCTGCTCTTAGCGACAGTTTCTTGTGTTCACAACAAAGCCCCGGCTGGGACGGGAGGAGGAGAAGAAGCCTGGGACGCTTGGATCTCTGGCCTCTCTCCTGCCCCGTGGTTGCCGTGGACCAGGGTTCCCCAGATGGGGCTGCCACGGACACCTCCCACCATCACTTCCCTTAGACTTGGAAGGGACCCCAAGGCCCACCTAGTCCGAGACCCCAAGGCCCACCTAGTTCTCCCCCTACCAGGCACAATCAAAGCCCTCCCAACAGATGGCTATCCAACCTCTGCTTAAAAGCCTCTGGATAAGTAGACTCCATCATCATCATCATCATCATCATCATCATCATCAATAATAATAATAATAATAATCTGCACGCATCATCCAAAAATACATCACACAGTCCTATAATAATAATAATAATAATAATAATAATAATAACAAAAAACCAGTACAAGAAAACTGCACTACAAACTAGAGCTGACAATTGGCACAGCAAAACATTGCATGGAAAGTTCCTTGACAAAATTGAAGGAAAAGCTGATAAGGAGAAGACCTGGCTCTGGCTCACGAATGGGACCCTGAAGAAGGAGACAGAAGGCCTGATCCTTGCAGCCCAGGAGCAAGACATCAGGACAAAGGCAATTAATAATAATAATAATAATAATAATAATAATAATAATAATAATAGAAGACCTGGCTCTGGCTCACGAATGGGATCCTGAAGAAGGAGACAGAAGGCCTGATCCTTGCAGCCCAGGAGCAAGCCATTAGAACAAAGGCAATTAATAATAATAATAATAATAATAATAATAGAAGACCTGGCTCTGGCTCACGAATGGGACCCTGAAGAAGGAGACAGAAGGCCTGATCCTTGCAGCCCAGGAGCAAGACATCAGGACAAAGGCAATTAATAATAATAATAATAATAATAATAATAATAATAATAATAATAATAATAGAAGACCTGGCTCTGGCTCACGAATGGGATCCTGAAGAAGGAGACAGAAGGCCTGATCCTTGCAGCCCAGGAGCAAGCCATTAGAACAAAGGCAATTAATAATAATAATAATAATAATAATAATAATAATAGAAGACCTGGCTCTGGCTCACGAATGGGACCCTGAAGAAGGAGACAGAAGGCCTGATCCTTGCAGCCCAGGAGCAAGACATCAGAACAAAGGCAATTAATAATAATAATAATAATAATAATAATAATAATAATAGAAGACCTGGCTCTGGCTCACGAATGGGACCCTGAAGAAGGAGACAGAAGGCCTGATCCTTGCAGCCCAGGAGGAAGACATCAGGACAAAGGCAGTTCAGGCCAAGATCGAAAAATCAGCTGATGACCCAAAATGCAGACTGTGCAAGGAAACTGATGAAACCATGGATCATATCCTCAGCTGCTGTAAGAAAATCACACAGACAGACTACAAACAGAGGCACAACTGTGTGGCCCAAATGATCCATTGGAACTTATGCCTCAAGTCCCACCTCCCAGCAGTAAAGAACTGGTGGGATCACAAACCTGCAAAAGTATTGGAAAATGAGCACGCAAAGATACTGTGGGACTTCTGAATCCAGACTCCTGCTTCTTAGCGGTGGGTTGGACTAGATAGCCCATGAGGTCTCGTCCAACTCTACTATTCTATGATTCTATGATTCTATGACTCCATCATCATTATTAATAATTATTGTTATTTTATTGTACGACACAGCAAACAAGATAGACATGCTGGATTTCATATCACAAAATCACAAGCCGAACACTTCCCAAGTGTCTAGGGCTGTGTGATGTATTTTCGGATGATACGCGTAGATCCCAGCAGGGTGGCCTTTTGCAGTTGACAGATTGTAATTTTCTTAATGTCTGTTGTTTCCAAATGCCGACTGAGATCTTTTGGCATGGCATCCAATGTGCCCATCACCACCGGGACCACCTGTACTGGTTTCTGCCAGAGTCTTTGAAGTTCAATCTTGAGGTCCTGATAGCGGCTAAGTTTTTCCTGTTGTTTTTCATCAATGCGACTGTCACCTGGGATGGCAACATCCATGATCCAGACCTTTTTCTTTTCCACAACTGTGATGTCTGGTGTGTTGTGTTCCAGAACTTTGTCAGTCTGGATTCGGAAGTCCCACAGTATCTTTGCGTGCTCATTTTCAAATACTTTTGTAGGTTTGTGATCCCACCAGTTCTTTGCTGCTGGGAGGTGGTCCTTGAGGCATAAGTTCCAATGGATCATTTGGGCCACATAGTTGTGCCTCTGTTTGTAGTCTGTCTGTGCGATTTTCTTACAGCAGCTGAGGATATGATCAATGGTTTCATCGGTTTCCTTGCACAGTCTGCATTTTGGGTCATCAGCTGATTTTTCAATCTTGGCCTTAATTGCATTTGTTCTGATGTCTTGCTCCTGGGCTGCAAGGATCAGTATTGTTGTTGTTGTTGTTGTATGACACAGCAATTATTATTATTGTTGTTGTTGTTTTTGTTGTTACTATTGAATCCTAGAGTTGGAAGAGACCTCAAGGGCCATCTAGTCCTCTCCCTGCTAGGCACAATCAAAGCCCTCCTGACAGATGGTCATCCAGCCTGTGCTTATAAGCCTCTTGATAAGGAAACTCCATCATCATT
This sequence comes from Anolis carolinensis, assembly GCF_035594765.1. NCBI lineage: Eukaryota > Metazoa > Chordata > Lepidosauria > Squamata > Anolidae > Anolis > Anolis carolinensis. The sequence goes on from NW_026943819.1 coordinate 1,295,034, forward strand.
ATTGGCTGTTAGGAATGGTAGGATTTGAAGTCCAAAACACCCGAAGGGCCTGATCTAGATAGATGGGAGAAGTTGGATAAACTGGAGGATATGGTAGGTGAGAAGGGACAGACAGGGTGGGCATTGTGTGTGTGTGTGTGTTATTTCTTGCTGCTTCCGTCCTGGCAAAGTGGGGCAGACGCAGAGCCGGGCTTCTCCTTTCCCTTCCCTCCTTGGAGGCTCCTTTGCCGTGTAGTCGTAGTCATTGGCTGGGTCCCACATAACTCCGCACAGGAGTAAACAAGGAGGAGCCACAGCGCTCCCTTGCGCAACCGAGGCTGGGAGGCTTCCTGGCATGCTTCTCTGGCCCGTCCCTCCCGGAGAACATGGCTCTTGCATGCATGCGTGTGCAAACCCAGGGGAACATTGCGCTATCCCACAAAGTTTGGAAAAGGCTCCGTTCCTGGTTCAGAAGTGTTATTTGCTGCTCAAGTGTGAGCAACAAATTTGAAAGTTGTCGTTCTCCTCCAGAAACTTTGTGGCACAAATCGGTTGAGAGGATTACTAATTCTCTATCAAGAGAATTACTAACGGAAAATGCGCTATACCAGGATGTCTCTCCCGCGGAAACAAAGTTTGGGCAGTTTAGTCAACTTTCCCCTTGTCTCTATGATATTAGGTAAAGATAAAGGTTTTCCCGTAACATTAAGTCCAGTCGTGTCCAACTCGGGGTGTCCGTTGCCAAAAGACATCTCCAAGGTCATGTGGACAGCATGATTGCATGGAGCGCTGTTACCTTCCCGCCGGAGCGGTACCTATTGATCTACTCACATTTGCATGTTTTCGAACTGCTAGGTAGGCAGAAGCTGGGGCTAACAGTGGGAGCTCATCCCTGGATTCGAACCACCAACCTTTCAGTCAGAAAGTTTAGTAACTCAATGGTTTAATCTGCTGTGCCACCAGGGGCTCAATAATACTAATACTAATAATAATAATAATAATAATAATAATAATAATAATAATGTGTTGGCAAAGGCATTCATGGCTGGAATCACTGGATTGATCATCAGATTCGAACCTGAGATCTTTTGATCAGCAAGTTCAGCAGCTCAATGGTTTAATCTGCTGTGCCACCGGGGGCTCCATAATAATAATAATGATAATGATAATAATAATAATAATGTGGTGGTGAACGCATTCATGGCTGGAATCACTGGGTTGATCACCGGATTCGAACCTGCGATCTTTCGGTCAGCAAGTTCAGCAGCTCAGTGGTTTAATTGCTGTGCCATCGGGGGCTCCATAATAATAATAATAATAATAATAATAATAATAATAATAATAATAATAATGTGTTGGCGAAGGCATTCATGGCTGGAATCACTGGGTTGATCACCGGATTTGAACCTGCGATCTTTCGGTCAGCAAGTTCAGCAGCTCAATGGTTTAATTGCTGTGCCATCGGGGGCTCCATAATAATAATAATAATAATAATAATAATAATAATAATAATAATAATAATAATAATAATAATAATAATGTGTTGGTGAATGCATTCATGGCTGGAATCACTGGGTTGATCACCGGATTCGAACCTGCGATCTTTCGGTCAGCAAGTTCAGCAGCTCAGCGCTTTAACTTGCTGCACTACCGCATTTAGCAATTACCAGTTAACGAATGATATTTATCACCCAGGAGCAAAAGTAGTGTTACATAGTGTTGTTATTTGCTGAACGTGTCGCCCGGTGGGGAGATATTCATGACTTGCATTAAGCAAATATCTGTGCCAAATTTGGTCCAGTGAATGAAAACACATTCTGCGTATCGGATATTTGCATTACGATTCACAATAGTAGCCAAGTGACAGTTACGAAGTTGCAAGGGAAGTCATATTATGGTTGGGGGTCACCATAACACGAGGAAGCGTACTAAGGGGTCGCGGCATTGGGGAGGTTGAGCAGCATGGCTTTAAAGGCCAGGGATGGGAAGGGCTGGGTCTTGCTTCCCCCTCCTCTATTTGCATGCGTCCCTCCGATGCAAACAGGCCTGGGTTGGGCAGCCGGGTGTATAAATATCCCCGGAGTGATGTGATCTTTCCAGCGGCTATTAATAGGGCCCCCTCTTCCCCAGAGACCCGCGGTGTGGCCGGCACTTAAAGGGACAGGGCGCCCTGGAAAGGACTCCCTCCATGGACCGGTCAAGCCACCATGTGCCTCCCACAGCAAGTCCAGGAGGCATCTTTGGCCCTTGAGGTCCAGCTAGCCAAGCAGGGATGGTGGTCAAGCAGGAGGCGGAGGCCATGGGCTTGTTGCCGCCGGCCGAAGGGGTGAGACCCCCTCTATGGGTGCCCTCCTCCCTGTGTTGCTCCAGGAGGCAGGACGAGCCCGGCCGGAGGGCAGGGAAGGTCAGTCTGTGGGTCAGCCATTGATGGATGGATGGATGGATGGAAGGAGAGAGAGATACAACTTCCTTACCCTCACCCCAGGAGCACTGCCTTGGCTTTGCAGTGCCATTAAGAAGGGGTCTTATGTTCTGCCGTCCTTTCTTTTCTCGTAGTTTGAGGACAATTGACTTCCATCTCTGTTGTCTTGGGAGTGTGTCCGTAGGTGGCTGAAGAGACCTATTCTTGACCCGCATGTTCTCCCTTCCGCAGTGAGGACATCGGTTTCCAGACGGTCAGGGTTGGCTTGACCGGCCTTACTCTTGGCACGTTTCTCCCTTTCGCCCTCCATTCGTGCCTCTTTGAACTCTGCAGCACTGCTGGTCACAGCTGACCTCCAATTAGAACGCTCAAGGGCCAGTTCTCAGTGTATATGCCACAGTTCTTAAGGTTGGCTTTAAGCCCATCTTTCAATCTCTTTTCTTGCTCACCAACATTACGTTTCCCGTTCTTGAGTTTGGGAGACAGTGATCTTTGGGCATTTGGGCATCCTTTGTTCAGAGTCATTAGCCGTCCCTGGAGCTCCTCTGCCCTCAGAGTGTTGCTTCCCATCTACTGTTCTGATTTTTGAGTTTTTTAATACTGGTAGCCAGATTTTGTTCATTTTCATGGTTTCCTCCTTTCTGTTGAAGTTGTCCACATGCTTCTAGTGGATTTCAATGGCTGACATGATAGTTGTTGGTTGTTCGACATGATAGTCTGTGTAGTCCTCCAGGCAAAAGGCAGACCTTTCCAATGCTAATTAAGGTGATTAACTGCAACATTCATGCTGACTTCCAACTGACAAAGCACTCTTCTCACACCCTGGACTCTCCACAGATATATAGAGTCTCACTTATCCAAGCTAAATGGGCCGGCAGAAGCTTGGATAAGCGAATATGTTGGATAATAAGGAGGGATTAAGGAAAAGCCTATTAAACATCAAATTAGGTTATGATTTTACAAAGTAAGCACCAAAACATCATGTTATACAACAAATTTGACAGAAAAAGTAGTTCAATACGCAGTGATGTTATGTTGTAATTACTGTATTTACAAATTTAGCACCAAAATATCACGATGTATTGAAAATATTGACTACAAAAATGGCTTGGATATTTATTTATTTATTTATTTGCAGTATTTATATTCCGCCCTTCTTTCTCACCCCGAAGGGGACTCAGGGCGGATCACATTATCTACATACAGGGCAAACATTCAATGCCCATATACACATAGAACCGAGACAGAGGCAGACGCAGAGGCAATTTAACCTTCTCCTGTGACGGCACCTCCTCAACACAGTGGACCTGAGGATGTTGGGAATGGTGGGAGTTGAAGTCCAAAACGCGTGGAGGGAGGGCCAAGGTTTGCCCATGCCTGGGCTAAAGGGGTGCCGGGGACACTCGACCTGACCCGTGTTCTTCTCTTTTTCTTCTTCCTCGCAGGAGCCTTTCCCTCGGAGGGACGCTTCCGCCGCAGGGGCCCGGGGTCTCCTCTAGAGTCGCGGCCCGAAGCCCCAGCCAGTCCAATGCACCCCGACAATAAACTGACCAGCCATGGAAAGACGACAGGTAACGGCCCGGGCGCCCCCCCCTCCTCCTCGCAGCCCCACCACGTGAGCCACAGCCCCACCTGCAACCTGGGCGCCAAGGGCGGAGGCGGCGGAGGCGGAGGCAATGGCGGCGTCGGCGGCAAGGTCGGCAACCCCGGCAGACTGAAAAGCGGCCCCGCTGCCTTTGGGGCCGCCAAGGGCAAAGCCAAGCGGGAGAGGAGTGTCTCGGTGGACTCGGGAGAGCGGCGGGAAGCCGGCCCGGCGGCCACCGCGCTGGACAAGGAGCCGACAGGTGAGGAGGGGGGCCGGCAGGACGCGAGCCCCCCGCCCAGGCCCCTCTCCTCCCCTTTTGCCGCGTGGGGGTGGCGGTGGCGTGGCCTTCCCTGCTTTGGCTCCCCGTCCGCCTCGACACTCCCCTCTCCATCTCCGCAAGTGGGGGTCTCACGGTGGGACTCCCCCCCCCTTCCTCTCAGGAGAAGTGGCCCCTCGGAGCAAGCGGCGCTGCGTCCTGGAGCGGAAGCAGCCCTACAGCGGGGACGAATGGTGCTCTGGACCGGACAGCGAGGAGGACGAGAAGCCGCTCGGCGGCGGTGGCGGCACCCACAGTGAGTCCCTTTCCTTTTCTTTTCTGACCAGGCGCTGGCCTTGCAGCTTCGAAGCCTGGCTGCTTCCTCCCTAGCGGAATCCTTTCTTGGGAGGTGTTAGCTGGCCCTGATTGTTTCCTGCCTGGCTGCTTCCTCCCTAGGGGAATCCTTTGTTGGGAGGTGTTAACTGTCCCTGATTGTTTCCTTTCTGGATTCCCCCTCTTTTCTGAGTGTTGCTCAGACCTGGACACAGCATATTATTCATCAACATGGACACAACATATTATTAAATGCTGATCATTAAATGCTAATCAAGCTGGACAGTTGCAATGGCAACATTCACACTTGCCCTCAGTTGCAGTGGGTTCCTCTGTCTCCATGGCAGGCAGACTTTCAAAAGTGTTGTTGTTGTTGTTGACTTTCTAAAGACATACAACAACCCAGTGTTGTTGTTGTTTTGTGGGGACTGTTCTGGGGATTTCTCCTTGCGCACTGCCACCTGCTGGATTCCTGAAGGAAGACAAGCTAGGGCTAAGGAATCCAGTATCCTGTGGAATATTGGGATTTGTCGTTTTTTGGGGGGTGAAAGGGTTGGGTTGAGTCGTAGTCCGATTGTGGATTGCCTTACTAGGGCTCTCACTGAACTTGACGTCGCAGGACTGGGATCAAAATGGAATATCTTTGCAATGTGGTTCTTGAGCCACATAATAATAATAATAATAATAATAATAATAATAATAATAATAATAATAATAAGGGTTAGGTAAAGGTTTTCCCCTGATGTTAAGTCCAGTCGTATCCGACTCTGGCTGAAGAGCTGGCATTGTCCGTAGACATCTCTTAGGTCAAGTGGCCGGCATGACTGAATGGAGCACTGTTACCTTCCCGCCAATAGGAGTAGTACCTATTGATCAATTCACATTTGCATGTTATTTCACATTTGCATGTTATGAAAATGCTAAGTTGGCAAAAGCTGGGGCTAACAGCTCACCCCGCCCCCCAGATTCGAACCCCAACCTTTCAGTCAGCAAGTTCAGCAGCTTAATGGTTTAACCTGCTGCGCCATCAGGGGCTCCATAATAATAATAATAATAATAACAACAATAACAACAACAGTAATAATGATGATGATGTGTAGTTGAAGTCTTTCCTAGTTGAGGATGTGGACGAAATGTCAGGAGAAAATGCTTCTAGAACATGGCCATACAGCTCGTGAGCCTCACAACAACCAATTATAATAATAATAATAACAACTTGATTCTTATATGCTAATATATACCCCAAAGGGACTTGAGGCAGCTTGCACACAGCACAAGGTGCCTCAAAACAGAACATAAAAATGTGTTTTCTGATGGTCTTTGGTGACCCCTCTGAAAGCAGCGCTCATGAACTAATGGTGGTAAGCTACTGTAAACATGGCCAGGCTGTAAATAATAGGACAAGGGAATGGGATGAGTGCAAAGCTGCATCCATGGGAAGAGGGCATGGGATGAAGTCTAACCATTGCGTCCCTCCACCTTCTTCCGCATCCCTTCCCCTCGCAGACTGTAACGCAGCAGAGTCGGCAATGAGCGCTGGCTCCCAGCTGGGCCCCGGATCCAACGCGCTGCCAGCCCTGAGCGAGAGCAACGCCGCCGGCCCAACGCACAGCAGCGGACCGGGTCTGCGGCCGGACGCCGGCAACGGCGGAGGGAAGCCGCCGCTCCAGTTTGTCTATGTCTTCACCACGCACCTGGCCAACACGTAAGCCTCGGTTTCCCCTTCGGCCTGGAAACGGCTCCCCGTCCTCCCCTGGGGGTCCGGGCGAGTCTCGTCCACCGCTCTCACTTCCCCCGTGTGTCGTTTCCTGTGCCCACAGGGCCGCCGAGGCTGTCCTTCAGGGCCGGGCGGACTCCATCCTGGGCTACCACCAGCAGCATGTGCCCCGGGCAAAGCTGGACCAGGTAGGACGCGTCACGGGGGTCGAGATGTAGGGTGGGAATGGCACGAGACTTGTGTCGCAGCTATCAAACTGGGGATCCAAACCTTCAACCCCTTCTGCGGAAACTGCACCCTTCGTCCAAGGAGAAAACCCCCCAAAAACAAACTGTCTTTTAGTAAAGAAAGATTTATATGGAAATATATACAAACATAACAGTCCTTGGCTTTTATCAGCAGCTTTCAAACACGAAACAAAATGTTCTTATCTTCAAGCTTTAACCTTTCTGGTTTCTAGACTCTCCGTCTTCAAACCTCTCTTCAGTTCCACTTCAATAACAGCAATACCATCATCGCCACCCTCACAATCACATTCACATTCACTAACTCAAGATTTACTCAGTCTCTATGAATAGCCCTCAGTCTTTAGCAGGTGTCTTGATTGCTGCTGGTCATACATGGATAGGACATGATTCTTACAAACACTTATCCATTTTCACATAAGAAATGACCTAAATAATATAAAACTCTGACAACTTGGACTTATTGGAAATAACTGCACCTAGTCTCTGTCAATCTTCTGAACATGTGATATTCATAAGCATTCATGTAATGGCACACAGGTAACTCGGCTGTTAGACTGAAGAACCATGTCTTTGAACTGCCAAGGACAAAGACAGGCCACGACAAAAAAATATCTGATTTGCAGAGGAGGGTTGTTTCTCTGAAGTTGAAATTGCACTTGCCATTGCCCAAAAGATACACACTCCCTTGAAACGTCTTAGTTTAAAATATGCACTCAGAGATTAAAAAAAAAAGTCTTCTTTGAACAATAATATATCTTGTTTTACTCACATCTTGTATTAATTTGCCATACAGGCAGATTTCTTATTTGAAGTTCAGCTATAGATAAAATGTAGTTCTCTCTGTGTGTTGAGTACATGGCGTATCATTCTTAATCAATAGGCCATAGTCTTTAAATATAGTTGTACTCACTGAAGTCAATAAGTCATACTTCTCTGCTGGAGTTCAAACAGCAACATGCATCCACCTCCACTGAGGTGTAATAGGAGACTGAATACAAAATGGAGTCCTGCGTCTGAACATGCTCAGTACAATCGCTGTCTATAACCCCTCTCACACCAAAGAGGTACAGTGTTCCCTCACTACTTCACAGTTCACTTTTCGCGGATTTGGTGTTTCACGGTTTTTCAATAAACTCTAAAAGACTATTATAAATCATAAAAAATTACGATTTACAGCCTAAGGAAGGGAGGAAGGAGAAGCCAAAGGGAATGAAAAGGAGTCCAAGTGGCAACGGGAGGAGAAGGAGGCGATTTATCAACACACAGTTGGTTGATAAAGACTTAAAATAGTGTATAACTACTAAAATAATGTATAAGTATTAAAATAAATATACTGTCCCTACTTCGCGGATTTTCACTTATTGCGGGTGGTCCTGGAACCTAACCCCAGCGATAAGTGAGGGAACACAGTACTGTCAAACTGGCAAATCAACATCACACATAGAATACAGGTTAGCAAATACAGTAGAGTCTCCCATATACAAGCTAAACCGGCCGGCAAAAGCTTGGATAAGCAAATATCTTGGATGATAAAGTGGGATTAAGGAAAAGCCTATTAAACATCAAATTAGGTTATGATTTTACAAATTAAGCACCAAAACATCATGTTATACAACAAATTTGACAGAAAAAGTAGTTCAATATGCAGGAATGTTATGTTGTGATTACTGTATTTATGAATTTAGCACCAAAATATCACGATATATTGGAAACATTGACTACAAAAATTGCTTGGATAATGCAGATCCTTGGATAAGCAAGGCTTGGATAAGTGAGACTCTAACGTATATGTATTTGCTAACCTGCATTCTATGTGTATGTTGATTTGCCAGTTTGACCATAGCTCTTTGGTGTGAGAGGGGTTATAGACAGTGATTGTACTGAGCATGTTCAGACGCAGGACTCCATTTTGTATTCGGTCTCCTATTACACCTCAGTGGAGGTGGATGCATGTTGTTGTTTGAACTCCAGCAGAGAAGTATGACTTATTGACTTCAGTGAGTACAACTACAGTAGAGTAAGGTAAAAGTAAAGGTTTCCCCTGACGTTAAGTCCAGTCATGACTCTACTGTATTAACAAATAAATAGTGGAAGTCTTGGAGGTTGCTATTTCCAACAGGACTGGAGATGCCAGCAGCCCTGAAGCACTGGGAGCACTGGGCTGGGTGGAAAGGGATTCACTGCCGGAGGGAGCAAGGCAAGCGTAGCCCCCGTCTCCACACTAACTGTGTCGTGTATCTGCCCTGCAGGCTCCCCTCCCGAAGGTCCAGCCTCCCGCGGAGCCGCTGCCCATCACGCCGTCGCCGGTCGGGACTCCCCACGCGCCGCCCAGCAGCCAAGCCCAAGGCCCCCCACCGCCACCTCCTCCTCCTCCTCCAGGAACGCCCTCCCAGCCCCCGGCGGCCCCCGCCCTGCAGGCCCTGGGACAAGGGCCCCTCCCCCAGGAGGGCCCTGCTGAGGACGGCTGCCGGGAGCTGACGCCCAACTCCGTGGGGAACTCCGTGGGGAACTCAGTGGGGAACGGCAGCAACGGCGGCGCAGCCCCCGGGGGCACCCACCCCAACACACCCACCGCCCCTGGCCCCGTGCCCTCCGGGGGGACAGACAGCCTGCTGGGTGAGGGGCCCAACCCCGGGGCGCTCTCCACCGGGAACGGGCCCCGCAGCGCCCTCAACACAGAAGGACTCTCCAAGGAGCAGCTGGAGCACCGGGAGCGCTCGCTGCAGACCCTGCGGGACATCGAGCGGCTGCTCCTGCGCAGCACAGAGGCCGAGCCCTTCCTCAAGGGGGGGCCCATGGGCGGTGACGGGGGGCCACTCCCCCCACAGGGTGGGCCTCCCCCGCAGCCCCCCCAGGCACCCCCTCTGCCTCCCCCGGGGCCCGGCCTGAAGAAGTACGAGGAGCCCCTGCAGTCCATGATTTCGCAGACCCAGAGCCTGGGGGGGCCTGGGCTGGAGCCGGAGGGGCCGCCGGTGCCCCCCGGCGTGGACATGGGGCAGCAGATGAACATGATGATGCAGCGGCTGGGCCAGGACAGCCTGACGCCGGAGCAGGTGGCCTGGCGCAAGCTGCAGGAGGAGTACTACGAGGAGAAGCGCCGCAAGGAGGAGCAGGTGGGCATGCACGGCGGGCGGCCCCTCCCGGACATGATGCTCCCCCAGCCCATGGGGGGCATGATGCTGCGCGGGCCCCCGCCCCCATACCACAGCAAGCCTGGAGAGCAGTGGCTCCTGCGCGGCGTGCCCATGGAGATGCAGGAGCAGCTGCAGCTCCGCCCGCCCTTTCCCGGGCCCCGTTTCGCGGGGAACCAGATGCAGAGGGGCTTTGGCGGCATGCAGAACCTGCCCCTAGAGTCTCTGGGCCCCATGGGCCCCATGCAGCGCCCGGCGAGGCCCGGCATGACCTGGAGCGAGGAGATGCCCGGCAACTTCGGGCCTGGGAATCTGCCGTACCCGCCGCAGAGCGACGCCGAACGTTTCCTGACGCCACGCGCACGGGAGGAGATGCTGCGGCACCAGCTGCTGGAGAAGCGCCAGGGCGGGATGCAGCGCCCGCTGGGGATGGAGATGGAGCGCATGATGCAGACGCACCGGCAGGTGGATCCAGCCATGTTTGCTGGGGAAGGGCTGGGCATGGAGTTTGGGGGGTCGCGGGCCATGCTGAGCCCTCCCCTGCGGGACATGGAGCCGGGCCTGGGCCCCCCGGGAAACCTCAACATGAACATGAACGTCAACATGAACATGAACATGAACCTGAACGTGCAGATGACTCCTCAGCAACAGCAGATGCTGATGTCCCAGAAGATGCGCGGTCCTGAGATGATGCCGGCAGAGGAGATGGGCCGGGTGCGGGCCCCGAATGGCACTCCGGCCATGATGGGCATCCCCCAGAAGATGATGATGGGCTCCCCGTTCCCCGGCCAGGGGGGGCCGCCCCAGCCGCAGCCGCCGTCCCAAGGCTTCCCCGCCGTGCAAGGCCCCTACCCTGCCGTTCCCCAAGAGATGGGGGGCACTCTGGACATGTTCGGCCCAGAGCCGGGCGGCATGGGGAGCACCACGCGGCTCACCCACATCCCGCTGCCGACCGCCTCCGGACCTCCCTCCGGGAACATGCGCAACCTGGGCCGGCGGCCCTCCGACCTGTCCCTCAACATGGGGCAGATGCACTCCCCCGGCATGGGCCGCCTCAAGTCCCCCACCCTCGGCCAGGTCCACTCCCCGCTGGGTGCCTCCCCCTCGGCCAGCCTCAAGTCCCCGCAGACGCCCTCCGCCTTGGCCGCGCTCCCACCCGCCGGCACCACCAGCGCCCCACTCAAGTCGCCCCAGGTGCTCAGCTCCGTGCTCAGCGTCCACTCGCCCTCCGGCTCCCCCGGACACCTCAAGTCCCCGTCCATGGCGGTCCCGTCTCCGGGCTGGGCGCCCTCCCCCAAGAACGCCCTCTCCAGCCCCGGCATCGGGCAGAGCAAGCCGGCCCTCGGGATGAGCAACTCCGTGCCCCTGGGCGGCATGGAGCAAGGTAATGCGCACATTTTATTTATTTTATTTACAACATTTCTACCCTGCCCTTCTCACCCGAGGGGACTCAGGGCGGCTTACAACAACCGGCAAAATTCAATGCCAAAGAGATCAATAAAACAGTAACACATTTAAAACCATTAACAACTATTCATAAAATACAATACATAAAATACATTAGTCAGCTAAAACATATAGTTACTTAAAACCACTTTTCCACATGGAGAGTGCATGCGTGGGTGCTGGGGGTGGGCTCAGGTACGCATCTCCACCAAAGGCCGAGGGTTTCTTACTCCTAAGTCTGACCCATCTTTTTATTATTACTGTTAGAAAAACTGCACTTCTAACAATCCATTGGTGCTTATCACCAGGCGATGATATGCTTTGCTGTTGTGTGGATGGGGGTGAATTTTAGAAATAATTTAAATATGTCTTGTAATGGGAAAGTGGGTGCAGGTCCTGGCTTGATGCAAGTTCCAAGAGTGTTTTAGTTCAAAATGTTATATGTATGTATGTACCGTATATATTCAAGTATAAGCTGACGCGAATTGCTTAGAAAAAGAACATTCCTGGTTTAAGCATGCCCAGTGCCATAGCAACCCCCACGAAGGAACACCAGGGAGATCCGCGGGTGACGGGGCCGCTTTGCTGTTGTCTCTCCCGCTGCAGGTGCCGTGCCCCCCGGGCCTCGGAGCAGCTCCTCGGCCCCCCCAAGCAACGCCGCCGGGCCCCTGAACCCCAACCTGCCTTTTCCTTCCTCCCCAGATCCGCCCCCGTCCCAGAACCCCTTGTCCCTCATGATGTCCCAGATGTCCAAGTACGCCATGCCCAGCTCCACCCCGCTCTACCACAACGCCATCAAGACCATCGCCACGTCCGACGACGAAATGCTCCCCGACCGGCCCATGCTTCCGCCCGGCACCATGGCAGGTGGGTATCTGGAGGGAGGCAGATGGGAGGGCTGTTTAAGGGATTCCTGGAGGAAGGAGGCACCGCTTATGCGTGCCTATAAGGATATTCTGGGTGGAGGGGAGATCTCGCTGCGGTTGGAGCCAGAGGCTGAGTGAAGAGGTGTGGAGATGGATTTATATTAAATTATATATATATTATATATAACCGCTGCCACCAAATTATAGAGTCTTTATAATGCTGCTACCAGATGTAAAGGGGATTATCAACGCTTGCCACCGCTATGGGAAGATGCAGTCACTAGCTACTCAGAGAGGAGACCTCTTAAATTTTGTTTTTCTTCTTTCTTCTTGATTGTTTTTGATGGTAATATATATGACAGAAGCTGAGATGTTTAAAAGAACAATAACACGATTATTCTAGCACAAAGCTTAATGGTTACAGTAACTTTCTCTTTAGAGGCACTTTGGTTAACAGTTGCAAAGCTAGAATGAGGTGTTTCAAACTTCTTAAAATGTCACTTCTTTCTTTACTGCTCTAAACTGCAGTCACTCTGTGAATTACAAGCACAGATTATCTGTTCCTCATCAGGAGACAGACTACCTTAAAATAAATCACCAAACTTATTTTAAATTGACTCAAAAATAAGCATTTGAATCTCCCTGATTCCTTCAACTGAGGATCAGTCTTCACTGTACCTCATCAGGGCACAGACTAACTGCTTCTTTTTCAAACCTGCACTTCTCCACCAAACCGGCAGTTGGCTCCGCCCCCTTCTCCATGGCAACCAACTCATGAGTGCAGAGCAACTGAAATATTGACCCTTTTAAAACGCAATTAAACATGACATCTGTAAACTAAAAAATTCACACTTTGTTACAAGAGGTTACAGGCACACCAGCTTATATTGAACTGCGGCTTTTGCTGATTGGTCTCTTCTCTCCCATTACAGGCTTGGGAAGCAGCCAGCCCCCCAACCAGATGCACCTCAACTCCGTGGGGCCACCCCCCTCCCAGAGCCCCATGAGCATGAACCTGCCGGGACAGCAGCCGCTTTCCCACGAGCCCCCGCCTCCCACCATGTCCTCGCCGAGCCCCTTGGGTGCCAACCTCCCCATGCACGGCAATGTGCCCCCACAGAACCCAATGATGATGCCCTCGGGGCCCCAGGAGTGCGGCCCCCCCGGCCAGATGGTGTTCCCCCCGCGCCTCCAGCAGCCCCCCAGCAATGGCGGTGCCGGCATGCCCATGGGCCCCGGAGGAGGAGGCGGAAGTGGCAGCGGCGGCGGTCCGGAGTTGCCGCAGCACTACCCGCCCGGCCTGGGGCTGCCCCCCGAGGAGCAGCCAGGACAGATCCCCCCTCCGCCGCCACAGCCGCAGCAGCGCATGACCGGGAGGCTGCCGGAGCCCTACCCGCCCTCGGTGCTCCCCGGGGTGGCCTCGGTGCTGAACGACCCGGACCTGAGCGACGTGATCCGCCCGACGCCCACCGGCATCCCCGAGTTCGACCTGTCGCGCATCATCCCTTCGGAGAAGCCCAGCAGCACGCTGCAGTACTTCCCCAAGGGAGAGGGCCCCGGGGGGGTGCCCAAGGCCCCGCCGCCCCCCTCCAACCTGCACCTCATGAACCTGCAGAACATGATGGCGGAGCAGGTGCCGGCCCGGCCTGGCCCCCAGGGCATGCAGCGTGGCATGGGCCTGTGCCACCCGGGACAGGTGCCCATGCTGGGCAGGACAGCCCTCCCGCCACAGCAGCAGCAGCAGCAGGCGGCCATGCTGGGCGGGGGCGGCATGCACCAGGCCATGATGCTGCCCCAGCAGAACCTCCTGGCCCAGCAGAACTTCCTGCTCATGCAGGCCAAGCAGCGGAGCATGTCTGTCTCGGGGGAGATGTACCCGCAGCCGGGCGGGCACATGATGTCCCCGCAAGGCTCGCTCATGGGCCCCCCGCCCCAGCAGAACCTCATGCTCTCCCACCCCATGCGCCAGCGCAGCGTCTCCCTCGACGGCCAGATGGGCTACGGACCGGGCGCCGGCGGCATGGCCAACCTGCCCTTCTGAGCACCCCAAGGGACCCTTCTGCCGCAGGAGTGCATTGTGCTGGCTTCATCCCTGCCCCGGCACAGAGTTTGGTTTGAATCTCTCCTCCGAGTGCAAATTCCTCTCCTTTTCTCTTGTTTTTGAAAGAAAAAAAAATGCAACCAAAATGTGCAAGAGGGTTCGGAGCAGCTGTAAATAGCAGGGAGCAACAGCGAAAGAGTTGCTGGCTTGGATTTGTTTGTATTTCTGTGTTTTAATAGAAGCCTCAAAATAACCTGTTTTGGGAAGAAACGAGCAGACAAAAAAAATGCAATCTGTTAAGAAAGTTAAGTTTGGGGAATCCCCGGGGCCGGAGGGCACGGCTGCCTTGTCCCACCCTTATCCCCAGTGTTCAAATCTCTCTTTGTGGCAAGTCAGTGGCCCTCCCTGCCTCCACCCCATGCCCCCCACCACCAGCCCCCAGCCTCTGTATGTCTTTGGCCCCAAACCATCTTGCCACGCCACCCAATTGGCTCCTTGGTTCACAAAGGCTCACCACAGCGGGTATGCCGTGTGCAATAACATGCTTGGGTTGTGGCTGGGCTGCTGGTGCTGGTGCAGCAGGCATAACTCACGGTTACGTGTGCATGTGTCTAGTTTTGAATGTGTTTGAGGGGAAGGGTGAAATTGGACTCTCCATGACGGATGTCACCCATTTGAAGGAGGACGGGAAGGAGGAATGTGGGGTTCCCTAGGTGTAGGACAGTGGTTTCGTCATTGCTTGGGCAGCCTTGTCTCCCAGGAGAAAGAGGGAAGCATTAAACATCACGCAGCATGGAGACATTGGGAAGAGGAGATGCATGGAACCAAGTCCTTCCCTATTTGGTCTCCACTTGCATTGCACCTCTTAGTATGTGGGCCTTATTGGTCCCATTGAACCCACCTTTGCTATCAGGGATGTGTGGCTGCTCTTCCACCTTCTGCAAGTGTCGCTTGCACTCCTTTGTCTCCTTATCTTAAGAGGCAAGAATAGCAGCATCCCTCCTGTTGCATCGTCCTTCCGTTCTCTCTCTTTCTCTGCCAAGGTTTGTGCTGGTCAGTGGACAACACAATGCTCAGCCCTCCGGCGAGTGAGTCTGCCAATATGGGTATTACTCCAGACCAGGCATGGGCAAACTTGGGCCCTCCGGGTGTTTTGGACTTCAACTCCCACCATTCCTAGCAGCCGGTAGGCTGCTAGGAATGGTGGGAGTTGAAGTCCAAAACACCCGGAGGGCCCAAGTTTGCCCATGCCTGCCATAAGGCAACCTGGCATACCGGATCTTCTGTAATTTCCCATAAATTCCCATTCGACGTTATCAAATGCTTTCTCAGCATTGAGAAATGACATCGAACGAGATTGGCCTGTCATTCTTCACTTGTTCCGGATCTCTATCTTGTTTTGGGATTCGGTCCATGTGTGTGGGGAGGGGAGAAGGTCCTGTCATGCACCCAATGGGGAGGGGAAGTTTGTCCATGCCTGCTTTATAGGATCTTCTGTAATTTCCCATGCATTCCCATTCAACATTATCAAATGCTTTCTCAGCATCAAGAAATGACATCAAACGGGATTGGCCTGTAATTCTTCTTTTGTTCTGGATCTCGATCCTGTTTCGGGATGAGGACTGTGTGTGTGGGGAGGGGAGAAGGTCCTCGCATTGGCCAAAGGGGAGGGGGAGTTTGCCCATGTCTGCTTTCTAGGATCTTCTGTAATTTCCCATAAATTCCCATTCAACGTTATCAAATGCTTTCTCAGCATCGAGAAATGACATCGAACGGGATTGGCCTGTAATTCTTCACTTGTTCTGGATCTTATTTCAGGATGAGGACCATGTGTGTGGGGAGGGGATAAGGTCCTCTCATTGGCCCAAAGGGGAGGGGGAGTTTGCCCATGCCTGCTCCGGACCCATAAGCAGTTGTTCCTTTGTGCTTGCCTCCACACCTAATGAGATAGGAGGTTGAGGAGGTGTTTTGGTGGCAAGTGGAAGTTTGGCGCAGTTGCCTCCAAAGTCAAAGGGAAGTAATGGGTGGCTCGGCATCACCGTGGTGCCTCCTTCCATCCGGCAATGGGGTGCCCCATTGGCTTCAACTTGGCCGGGCATACGTTGGCTCGGTCCTGACTCTCCTCGCCTTCCTTCTCTCCTTCGCCTTGCGCTCTGAATGTCGTCCTGTCTCGTGTCTCTTGTACTTTCTTGCTCGGCTCTCTGGCTTGAGTGGCGTCTGCTGAGGTCTGCCTGGTCTTCCTCCTCGTCTTCCTCTTGTCTCCGGCCACAATGGCACCTGCTCCTGGTGGGATTCGGGGCCGCGTCCTCTCATCCGGCGGCTGCGTTTTCGTGCCCCGGCCCACCCTTGCCACCCCACGGAAAGGGACGGGGAAAGACCCCCCCAGCCCCCCACACCCCATGCATTTTGTACCATTCTATAAATATATATATATAAATATAAATATATAAATACGATATGTGAAGACATCTTATCGGTTTTTATTTTGAAATGATTTCTAGGCTTTGGTTTTTTTTTTGGGTATCTTGTGCTGCCTGTAACGTATTGATTGACCTGTTTTATAGGTGCCTTTTTATTAAAAAGAGACATTTCAAAAAAAAAAATCCTGTTCTGCCTTTTTGGGTCCCCTTCATTCCTACCTCATTCCTGAAGCTCAGGGGTTTCAATGTGATACATTCAAATACATCCAAAGATTTATGTGGAAGGATTATTTTTATTTTATTTTATTTTATGACACAGCAAACAAGATAGATATGCTGGATTTCGTATCACAAAATCACAAGTCGAACACTTCCCAAGTATTTAGGACTGGCAGGAAGAAGCCAGGAGAGGAAGCTATTCAATGCCAATTAAGGTGATTAACTACAACATTCACACTGGCCTCCAACTGACAAAGAGTTCTTCTCTTACCAAAGATATATATACACCTTCTTTTCTTAGTTTCTCCATACCTTACAACCTCTGAGGATGCCTGCCATAGATGTAGGTGAAACGTCAGGAGAGAATATTTCTAGAACATGGTCATACAGCCCGGAAAATATACAACAACCCTGTGATCCCGGCCATGAAAGCCTTCGACAACACATTGTTCCAAGACCAATGGGGAAAGTGGAGAGAGGTAGGTCCCCTCTACATTGCATTTGCAATTCCGTGACTTAAGAAAGCAAGACCAAGGTGGTCACAAGCCAAGGCAGGTTCCTCAGCCACCTCTAAGGATGGATCTCTGGACCAACGGGAGCAAGGACGTTGTCGTTCCCACCAAAGGAACCGGACGTCTCGGTTCCAGGAAGGCGACAAGCGAGGCCAAGCATCGGCTGTGTAACACCCCTAAGCAGCGTGAGCACTGGAAACCAACACGGAGGCCAATAAACAATCTAATATCTTTATTAAAGCAATAAAAGTTCTAAACAAAAATAAGCAGAATATATAGTCAAGCAGTTGACCTTTTAGAAAAGATCAAAATTAGTCCAATAAAATGAAGTTATGTGTCCAGTATTAGAGTCTAAAGTCTATAATCCAAATAACCGAAACACACTCAAACTCCTTGGAAGTTTGAGTGGGGAAAGAACAAGGTTTTGCAGGAAGATTCTTGAAGAAAAGTCCAGAACAAGGATTCAAGGCTAGGCAAGGTATTTTGTGACGGATCTGAAAACGCAGTCCAAACTTGGCAAGGAGTGGGACGCAACTCCCAGACTACTCGTGAGTAAACACGCCGGTGGGCCGCTTGGAAGTTCAGGAACAAGAGACGATGTTCTTTAGTCAATAGTCACGTTGACATCGCGATAGGGAAAACTCAGCGCAGAACTTTTATTGAAGTTCAAGAGCTCCCCCCAAGCAGGTGTTTGACTCCTCAAATCTTCCCAGAGAACAGAGCTGTTTCAAATCACACCAGATGCCTGCCTCCCTGAAACTTCCCAAGAGAACCGATTTAGCCACAATCGTCTCTCTCCACTAATCTCGCGCTTCTCCTTAAAACCTGTCTTTGGGAGCGATCTGTTTTGAGAAAAGCCCTTCTATCAAACACCAAACTTTCCAGAGAACCAGGCTCTGTTTCAAGGGCGTCCCTAATTGGCTCTGGCACGGAAATGTCAACAGGAGACATCTGGAAAGGGATGGAATCTTGCTGAGATGGAAGAAAGCCCAAATCCTCTTCAGTTTGATCTATGATGGCTGCGGGGTCATGGGCCAAAGGTGCCTGAGACATCACAGGCTGGTCCGGGTCTTGGGCTTCTGCCCGGAGCCATTGCCCGGTGGCCACTGGAGGAGGAGAGGAGCCCAAAGGATTCATGGCGCAAGGTGAGGCCTGATGTCGGCTGTTGGATCCGGTGGTCTCCGTGGTGCTCTCCACCCCCCGCGAGCCCACCACGTTCTGCAAGGCGCCTTGGCTCAGGCAGCCCAAGTCGTGCAGGACGCGGCAGGCATCGTGTCGGAAGCGTTCGCCCACGAACGCGTAGAGGAACGGGTTGAGGCCGCAGTGGCTGTAGCCCAGCAGCTCGGTCAGCGCAATCGCCGCGGCCAAGCTGTACTCGTGCGCACAGGAGTTGGGCGCCAGCCTGGTCAGCGTGTCCCAGAAGGTGACCACATGGAAGGGGGTCCAGCAGAGCAGGAAGACGCAGGTGACTAGGATGGCCACCTTGACGGCCTTCTGCCGCTGCAGGCGCTGGGAGCGGCAGAGCAGCCGGACGATGGCCAAGTAGCAGAAGCACATGACGGCTGCGGGGAGGAAGAAGCCCACCACGTGGTAGAGGAAGCGTGTCGCCAGCCAGGAGCGCACGCCTTGCTCGCCGTACTTCTTGAAGTAGCAGATGCTGAGGTTGCCACTGTCGGGCCAGACCTCGGTGAAGAGAAGGTCCGGCATGGCCAGCAAGACGGAGAGCAGCCAGACTGCCAGGCACGTCAGGTGGACGGAGAGGGAGCGCGGCCTCTGGAAGGTGCGCAGCGCGTGCACCACGGCCAGGTAGCGGTCCACGCTGATGCCAGCCAGTAACAGGCTGCTGCTGTAGAAGCTGACCCGGGTGGCGGCGCTCAGGCCCTTGCAGAGGACGGTGCCGAAGACCCAGCCGGCCAGGCTCTCGGCCGCCCCGAAGGGGAACATGGCCACCAGCAGCAGGTTGGCCAACGCAAAGTGGAAGAGGAAGACCTCCGTGGGGGTGCGCGCCCGGCGGTAGCGCCACAGGGTCACCATCACCAGCAGGTTGCCCAGGCCGCCCAGGAGGAAGATCAGCAGGTGCACCGCCGGCACCAGGAACTTGCCAAAATGCTCCGCGGCCTCGGGTTCGTCCACACAGATGTAGTCGGAGTAGTTCCACTCTCCGTCCGGCTCGCTATAATTGTACTGGGGTGGGAAGGGAGAGAGAAGGGAAGGCGTTAAGTCAGTGGTTCTCAACCTTCCTAGTGTCATGACCCCTTAATCCATTTCCTCATGTTGTGGTGACCCCCAACCATGACATTATTTCCGTTGCGACTTTGTAACTGTCATTTTGCTACTGTTATGAATCGTAATGTGAATATCTGATATGCAGGATGCATTTTCATTCACTGGACCAAATTTGGCACTAATAATAATAATAATAATTAAAACACAGCAGACAAAGAATCAGTACAAGAAAACCGCACTACAAACTAGAGCTGACAGCTGGCACAACAAAACATTGCATGGAAAGTTCCTTGACAAAACCAAAGGAAAAGCTGATAAGGAGAAGACCTGGCTCTGGCTCACGAATGGGACCCTGAAGAAGGAGACAGAAGGCCTGATCCTTGCAGCCCAGGAGCAAGACATCAGGACAAAGGCAATTCAGGCCAAGATCGAAAAATCAGCTGATGACCCAAAATGCAGACTCTGCAAGGAAACCGACAAAACCATTGATCATATCCTTAGCTTCTGTGAGAAAATCGCACAGATTTTGTGATATGAAATCCAGCATGTCTATCTTGTTTGCTGTGTCATAATAAGAATAAAAAAATAACTACTTTATTTTTATACCCCGCCTCTATCTCCCCAAAGGGGACTCAAGGCGGCTTACATGGGGCCAAACCTGAATAAAAATAATAGCAATATAAAACGCAACAATAGACAAGAGACCTGCACAATTATAAAAATGTAAACATTACCCAATAAAAATAAATGACAAAAACTAATAAAAACATGGATTAAAACGGAGAGGTTGTAAAAGTAGACTGGGTAAAGTGCCCAATACGCCCAAATTTGAATACTGGTGGGGTTGGGGGGGAATGATTTTGTCATTTGGGAGTTGTAGTTGCTGGGATTTATAGTTCACCTACAATCAAAGAGCATTCTGAACTCCACCAACAATGGAACTAAACCAAACTTGGCTCACAGAACTCCCACGACCAACAAAAAATACTGGAACGGTATGGTGGGTATTGACCTTGAGTCTGGGAGTCGTAGTTCACTTACATTCAAACAATGATGGATCTGGACCAAACTTGGCACGAATACTTAATATGCCCAAATGTGAAAACTAGTGGAGTTTGGGGAAACTAGACCTTGACACTTGGGAAATGTAATTCCTGGCATTTATAGTTCACCTATAATAATAATAATAATAATAATAATAATAATAATAATAATAATAATAATAATAATAATAATAATAACAATAATAATAAATTTATTCTTATATCCCGTCCCATCTCCCCGAGGGGACTCGGGGCGGCTCACAGCAATAATAAAAACAGTGACAAATTACACATTGTAAAATCAAACATGAAAAGCAGTCATACAATCAATACATACATCACATGTTAAAAACAAGGAGATAAAACAGTTCTAGGCCGAAATAGAGGGCTTCTGTAGCTTTGTGGCAGAAGTACTCAGCAAGGTATCAATAATCATGGCAGAACACTCTCTAATTAAATTAAATGGGCAGACAAATATACCCCCTACAATCAAAGAGCCCCTTGAACCCACCAAGGATAGAATTGGGCCATCTGTCGAGGGTGCTTGGATTGTGTCTTCCCGCAAAACAGGGGGTTGGACTGGATGACCTTCAGGATCCCGCCCAATTCTGATTCTGGTATCACCGCAGGCTCAGTCCGGCCACATTTGCCCACCTTGTCTCTCCCACATGGCTGGGCATTTGTCGCTAAATGGGAAGTGAAACTTTTGCAATTTGTTTTCCCCACACACCTGGCAGTGGGTGATGAGTGATATCCGAACAGAGAGAAAATTTCTCCCCGAGAGGATGTTGCGGTTCAGGCTTGCTAAAGAAGAAATCGGGCCGAAAGCTTGGCTCTGCGAGAGGAAAAGAAGGACGTGGCTTTCGGGAAGGAACGCCGTGGCGGTGAATTGCAATCCAGGTGGAATATCAGAACAGAGAGAGGGTTGCCCAAACCGTGCCCTCACCTTTGGCTGCAATTACAATCTCTGGAGGACGAATTTACAGTAGAGTCTCATTTATCCAACACTCGCTTATCCAACATTCTGGATTATCCAACGAATTTTTGTAGTCAATGTTTTCAATACATCATGATATTTTGGTGCTAAATTCGTAAATACAGTAATTACAACATAACATTACTGCGTATTGAACTACTTTTTCTGTCAAATTTGTTGTATAACATAATGTTTTGGTGCTTAATTTGTAAAATCATAAACTAATTGATGTTTAATAGGTGTTTCCTTAATCTCTCCTTATTATCCAAGATATTAGCTTATCCAAGCTTCTGCTGGCCTGTTTAGCTTGGATAAGTGAGACTCTACTGTATTATTATTATTATTACAGTAGAGTCTCACTTATCCAACATAAACGGGCCAGCAGAATGTTGGATAAACGAATGTTGGATAATAAGGAGGCATTAAGGAAAAGCCTATTAAATGTCAAATTAGGTTATGATTTTACAAATTAAGCACCGAAACATCATGTTATACAAAAAATTTGACAGAAAAAGTAGTTCAATACACAGTAATGCTATGTAGTAATTACTGTATTTACGAATTTAGCACCAAAATATTACAATGTATTGAAAACATTGACTACAAAAATGCGTTGGATAATCCAGAATGTTGGATAAGCGAGTGTTGGATAAATTAGACTCTACTGTATTATTATTACATGTATTATTTTACTCTATTATTATTAAAAGGATACATAAGCATATTTACATTGAAGAAGATGAGAATAATGATTTGATCAGAGTTGGAGAGTCTTATCTTAAATTTGAGCTTTATGTAAAGATTCAAAAACATTTAACCTACTGATGCCTCAATTAATGTAATTTTATTGGTATTTCTTTTTATTTCTGAAATTTACCATTCTCGGCTTATACTGGAGTCAATGTTTTTCCAGTTCTTTTGTGGTAAAATTAGGTGCCTCGACTTATATTCGGGTTGGCTTATACTCGAATATATACGGTACTAACATAATGTTCTTTCAAAGTCTTGCGCCCCTCCTAGATCTGCAAATCGTAATGGTGATATGAATCGAGAAAAGCCTGTGCTTTCCCCTCCCAAGAGACTGGTTTGTGGTCTTCTGGGGTCCTGCGTTCGGGGCGGAAATCTCGCCAAACTGCAAAGTACCAAAGCCTTTCCTGTTGCACATCCGGCCCTCCTCCTCCTCCTCTTCTTCCTCTCAGCCCCATTGCGACTCACCTGGGGCCCCTTCGGCTTTGCTCTTCCGCCTGCTCTTGCATGGGTTATGGGCCCAGGATTCAGGGGCTGGGGGCAATGTTGTATTTATATCAGGCATGGGCCAGCTCCAGCCCTCCGGGTGTTTTGGACTCCAACTCCCACCATTCCTAACAGCTTCAGGTCCCTTCCTTTTCCCTTGATTTTGAGGGAACTGAAAGGAAATTTATTTTGGAAAGGCGTGGTTCTCATAGGGCAATGATAGGCAACCTTTTGCGCTTGGTGTGTCAAAATTCACCAAAAAACCCCCCATAATTTCGCAATATGTATAGTTTAAATAACAAAAATATATAATTGTAATATATAACTGTATTTAATAAATCAAAAACGATTTACTATCATTATTTCCATGTACAACAATCTATGGTACCTCTTGCAGTTTCAACGCTGACTTCTCTCTATTCTAGTTTAAATGTAGTCATGAATCATGAATAATATAATAGTAATAATATGATAATATACTACAATAATAATAGAATAATAATAGAATGAATATATATATATATATATATATATATATATATATGTATGTATGTATGTATGTAATGTGCATAATTCCCATGGAGTAAACAACAAAACCACTGGACCAAATCACACCAAATTTGGCCACAAAAGACATAGTCATCCAATCAATCTGCAGGCGGCAGCGTGTCAGCAAAAATGGCTAGGCGTGTCAGTGCTGACACACGTGTCATAGGTTGGCCATCACTGTCATAGGGGCACGTTGCTACAGCCTTGCGTGGTTGCCATGTTTATTTTTATTTATTTATTTACAGCATTTATATCCCGCACTTCTTTCTCACCCCGAAGGGGACTCAGGGCAGATCACATTACACATATAAGGCAAACATTCAATGCCTTAACATAGAACAAAGACAAACAAACATAGGCTCCGAGCGGGCCTCGAACTCATGACCTCCTGGTCAGAGTGATTCATTGCAGTTAATTGCAGCTGGCTTGCTCTCCTGCCTGCGCCACAGCTTGGGCCCAAATGTTGGCCAACACGCCTGGAAGTGGCAGCGTTGGGAAATTAAGCACGGGTAGAGCTCAGTTGGGAGGCTATTGGGAGAGACGTCGGTCTAAGCTGTGCTCGGAGAGAAGTCCATTTAGCAATAGCAAAATTGGATGCACCACTCATATAAAAAAACCTGCACACATATACAAGCTACCTTATTATTAACCCTGGTCCACCAGCTGGGATGATAGAAATGGGATTTCCAGCTGGATTTGGAGGAAGGATGCTGACACTCGGCATTTGCAAGCTACGACGGCCGAGGGCGTATTGTGGCTCTCCAAACCAAGAAGTTTCTTTTCATCCCATGGTTCTGACAATGCAGCTTGAGGCTTTGGGCAGAGCCATTCCTCTCTTGACCAAGGCAGAGGCCACACCATTGGAGCCGCTTCCTTGACCTTGTTTCTCCTAACCCATTGGTATGAACCTCACCATCGTAGTTGGTGCAGGAATAGTTCAGGAGGTTGTCCGCATCCGCACCCAAAGCCAGCCAGTATGAAATTCCCAAGAGCCCAGCATCCATTGACTTGCACCAGTCCTAAGATGAAGATAAGACATCTTCATCTTAGGACTGGTGTAAGTCAATGGATGCTGGGCTCTTGGGAATTTCTGCTGCTCAGGGAAACAGGGGTCTCGTGAGACCCACAAACCCACCAGGTGCTGCCTTGTATGGTTTTGGCTGCAGAGCCACATCTCCTCTATATATATATATATACGTTTCTATGCTATTCTGATGCTTGTACATTTTCTGTTGCTGGTCATTGATTGTAATATATATATATATATTACAATCAATGACCAGCAACAGAAAATGTACAAGCATCAGAATAGCATAGAAACGTATACAATTAGATATTAAGAAACACAGTGAAGAACAAGGTTAAAACACAGTATTGAATATGGTAGTTAAAACGGTATGAGATATTTATATGCTAAAACTAGCTGTGCCCGGCCACGCGTTGCTGTGGCAAAGTATGGTGGTATGGGAAATAAAAGTATTGAGGAATTGGTGGTAGTTAAGGTCAAGGGTAAAGGTTTTACCTTACATTAAGTCCATTATAAATGGATTGGAAGGGCCTTGAGTCTACACTGCACTGTGGCGCAGGCGGGAGAGCAAGCCAGCTGCAAACAGCTGCAATGAATCACTCTGACCAGGAGGTCATGAGTTCGAGGCCCGCTCGGAGCCTATGTTTGTCTTGTCTTTGTTCTTTGTTGAAAGGCATTGAATGTTTGCCTATATGTGTAATGTGATCTGCCCTGAGTCCCCTTCGGGGTGAGAAGGGCGGAATATAAATGCTGTAAATAAATAAATAAATAAATAATCCAGTTAAAATCAGATAATCTGTATTTTATAGGCAGTGTGGAAGAGGCCTAAGTGAGGCCTAACTCTGCCTGTCCCCTGGACTGAGTGGGTTGCTAGGAGACCAAGTGGGCGGAGCTTAGCCTTCTAACTGGCAGCAATGGGATAAAAACAATTATTCCTCTCCCTGTAATTAGGACTTTATTTTTCTTTTCTTTTTGTTGTATGAACGTAGAGGCATGGATGAGGGGTTGTGCTGCCAAGTTTAGTGTTTCTGGGATGGGTAGTTTTGTTGTTTTGTCCTAGGCCGAAATTTCAATACCCTTTTATATATATAGATGGCAAAGGTAAATGCTCAAGTAAATATTAAAACCTTCTAAAACTGTGGCAAGATCTTGCACCGACAAACTTATCGCTTGCTGCACACAAGCTAGCAACTTTGGCAGTAATTTTGGGGTCTTGGTCTGCCAAAGGATAATCAACATGAAACCTTACAGATCTCCCTGGTAAAATTGGATTTATAAAGTGTTTACAAAGGTCTTGGTAAAAAGAGCAGTACACCAAGACATGCTCCACAGTTTCCACTGCCTCAGCCTCCCAGGGACATAGGCGTTCATTGTATGGTACTTTGTTATATCTTCCCTGAAGTACAGCTGAAGGGAGTGCATTGAATTTAGCCAAGGAGAAGGCCTTCCTATGTTTTGGGATAATAAGGTTATCTAAGTGCTCTGCGGGAAGAAGCGTCCACATCTCCTATGGATCCTACATCCCCATGAGATGCAGCAGGAAGGGCCCCCCAAGCCTCTCCTTGAGCCTCGACGGGGGGCCCTTGGGGAGAATCAAGCCCTCACCCTCCTCCTCCCTCCGGCCCCTTCCCCACCTGCCCCCCAAACATACCGCGCCCATGATGTCCTCCATGGCGATGCTATAATCGGCCATGGCTTGTGCGGAGCGTCTTGAAGGACCCCAACTGCGAGGGAGGAAGATCCAGATGAGGAACACACACAACTCAAGCTCATTTGCAAGGCAAATTCGGCTATTTCCATCACCAAAAAAAGATGAAGCAGTGGGTTTCTAAAATTATTGCAACACTCCCATTCCTCTTGCTATAAGGCAGGGCTCCTCAAACTTTTTAAGCCGAGGGCCGGTCCACAATCCTTCAGACTGTTGAGGGGCCGGATTATCATTTGGAAAAAATACAAATTCCGATGCACACTGCATATGTCTTATTTGTAGTGCAACAACAACAACAACAACAACAATGAAAGAACAATACAATAAAAACAATTTTAACCAACATACATTTATCAGGATTTCAATGGGAAGTGTGGTCCTGCTTCTGGCCAATGAGATAGTCAGGTTAATTAGGGTTGTTGTTGTTGTTGTTGTTGTTGTTGTTGTGTGCCTTCAAGTCATTTCAGACTTTGGGTGAGCCTAAGTCTAAAATTTATTTATTATTTATTTACTACATTTGTATCACACCCTTCTCACCCCAAAGGGGACTCAGAGTGGCTTACAAATTATAAGTACATACAACATATTATATTATTAGCATAGCACAATATTAGCATTATATATTACTATATTGAACTATACCACTATACTGTAATATTATTAGTAATATTATATGTAATGTAGAATATATAATTAATATTATTATATGGTATTATTATGAGAGTTATATTGCTTTACATTATAATATTATTATCAATATTATATGTATATACAATATATTATATTATAAAACTGAGGGCAGGGGCCAGGTAAATGACCTCGGACGGCCGCATCCGGCCCCCGGGCCTTAGTTTGGGGACCCCTGGTATAAGGCAAGGCAAATTCTAGGTTGGGTCAAGGAGCTGCATTGTCCCCATTTGTTCGTTTTTTCCTATGATCAAGTTTTTGTCAGGGTGGGTTTTAAAAACATCAGCTCCGCAGCACCCTGATTTATTAGTGATCCTTTGACTCTCACCAATTCATCCTCGGTGTCGCACCTCAGAATAGTTCACCTTGCTATAGACACCCAGTCACACACAGAAGGAAGTCTTTTGTAGTTTTATTGAGCAAAAGCAGATATAAATCAAAGCAGGCAGTAATAAGGTTGGGCTCAGGCTGTGGTGCAGGCTGGAGAGCAGCTGCAATGAATCACTGCAATGAATCACTCTGACCAGGAGGTCATGAGTTCGAGGCCCACTCGGAGCCTATGTTTGTCTGTCTTTGTTCTATGTTAAAAGGCATTGAATGTTTGCCTATATGTGTAATGTGATCCGCCCTGAGTCCCCTTCGGGGTGAGAAGGGCAGAATATAAATGCTGAAAATAAATAAATAAATAAATAAATAAATTTTCAAGATTGCAGTAAAAGAGTCAATAGGAAGCCAATAGTTCATAAGCCATAAAAATCCATTAGTCCATAAGCCATAACAATCCAATAATTCATAAGCCAAAACAGTAGACGATAGATCCCAAAGAACAAAGGCACAAGATTTCAAAGATCCAGGAACAGGAAACTTTTCTTAGGCATGAAGCAGGAACATCCACTCAGATGAAGCGAGAATTTGCTTTGATCAAAATCTATCTCAAAACACACACTTTTAAAAGCAACCCAAAAATGCATTTCTCTTTCCTGCGGAGGCCTCTCTCTTCCTCGCCAATCTTACACTCCTACGAGGCTGAACTCCCTTCCATAACAACTGGTCCGCCCTAGATAATGATGGCACCCCTTCAAGGTCCTCATTATCTTGCACCTGAACCGGGGCTGAAGACCCCGGGGCTTGAGACATCTCTTGCTCATTAATTCCCATGGGAATGTCATCCTAGCTGTTATCTATGGCCGGCTGGGTCAACAGTTCATTCTGCTTAAGCTGCATTTTTTGAGCCTCTGAATCAGCCTGTATCATTCCCATTCCCATGCCATCATCCTGACATTCATCCTGCATCCCATCATCTGGCTCTTGTATCTGAAACCCAGAATCCCCTTCTTCATCCTCCCTCTGGCTATGCTGTGGCTGAGTCACAACACTTGGTCAGACTGCTTGCCTGTCCAGAGAAGTAGTCCCGACAAACGACACCTCAGTCGCAAATCAGCTGAATGCAGAGGTCCAAAGGCTTTATTCCAAATACATATACAAGATATTTACAAGATACAAAGTCCATCGCTCTTTGCAGACATGCTTTCTCCCTGCGGTTCAGCAGAACACACACACACTACTGATAAGAGCACATTCCACACAGAAGGATGAACTTCCTCTCCGGCTGGAAGTCACGACCTATAGGTTGTTTCAGGCTATCACTCAAACTGGCCTGCCGTTAATACTTAAGATGCTGGAACACATGTCTGGTATACACAGTTGCAAACAGTAAAAACACTTGAGTCATCATTTCATCCTTACACCCAAAATAAACCAACAGTTTTTACCTACTTTTCATTCTGTTGAGTTATACTTTAACTCTGTCTGCCACCCTGCATGCTCTCTTTCTATGCTGTTGTTAACGGCCTGCCGCCAAGTGTGACTGCGACTCTTTATGGACAACATATCCCCAACGTACAGGTCTTGCAACGTCAAGGCAGACATCAATGGAGTCTAATAATAATATTTCTAATAATGTCTAATATCGTGGGTCCGTAGCCTGGCGCGCTATGCTATATTGATGGTCAAATCAGGACGCAAAGTGGGTTGGAGGCAAAAGAACAGAGGCCTATTATTTCAAGCCCGAAAGGATGTCAAAATAGAGTCTGCGCTCCCAAAAATGATATATTCTACTGCAGTGGTTCCCAAACTTATTTGGCCTACTGCCCCTTTTCAGAAAAAATATGACTCAGCGCCCCCCTGGAAAGGGGGCGTGGCTTAGAGGGGTGGGCGTGGCTCCTGCTTAAGAGGGTGGGGCTGAACCTCTCCCCTAGTCCACGATGCACGGCTGGGAGGTGGAGGTGAGCGGGGCCACAAATGGGCGGCCAGGACTGGGATGGGCAGAGTTACGAGCTCTGAGGCAGGGCTGAGCTTCTATCCCTGTCCTGCGGTGCCTGCCAGGATACAGGGGGCGGGGCTAGAGGAGGGGGCGGGGCCTCTTTCCAAGTGCCTGATGGAATTGAATCTCTATATCCCGCTCCCGTGTTCTAACAAGCGCCTCAGGGGAGATATACAGAGGCTCAGCCCTGTCTTGCGCTCTTGGGAAGAGGCCCCGCCCCCACCCCTAGCCCCGCCCTTTAGTCCTAAAAGGCCTCTCAGGAGAGGTATAGAGGCTCAGCCCTGTCTCGGGCTCTTGGGAAGAAGCCACGCCCACTCCTCTAGCTCCGCCCTTTAGTCCTAAAAGACCTCTCAGGAGAGGTATAGAGGCTCAGCCCTGTCTCGGGCTCTTGGGAAGAAGCCACGCCCACTCCTCTAGCTCCGCCCTTTAGTCCTAAAAGACCTCTCAGGAGAGGTATAGAGGCTCAGCCCTGTCTCGGGCTCTTGGGAAGAAGCCACGCCCACTCCTCTAGCTCCGCCCTTTAGTCCTAAAAGACCTCTCAGGAGAGGTATAGAGGCTCAGCCCTGTCTCAGGTTCTTGGAAGGAGGCCCCGCCCCCTTCCCTAGCTCCGCCTTCTGTGTCCCAACAAGAGCTTCAGGAGAGGTATAGATCCTCAGCCCTGTTTCGGGCTCTTGGGAAGAAGCCACGCCCACTCCTCTAGCTCCGCCCCCTGTGTGACCTAACAGGCGGCTCAGGTGCTCAGTCCTGTCTCTGGCACTTGGGACAGGCACAACAGAGGACCTTCTGGTCAAAGGACAGTTAGTATCATGCCAAGTTTTTAAACTTTGTTTGTGGTTTCCAATACATTACAACTTGTACCCTTGTGTAAATATTATTATGATGTCTCTGACAATTGACTGTTTTTGCAAACATGTTGGAAACCGACCTGGGTCCTTTCGAGGAGATAGAGCTACAAGTTTATTATTATTATTATTATTAAACCAATTAAAACAAAATTCAAAGCTAAAAACCACTGCAAAAGAACAGAATTTTAAAATAAATTAAACTTTCCTCCCTTCTATGAACTCAAATGTAATAATAATACAGTAGAGTCTCACTTATCCAACACTTGCTTATCCAACGTTCTGGATTATCCAACGCATTTTTGTAGTCAATGTTTTCAATGCATTGTGATATTTTGGTGCTACATTCGTAAATACAGCAATTACTACATAGCATTAATGTGTAATGAACTACTTTTTCTGTCAAATTTGTTGTATAACATGATGTTTTGGTGCTTAAATTTGTAAAATCATAACCTATTTTGATGTTTAATAGGCATTTTCTTAGTCTCTCCTTATTATCCAACAAAGTCGCTTATCCAACGTTCTGTCGGCCCGTTTATGTTGGATAAGTGAGACTACTGTAATAATAATAATAATCGCAATTCAAAAGAGATGAAGCTGAGTTTCTTCCTGCTGTGAATCCCATTGCAACCCAAACAAGGGGAAGGGGGCGTGTCCTGCACGAAGCCACGCCCACGGCGGCCCACACGGGCCACTCAGAGGCGAGCCCCGAGCCGCCCAAGCGCCCGCCCCCTTTTTTCCGTGAGGGGCGCGTGCGCAGTCGGCGGTGGGCGGGGCCTAGGGGGAGAGGAAGGACGCAAGGGAAGAAGGAGGAAGGAGGGAGCGGCCATCTTGTTGTCGCGTCGCTGTTGCTGCCGCCGCCGCCGCCGCCTGCGAGGCCGCCATCGTCCCGAAAGGAGCCAGCGGCCGAGGGCGGAGGCGCGGGAGCGCGAGAGCGAAGGGGAGAGCGGGCCACAGCCGGAGGGGCCGCCGGGCGCGGGTAGGTAGGCTCCGGCCGAGGCGCGAGGCCTGCGAAGGGAGGGAGGCCTCGCCGAAGGAACGTAGGGAGGGAGGTGGGAGGGGGCTCGGGAGAAATGCAAATGGCGCCGCTTCCGGTCGGGGCTCCCAGGCCTGCTCCTGAGTCTCTGTGGGAGGCGCGGCCTAGCGCCGGTCCTGCATCCCCGGCCTCGCGTGGCGCCCTTCCCCGGCCAGCCCGCACCCTGGCTCGGCCCCGCCTTCCCGCCCCCTCCCGCTCCCATGTTTTTCACCCACAAACTTCCCCATTTCTTCTCTCCACACCCAATTTCGGGGTGCAGCCGCCTTTGGTTTGCGCCCTGAACTCTTGACAAAAGGGGCGTATCCTTTCTGTGTCTTAATACTCTGTTTCCCCGAAAATAAGACAGTGTCTTACATTATTTTTTGCTCCCAAAGATGTGCTAGGTCTTATTTTCAGGGGATGTCTAATTTTTCCTTGAAGAAGAATTCACATTTATTGTTGAACCAAAAAATGAACATTTATTATATACAGTAGAGTCTCACTTATCCAACACCCGCTTATCCAACACTCTGGATTATCCAACACATTTTTGTAGTCAGTGTTTTCAATATATCATGATATTTTGGTGCTAAATTCATAAATACAGTAATTACTACATAGCATTACTGCGCATTGAACTCCTTTTTCTGCCAAATTTGTTGTCTAACATGATGTTTTGGTGCTTCATTTGTAAAATCATAACCTAATTTGATGTTTAATAGTCTTTTCCTTAGCCCCTCCTTATTATCCAACATATTCGCTTATCCAACATTCTGCTGGCCCGTTTATGTTGGATAAGTGAGACTCTACTGTACTGTACAGCAGTTGTCATCACAAACCAACTTAACCAAACCAGACAAACTGTGACTCCTGTCAAGAATTTCTTGTTACTACCATTGCAGTAGAGTCTCACTTATCCAAGCTAAACAGGCCGGCAGAAGCTTGGATAAGCAAATATCTTGGATAATAAGGAGGGATTAAGGAAAAGCCTATTAAACATCAAATTAGGTTATGATTTTACAAATTAAGCACCAAAACATCATGTTATACAACAAATTTGACAGAAAAAGTAGTTCAATACGCAGTAATGTTATGTTGTAATTACCGTATTTACAAATTTAGCACCAAAATATCACAATATATTGAAAACATTGACTACAAAAATGGATTGGATAATCCAGAAACTTGAATAAGTGAGGCTTGGATAAGTGAGACTCTACTGTATTTCCATGTACAACTGATATGTACAGTTACCAATCCTGCATGCTCTGGTGTTTTGTTTGACAGACACTAGGCATGATTCCAAACAAAAACTTTGCTAGGTCTTACTTTAGGGGGAAGCCTTATATTTAGCAATTCAGCAAAACCTTTGCTAGGTCTTATTTTTTGGGGATGTCTTATTTTCGGGGAGAGAGGGAACAAACTGGGAACGGGGATAGGGGTTTTAAAGGCCGTTTTAATGTGTTTGCTGTATTTTATTTCTGTATTTACCGTGCTGTTGTTATTTAATTTTTTAAAAAGCTTTTGTATTGCTATTTTTAAAATTCTTTTGAGTGTTTATAGGTGTTAGCCACCTTGAGTCACTATGCAAAAAAAGGCGAGATAATAATAATAATAATAATTTTATTTTTGTATGCCACCTCCATCTCCCCAACGGGGACTTGGAGCTGCTCACATATCATGCAATCATATAATATCATAAAATCAATAGTTAAGACATCAAAGAAGGCATTTAAAAACAAATTAACAAGTCATAATTTAAAATAGACATAATTAAAATATTAAACAATCATCCAAGGCGTTAAAAAGTCCCATATAGGACAACCATCTGGGCGACAGTCAAACTGATGAAGGGAGTGTCTATTACAGAATAGAACATACATCTAATAGAGACAACAAGCAGGGAAGATAAATCTGAATGAAAATCAAACTATAAAGATATAATATCTATCATGTAGATGTTAGCCGCCTTGAGCCCCCATGGGGAGAAAGGCAGCATAAAATATTTAGTGTGGATAAATGTTAGCTGCCTTGAGTCACCATAGGGAGAAAGATGGGATATAAATAAAGATGATTATTTAATATATATATATATATAATACATTCAAAATATAATATTATATTTAAGGTGGATAAATGTTAGCCACCTTGAGTCGCCATAGGGAGAAAGATAGGATATAAATAAAGATGATTTAATATATATTATATTTAATGTATAATATTCTATTTAGTGTGGATAAATGTTAGCTGCCTTGAGTCACCATAGGGAGAAAGATGGGATATAAATAAAGATGATTATTTAATATATATATAAGACATTTAATATATAATATTATATTTAATGTGGATAAATGTTAGCCGCCTTGAGTCGCCATAGGGAGAAAGATGGGATATAAATAAAGCCCGTGGCGGGGTGAGCACCCGTCAATTAAAAATAAAAAATAGCCCCTGCTCGTTGCTGACCTAGCAACCCGAAAGATAGTTGCATCTATCAAGTAGGAGATAAGGTACCACTTATAAAGTGGGGAGGCAAGATTAACTAATTTACGACCTGGAATGAGGAAGTGCCGTCAGTGTGGATGATGAAGCAGCTGCTCCCCCCTGTGGCCAGAATCGAACATCCCCTCAGAAGAAGGTTAACTTGCCTCTGCGTGTGTCTCTCAGTCTCTGTTTGATGTGTTTATGGGCATTGAATGTTTGCCCTATGTGTGTTATAATGTGATCCGCCCTGAGTCCCCTTCGGGGTGAGAAGGGCGGAATATAAATACTGTAAATAAATAAATAAATAAAGATTTTATATATGTCTATATATAAAGAGAGAGAAACAGTATTATATTTGATATATATTGTATTTAATATGTACATATTATATGAAATATATATTGTATTTAATATATACACATACATTACACACACACACACACATATATATATATACCTTCGGGTTGTTGCTCCTTTTTATTCAGAAAGATATATGACAACAAAGACAGTACTACCAAGAGCAGATTTCCATCATCATACAACGCTGAGCAAATTCTTTTTTTTGATACTAATTTTTGTCCAGGAGAAAAAGGCAATAAAGAAAGCCAATTTTCTTAATATAAGACTAGAGCTTTCAAAACTATGTCTCAAATAAACACACAAATTGAACACAAAGCTACCAAAGCTATTCTACGGGCCTCACCCTCGTCTGTTGATTCGGCCTCTATGGAGATAATGCTATATAAACATGCTTCTATTTTTAATAGTAATCCTCTTAATTCATAAATCCCAAGAGGTGACGTTAGGCCCTTAGTTGTTTGTGAAAAAGTAACAAAAGAGCCCCAATATTTTTGGATGAGGCAGTTCTTAATTATGGTTCCCATTTAATTATGGTTCCCATGATTTCACCTCAAAATGTGTTTTTGCAGCCCTTCCCAGGGCCATAGAGATCTCCCTTCTTGCTCAGGAATCACCTTCAGGAAGTAAGATTTGGCTCTTTGTCAAACAGTTATTTATTATTTCTCTGGACTTGCCTCTTATTCCCATTACATGGCAAAGGAATAGCTCTTGCTCCTTTTGCAGAAACGTCTCCAGTGGAAAGGAAAAACAAATGAAACAAAACAAAACTGGTCAGGGCCTCTCACGCAATGCAAAAATGTTGCCTTTTTCAAAAACAAAATACCCGTACGATGGTTTTTAATAGGTTTCTGGCTTGCTTATGAAGGAAGACAATTAGCAGTCTTGTGTCTGGTGTCCACAAAGAGGTAAACACGTTAGTCTGCTGCAAGTATGGTAACAAACAGTCTTGCAAACCAATCAGTTATGACATATGTGTATGTCTGTGTATAGATAGGATAGCTAGATAGATATTCACGGAGTGCAGCCCATTTCATCAGGTTGTCATAGTACATTTCAGCAACGATGGCCATTGTGATTTTAAATTCACTGGTTTCACAAACTTTATTTTTTCATTTACCACTTTATGCATCTGAAAAAATGGATTATAATATCTGGAGGTGTCAACAAGATTGACGTCAGTCCCTTTAAAAAGATGGAGCCTATGCAACCTGTTGCAGATGCTTATGGCATTGTCTTGTTTTTTTTTTCCAGATTGAAGTGAGTGATTTGGGATAGAACTCAAGTTTGTTAGAAGACTTTTTAAAAAAGGAGTTGTTCCACAGTGCATCAGCGCAAGTGACTGCTTTACTCTTGAGTGACTTTACAGGTGCTTGCCTTCGTTGCAATAAAAGGACTCAACCTATTGAGCAGGACATAATTTATCTCTTCATCTTGGAGAGCCTAATAAACTATTACAGTTTCCGTACTCTAAAAGGAAAATTTTGAAGTTGCAAAAGACACCTTGGCGCAGATCCAAACATGAGTACGGCCAGAACAGAGAACCCTGTTATAATGGGTCTCGCCAGCCAGAACGGACAGCTCCGAGGCCCCGTCAAGCCCAGCGGGGGCCCAGGCGGCGGAGGGGGCACGCAGGGCCAGCCCCAGATCAACCCTCTGAAGCACCCCAATGCCATCAACAACGGCACCCAGCAGCAAGCACAGAGCATGGCCTCCACCATCAAGTGAGTGATGTCACTTCCTGCCCTGCCATCCTAATATCCCTTGCTGGTCATTGTTTTCACCATCACACACTTCAGTATATGGCATATCTCTAGTTTTCAGTGATGGCCATGACCACACAGGTCATTCTGCTGTAATGTGGGAATGGGAGTATATACCAACAGCACTCC
This sequence comes from Anolis carolinensis, assembly GCF_035594765.1. Lineage (NCBI taxonomy): Eukaryota > Metazoa > Chordata > Lepidosauria > Squamata > Anolidae > Anolis > Anolis carolinensis. The sequence continues at coordinate 1,330,571 of NW_026943819.1, forward strand.
CAAGCAATGATAAACATGCACTTGAAACGATACAGACCTGCTGCTGTTGAAGAAGAAGAACATGGAAGGGTATAAACTCCCACTCTCCATACCCCCACCTTGCTTATTGTTGTAATAAAAGAGCCTCAGGATTGGTTAACTTCCATCATCATGGATTTGCACCTGGCGCTTTATGCCTTTGGTTGCCTTTTCCTGAAATATGTTCCTACGAATTTTGGATAAGGGATACTCAACCTTTTCTTTAGAGTCAGGCAACAGTTAATAGATATTGAGGGATATTTGAGATAAAGCTCAAGTTAAGCTTGTTTCTGGTGATTCTAAAAACAACTGTTCTAGAAAACAGTTATTCAGTATACTTATAATTTATGTTGACCATACATTTGTTTACTCAGTCTTTTGAGTATTGTAATTGTCCATTTTTATAACCTCTTCTTGCTGTGAATGGCTCCCCAGTTTTTTTTCTATATGTTTTAGAGTGTTACATATTATGTATTTTCTGTGACTTCAGGTGCCTGTTGAATACCCCACAGATGCCTGACATTAGCTACATAAAGCAGGTTTTTGATCTGATATCAGAAATATTTGTCATCCATGTGGACAAACAGGTTGTCCATTTAAAGGAAGTATGTCTTCCGGTGTAGACAAGATGGTTGCATCGGTTACAGCAATTACTTGTAAGAGCTTCCAGAGCATGTGTTTTGCAATTGCCACAAGGCATGGCATAAGTCAGTAGGCATTTAATGACATAGCTGTCCCACAAACCTGTTGCTTTTATATCAAATTAACTGCCAGAATTGTGTGCCTTCAGGTCATTCCTGAATTATGGCAATCCTAATATAAACCTATCGAGTTTTCTGGGCATGATTTGGGAAAAACTTCCCCCAAATAATGTTAGGGTTAATAATTTTCATACTAAGAGACCTATTGTTGCTTTGGGAGAAGAAATGCCTTTAGCAAGGTTTAAGTCTCACGTTCTTTAGGGAGCTAGTTTTCCTTCTGTACTTCCCTGGAGGGCGCTTGATTTCTGAATTGAATCCAATAGCTGATAATGACATTGCTCTCTCCCTTCAGACCTGGCGATGACTGGAAGAAGACTTTAAAACTCCCTCCAAAAGATCTGAGAATCAAAACTTCGGTAAGGGTTCCTGAAGCTGCCGTGGGTCTGGAAAGGGGAAAGGTTTCCTCTGGTGGGCTGCAAAATCTAATTTTGGGATGACATTAACAAAGGACAGTGATTACTTTGGCCTTGGTAGACAGGCCCACAAACTTCTGCATTGATGCATGAAGTATAGTTGGCTGTATTTCTTGCTTCTGATAAGAAATAAGAGTAAGTGAGTGTTAGGGTATCTAGCTTTGCTTACTTGGAAATGCCTCTTGTGTTAGCACCATCTTGTAAAAATACGGAGTGTGACTATCCTCTCTCCACGTTCAGGATGTGACATCCACTAAAGGAAATGAATTTGAAGATTACTGCCTAAAGCGAGAGTTGCTGATGGGAATTTTTGAAATGGGCTGGGAGAAACCATCTCCTATTCAGGTGGGTTCAGAGTGCTGGTTTTTGTGACATGAATAGTGCTGGGAGTGCACCGGCCTTTGGGGAGTGGACATGGAGATGCCATATGATTGCTTTGGGTGAATAAAGCATAGCGGGCCTTGTGTTGTTTCCCACTGACACCTGTGGCCCCTTTCAGGAGGAGAGCATCCCCATTGCTTTGTCTGGAAGAGACATCTTGGCTAGAGCTAAGAACGGAACCGGCAAGAGTGGCGCCTACCTCATTCCCTTACTTGAACGGCTGGACTTAAAAAAGGACTACATACAAGGTCGGTTGAAGGGCGCACTCTTGTATCCCTTGACGCCTCAGTCGCAGCATCCCTTTGAGACCCTGCCTTTACCACCAGGAGTCCTTCCCCTTCCCTGAGTGATGTCAGGGAAGAGCTTCCTTTGAGATGGACTAGCTTGGTCTTGCAAACCAAGCCATTAAAAATACTCCCTGTCCACATGGATCTCTTACACATACACCGTCATTTCAGATTACTTGAATTGGGTGTCCTTTGCTCATCACCAGCCAGCCACTGCCCTTCTGAGACAGAATGCTGGGTTGTATTGTTCGATGTAATTCTATCTAGATTAACCCAAAGCTTGTGTGGTTTGCGCTGTTCTGCCTTTGAACCAGGAAGTTTTGTTTAGTTCAATGTTTTGCATGAATTCACTCTGTCCACTTCTTCCTTGAGCTGTATAGCTTGTTGGTAATTTTCTTTTATCACTTTATTTATGAGCTAAAAAAACAACAAAACACACATAAGCTCCAAAACAAACAAGTCCCACCATGACTCACCCCATAATTCCCCCCCCCCCCCCCCGGGTCTCTAACTATATGGAACAGAAATAAAGAAGAACATTAAAAACACTGCACTTTCCCCTCATCAGGTGTTTTGGACTTCAACTCCCACAATTCCCAACAGCCGGTAGTTTGCCCTTGCCTAGTCTAGTGTTCAAATGTGACATTTCCACGAATTCTGAAGTTTGGTTCTTAAAGGCCACAGTGTTATTAGCAGGGTCAGAATGTGTGGCTTCTCTCTTGCAGCAATGGTGATCGTTCCCACACGAGAACTTGCCCTGCAGGTCAGCCAGATCTGCATCCAGGTCAGCAAACACATGGGAGGGGCCAAAGTGATGGCCACCACCGGAGGCACCAACCTGCGTGACGACATCATGCGGCTGGATGACACAGGTGGGCGCCAGGCCGGCTCCTGGAGGGCCCTTGGGTGGCTGGGCTTCTCCTGCCAGGAGAAGCCGCTCTACCTCCGTGGTCTTTTCCCTTTGCAGTGCATGTGGTGATCGCCACGCCAGGGAGGATCCTGGATCTCATCAAGAAAGGAGTGGCAAAGGTGGATCACATCCAGATGATCGTTCTAGATGAGGTGAGTTGAAGCCTCCGTTCTTCACAAGTTAAAGTATTCAGCTACTGAGCTACATATTGTATTTCAGTTCTGTGTTAAGGCAGCCAATGGGGGAAGATTTATTATTATTATTAATGTTCTGCTCACATTAAAATATATGAACTGTATAAAAAATAAGCAGCTAAAACCTCAAAATCAATAAAAAACCTATTCTTTCTGCATTACGGTTGCATGACTCAAATAAATGATCTGTGAGGAAGGGCAGGGTGTTAATGAAAGGTGTAAATGGTGTGTCTATTGGTCTTTTCCTCATTGCAGGCAGACAAATTGCTCTCCCAAGATTTTGTCCAGATAATGGAGGACATTATCCTTACGCTCCCCAAAAACAGGCAGATCTTGCTCTACTCTGCCACATTCCCTCTCAGTGTACAGAAGTTTATGGTGAGTGCATTTGCGGCATTTCCTGTCACACACGTCTGATGAATCCCCCAAATGTACCACCTGGGTCCTGATTCTGCCTTTCCCTACATGTCCCGATGTTTCTTTTTTCAGAATTCCCACTTGCAGAAACCCTATGAGATTAATTTGATGGAGGAGCTGACCCTGAAGGGAGTGACCCAGTACTACGCTTACGTGACCGAGCGCCAGAAAGTGCATTGTCTCAACACACTCTTCTCCAGGGTGAGCTGTGGGCTCTTCCCCTGGCCAGGAACACTTAGTTTTGGGGGGAGGAGGGTGTCATGGAGCCAAAGAAGCTGAGCCTTGCACCTAAACAGTGAGCCAGTTACTTCCCACTGAACAAAATAAAGGTAGATGGTACGCTGTAGTCTTTGCAACCCCCACAGTCCTACGTATTAGTCTCACTGTCCTTCAGCCATTGGGCAGAGGTTGTCTTAGAAGATGGGAATAGTGGAAGCGTAACACCTCTTTTGTCCTTGTGTTTAGCTCCAAATCAACCAGTCGATCATCTTCTGCAACTCTTCCCAAAGGGTCGAATTGCTAGCGAAGAAAATCTCCCAGCTGGGATATTCGTGTTTCTACATACATGCAAAGATGAGACAGGTGGGTGCCGAGTTCTGAGCAATTGGATGCAAATGGCTACTGACTGAGGCAGAGGAGGATTGGGATCCTTCCTTTGCAACTGCTTAATTCCTGCATGTCAGACCACATTTTGGCTGTCTGGTCTGAGGGTGAAGGAGAGGCCTTCAGCACCATTGCTAGCCTTGCATGTAAAGGGCTGCTTCCTCCAGTCGCCTTGTCTTCTGTATTTGGGAGCAGTGGGCAGGGGACCCTGTTATTTCCATAGGAGCCTGAGAGAGAAGTCTCTGAAGGTTGGGTGGTTGGAAGCTCCATCCTATAACTTCCCCCCAATGTCTTTTTCCAGGAGCACCGCAATCGCGTGTTCCACGATTTCCGGAATGGCTTATGCCGCAATCTCGTTTGCACTGGTGAGTTCTCTCTGACCTGCCTTCCCTAATGTGACTTACTTTCCAATGGCCGTGCATTTGGACAGATATCAAGGGCATCGGGTACTTTCCACACTTTCGATCAGGCAATGACCAACTTTGGCCCTCCCTCTAGGTGTTTTGAACTTGAACTCCCACAATTCCTAACAGCCAGTAGACAAAGTTTAAAAACAAAAGTGAGCATAAGTCACATCTTCTGTTCATGTAGAGCATTTCTAGAGGTTCCCGGAGGGGCTTAGTGTTGTTTGAGGCTTATGGTCCACTTCTCTAACCTGGGCTGCTTGTCTTTCAGATCTGTTTACCCGAGGTATTGATATCCAAGCTGTGAATGTTGTGATAAACTTTGATTTTCCAAAGCTGGCAGAGACATATCTCCACCGTATTGGCAGATCAGGTGAGGGCCGTGGTGCTGTTCGGTTGCCTCGTTTTAATTCTTTTGGCGGCGATGTCCTTCCCAGTGTTGCTCCTTAGTAAATATGAGAAACCACTTGATAGCAATTATAATTGTTATGCTGTGGGTGATGTGTTAGTTGTAGCATAATAATAATAGTACCTGTAATAACAAACTTTATTTTAACAGTTTGATGTGGCATTTGTAGGCTGCTTTTTGACAGAACAAGAGCAGTAGTGCTTGAATGTTAATTGTATAAGAAAGATTGAATGTAATATCTGCGTGTATGTGTGTGAATCCTTTAATATGTGTGAATCCTTTTTGCATATACATACAATTTTTGTTGTATCCATGTTATCTAGTTCATTGTGTACTATGTAGTATAATAGATTGTTGAAAATGCTGCAATAAATGGGGGGCATGGAAAGAGAGTCTCTTTTGGGAGCTCAACCCTTTTCAGCGCAGCTCATTTATTTTATTTTACTTATTACAATATTTATATCCCGCCCTTCTCACCCAACAGGGGACTCAGGGCGGCTTACAATAAAACGCATATACAGTAGAGTCTCACTTATCCAACATAAACGGGCCGGCAGAATGTTGGATAAGCGAATATGTTGGATAATAAGGAGAGATTAAGGAGAAGCCTATTAAATATCAAATTAGGTTATGAATTTACAAATTAAGCACCAAAACATCATGTTATACAACAAATTTGACAGAAAAATTAGTTCAATATGTAGTAGTGCTACATAGTAATTACTGTATTTACGAATTTAGCACCAAAATATCACAATGTATTGAAAACATTGACTACAAAAATGCGTTGGATAATCCAGAACGTTAGATAAGCGAGTGTTGGATAAGTGAGACTCTACTGTATAAAAATTATACAGTGCAATATAAATCAGTTAAAAATTATTATTAACTTACATCAGTATTCATAAAATATATTATAAAATACAGGTAGGCGTGTTCAGTTTGTCGATTGAGTTCCAGCGTACATGCGTGGCCACCCCTTGAGCCTCATTGACCAGTGTTTCCTCCTCTACAGGACGATTTGGCCACCTCGGCCTGGCCATCAACTTGATCACCTACGATGATCGATTCAACCTGAAAAGTATTGAAGAGCAGCTGGGGACAGAGATCAAGCCCATCCCCAGCAACATCGACAAGAGCCTGTACGTGGCGGAATACCACAGCGAGCCCGGAGAAGACGGAAAAGCGTAAGGGCCGCGTACGTATCGGGCCCTGTTGGGTGGGCAGGCCAAGGCAGCCGGGCGGTCCCCTCGGGATGGGCTCCCAAAACCTCCAAAGTTGTAACCAGGGTTGCATGGGTGCCAGCCTTTGGACTGCGCTAGGGCCCTTCTGCCCTTTGCACTTATTAGCCACTAATGCCCTCATTTATCAGGGAAGATAAGGGTTTATTACATGGCCTTGCAACGCTCCATGGTTTCCAGTGGATTTTGAACTCCGGGAGGCTGAGTGTGTGTGCGGGTCTCTTCCCAAGCGCTTGATACCAATTCCTTGCTCACAATGCCCCGATGTATTTATACTTCATATCAGTACATTAATATTTGTGGTTTTAATTATTTGTATATGCTGTGTTTTCAATTGTGATGGGCTTGTGTGGTTGTGAGCTGCCTTGTGTCCGTATGGGGAGAAAGGCAGGGTAATAATAATAATAATAATAATAATAATAATAATAATAATAATAATAATAATTATTATTATTATTATTATTATTGCCACCTTTGTCTTCTGGTCCTTTGGGTTCAGTGTGGGAGGCATGGTTTCCCTTGGACAGTCAGATTGCTCTGAGAAGGAGGAGTTGTTTGTCCCAAGGAGGGGGCCTTCCTTCCGGGCACCTTGGCAAGAGGGTGGAATGGGGGGCTTTGCTCAAGGCAGGGCTCTTCCACCTGCGGCCCTCCAGGTGTTTGGGCCTCCGACTCCCAGAAGCCCTTATTTCCAGCTTGTCCCAAGGGCCAAGAATTCTGGGATCTGCCGTCCAAAAGGCCTGGAGGGCCACCGGTTGATGAGGCCTGGCTCAAAGGGTTGCGCAGGGCCTGTTTGCAGACTAATGGGAGTCTCTCTTTCCTTTCCAGGCTGCGCTTAAACACTCAAGCAAAAAGAGCCCTTTGATCTGGACATGTGATGCATCCTTTCTTTGGGGAGGCCCTTCTCTTTGTGGTTTTTTTCATCTTTATTTTATTTGTTTGTTTGTTTTGAACTATGAAGATTAAAGAGCTGAGATCCCCCCTTTTTTTCTTTTTTCCCCCCTTTTTTAATTTGGCTGTGAGGACGAAAGCAGAAGACAGGACGGAAATACCTTTGTTTTCCCCACACGTTCGTTGCACTGTGTGCCGACTGGACAATTGGTTGCACTAACTGCTGGTTTTTAATTTCTTTCTTTGTGGCGGAGAAGGAGGAGGAGAAGAAGAACTCTGAGCAGAGGAAGGAGACTCCCCGACTCCCCAGAGCTTTCCTTGCGATTCCAGGTCCAACCCCTGAGTGCATTTCAACTTCTCCCCGGCTCCTCATCTGTCTTCTGAGCTAAAGAGCTTGTTACTTATTTGTGCAAAGTGCCTTATGCTACGAGACCATTCAGAATATCACCTTTCCGAGAACAACAGCCCAAGGAGTCCATTTGGTTCAGGTCAACGCCCCCCTCCGCACCTCCGCCCCCTTCCCTTCCCTTCTGCAGACAAGCTGGGCCCGGAGGGGGTGACCCTTGTCCAAAACACCCCCTTTTTTTCTTTTTTGTTCAACCTTTTTTTAAAAAGAAAAACAAAACACAATGGAGGAGTTGAGATGCAGTTGCAGTTCACCCACTTTGTAAATAACCTGTATTTAAGCGAAGTAACCTGGACCATCTGGGTCGACGGAGCGTGACCATGGCCCCAAACGGAGGAAAGAGCCGCTTGCCAGGAGCCTCGGCCTCGACGGGAACACTGCCCTCGAACGAACGAACGACCGGTCCCTCTCCGAGTCTCCTTTGGCGGCCGGCCCTCGCGAGGTAGACTCGTCTCCGAACCGTGGGGTGGTCTTTCCTCTCTGAAGCGTGCTCCGCTGAGAATTGGATGTGTATACTTGTATAGACTCTGTAAATAAGTGTTTTTTTTCCCTGTTATGGGTTCATATATAACTTTTTTTCCTTTTTTTTTTTTTTTGATGAAGATTGCTGGGGTTAAAGGGATTATAGATAGATCTTGACAGCAGCTCAAGGTGAGAGGGGCTCAGTTTCCTGCAACACTGCTCTGTGCCAAGTTTCTCCTTTCCCAATATGTCCGGCCTGCTCTAACGCTTTGGGCCAAAAGGATAGCAAGGCTCCTCTCGAGGCACTCGTTTAGATTCCCCATACCCTAAAAAAAAAAAACAGCAAAATAAGCATCTCAATTATCAGGGGAAGAAGAGCTCCTTTGCCTTGCTGCACAGAGAGAGTGGATTTGGGAGGACAAATGGCAAACGCCACTGGCCGGTTCTGGAGCCCTCATGTCTGCTTTCCTCGAGTGACCCCCAAAGCAGGCCAGGCCCAAGGGCTGGGCTCTTTCCCCCCTCCGCTTGCCCTCTTCCTCGGCGGGAGGCCCAGCAGTGTTGCCTGAAATTGCGCCCCTCCCAACATATGCTTGATGTTTGGCCTGATCTGCAGGCAAAAGGAGTGAGACAACTCGAACCTGTAAACTTCTTAAGAATTCCCTTCCAGCCTGACCAGCAACGGGCCGCCAGGAGGCACTGGGAGAGGCACGCAGCCACCACCCCCCCCCCCCCCGCCTCCTCCCTTGCGGACGCCGCGTATTCAGGCGTTGCACTTGCGCCCCTTCCTCCCCGGCCTCCTTGCCCTCCGGGGCCGAGGTTTGTTCGCCTCGGCTCCTCTGGGCCGGAAGGGCTTCCCCACCAGCACGCATGCTGGATCCCAGTGCCTCCTGGCAGAGCCCTCTTTCACAGTGAAATTGTTTTTGTCTATGAGTAACTCCACAGGAACGTTGTCGTAGCAGCAGCTGCACTAAAGAGCAACCCCTCTCTCTGCTGGGGAGTCGGGCGGGCAAGGATTCTCTCTTCAAAATAGGCAAATCTGACCAAAAGTATGGCCGTCCGCCTTCCCAGCAGAGGAGGAGGAGGAGGAGGAAGGGGCAGTTTGAGTGCAAAAGGGACGTGTGTGCAGAGCCCCGGGGCCTTGGTTGCGAGCGCCTGTGTTTGCACACTTCCCCGACGGTGCCACGAGTGGAGGTGGCCCCTTTGCACCCCCCTTTGCAAGTCCCTCTCGAAGCACAGCATTTTTAAATGGAAAGTATTACTCTACTGGGGCCGCCGGTTAGAGGAGCGGCCAACGCAGCCATTTTGGGTGGCCTTTCCTGGGTCAGAGGGCCACCCAACCTTGGCTAGTAGCAGTCCCTCCCTCGCTCTCTTTCTTTCTCTCCAGAGCGCAGAGGGACTGTTTCTAAAAGGAAAGATGCTCCAAATGCGGGCTGGGGGGACACAGCCCCTTTTTTCCCCCTTGTCAGAAAATACAGAAACATTTCTAAATTTGTGTTCATAAAAGTGAAGATTGCCCTTTGCTGATCTGAAAAGGAGAGGCTGAAATGCCTTTGGGGCTGATTCAGCCCTCGATGAAGGTGGCTCTCTCTTCCCAAAATTTGCAGTGGGTTTCCCCGGGTGGGGCGGGGGGTGGGTGGACCTTGAGTTTTATTTCTTTTCTCTAGAATGAGGTGGGAGCATCTTTCCTTCGGCCTTTTGTCTTTGTGCCTGTCGCTGGGGTTGGGTGCGATCATGGAAGCCGGGTGCAGAGGCGGCAGAGGCCGTTCTTGTCAGGCATCTCATTCTAGTCGTCTTTCTTTTAGGGGTGGGCTCACCTGGAGAGGGTTGGCCAGGTGAGCGGCCTCCGTGGGCCCTTGTTCCCGGCAGTGAACTGACCCCCGCTGCTGGGGCCAAGGGGCAGTCGGCATTGCCGTTTGAGCCAGAGCCCCCTTTCGAACCTGGGAGGGTCGGTGTCTTTTCCTGGACTCTGTGACTCCCTCTTAGGCTCTGAAAGGGAGAGCGGAAGAGGTCTCCTTTTCTGGCAGGATCCACGAACCCTCTCCAGGTGATTGGGGTGGGATGGGGAGGGGTCTCTAAGATACAGCCCGGCTGTGTTTTAACCACGAATTTGGGGGGGGGGGGGTGAGGGGTTGGGAGGCAGAAATAAGTCAGAAGACTCCCTTTATTGACAAACTGGAAAACTAAAGAGGGACACACTCCTTTATTTTTGGTTTCAAACAACCTTAATGCGTTGGTCCCCCGACCAGGCGAACAGCGGGGACCACAATTTGGAAACGGGGTGGGAGGGGGGAAAGGGGGACACGATCCTCTAATTTTTTTTTTTTTTTGGGAAAACTGGTACCTGGCAGATGTCCAGCAGAGCTCGGTTTTGGTTCGGTGTATTCTCTCTGTACGCAATGATGTATTGGAAGGCCGGTGGCCGCTGCGTCAGAGTCCAGGAGTGATTAAGGATGCCACCCTGAGTGGTTTGAAAACAGAATTGGCTCAATAAAAGCTCACTGGGACTTAGCTTTGTCTGGTCGTGGTCGTCTTTGTTCTCTTGACTGTTTATGTGGGGAGAGATGGTCCAGTGTGGCCTCCGGCTGCATGTATGGGCAAACTTTGGCCTTCCAGGTGTTTTGGACTTCGGCTCCCACGATTCCTAACAGCCTCGGGCCCTTTCCTTTTCCCCCTCCGCCGCTTAAGCGGCGGAGGGGGAAAAGGAAAGGGCCCGAGGCTGTTAGGAATCGTGGGAGCCGAAGTCCAAAACATCTGGAAGGCCAAAGCTTTCGCCTATGCCTGTTGTAACCCTTTGTGCAATCTATTGGACGCCTTGTTTTGGTCCACCACGCAGTGTAGCCCTTCCCCTTGTGTTTGTGGCCCGCCTCTCTCTCCTGGGCCATGCTCCTCCCAATGCTTCCCAGAGGAGCCCTGGGCGGGAAGCACCTATTAATAGCCCTCCCCGGGTGGACTTTGCAACCCTTCCGTCCCTTCTTCGCTGCTGCAGGGATGGCGGTCCCAGCGGTGTGGCTGCTCCTGTCCATCTCCAGTGCTGCGTTTGGGCAGCGGATGTTTTCCCCCTGCGACAGGTGAGGATCCGGTGGAGGGTGGCACTGGGGGCAACTCCAGAAGTCCCACACTGGCTTGCTGCTGGAAGCCAAGGGTGGGTAGATTGGTACCAGGACACGCCCAGTGTCCTCAACTTGGAAGAATGAGAAGGGAACTTTTCTCCATCGTGGTCCCTGTGAAATGGCACATGGGGTATTTCCTGGGCCTGTAACCATACTGAAAATAAGACTGTCATTAATTTTTGCTCCCAAAGATGTGCTAGGTCTTATTTTCAGGGGACGTCTTATTTTTCCATGAAGAAATCACTTTTATTGTTGAACAAAAAAAAATTGACATTTATTACCGTGTTTCCCCGAAAATAAGACAATGTCTTATATTAATTTTTGCTCCCAAAGATGTGCTAGGTCTTGTTTTCAGGGGATGTCTTGTTTTTCCATGAAGAAGAATTCACTTTTATTGTTGAACAAAAAAATGGACATTTATTATATACTGTACAGCAGATATCACAAACCAGCATAACCAGACAAATTGAATCCTATCAAGAATTTCTTGTTACTAACATTTGTATGTACAGCAATCTATGGCACGTACATTTACCAATCCTGCATGCTCTGCTGTTCTGTTTGGCAGGCGTAATTTCAAACAAACACTTTGCTAGGTCTTACTTGCAGATGGCCAATTCTCTCACACCAGAAGCGACTTGCAGTTACTCAAGTCGCTCCTGACACGAAAAAAAAAAACTTTCAGGGGAAGCCTTATATTTAGCAATTCAGCAAAATCTCTACTAGGTCTTATTTTCTGGGGATGTCTTATTTTCGGGGTATGTGCAAATTTCACAGGTGACCACTCAGAGAATCACTGTTGCAGATAAGCAACCATTGCTTCTTTATTGTGGTTCCATACACGGTTGCAGGTACAGGAAATAGCATATGTGCAAATTTCACAGGTGACCACTCAAAGAAACATGGTTACAGGTAAGCAGCCATTATGTACCTACCTGTCTGGCGGCGAAAGTGGCAGATAGGGCAGAGGAGAAATGAGGAAAATGTGTCCCGATGGCCCAGAGAGTAGAACACAAACGAGGGTCCAAGAGGTGCTTCTCATGCCGGCTCTGCTCTGCTCTTCTCAGCCAGATCTACTGCACCGGAGAGCTCCTCAAGCAGGTGCAACAGGCCAAGCTCTTCCAGGACGACAAGCACTTTGTGGACATGCCCCTGAAGGCCAGCCCAGGTGAGGATAGGCCCAGGCCGCCAACTTCTTTGAAAAGGAAGGGACCATTGCCCCCTCACATAGAAACCACACCATGCTTGGTTTGTGGAGGACCAGAATTTCCAGCTTCTGGGTTGTGTCATCTCAATGGGAGGGATTAGGTTGAGCTTTGGAAGGTGCCAACTGGGCCCCACCCATGAACAGAAGCAGGCGAGGCGTTCCAGGAAGGGCTTGGCAGGCAAGAAGAGGGGAAGTCCAGGCGGAAGGCAAGATCTCCCTCCACCATCGTGGGTGCATGCAAGGCATGGGCAGAATGCGCCCGTCCCTTGCCATGACTGCAACTCCTTGCTCCCCCAGAGGAGGTCCTGGACCAGTTCTGGCAGCGGGTGAACGTCACGGCTGGAGGCAGATTGTCCCAAGAGCAGGTGGCGGCGTTTGTGGAGGGGCATTTCTCTCCTCCAGGACAGGAGCTGGAGAGCTGGGTGCCTCCGGACTGGACGGCCAGGTACAGAGAGGGCAGGCCCTTCACCCCCCTAAAGCCTCCTGTGCACCACCACACAGATCTATTGAAAAGTCCATGCGTTTGGGGAGCGCCCTTCACCGGAAAAACACAAGGAACGTGTTCACCGGAGCATAGCTTTGTCACCATCCGTACCCTGCACCCAGGTTGCCTTTTCCAAACACATTGTGTCCCAAAACACAATGGAGGAGGCTGAAAAAGGTACCCTGAGTTTGTATCCACACTTTCTTCTGCCCTTGATCCCCTTGCCTTTCGTCTGTGATCCTTTCCTAGCCCCTCAGTTCTGAAGAAGATTTCGGATGAGAGGCTGCGGTCCTGGGCCCAGGCGCTGAACGACAAATGGAAGCAGCTGGGCAGGAAGGTAGAGCAAAAGTGTTGGGTAACAGGCGCATATTTGGGGGTCGGGGGGGATGATGCCAGGGCAGAGTCCCATGCCTTCCCTTCGCCCCCAGATGAAGCCGGAGGTCCAAACCAACCCTGAGCGCCACTCCCTGATCTATGTGCCGAACCCACTCATTGTTCCAGGAGGACGGTTCATTGAGTACTACTACTGGTAAAAAAGTACCTTTCCATAATTTCTAGTTCTTTATCTGCTGACCATGTGAACCTGGTTGGGTCTGCCTGTTCCAGAGGCCCTCCAAATGCCCCGAACACTCAGGACTTCTGTGTGAGAGTGAGGAGGGTCCTTCTGCTTTGTTGGGTGGGCCCAAAGGGATGTTCTGCGCATTCACTGCCCTGGTCTCTCCCTGCAGGGACTCCTTCTGGGTCATCGAAGGCCTTCTGTTCTGCAATATGACCACCACGGCCCAGGGTATGATCAGGAACTTCCTCCACTTGGTGGAGAGGTGAGTGTCCAGCTGGGGTTCTGTGGAAGAGCAGGGCGAGTGGGGCTCTGCCGCCTGCCTCCAAGGGGAGGAAGGAGGAGGGCCATGCCATGCCATGCGTTTGCACTTGCTCGCATCCCTCTCCTGGCCACGCTCCAGCGCCTCCTTGAGCCATGCCTTTTCTCTGCGACAGGTTTGGGCACATCCCCAACGGGGGCCGGGTCTACTATCTGCGCCGGAGCCAGCCCCCGTTCCTCAGCCTGATGGTGGAGGCGTACCTGGCGCACACCAACGACACCGCCTTCCTCAGGTGAGGCTCTGCAGAGTGGGGGGGGGGCATTGGGTCCAGCCCCATCCTGCCAGGCAGAAGAGCACAATCAAAGCCCGACCAAGGGCCAACCCTGGGCCCAACCCTCCTCACAAACAGGTTATGGGCATGGGGGTCCCTTGGGGGCTTTGCACCTTCTCAAGGGCCCTTCCTGCCTTTTTCCAGGGAGAGCCTCCCTCTTTTGGAGGCCGAGTACCGCTTCTGGCAAGAGCAGAGGGCCATCAACGTCTCCATGGGGGGCCGGGACTACTCCTTGAACCGCTACCAGGTGCCGGTGGGGGAGCCCAGGTGAGGCGGGGCACATGTCATAGGTTTGGCCACCGATGTGCCAATCTGGACCGCCAAATATCAACAGCACCTTCTTCCTCCATCTCTCTCAGACCAGAGTCCTACATGAAGGATGTGGAAGTAGCCGCCGGCTTGGACGAAGGTAGTCTCCTCTTGCTGCCCATCACTGCCGTCCTAATTCTCCTTGCGGCCTGAGGCAAGCACTGGCCTTTGAGCCTTGTTATTCTCAGAGCCACCTCTCTTTCTCCCTCCGACCCTGTTGCAGCGTCCCAGCAAGCGCTCTGGTCCGAGCTGCACAGCGGCGCAGAGTCCGGCTGGGACTTCTCCTCCCGGTGGTTCCTCCCGGGACCCCCTCCCCTCCCGGCTGGGCTGCAGGACCTCAGGACCAGCGCCGTGGTGCCGGTGGACCTGAACGCCATCCTCTGCCGTGTGGAGGGACTCCTGGCCTCCTTCCATAGGACTCTGGGTGAGGAAAAGCGCCGGTCTATGGGACTCAGGAGGGGATCCTGATCTGTTGGTGGGTGTCCAAGGGGGAGGGTTGGCTTCCTTCCTGGGTTCCGTGATGGCGGGTGCCGCCTCTCTCTTCGGAAGGGAGCCCTGAGGCGGCTGAGCGGTTCCAGGCGGCCCGTGAGGAGCGGGAGCGGGCTATGCGGGCTGTCTTCTGGGATCAAGAGGTCGGGGCCTGGCTGGACTACAACCTCCTGCGGCGGAGACGCAACCGGGCTTTCTACCCCACCAATGTGGCTCCTCTGTGGGCAGAGTGTGGCGTAAGCCTCACCGAGGCGGAGAGCGCCCTGCGCTACCTGGAGGTGAGTAGAGCCCTGACGCAGGACTCCACGGAACATCATTCCCATGCGACGCTCCGTCCTATAACTGTGCCCCCAGTGTGCGTGTCCCAGTCCTGAAGTGTGAGGCCACGGGGCATTCTCTGTCCCCTTATCCACTTGCTTTTCGCCACAGGGGAACCCGGCTCTCTCCTATCGGAACGGATTGCCCACTTCCTTGGCGGACACAGGGCAACAGTGGGACCTGCCCAACGCATGGGCCCCACTCCAGGAAATGGTCATCGGAGGTAACGTACGCCCCTTTCCCCACATCCCCAGGTGTGCAGTCATTGGGTCAAACCCCGCAGAGCTATAATTTGTGTATTGGTAGTGTTTAAATGAAATTTGTGTCTTGTCTTTATTGCATACTGATTGCATCATCCAGAGTGTAACATAGTCTGGAAAGAGTTAATTACTAAGAAGCTGTGATGTCCTTGATGTGTGGATGGAACCAGGGAGTGTCCAGACACAAGTGTGTGTGCATTGCTGATTGCATCAGTTCAGTTCAGTTCTGAGTGGAGTCAAGTGCTATCTGCCTAGAGTGAGAATCAAGTCCTGTGTTCGTCTATTGTCTGCAAGCTTGTTTGTCTTGATTATTACTGCTTTCAGTAAAACTTGTATATAGTTTTACCATCGTCTGTGATGTCACTTCGTTCTGCGTTCCACTGATTCCATCCAACTGTTGCTGCACTGCAAATTATTCTGACACTTTATTTATATACTGCGTTATCTCCCTAACGGCAGATTACAGAACACTGCAAATATTCAATGCCGTTATACAATTCGCAAGGACAGACAATACATAAACATAGGTAAAGGCTTTCCCTATCTTTTCCATTTCTGGCATCTGGAGGCTGTGCTCAAATCCGGCCACAGGGGGGTGCTCTTGCTCCAACTTCCATGCCAAAGAGCTTTGTCCTCTGGATCGAATTGAGCGCATGTCCTTATGGGCGCTTTTTATTACCTCCCCACTTAAAGCGGTACCTATTTATCTAGTCACATTTCTGCTTTCGATCTGCTAGGTGGGCAGGGAGCTGGGGCTGATGTTAGGTGCTCACCCCGACCAGGGCTTGAACTGACAACCTTTCGATTTTCTGCAGCTTAGCGGTTTAAACTTGTGCTAGCGGTACCTATTTACCTAGTCACATTTCTGCTTTTGATCTGCTAGGTGGGCAGGGAGCTGGGGCTGATGGTAGGTGCTCACCCCGACCAGGGCTTGAACTAACATCCTTTCAATCGGCAGGATTTTCTGCAGCTTAGCAGTTTGAACTTGCGCTAGCGGCACCTATTTATCTAGTCACATTTCTGCTTTCAATCTGCTAGGTGGGCAGGGAGCTGGGGCTTGAACTGACAATCCTTCGATCGGCAGGATTTTCTGCAGCTTATCAGTTTAAACTTGTGCTAGCAGTACCTATTTATCTAGTCACATTTCTGCTTTCAATCTGCTAGGTGGGCAGGGAGCTGGGGCTTGAACTGACAACCTTTCGATTGGCAGGATTTTCTGCAGCTTAGTGGTTTGAACTTGCTCTAGCGGTACCTATTTATGTAGTCACATTTCTGCTTTCGATCTGCTAGGTGGGCAGGGAGCTGGGTCTGATGGTAGGTGGTCACCCTGACCAGGGCTTGAACTGACAACCTTTTGATCGGCAGGATTTTTTGCAGCTTAGCGGCTTAAACTTGTGCTAGCAGTACCTATTTATCTAGTCACATTTCTGCTAGGTGGGCAGGGAGCTGGGGCTGATGGTAGGTTCTCACCCCGACCAGGGCTTGAACTGACCTTTCGATTTTCTGCAGCTTAGTGGTTTAAACTTGTGCTAGCGATACCTATTTATCTAGTCACATTTCTGCTTTTGATCTGCTAGGTGGGCAGGGAGCTGGGACTGATGGTAGGTGCTCACCCCGACCAGGGCTTGAACTGACAACCGTCCAATCGGCAGCCAAGCGGCAGGCTTAGTCAGGGAAGTGTGGGGTCCCCTCCAGGATTGGGGAGGCTTTGAAGGTGCTCTCCAAGGTGCTGGAAGGAGCTTAGACCTGGAGCACAGCCATGTTCTCAGGTGTCTCCTGATCCAGCCCTTGCTCTTGCCCTCCAGGCCTGGCCAAGTCCTCCTCGCCCCGGGCGCAAGAGCTGGCCTTCGCTTTGGCCCAACGCTGGGTGAGAACCAACCTGGCCGTCTATGAGAGGTACAAGGGCATGTTTGAGAAGGTGAGGCACGTGGACGCATTGGAACAAGAAGGGGGCGGAAAGGGAGGGTGGGACTTGTTGTGGAACCAGGTACAAGGAATCTCTTTTTATCTCCCCAGTATAACGTGGAAGGTGATGGGAAGCCAGGTGGAGGCGGGGAGTACGCCGTGCAGGTAAGGCAGACCCTTCCCTATCAGCGTGTAGAGACACAGTTGTCCTATTGTTAACTAATATACAGAATAGAACAATAGTAACAGACAAATTATAATCCTTACAGGCGCATGAGGAATGCACAAATGCAAACTGTTTACAACATTACATCAAACATTATATTCATGCTTGTATGTTCCAGTAACAGATAAGTATGTTCAGTGACTGAGTACAACACTTTGAATTTCAGTATTGTCCCACATAGATAGAAGTCTTAGAAATGCATGGTCAAAGGAATAAACAACTGATAATTTCTTCTGTAAATTGTGGTTCACACTTTAGATAAATTCATCATTGTCCCATGCAAGTTAATGTCTTGGAGATGCGCAAAAGGAATGTAAAACATAAAGGAATGTAGAATAAGGATTCCCGGGTATTTTGTAATCCTTGTTTCTGGATCAAAATCCCTTCTTCAGGTTGCTTCTGAGGGTTCTTTCATGCGTTTGTAGTAGACTCTCCTGAAGCTTTTGTAAACTATATTTTAAAAAGACAACATAATAGATTTGCTGTTGCCAGCACCCAGTAACATTAAACAAGTTCTCATTAGTTTAATGCACATTAAACTAATGAGAACTTGTTTAATGTTACTGGGTGCTGGCAACAGCAAATCCATTATGTTGTCTTTTTAAAATATAGTTTAATTTTCTTTGTTAATTTTTTTTAAATACTCCATAGATACCTGAATCCCTTCGGGGTGATGGTGGCAGGATACAATAATATATTGTTATTATCTGTTACTTATTATTATCTGTTACTGAAACATACAAGCATGAATATAATGTTTGACGTAATGTTGTAAACAGTTTTCATTTGTGCATTACTCGTGTGCCTGTAAGGATTATAATTTGCCTGTTACTATTGTTCTGTATATTAGTTAGCAATAGGACAACTGTATATTAGTTAGCAATAGGACAACTGTCCTATTCTGTATATTAGTTAGCAATAGGACAACTGTATATTAGTTAGCAATAGGACAACTGTCCTATTCTGTATATTAGTTAGCAATAGGACAACTGTATATTAGTTAGCAATAGGACAACTGTCCTATTCTGTATATTAGTTAGCAATAGGACAACTGTCCTACTCTGTATATTAGTTAGCAATAGGACAACTGTATATTAGTTAGCAATAGGACAACTGTCCTATTCTGTATATTAGTTAGCAATAGGACAACTGTATATTAGTTAGCAATAGGACAACTGTCCTATTCTGTATATTAGTTAGCAATAGGACAACTGTATCTCTACACGTATTATAGATTTCTGTGTACTTTAGTGCTTCCCGATCATCCTCAAAGGTCAACAGGAAGGTTTGGACAGGCCGCAACCTCACGTCTCCGCTCTCCACATTTGCAGGAAGGCTTCGGGTGGACCAACGGAGTGGCCCTGAAGCTGCTGGACCTCTATGGTGACCGCCTGACCTCCTCCGGAGTCTCCTTCTTGCCGGGCGTCTGGACCTGGATCTGGACTTTCCTCCTGATCGTCTTGTCCTGAAGCAGCTTTTCTCAACCTGGGGGTCGGGACCCCCGGGGGGTCGCGAGAGGGGTCACCAAAAACACATTTCTGATGGTCTTAGGAACCTAAATCCCTCCATTATTTTCTGTTCTGTGTGGGATGTTTGGCCCAATTCTATCGTCGGCGGGATTTGATTGTAGGCGAACTATAAATCCCAGGAACTACAACTCCCAAATGTCAAGGTCTGTTTTCCCCAGACTCCACCAGAGTTCCCATTTGGGCCGATTGAGTATTGGTCCAGATCCATCATGGTTTGGAGTCCGGATGTAGGTGAACTACAACTCCCAGACTCAATGACAGAAGGTGATTGGATTGGATGGCCCAGGTATGGGCAAACTTGGGCCCTCCAGGTGTTTTGGACTTCAACTCCCACCATTCCTAGCAGCCTACCGGCTGCTAGGAATGGTGGGAGTTGAAGTCCAAAACACCTGGAGGGCCCAAGTTTGCCCTGGTCCCTTGGCACATTAATGTTTCGGCAAAGTGAGTGCGCTATAAGGCATTGTAGATAAAAGGCTTTATTACTTATTCCCATCCTCTGCCCAGTCCAAGTCATTGGCAGCACCAGGGAGAGCGGTGCCCGGTTCTAAATGTCCGGCGGACTTCTGTCTCCAGGCAGAACGTCCCACTTCAGGTCCCTTTGCTGGAAGTAGGGTGGTGGGCAGCAGCCCCCCAAGGCACAAGGCGGTGGTGATGAGGATGAGGATGATGGGAGTTGCAGTGGGAGAGGATGCGGCAGGGCCCTTTTTCTTGCCCAGGGAAATCAGACCTCCCTTTGGAAGGAAGGAGAGAAGAAAGGAAGGAAGGAAGGAAGGAAGGAAGGAAGGAAGGAAGGAAGGAAGGAAGGAAGGAAGGAGAAGGAAGGAAGGAAGGAAGGAAGGAAGGAAGGAAGGAAGGAAGGAAGGAAGGAAGGAAGGAAGGAAGGAAGGAGAAGAAGGAAGGATTAAAGAAAGGAAAGGAAGGAGGAAGGAGGGAGGAGGGAGGGAAGGAAGGAGACAAAGGAGGAAGGATGTGATTAAAGAAAGAAAGGGAAAGGAAGAATGAAAGAAAGAAAGAAGGAAAGAAAGAAGGAAAGAATCATAGAATCGTAGAGTTGGAAGAGACCTCATGGGCCATCCAGTCCAACCCCCTACAAGAAGCAGGAAAAACTCATTCAAAGCACCAAAGGAGGAAGGAAAAGCATTCAAAGGAAGAAGGAAAGAATGGACAGAAGAGAGGGATGGAAAGAAGGAAGGAAGGAAGGAGAAGAGAAAGGAAGGAGACAAAGGAGGAAGGGAGGGAGGGATGTGATTAAAGAAAGGAAGGGAAGAGAAGAAGGGAGGGAGAGAAAGAAGGAAGGAAGGAAAGAAGGAAGGAAGGATTAAAGAAAGGAAAGAAGGAGAGAAGGAAGGGAGGGAGAAGTTATGAAGGGAAGTGATTAAAGAAAAGAAGGGAAAGGAAGAATGAAAGAATGGACAGAAGAGAGGGAGGGAAAGAAGAAAGAAAGAAAGAGACAAAGGAGGAAGGGAGGGAGGGATGTGATTAAAGAAAGGAAGGGAAGGGAAGAGAAGAAGGGAGGGAGAGAAAGAAGGAAGGAAGGAAAGAAGGAAGGAAGGATTAAAGAAAGGAAAGAAGGAGAGAAGGAAGGGAGGGAGAAGTTATGAAGGGAAGTGATTAAAGAAAAGAAGGGAAAGGAAGAATGAAAGAATGGACAGAAGAGAGGGAGGGAAAGAAGAAAGAAAGAAAGAGACAAAGGAGGAAGGGAGTGAGGGATGTGATTAAAGAAAGGAAGAGAAGGGAAGGGAAGGAAGGAAAGAAGGAAGGAGAGAAGGAAGGATTAAAGAATGGAAAGAAGGAAGGAGAGAAGGGAGGGAGAAGAAATGAAGGAAGGGAAGTGATTAAAGAAAGGAAAGGAAAGGAAAAAAGAAAGAAAGAAGGAAGAAAAAGAAAGAAGGGAGGGAGGGAGGGAAGTGATTAAAGAAAGAAAGGAAGGGAAGGGAAGAAGGGCAGAAGAGGGAGAGAAGGAAGGAAGGAAGCCTACATCCCTGCACATCTGGGGCAGGACTCGGCTGAGCTGCTGGCGTGGAGCTTTTGGCAGTGTCCTGGGCAAACGTGGCATGTCTATACTCCGTGGCCAAGGAGAGGGCGCGTATTTCGGGGAGCCCCCTCCCGAAGCCCTTGCGGCTCCCAAGAGCCCCGTGTTGCGCTTGTGGAGAAGCAGAAGCACCGCTCTGTCCAGAGGAGCCCAAAGCCTTGAAGCCTTGGCCCCGTCCCCACTGTTGTCTCCTCCTCCCCGTCCTCTTTGGGGCTCAGTTCAGGAACTGCGTGTATCCCTCGGCGCCCGTGACGATGACGTCCATCCAGATGCGCATGGCCTCGGCGGAGGGGGCCACCATGTAGTAGAGGCGGTCGTGGGTCTTGACGCAGAACGTCAGGGCCGGGTTCGGGCTCTGTGGGGAAGCAAAGGGGGTCCGGTCACTGGGCCTGCAACATACACCACTGGCGCCCCCCCCCCAGCCCCATAATCAGACTGAAGCTGGCGGTTGGGTGGGAAAAGGAACGGGTAGGGAGAGGAATCTGATTCTGGAGGAGAAAGAGCGCAAGGAGGAGGTGCCTTGAGGTGAGAGGGGTCCATGGGGAGAGGGGCAGAAGGGGAACCCCCTCTTTTCCGTCCCCCGAACCCCCGAGAGGAAGCGCCGAGACCAACCTCTCCGCTGAAGGGAGCAGGGAGGAAGTCTGCTAGGTGCTGGAAAGGAACAGAAAAACAGGAGAGGTTAGAGCAGGCCTGGACCAATTTGGGCCCTCCAGATATTTTGGACTCCAACTCCCAACATTCCTAACAGCCCTCAGGCCCCTTCCTTTTTCCCCTCGGCCGCTTAAGCCAGTGTCCCTTACTACTGATGACCTATCAGCAGGTGGCTACATATATAAGGAGGAAGAACTAATCCATCTTCCTCTCTCCTGTGTGACTCAGTGTGAGTATCTGCTTACGTTGTATGTGATTATCTGATCACTTAAGCCAGGGGTTCCCAAACTACAGCCCACGGGCCACATGTGGCCCATCGAAGCCATTTATCAGGCCCCCACGGCACAAAAGCAGGAGGAGGTTGGGCTAAATGGCCCAAGGGGTCTATACCAACCCTTATTATTATTATTATTATTATTATTATTATTATTATTATTATTATTATTATTATTATTAGGTAAGGTAAAGGTTTTCCCCTGATGTTAGGTCCAGTTGTGACCGACTCTGTAGGTTGGTGCTCATCTTCATTTTTAAGCCGAAGAGCCGGCGTTGTCCGTAGACACCTCCAAGGTCATGTGGCCACTGGCAGGACTGCATGGAGCGCCGTTACCTTCCCGCCAGAGCGGTACCTATTGATCTACTCACATTGGCATGTTTTCGAACTGCTAGGTTGGCAGGAATAATTGATAATAATAATAATAATAATAATAATAATAATAATAATAATACCAGGTGACAGTGGCATTGACGAAAAACAACAGGAAAAACTCAGCCGCTATCAGGACCTCAAGATTGAACTTCAAAGACTTTGGCAGAAACCAGTGCAGGTGGTCCCGGTGGTGATGGGCACACTGGGTGCCATGCCAAAAGATCTCAGCCGGCATTTGGAAACAATAGACATTGACAAAATCACGATCTGCCAACTGCAAAAGGCCACCCTACTGGGATCTGCACGCATCATCCGAAAATACATCACACAGTCCTAGACACTTGGGAAGTGTTTGACTTGTGATTTTGTGAAACGAAATCCAACGTGTCTATCTTGGTTGCTGTGTCATACTAATAATAATAATAATAATAATAATAATAATAATAATAATAATAATAATAATTGCTCGGTGGCCAACTACAGTCCGGCCCTCCAACGGTCTCAGGGATTGTGAACTGGCTCCCAGTTTTAAAAGTTTGGGGAGCCCTGACTTAAGCGGCTGAGGGAGAAAAGGAAGGGGCCTGAGGCTGTTAGGAATGGTGGGAGTTGGCATCCAAAACACCTGGAGGCCCCAAGTTGACCCATGTCTGAGTTAGTCCCAAAGGGGGCAAGTTAGTAGCCACTCAGGGAAGCTGTTAGTTGTTGCCAGCAGACCAACGACCTCGTCAAACTAGGGTCGAGCTCAATGTTTGGGACCCTCGCCTCGTATTTTGAGGTCACAGCAAAAGGCTCTGTTAGTGGGAACGAGCGGGGCCGTTATTCAGGGCATGCCAAGGAAACCAAGGGCTACCTACACTGGCCAGACTGAGAGAGAAGGACCTCTTCTGCAGGAGGAGGAGGAAGAGGAGGAAAAGGAGAGAGAAATGTGATGGAAGGAAGGGGAAAAGAGGGCGAGGAAGGGGACCCCAATGCTGCCCACTCCCTGGACCCCTCAAAGGGTCCTCTTGCAGCCCTTACCCCTCGGCTCACCTTGGCCGCACTCCGGAGGTGGTCGTAATAGACCTCCTCGATGGCCTGGAAGTAGATGAGGCCCTTCAGCTTCGTCTCGTGCTTGTCTGCAGGGCAGAGAGGGAGGGTCAGTCCTTGATATTGGGGTGCCAGAAGGAGAGGAACCCATAGGACCCCCTTTCCTACCTACCGACGTAGTAGGACAGAGTGCGGCGCAAGCGGTCAAAGACGAACCAGCGCTTCTTCCAGGACTTGATCTTGCCCCCCATCTTGACCAGGTAACCCTTGCACATCTTCTCAGAGAGGATGACGTGGCTGCAGGTGTCCACGCTGTGGCCCGAGGACTCGATGTGCAGCCGCAGGTCAAAGTCCTCTTTGCGGATGGGCAGGTAGCGGGTCAGGGGCCGTGCCTGGCGGAGGAGGGAGATGAGCGAACGACCGGCTGTTAGGAATTGTGGGAGTGGAAGTCCAAAACACCAGGATAGGTGGCCGAAGTTGGCCAATGCCTGGCCTAGGGACAAGGCCCGTGCCCACCTGCCCAGCCCGGCCCCACCTGGGCGAACTGCTTCTCCCGCATCTTGACCTCCTTCTCGATGAGCTTCTGCCGCCTCGCCGTCTCGTCCTGCAGCCGCCGCTCCAGCTGCTCCCTCCTCCGCCGCTCGTCCTCCAGGGCCTGGCGCCGCAGCTCCGCTTCTTGATCCTGCAGAAAAGTGGAGCGACATTTTGCAGACAAAGGCAAAGGCTTCTCCTTTCATTTCCGGCTCTGGAAGCAGTGCTCATAAACAAACATAGGCAAATATTTAGCGCCTTGTTACAATGAGACACAAACACATATACAGACAAAGACAAAGGCTTCTCTTTCCATTTCTGGCTCTGGAGGCGGTGCTCATAAACAAACACAGGTAAATATTGAATGCCTTGTTACAATAAGACACAAACACACATACACAGACAAAGGCAAAGGCTTCTCTTTTCATTTCCGGCTCTGGAGGCAGTGCTCATAAACAAGCACAGGCAAATATTTAGTGCCTTGTTACAATGAGACACAAACACACATACACAGAGAAAGGCAAAGGCTTCTCCTTTCATTTCCGGCTCTGGAGGCAGTGCTCATAAACAAACATAGGCAAATATTTAGTGCCTTGTTACAATGAGACATAAACACACATACACAGACAAAGGCAAAGGCTTCTCCTTTTATTTCCGGCTCTGGAAGCAGTGCTCATAAACAAGCACAGGCAAATATTTAGTGCCTTGTTACAATGAGACACAAACACACATACGCAGACAAAGGCAAAGGCTTCTCCTTTCATTTCTGGCTCTGGATGTGGTGCTCATCTCTGGCTTTGGGAGAGGTGCTTTTTAGCTGCGTGCTCCCAAACAGAAGGGAAGAAGCCATGCCTGGCAGCCACGTGGGCCATTTCGGGCAAAGAAATGGGGAATGAGCCCTTACCAAACAAGCCAAGGGAACCAACCAACCCCAATCCATGCTGAAGCCTAGCATAGAGTGCATTCAAGCACCGCTTGCAGCAGGGAAGGAAGGGGCAGCTGGGAATGGCCGCTCACCCGGGACTCCATCAGACGCGACTTCTCCGCATGGGCTTCTCTCAGCATCTTCTCCATCTCCTCGATCTTCCCTGCATCTGCCCCGCTAGCGCTGAACGGCAAAGCCACGGTGTCACTGGCCTGGCTGCTCCTTTCCCCCCATTTCCCCGGACCCTGTGGGGCCAGTGGGCCATACCCAGAGACCCCCTTCGCGGAAAGGTGCCCACAACCACGAAAGGGCAGAATGTCATCATGGAAGAAATGGCTGGTGGATGGAGAGAGGCATACTCACCGGAGAGACAGAGGAAGAACCAGCAGTGGTGAGGAAACACCTCCATTGCCTGCCTTCTTGCTGGGCGGGGGTGGGGGGGAGGGGGCCAAGGGTGGGAGCAGGAGGGGGAGGGGTCCCTGCTTATTTCCCAGCCGTACCTGGAGACGTTGTCTGGGGAGCAGGCGGAGTTCCCGCTGTTGGAAAAGTTGGTCTCGAGGCTGTCGGAGCTCTCCAGGCTGAGGGTGTCGTAGGGGCGCTGAGGGTCGTGGTGGGGGTGGTGGTGATGGAGGATGGAGTGGGGCATGAGGGGGGAGTAGGGGGGCGAGAGCGGGGCCGCCCCTCCCCCGCGCAGGGCCTCCCACTGAGACTGGGCCTCGGCCGCCGCCTTCTGCTTCAGGTCGGCCAGGCGCCGCCGCTGCTCCTCAATCACCTGCTGCCCTGCGGAGACGAGGCCGGCCAAGGGAGCGGCTCAGCACCGGGCTGGGACCCCTCCCAGGCCTCCCGCCCAACCGCCGGCCGGTGACTTACCCTTCTGCTGGAGGGCCAGCTGGCGCTTGCTCTCAATATCCTGGAGGGTGCTGGCCAGGTTGCGCGGGAGGCTGCCGGTGCCGCCGTTCTGGGCTGCCAAGGTGTTCTGCCGCAGAAAGGAAGAGGTTGACATCTCAGGCCAGGCATGGGCCAAATTCAGCCCATGACTTCCTCCTTGATCGAATCGCCAGCATTTTTCTAGCCTTTCCTTATGGGTGCCTTAAAATATCTCCCCGCTTTAAAACGGTACCGATTTACCTACTCACATTTTGCTTTCGAACTGCTAGTTAGGCAGAAGCTGGGCTAAAGGCCAGGAGCTCACCCTGACCCAGGCTTCGAACTGTCCACCTTTGGACTGACACGATTTACTGCAGCTGGTGGTTTGACCTGCTGTGCTAAAGCCCAGCCCTGTGCTAAAGCCGGTAGGCTGTTAGGAATGGTGGGAGTTGAAGTCCAAAACACCAGTAGACAATTTATTTATTTATTTATTTATTTACAGTATTTATATTCCGCCCTTCTTTCTCACCCTGAAGGGGACTCAGGACGGGTCACATTATATACATATAGGGCAATGATGGGCAACCTTTTGCGCTTGGTGTGTCAAAATTCACCAAAAAAACCTAGCATGACTTGGGTGATGTGTCACTTTGAGAAAAAATAATAATTTCGCAATATGTATAGTTTAAATAACAAAAATATATAATTGTAATATATAACTGTATTTAATAAATCAAAAACTATTTACTACCATTATTTCCATGTACAACAATCGATGGTGCCCTTGCAGCTTCCACGCTGATTTCTCTCTATTGTAGTTTCAATGTAGTCATGAATAATAAATAATATAATAATAATATGATAGTAATAATATGATAATATACTTCAATAATAATAGAATGTTATAATTTATACACACACACACACATAAATGTAATGTGCAAAATTCCCATGGAGTAAACAACAAAACCACTGGACCAAATCACACCAAATTTGGCCACAAAATACATAGTCACCCAATCAATCTGCATGCGGCAGCGTGTCAGCAAAAATGGCTAGGCGTGTCAGTGCTGACACGCATGTCATGGGTTGGCCATCACTGATATAGGGCAAACATTCAATGCCCATATACACATAGAACCAACACAGAGACAGACGCAGATGCAATTTAACCTTCTCCTGAGGGGATGTTCGATTCTGGCCACAGGGGGCAGCAGCTGCTTCATCATCTACTGTGACGGCACTTCCTCATTCCAACGTCATAAATTAAATTTGCCTCCCCACTTTATAAGTGGTACCTTATTTCCTACTTGATAGATGCGACTATCTTTCGGGTTGCTAGGTCAGCAATGAGCAGGGCTATTTTTTATTTTTAAATTGACAGGTGCTCACCCTGCCACGGGCTGGCCTCGAACTCATGACCTCATGGTCAGAGTGATTTATTGCAGCAGGCTGCTCACCAGCCTGCGCCACAGCCCGGCCCCAAACTAAGAGTTACCTACCTTTGGTGAGGGGCTGCGTCCGAGGCTGGTGAGGCTGATCTGGGAGGAAGAAGCAGAGGCGCCCGCTTTGGACCAGGCCAGGCTCCCGTCCATCTTGGAGCGATAGACCTGGCAAAGAGAGACGCAAAGAAATGCAGCTTCAAGGAGAGATGGAGGAGAAGGTGGGTCTCCTGGACGAGGAGCAGAACAAGAGGAATAGGAAGGCAGGAGAAGGCAAGCGGGAAGCTCAACCACCAGGAGATACTGAAGCCCCATGGTCAACTAGTCTGAAGGAAGCGGTCAAGGAAAGGACAGCAAGGAAGCAGGGCTGCGGGAGGAGCACGAACCTGGGAAGAGGAGAGCGGCGCCGGCAAGGCGGAAGCGGCAGGAGCAGAGGGGTCGGGGGGGTGGGCCAGCCCTACGGCCGCCCGGACGCTCCCCAGGATCACCGCCAGCTGGTCAGTGGTCACATACTGGACAGACGGAGAGGAGAGGCGGCGTGAGAGAGGGGGCGGGAGCGAGGCTAAGAGGCAGCCGAGGGGTCGAGAAGGGTGGCCTCCCTCCGAGACCCCCGAAACGACACCAAAGGCAGTACCTCATAGTTAGGAGGCTGCAGAAGTGGGGGGCTGTTGGGGGAAACACTAGCGTCCGGCGCTTGGCTGCAGGGCCCGGGAGCAGCTGTCGGAGCCCAATTCCCCTGGAAGCAGCAGCAGAGAGGTTAGGCAAGGAGATGCCGCCATGGTGTGTATTCAAGGTGCACATGAAGGTGTTAAATGTTATAATTCATGGTCTAATAGAGTCTAATTAGAGTTTTAATTGATGTGGTACTGTTTTATTGTTTATTAATACAGTAGAGTCTCACTTATCCAACATAAACGGGCCGGCAGAATGTTGAATAAGCGAATATGTTGGATAATAAGGAGAGATTAAGGAAAAGCCTATTAAACATCAAATTAGGTTATTAAGCACCAAAACATCATGTTATACAACAAATTTGACAGAAAAAGTAGTTCAATACACAGTAATGCTATGTAGTAATTGCCGTATTTACGAATTTAGCACCAAAATATCACAATGTATTGAAAACATTGACTACAAAAATGCGTTGGATAATCCAGAACGCTGGATAAGCGAATTTGTAACTCATAATGTGCACCTTGCTTATCCGCTATTGCAACTTCATTGTTTTTAATTCGATGTTTTAATACCGCGTTGTGTTTTTTCGGTTACTGTGTATATATCACTATTGGTTTTTGTTATTGTTCTTTGATGTTTCATATTTTATCATTGTTTTGTATCTGATTTTGCTGTGAGCCGCCCCGAGTCCCCTTTGGGGGAGATGGAGGCGGGATATAAATAAACTTATTATTATTATTATTATTATTATTATTATTATTATTATTAGCGAGTGTTGGATAAGTGAGACTCTACTGTATGTCGTTTTATTGAATGTATTTTGGGCAATGTAATTTGCCGACTGTTGTAAGCCGCCCTGAGTCCGTCCTGGTGAAAAGGGTGGGGTAAAAATTATGTAAATAAATGAATGAATAAATATTCGCATGCACAAAGACATGCTCCAAGGGGACCAAAGACACAGCAGCACCAGCTGCGGACTCATGCACATGTGGACTCAAAGCCATCCAGATCATGTTCACCCCAGCAGCCACAACTTAATGGAGCAGCTCTGTAATATTTTATTTAAAACCCCTAAAAATCCCTTACCTACATGACCCTTACTCAAAAATCTTGTTTTTCCATGAAAGTGTTGACAGGACGTGTTCTGCCTGACATTTGCTCTTTGCTCACAATATAAGTTTATCCAAAATGCAGTAATGATTTGGCTGCTGGATGATGCATACGTGGGATGAACTATGAACATGTCACCTGAGGATAGTGCATACGTGGAGCAAACTATGGACACGTCACCTGATGTGATGCATGTCCAAAAGGATTATAATAGCAAATTCCATTGTCAGTTAGCTTTCTGCGCATGCTTCTGTAAAATTGTATAAATTGGAAAGCCACTACAGGCAAGGGGTGGCATTGCGTGTTCTGGGCATTAGCTAACATTGTCACCTGCTCTTGGCCAAAAGTAAACTATCTTGAAGACAACTTCTGCTGTCAGTCTGCTTTCTTCAACGAAATTCCACAACAAACTCAGATGTGTGTAAGTGAGTGTGGGCTGGAGGTGACATCGAGGCACACTAGTCGTCTGAACAAGAGCTTGTGCTATGCTATGTGGGATTCAGCAGGGAGCCTCGGGCAGGGGAAGGCTCCGTTTCAGGTGCAAAGTGCAGGCGGGGCCACCCAAGCATACCTGCACGCATGCACACATCCCAATCCGAAAGCATGCAGGTAGCCAGGCATTACCTCTGGCGCTGCCGATGCGCAAGAGGGGCCCACAAAGCCATCCCCCTCCGCCTCCTGTTTGGACAGGAAAAGCCGTGAGCGATGGGAAACCCCAGGAAGCACCAAGAGGAAGATAACGGGGACGGGCCAGGCCCAGGTGGATCGGGCTTCCAATGCTCGCCAGGAGCCGGAAATGAAACCTAGAGTTCTTCCAGCCTCACAACGGGGAAGTGTGGACTTAATGGGCTGCAAAGGGAGGCCTCCGACCCTGGGCCGGATCCCTGTCTGATACGGAGACAGCGTCTACTTCGCCTTCCCGCTCCTGCCCACCTGCCTTCTCAGGAGCGACACTGACACTAGGAAAGGAACGAGAAAGGAGAAGGCAAGAGCGGCGGAAGGAGAAGGCGAAGACGGGGCAAGGTCCCCTTGTGCCTCGGAAATAGGATCCAAAGGTAATCCTACAGACAAGACACATTGCGAGTTGGTCAGAAAGACGGCGTGACCCATGGAGCCCCATCCGTTGAGGGATGGAAGCCAGACACAGAGAGAGAGGAGCAAAGGATTCAGTTTGCAGGAATGAGAAGCGAGAAAGAAGGCATAATGCTACCCCTATTATGTACCCAGCCCCCCAAAGACGGACCCCTCACCTCTCGGAGGGCCGGGGAGGCCTTGGGGAAGCCCGACCCCCCGGTGAGCGCACGGTATTGCCGCTCCAGCGCCAGGAGGGTTTCCTTCTCCTGCAGGGAAAGAGAAAGGACACACCATCAGAGGGGCTGCAGCTCAAGCCAATGGCCACTTGACCACTGTGGAGGATCCTCCCCTGGCTCCCAGCCCCACGGACAGCCTGCCCCGCTCCCTGTCTGGACCCACCTTCTGCAGCATCTGCAGCGTGAGGCTCTGCTCCTTGCCCAGCCGCTCGGCCTCCTGCGCCGCCTGCAGCCGGATCTGGTTGGCTTGGCTCTCCAGCGCTGCCACGCGTTCCTAAGGGGAGGGGAGATTGGGGTCCCAGTGAGTGCCGTGGGGCCAGGACCCCCCCCCCCCACACTCGAAGGCTAGGATTCACCTCTGTACTTAACATGCAATCCAGTCCAAGGCAAAATAACAAAGCATGCAATACAGGAACAGTCTTCAGAAACTTGAAACATGAACACAAGGAAACCTGGAACTAGAAATCCCTTGGAAGATTTGACTTAACATCAACGTTGCCTAGACTGAGGAAATGATCTGCTGGTGTCTCTAATATAGAGAGAATATCGTGCTGTTTTATTTATTAGCTCCCTTGGGGAGCTAATAAGGGCTTTTTGGCGAATAAGCTTCTTCGTACTCTCTCTTGAGAAGCTCTATGTTGACGGAACATCTATCTCCTATCTAGCTGCTCATTAGCCCATCCACCTGGCCTTTCCTCCTCTGAGCTCAGTTCTGTCTCTGACCTTGCATCTCTAGGGAACTGTTTTCATGGAGTGCGGCCTCCCTCAGACAGAGAGCTCTCATTTTCAGGGCTTAAAATCTCTTAATTGTCCTAAGGTAAAGGTAAAGGTTTCCCCTGACATTAAGTCCAGTTGTGACCGACTCTGGGGGTTGGTGTTAATCTCCAATTCTAAGCCGAAGAGCCGGCGTTGTACACAGACACCTCCAAGGTCATGTGGCCGACATGACTGCATGGAGCGCATTACCTTCCTGCCAGAGCGGTAGCTATTGATCTACTCACATTGGCATGTTTTCGAACTGCTAGGTTGGCAGAAGCTGGAGCTAACAGCGGGCGCTCACTCCGCTCCCCGGATTTGAACCTGGGACCTTTCGATCTGCAAGTTCAGCAACTCAGCGCTTTAACACACTGAGCCACCAGAGGCTCTATGTTGATGGAAAATCAATCTCCTATCTAGCTGCTCATTAGCCCATCCACCTGGCCTTTCCTCCTCTGAGCTCAGTTCTTTCTCTGACCTTGCATCTCTAGGGAACTGTTTTCATGGAATCCAGCCTCCCTCAGACAGAGAGCTCTCGTTTTCAGGGATTAAAATCTCCTAATTGTCCTACTGGATCAAAATCCCCAATGTCATCATCATGCTGCCTAACAAGCCCAGAATCCCCACTGAGATCAGGTACAGGCACAATCAAAGACTGGACAACCACACACCACGCCCCACTGGAGGAAGGCCCCACTGACCTTCCTCCTGGCCAGGTTGCGGTGCCCCTCGGCCGTCCCTTGCAGCAGCTGCCGGCTGATCTCCTCACGCTCCTCCTCCAGACGGCTCTCCCTCTCCAGCTGCTGGAATTCCAAGTCCTCAAAGAGCTTGCTTTCTGTCTCCAGCGCCTCCGCTTCCTACGGGGAAGAGGGAGACGGCACAGCGGTTGAATTGGGTCTCAAGGAGGACAAATGAGGGGACGGCACCATGGCCTGAACACCCCATGGCACTCGGTGGCCCAACTGGCCGGAACCATGGGAAAGCGGGACCGAGGACACCCGGATAAAAGCACACAACAATGCTTCCAGGTGTCCCAGGTTGCTCACCTTTCTTTTTGCAGATTTGCATAATTTATACAAGCCAAGGGATGGGGCCACTCCACAGAGGGAAGAACTACCCAAAATCTCTCCAGCTCAGCCCGTTTAGTTCCTCGCCATTCCCCAAACAAGGAGAGCCACACGAGTCCCTCCTTACCGTCGGCCTGATTCTCGGGGGGAAGCTCCCCTTTGCGGGGTGGGGTTTTGTGGGGGGACGCACTGACCCTTTGCACCTGGTCCTGCAGCTGCTCCCTCATGGACTCAGGGCAGTTATCTAGCTGGGTCCTGAGCTCCGAGCAGAGCGCCCGCAGCCTCTCCAGCGCCTTCCTTTCCGCGTCAACCTTTGCCCTCTCCTGAATCCGGAAGAAAACAACACACACGGGGGGAAAGAGAAGGAGAGAAAGAGAGAAGGAGAGAGAGAGAGAGAGAGAGAGAGAGAACACACTTCTCAAGAGCAGGCCATGCAAAGCTGGAGGTTAGGGGGGGCACAAGGGCACAAGGTTACTGCAAACGCATTGGGCGGGGAGGGGTCTTCTTGCGTCTCAAAGCCACCTGGGCTCTCACTGACCTGGATGACTGCTGAGACGCTGGTATGGGCATGGGCAAATTTTGGCCCTTGTTGTTTTGGACTTCAAGTCCCACCATTCCTAACAGCCGGACTCAAGCCCCTTCCTTTTCCCCCTCAGCCTCTCCACCGAGGTCTGATACAAACTGCTAACAAAATGGAGTCTTATGTCTGAACATGCTCAGTACAATGACAAGACTACAACTCAGCTTAAGCGGCTGAGGGGGAAAAGGAAAGGGCCTGAGTCCGGCTGTTAGGAATGGTGGGACTTGAAGTCCAAAACAACCGGAGGGCCGAAATTTGCCCATGCCTGCACTGGTGTTCAAAGTACACCCCCTCCCCTCCTCGGCCCCCCACCCCCCGGGCCCTTCCCAGTTGCCCCCAGACATGTTTGCGCAACACTGGAGACACAGAACAAGGAGCCAACCTGCCAGAGCAATTTGGCCCTCTTCCCCCTCTAAAACGGTCTCTGGCAGGTTTGGGGTTCCCATGAGTGAGTTAGTAACAACAAGGAGACCAGGACGATGCACCGCCTGACGTGGACACAGCTCTGCGTCGGGGTGGAAACCTCAGCCTGCCCCTGATTGAAGGAGTTGCACCCCTGTTTATTTTGTATTTATATCATAGCTATGTCAGGATCGCCGTATCAACCTGGGACTGGCTGCTACGGTTCTCTGACATAAAGAAGGGAGGTGGGAGAGAGCGAGGCCGGGAACAGTAGGGGAAGGTGGTGTAAATAAGACTTCTGTTTTGTGAGGGAAATTGAAACTTCACTTAACAGACTGTGGGCACAGTGTTTGCCCACTACGGAGTGAATGGGAGTTGGGGCTGATATATACAGGAGTTCTGAGCGGGAATCCTTTAGAACTGTCTTTTAAAGGACTATGGAAAGAAGGAATAAACAGGCTGGGAACTGTTGGGGAAACTAGTGTAAATAAGACTTCTGTTTTGTGAGGTAAATTGAAATTTCACTTAACAGACTTTGGGCACAGTGTTTTCCCACTAGGGGTGGATGAGAGTTCTGAGTGGGAAAACTTTAGAACTGTCCTTTTAAGGACAGTGTAAAGAAGGAATAAACATCATCTCCAGCGATTTACTGTTGTGAGCTTGATTTTAACTCCAAGATCTTCCAGAGTTTGACAATCTGGACTTTCTGGAAACTCCTGCCAAGGTCTCTCTGAATGGAGGAAAGTCCCTCCTGAAACCTTCCCCCCACCCAGGACAGTACAATTAGCCATGCAAAAGAGTTCAAAGCAAATTATGCAAAACCTGATTTTTTAAAAAAAGATGCAGATTTGCATAATGGAGTGTGGGTTGGCAGGCAAGGCCTGGTCTGGGGCACAGAGTGTCGGCTTCACCAGCTGAGCTCAAGGGAAAGCCTAGGACTCACGGCTACACAGAGGCTTGCTTGAAAGGAGGCAGGCACTTGCCTTTCAACAGCAACAGCCAGAGGAAGGATGCAGAAGAATCCGACCCAGACAAGCTGGTGGCCACAAACCGTTTCTGTGGGCTCCCACGCTCGCCTATACTTGATGCCATGAGAACAGCAGACCCCACACCTGCAGAAGCCCACCTTAATCCCTGCCTCTTTACCAACATCCTCGCAACACGGGAGGAAGAGGAGCGACACCTGGGCCATAATCTCCCCGTCACAGGTAAGGCGGCATCACATCAGTAAGAAAGAGAGAAAGAGAAGAAGAAAGAGCGAGCGTGGCACGGGGTTAGAGCGGTTAGTGCAGGCGGGCGGTTAGCGGCCTCCGTGCGTGTGCTTCCCTCGGGCTCCTGCCGGAGAGCAAAGGTGGGAAGCAGGCCGGGAGCGTTGGGCGGCCGGGCACGAAACCCACGATCTGAGAGAAGGCGGCCTGCGGAGGGGAGGCGGCTGGGCATTGCTGAGCCACGGAACAGCCCACTTCCGGAGCCGGTCTCACCCGGAGAGGAGCGGCAAGAGCCTTGGTCGCCCAGCAAAGGTCAAGGCATAGGGAGGGGCAAACGGTGCCCGCTTCCCCACAGAGCAGAGCCCCGAATACCACCGCAGTCTGGAAAAAGGGAGACCCTCCTTCCGCCAAGAAAGTGCATCCTGGCAGTTCCCAAAAGCAGAGACAGGAAGCCGGGGTGGCCGGAGTCATGGGCCCGACTGAACGACGCATATGGGGGAGCACGTCGGAGCCGCTCACCGTGTCCCGGTCCCGGCGGATGGAGGCGTCCAGCCCGGAGAGCCTCTCCTGCAGGTGCTGGACGGCCTTCTGCTCCTGCTGCATCTGGATCAGCTCCGCCTCGCGCTCCCCTTGCAAGAGGGCCCGTTCCATCTCCGCCTGGGAAGGAGGGCCGGAGGGAGAATGGGGCTGTGCCCTTCCTTCCATCCCCGGACAATGCGTGCCCCACACCCAAGCACTCACCTCTCGGGCGGTCTCCTGCAGCTGCTGCTCCAGCTCCTTGGCACGGGTCTTGAGGCGGTCAGCAGAGGCCAAAACGCGGGCGCGCTCCTCCTCCAGCAGCGCCGCCTGCGCTGACTCCTGACTGCCCCGGCCGCCATGGGGCTCCTCGTGCTGTGGGAGAGACACAAGAGTGCTGTGCTTTTAGCTCAGGCCAACTTTGTCCCTCCCTCCAGGTGTTTTAGACTTCAACCCCCACAGTTCCTAACAGCCTGCAGGACTTGGGAGTCCAAAACACCTGGAGTGTTGTAGTTCAGACTTTGATTGTGCCTGCACCTGAGGTCAGTGGGGATTCTGGGCCTGCAGACAAGCAGGAGAGTCAGCAACAGATTTTAAGCCCTGAAATTGAGTGGTCTCTGTCTGAAGGCCACATTCCAGAAAGGCCGTTCGCTAGGGAAGCAAGGTCAGAAGCAGAGATGAGCTCAGAGGATGAAGCAGAGATGAGCTCAGAGGCCGGGCTGTGGCGCAGGTTGGTGAGCAGCCAGCTGCAATAAATCACTCTAATCAAGAGGTTATGAGTTCGAGGCCAGCCCGTGGCGGGGTGAGCACCCAACAATTAAAAATAAAAAAATTGCCCCTGCTCGTTGCTGACCTAGCAACCCGAAAGATAGTTGCATCTATCAAGTAGGAAATTAAGGTACAACTTATAAATTGGGTAGGATAATTTAACTAATTTACGACTCCATAAATCATCTCATTGGAATGAGGAAGTGCCGTCGCAGTGGATGATGAAGCAACTGCTCCCCCTGTGGTTGGAATCGAACATCCCCTCAGGAGAAGGTTAAATTGCCTCTGCGTCTGTCTCCGTCTTTGTTCTATGTGTATATGGCATTGAATGTTTGCCTTATATGTATATACAATGTGATCCGCCCTGAGTCCGCTTCGGGGTGAGAAAGAAGAGCGGAATATAAATACTGTAAATAAATAAATAAATTCCAGGTGCACAGTCTAATGAGCAGTTAGATAGGAGATTTACCTTTCGTCAACACAGGGCAGCTCAACAGAGTTTGCAAAAGTCAAGACGCTTGTTAGTCAAAAAATCCTTCTCAGTTTCTCAGGGGAGAAGGCATGATTTTCTGCCTATATTGGCAAGACGAGAAGGCTTTTCGCCAGTCTGGGCAATGTTGTTGTTTGCGGATACATCTCTTGCCAAGTCAAGCCTGCGAAGGGATTTCTAGTTCCATGTTTCCTGTTGCTCATGTTCCATGCTTCCAAGTTCCTGAATCTCATGTTTTGGATTTATTACTGGTTTTGGATGCTATTCTTATATTTCTGACATTTTGACTTTGGTTTTTATTCTGTTCGGCTGAACTGCTTTGCATATATATTCTTCAATAACTGCTTTGCTATATCACCTTGGACTGGAGTGTGGGGTTAAGGACAGAGGTGCCCGCCGACCCATACTTATTGGGACAGAGCAGCCCCTGGCCCAGTCTAGTAGCCCAATATCCCACCTCGTGGCCTGCGCTCTCGGTGCTGCTGCTCTCCTCCTCCTTGAGGTGGTCCTCCTCGCAGCGCCCCGGCCCCTCTCTTTCCCTCGGCGGACCCCCCAGCCGCTCCTCCTTGGGCCGCCCCACACTCGGGGGGCTCACGCAGGGCCGCCTCTTCCTCGGCAGCGGCTGCGGCTCGGCTCCGCTGGGGAAGGGGCAGCGCTCGCGGGAAGGATGCTCAACGCCGTCATCACCGTCGTCGCCACGCGTGTATTCAGCACACAAGCTGAGGATGGTCTCCAAGCGCTGCCGCTCCTGCGTCAAGAAAGGGAGGTCGTAAAATTGTAAATTGATAATATGATTGTTCATCAGACAGGGGCGGAGGAGCCAACCAATATAAGTCTCAATATAAGTCTTTTTCTTTCCTTTCCTTTTTTAGGGCAGGAAGAACACGAAGGAGAATAGATAAGAAAAGAGATAAAAGAGCACAGTAGGTATTAAGAGATTAATATACGAATTATATTAATACTTGACAAAATCACGATCTGCCAACTGCAAAAGGTCACCCAACTGAGATCTGTGCGCGTCATTTGAAAATACATCACACAGTCCTAGACGCTTGGGAAGTGTTCGACTTGTGATTTTGTGATACGAAATCCAGCATATCTATCTTATTTGCTGTGTCATAAAATGTTGTTGTGTCAATAATAATAATAATAATAATAATAATAATAATAATACATCACACAGTCCTAGACACTTGGGAAGTGTCCGACTTGTGATTTTGTCATACGAAATCCAGCATATCTATCTTGTTTGCTGTGTCATACAATAATAATAATAATAATAATAATAATAATAATAATAATAGTAATGCACTTGAAAAGCCTTAATTTGGACAGAACATCAATCCACCAGCTACAGAAGGCAGCTCTTCTTGAAAACTTGCACATTCTACAAAAATACCTCTAATATTCTAGGAACTTGGAAAGACCCCAAATATTCAGAGATGAAGCCAGACACTTGGACCTAATGAGCATATGTGCTGTGTTGCTATGTACATATAATAAATAATAACAAATATAATAATAATAATAATAATAATAATAATAATAATAATAATAACCAGTGCAGGTGGTCCTGGTGGTGATGGGCACATTGGGTGCTGTGCCAAAAGATCTCAGCCGGCATTTGGAAACAATAAACATTGACCAAATCACGATCTGCCAACTGCAAAAGGCCACCCGACTGGGATCTGTGCGCATCATCCGAAAATACATCACAGAGTCCTAGACACTTGGGAAGTGTTCGACTTGTGATTTTGTGAAATGAAATCCAGCATATCTATCTTGTTTGCTGTGTCATAATAAAATAACAATAATCTCTAATATCCTTTGGGAAGAGCCTGATATTCAGAGACGAATCCCAGACGCTTGGACCTAATGTACATGTGTGCTGCGCTGTTATATACATGTAGTAATGGTAATATTAGCAATAATATGGGAGAAGCAGCAGCAAAGACAAATGCAGATCCTCTTCCCGGCGGTTGTTCACTTCTGAGTGAATCAACTTGGGGGAATTCCCAGGGAGGGAAACCAAGAGAGCATCACAGAATCACAGAGTCGGAAGAGACCCCAAAAGCTACCCATTCCAAAACCTGCCGTTACGCAAGAAAAGCACAATCAAAGCACCCTTGACAGATGGCCACGCAGCCCCTGTTTCCATCAGCCAATCTTTCCCTGAGTTGCCTGCCTTCCCTGCAAGAGTGTCTCCTCGCTTTTGAGAACTAAATCTTCCCCAACGGACTCACGGTTTTGTATCCACTGCCACTTTCCTGAGTGGCTCCCATTGTCCGGCTTCTCTCCAAGAAAAGCCCGGAGCCGAGCCTCTATCTGGGTGGGCGCCAGAGCCACGTGACCAAGCGGCAGCCAGACGGCTAATGGCAGGGTGTGAGCGCACAGACACACACACACCACCGACCGACCAACCGCCTATTTCTGGTCCGTGAATCACACAAGCTGTGCAAACAAGACACACATGTGAGTCAGTGCCTGGCCGTCCGCTAGCACAAGGCAGCCCGGCTCCACCCTGCGCACACAAAGGCTCCTCTGGGCAAAGATGCATGTGCAGAGCACTACGTAAACCAGGCAGCACTCCTGTCTCTCCCGCGGCATGAGGAGCCATATGACGCCCAGAGTAGTGAGGAGGCCTCTCTACCGTCCTATAAGAAACAACTCAAAATGTGGATGTTTAGGTTGGCCTTTGGAGAGACCGCCATTGGATCACCAGCCTCATTATTATTCTAGTCTGAATTTTACTAGGCCCCTCTTATCGGGGTATTTTAATCTAATGATTCATCCAGTTTATGATGCCAGCAGTATATCTTATGACAGGTATGGCCCAGGTGTTTATGGCCTTAATGGTGTTGCCTCCATTGAGCTTGCTTTTGAGAATTTTTCTGACCCTTTGTGTGTATTCTTTGCTGACCACAGTTTTCACATGTTCATGCTTGATGTTGTCCAGCTGTAATATGCCCAGGTATTTATAGGCCTCTGGCTGGTGACACTTTATTGTTTGGCCATTGGGCATATTTATGCCCTCACTTTCAATGATTTTTCCCTTCTTCAATGCCACTGCCGAACATTTGTCCAAACCAAACTCCATGCTGATATCAGTGCTAAAAATTCGGACAGTGTTGGTCAGAGACTGGATTTCAGTTTCTGTTTTCCCATATAGCTTCAGGTCATCCATGTACATCAGATGCGAAATTTTGTGAGATTTGTTTTTTGTAAGATTGTTATTATTATTATTATTATTATTATTAGTAGTAGTAGTAGTAGTATGACACAGCAAACAAGATAGATATGCTGGATTTTGTTTCACAAAATTGTATTGATGTATTATTATTATTATTATTATTATTATTATTATTATTATTATTATTATTGTATTGGGGCCAGGCTGTGGTGCAGGCTGGTAAAGCAGCCTGCTGCAATAAATCACTCTGACCAGGAGGTCATGAGTTCAAGGCCAGCCCGTCTGCTCGTTGCTGACCTAGCAACCCAAAAGATAGTTGCATCTATCAAGTAGGAGATAAGGTACCACCCATAAAAAGTGGGGAGGCAAATGTAACTAATTTATGACGTTGGAATGAGTGCCGTCAGAGTGGATGATGAAGCAGCTGCTCCCCCCTGTGGCCAGAATCGAACATCCCCTCAGGAGAAGGTTAAATTGCCTCTGCGTCTGTCTCTGTCTCTATCTCGGTTCTATGTGTATATGGGCATTGAATGTCTGCCTTATATGTACATAATTTGATCCGCCCTGAGTCCCCTTCGGGGTGAGAAGGGCAGAATATAAATACTGTAAATAATAATAATCTTTGATACCCAAGATTTGTTTTTTGTAAGATTGTTATTATTATTATTATTATTATTATTATTAGAAGTAGTAGTAATAGTATGACACAGCAAACAAGATAGATATCCTGGATTTCGTTTCACAAAATTGTATTGATGTATTATTATTATTATTATTATTATTATTATTGCATTGTATTGATGTATTATTATTATTATTATTATTATTATTATTATTATTATTATTATTATTATTATTATGATGAAGCCCAGAGTGCCCCGTTGTGCCCACTCACCAGGCGCTCCATCTCCTGCTCCCGCATCCGCTCCTGGCGCTGCCAGCGGTGATACTCCAGCAGCTCCCCTTCGTTGCCGCTCAGCTCCGAGATGCTCTGCTTGCGCTCTCGCATGGGGAACCCCGCCGCCTGCGCCTCCCCGCAGGACATCTTGCGGCGCAGGCGAGGGCTGTGGCACGGCGAGGACGACGAGGACGAGGACGGCAGCGCCAGCGAGCCCAGGCTGCCCGCCGGACTCAGCCCGGGCCTCAAGCGGCCCTTCTGCTGGGAGGGCGAGGGGCTGCGGGTGCGGATCCCACCCGGGAAGTCTTCGTGGGCCTCCCTGCGCCACGCGACAGTGGACACGGAGGGGCTGCTGTGGGCACTGGCGGCCGGAGAAGCCGCCCGGCGGGAGAGGGCCGGGCTGACGGGGGGGAGCTTGCCCTCCAAAGTGCGGCGGCTTTCGTGGGGCAGCAGCACGCGGACGGAGGGCTCCGTGGGCGCCAGGGTCCTCCGGGAAGGGCTGGGGGGCCTCTCCTGCAGGAACTTGGGGGCCAGGCGGGGGCTGCCGGGGGGCTGTGTTTCCGTGCGTGGGGCGGGCCGGGGGGTCTCCGCCGAGGTCCGGCTCCGGGGGCTGCGGGGTCCCTCCTGCGTGGCCCGCGCTCTGCCCGGGGGCGTCAGCATGGTGTGGTTGAAGCTGGAGGAGCGGGCGGGCACCACGGGCGGGCACTGCTCCGGGCCGGCGGGCGAGTGGCTGGCGCAGCTGCTGCTACTGGCCGGGGAGGAGAGCGGAGAGAAGGGCGGGGAGGCGTTCTCGTAGCTGGAGCCCACCGACATGGCACCGGGGCTCTGGGGTGGGGAGAGCAGCAGGCGGGCCCCCCGTTGACCGCCGTTGGCCGCGGAAGGTTCCGGCGAGGGCAGGGTGGGGCCTCCCTCGTCCTCCAGCGCCAGGGAGTCCATGATGTCCTGCAAGTCCCGCTCGATGGAGCTCACCAGGAGGCTGTGGCCGGCGCCCCGGGGACCCTTGCCCGTCTCTGGGTTGCCGTTCACTGCAAGGAAGGGAGGAGGAAGTATCCATCATCATCATCATCATCATCATTATTACTATTATTATTATCATTACTGTTCAATGTGTTGTTGAAGGCTTTCATGGCTGGAATCACTGCCTTGTTGTGAGTTTCCCAGGCTGTCTGGCCATGTTCTGGAAGCACTCTCTCCTGACATTTCGCCCCATCTATGACAGGCATCCTCAGAGGTTGTGAGGTCTGTTGGAAACTAGGCAAATGGGGCTGATATATCTGTGGTGCCTCTGATGGCCTAGGGGATAAAAGCCTCGTGATTTGAAGTTTGGGTTGCTGACCTGAAGGCTGCCAGGTTCGAATCCCACCCGGGGAGAGCGCGGATGAGCTCCCTCTATCAGCTCCAGCTCCATGCGGGGACATCCTTACCACAAGGATGGTAAAACATCAAAACATCCGGGCGTCCTCTGAGCAACGTCCTTGCAGACGGCCAATTCTCTCACTCCAGAAGCAACTCCGGTTGCTCCTGACATGAAAAAAATATATCTGTGGAATAATGTCCAGGGGGAGGATGCCTGCCATAGATGTGGGAGAAACGTCAGGAGAGAATGCTTCTGGAACATGGCCAGACAGCCCGGAAAACTCAGGGCAACCCAATTATTATTGTTTATTTATATCACACTTTTTCTCTTCATAAGGAGACTCAAAGCAGCTCACAACTAAAAGCATTTCAATACAACATAAAATAATAATAATAATAATAAATATTTATATCCCATTGATATTGACACTGAGCATGCAATGCCTAGACGGCAGCAGAGAGAGCAGGCCTGGCCAACTTGGTCCCTCCTCCCTCCAGTGTTTTGGACTCCAACTCCCATCATTCCCAAGAGCCGGCTCACCTGCCAGGAGCCCATAAGGGGAGGCCGGGCTTCGCCCCCCGACCGGGATCATGCTTTTCATCCACTTTGCCTCCGCCGGGTGGTTGAAACGGAGGAAGGTCGACTGGCCCAGGCAGATCATGCACCCTGAAAGACAGAGAGAATAGTTTGCATCGCTATAAGGGATCTCTTTTTGCAATTGTTTGGGTTTCTAAGACAAAACAAACCTGGCTCGGTGGGATACAAGTATGGAACATGTTGCTAATTGCATCTTGTATTGAAATAGAAATAAATATCGAAAATGTTGC
This sequence comes from Anolis carolinensis, assembly GCF_035594765.1. NCBI lineage: Eukaryota > Metazoa > Chordata > Lepidosauria > Squamata > Anolidae > Anolis > Anolis carolinensis. Next base: position 1,372,628 of record NW_026943819.1, read on the forward strand.
TAATTGCATTTTGCATTGAAATAGAAACAAGTATCGAAAATGTTGCTGATTGCATTTTGCATTGAAATAGAACCAAAAATCGAAAATGTTACTAACTGCATTTTGCATTGAAATAGAAATAAATATCGAAAACGTTACTAATTGTATCCTGCATTGAAATAGAAATAAATATAAAAAATGTTGCTAATTGCATCTTGCATTGAAAAAGAAAAAAATATAGAAAATGTTACTAATTGTATCTTGCATTGAAATAGAAACAAATATCGAAAATTTTACTAATTGCATCTTGCATTGAAATAGAAACAAATATCGAAAATTTTACTAATTGCATCTTGCATTGAAATAGAAACAAATATCGAAAATTTTACTAATTGCATCTTGCATTGAAATAGAAATAAATTATCGAAAATGTTACTAATTGTATTTTGCATTGAAATAGAAACAAATATCGAAAATGTTGCTAATTGCATCTTGCATTGAAATAGAACCAAATATCGAAAATGTTACTAATTGCATCTTGCACTGAAATAGAACCAAATATCAAAAAAGCTCTGGGGCAGGGCTTGCTTGCCATGGGGCTAAATGCAGGCTGCAGAGCCTGAAGGAAGAAGGGAGGCTCCTGGGTGCCTGACAAGCCCACGCTGGCCTCCGGTGCCATTCAATGACATTCTCCGCTCCGGGTGCCTCCAGGCTAAATGCCGAGCCCCCCACCCCCCCCAACACAGAGACAGAAGGGACTGGCACTGCCAGGCCAGGGGCCAAGAATGTGTCCGTCCCTTCTTATGCAAGGCCTGGGTGGAACCAGGGACCTCCAGGCCTCACACCCTCTTGGTGGCACGGCAAGGCAGGATGGCCATCTGTCCAGAGGGCTTTGACTGTGCCTTCCTGCCCAGCAGAAGGAGGTAGGACTGGATGACCTTTGGGGTCTCCTCCAATGCTCGCATCCTAAGACTCCATAATTATACAATGGACTGAATGACCATCTGTCAGGAGGGCTTTGACTGTTCCTTCCTCCCTGGAAAGGGGTAGGACTGGATGAACCTTTGGGGTCTCTTCCAACGCGAGGATCCTAAGAATCCATAATGCTGCAATGGACTGCATGGCCCGTGGAGGTCTCTTCCAAAGCTAGGATCCTAAAATCCATAATGCTGCCATGGGTTGGATGGCCATCTGCCGGGAGAGCTTTGTATGTGCCTTCCTCTCTGGCAGAAAGGGGTAGGACAGGATGACCTTTGGGGTCCCTTCCAATGCTCGGATCCTAAGACTCCATAATTATGTGATGGACTAAATGACCATCTGTCAGGAGGGCTTTGATGGTGCCTTCCTCCCCGGCAGAAAGGGATAGGACAGGATGGCCCTTGGGTCCCTTCCAATGCTAGAACCCTTAGACTCCATAATGCTATGATACACACACACACACACATACTTTGGAATGGCTGGATGGTCATCTGTCAGGAGGGCTTTGATGGTGCCTTCCTCCCCAGCAGAAGGGGGTAGGACTGAATGGCCTTTGGGGGTCTCTTCCAATGTGAGGAGTCTAACACTCCATAATGCCACGATGGGATGGGTGGCCATCTGTCAGGAGGGCTCTGGGGGTGCCTTTCTGCCAGGCAGAAGAGGGTTGGACTGGATGGCCCTTGGAGGTTCCTTCCGACGCTAAGGTTCTGTGGTTCTATGACGGGCGGAGATGGGCGAAACCCCACGCCGGACCCACAACGCTTTCCTGCGGAGGAGGAGGAATGCGCTCGGGCGCCGCGCTGGCACCGCTTCCCTTGCCCGTCTCAAGCAAACAGGGGAAATTGGTGGTTACTAAAAACAGAAGCGGGTCCAGACGCAGCCGGGAACACCCTCAACGGACGGGGCGGAGAGTGCCGTGCGCCTTCCAGCGTTTCCCGCATCTGGATGTGCGCTCGCTCCTGACATGACGTGCCAAGCCGGCTTAGCGGCAGCCGTGGCAGAATGGGGGCACCGCTCGCCCCCCCCCCCCCCGGGCACAGATCCCCGTGCCAACGTCTGTCTGTCCACGGAGACTGGCACCGCCCCATCCTCATCCTCACAGGATCCTAGTGCCGGAAGGGACCCCAGAGGCCATCCAGTCTAACCCTCTTTGGCCAGGAGGGAAAAGCACAGCCAAAGCCCCTGGCACAGCAGCCCCCAAGGAGAGGGAGGGAGGCTCCAAAGCAACCCTTTATCTTGTGCTGTCGAATTAAAGCAATTAAATAAACCATTGAAATTAAAGAAGCCATTGAAAATCCATAAGTATGTGGACAACTTCAACAGAAAGGAGGAAACCATGAAAATGAACAAAATCTGATACCAATATTAAAAAAAACTCTAAAATCAGAACTGTAAATAAGAAGCAACACTCTGAGGGCAGAGAAGCTCCAGGGACGGCTAATGACTCTGAACAAAGGATGCCCTCCAGGCAAGAGACAAACCTTTCCAATGCTAATTAAGGTGATTAACTGCAACATTCACGCTGGCTTCCAACTGACAAAGGACTCTTCTCTCACCCTGGACTCTCCACAGATATATATTTATCCATGCCTCACAACCTCTGGGGATGCCTGCCATAGATGTGGGTGAAACGTCAGGAGAGAATACTTCTAGAACATGGCTACACAGCCTGGAATACATACAACAACCCTTTATCTGGTCTGTTTTGGCCTGGAAGCTGCAAATGAATCTCGCAAATGGAGGAAAGAAACATCCAGGACAAAGTGTTCAAGGCCGGGCTTGGCCTTGAGAGACCTCCTCCTCCTCCTCCTCCTCCTCTGAAATACTCGTTTCAGGAACACAGAGAAGCAACACAGTCCCAAAGCAACTTGAGAAGCAACAAAGAGATCGCAGGACAAGGCTTTGTGCTCTCCTCCATTTGTCCAGATCTGGGTCCAATACAAGTGTCACTGTCCCTATCTATTATTGGAATGGCCTGTGCCTATATCCCAATACGTATCCCTAAACATTATTGGAGAGCCCTGTTCCTATATCCTAGTGCCTCTCTATATTATTTGTATGGCCTTTGCCTATGTGCCAGTGTCCTTACTTACTTACTTAGGCGTAAGTGTCCTTATACATTACTAGCTGTGCCCAGCCACGCATTGCTGTGGCAAAGTGGTGGTGGTACTGGTTAAAAATTGTTGTGTAATTTTTATTTGACGTTATTTGTATTTTTTAATTAATTTTATTGTAAGTTATCTTTTTATTAATTATATTTTATTATTTTCTTGTATTATTTTTAGTTATTTTCTGTTATTATAGTATTTTATTGTATTAATTTTTAGTGTTTTTTATTTTTTTATTGGGTTGCTAGGAGACCAAGTTGGAGGAGCTTAGCCTTCTAACTGGCAGCCATTGGATAAAAGCAATTATTCCTCTCTCTCTAATTAGGACTTTATTTTTGTTTTCTTTTTGTTGTATCAACCTAGAGGCGTGGATGAGGGGTTGTGTTGTCAAATTTCGAGGTTGGGGGGCCTGTAGTTTTGTTGTTTTGTGGGTCGCCGTGATGCCATCACTCTTTTATATATATAGATTGCAATGACCTGTGCCTATATCCCAATGTTCCAATGTCTCTTTATATTACTGGAGTGCCCTTTGCCTATGCGCCAATATCTCTCTATATTATTGGAATGGACTTTGCCTACCGTGTTTCCCCAAAAATAAGACAGTGTCTTATATTATTTTTTACTCCCAAAGATGCGCTAGGTCTTATTTTCAGGGGATGTCTTATTTTTCCATAAAGAAGAATTCATATTCATTGTTGAACAAAAAAAAATGAACATTGATTCTATACTGTACAGTAGTTGTCATCACAAACCAATATAACTAAACCAGACACACTGACACTGACTCCTGTCAAGAATTTCTTGTTACTACCATTATTTCCATATACAACTGGTATGTAAGCCGCCCCGACTCCCTCTGGGGAGATGGAGGCGGTGTATAAAAATAAAATTATTATTATTATTATTATTATTATTATTATTATTATTATTATTATTATTATTTACATTTACCAATCCTGCATGCTATGGTGTTTTGTTTGGCAGGCACCAGGCATGCTTCCAAACAAAAACTTTGCTAGGTCTTACTTTCGGGGGAGGCCTTATATTTAGCAATTCAGCTAAACTTCTACTAGGTCTTATTTTTTGGGGATGTCTTATTTTCAGGGAAACAGGGTATGTGCCAGTGTCCTTATACATTATTGCAATGGCCTGTGCCTATATCTGAAATGTTCCAATGCCTCTCTATATATTATTGGAGTGTCCTATGCCCATGTGCCAATGTCCCTATACGTTACTGGAATGGCCTGTGCCTATATCCCAATGCGATATATATATATATATATATATATATATATATATATATATATATATATATAAGCTGTGCCCGGCCACGCATTGCTGTGGCATTGTCTGGTGGTGTTGGTGAGAAATTGTTGAGGTAGTGGTGGTATTGAATGTCTGTTGTATGGTAGTCTTTATGTTTAGTATGCACACTGAAGTGTATTATATGGCAGTGTGGAGTCAAGATAATCCAGTTCAAAGCAGATAATATAAGATTCTAAATGGGTTATATAGCTGTGTGGAAGGGTCTTGAGTCTGCACTGCCATATAATCCAGTTAAAATCTGATAATCTGTGGAAGAGGCCTAAGTGAAGCCTAACTGTGCCTGTCCCCTGGGCTGAGTAGGTTGCTAGGAGACCAAGTGGGTGGAGCTTAGCCTTCTAACTGGCAGCAATTGGATAAAAACTATTATTCCTCTCCCTGTAATTAGGACTTTATTTTTCTTTTCTTTTTGTTGTATCAACCTAGAGCCGTGAATGATGGGTTGTGTTGTCAAATTTCAAGGTTGGGGGGCCTGTAGTTTTGTTGTTTTGTCCGCTGCCCTGATGCTATATATATATATATATATATATATATATATATATATATATATATATACTGGAGTGCCTTTTGCCTATGTGCCTGCCAATGTCTCTCTACTTTATTGGAAATGCCTGTGCCTCTATCCCAATGCCTCTCTCTATATTATTTGTATGGCCTTTGCCTATGTGCCAATGTCCTTATATATTATTGCAATGGCCTGTGCCTACATCTGAAATGTTCCAATGCCTCTCTATATATTATTGGAGTGCCCTATGCCCATGTGCCAACGTCCCTATACATTATTCGAATGGCCTGTGCCTATATCCCAAATGTTCCAATGCCTCTCTATATTATCAGAGCACCCTTTGCCAATGTGCCAGTGTCCTATACATTATTGGAATGGTCTGTGCCTATATCCCAATGCCTCTATATATATATATATATATATATATATATATATATATATATATATTACTGGAGTGTCTTTTGCCTATGTGCATGCCAATGTCTCTCTACTTTATCGGAAATGCCTGTGCCTCTATCCCAATGCCTCTCTCTATATTATTGGAGTGTCCTTTGTCTATCCCTATACATCACTGGAATGGTCCCAATGTCTATCTATATATTATTGGAGTGCCCTTTCCCTATGTGCCGGTGTCCTATACATTATTGGAATGGCTTGTGCCTATATCCCAAATGTGCCAATGCCTCTCTATATTATTGGAGTGCCCTTTCCCTATGTGCCGGTGTCCTATACATTATTGGAATGGCTTGTGCCTATATCCCAAATGTGCCAATGCCTCTCTATATTATTGGAGTGCCCTTTCCCTATGTGCCGGTGTCCTATACATTATTGGAATGGCTTGTGCCTATATCCCAAATGTGCCAATGCCTCTCTATATTATTGGAGTGCCCTTTGCCTATGCGCCAATGTCTCTCTATATTATTTGAATGGTCTGTGACTATATCAGGGGACGGGCGGCAGCACCATAAAAACGGGCTCCCGGCAGGCCTTGCTAGGTTGACTTTCCTTGCTGAAAGTTGGACTCTCACACCCTGCGCTCAACACACAGGCATTGACACACCTACAGACAAGGGTGGCACCTTGCAAGGGTCCCATCAATTTCTTTCCTTCATTCTTCATGTGCCAAAGGAACATTTGTGGTTGTCTCCTGCTGCAACAGGTGAAAGGGGAACCTCCCCTTCATGTGATGCGAGGAGAGGCGGGTAAGACATCACAATATTATTATTATATTGATTATTATTATTACATTGATTCTTCTACTATTATAATTATACTGATAATTATATTGGTTAGCCTTGGCGGTTCGAAGACATGGTTCTTCAGTCTAACAGCTGAGTTACCAGAGTGCCATTACAAGAATATCACTTGTTCAAAGGGTTGACTTTTAACAAGGTCATGTTTTTCTTGACTAGTGGTTTTCAATAAGCGGTCTCCACATGTTCATGGAGACTCGCAAGACGTCAAATTATTATTACAGTAGAGTCTCACTTATCCAACACTCGCTTATCCAACGTTCTGGATTATCCAACGCATTTTTGTAGTCAATGTTTTCAATATATCGTGATATTTTGGTGCTAAATTTGTAAATACAGTAATTACTACATAGCATTACTGTGTATTAAACTACTTTTTCTGTCAAATTTGTTGTATAACATGATGTTTTGGTGCTTCATTTGTAAAATCATAACCTAATTTGATGTTTAATAGGCTTTTCCTTAATGCCTCCTTATTATCCAACATATTCGCTTATCCAACATTCTGCTGGCCCGTTTATGTTGGATAAGTGAGACTCTACTGTATATTGATTATTATTATTATTACATTGATTCTTGTATTATTATAATTATACTTATTATTATTCAATTCTTACGTTGATTCTTAGATTTTAAATTATTATTATATCGGTTATCCTTGGTGGTTCAAAGACATGTTTCTTCAGTCTAACAGCTGAGTTACCAGAGTGCCATTACATGAATATTGCTTGTTCAAAGCGTTAGAAGTCAACCCTTTGAACAAGTGATATTCAAGTAATGGCACGCTGGTAACTCAGCAGTTAGACTGAAGGTCATGTTTTTCGTGACTAGTGGTTTTCAAAAGGTGGTCTCCACATGTTCACAGAGATTTGCAAGATGTCAAATTATTATTATTATTATTATATTGATTATTATTATGACATTGATTCTTATATTATTATAATTATTTTAATTATTATTATAATACTGGTTATCCTTGGCAGTTCGAAGACATGGTTCTTCAGTCTAACAGCTGAGTTACCAGCGTGCCATTACTTGAATATCACTTGTTCAAAGCGTTAGAAGTCAACTCTTTGAACAAGTGATATTCATGTAATGGCACGCTGGTAACACAGCAGTTAGACTGAAGGTCATGTTTTTCGTGACTGGTGTTTTTCAAAAGGTGGTCTCCACATGTTCACGGAGATTCGCAAGACGTCAAATTATTATTATATTGATTATTATTATGATGACATTGATTCTTATATTATTATAATTAGACTGATTATTATTAGGGTCTTACATTGATTCTTATATTTTGAATTATTATTATTATTATAATATTGGTTATCCTTGGTGGTTCGAAGACATGGTTCTTCAGTCTAACAGCTGAGTTACCTGAGTGCCATGACACGAATGCTTCTGGTTATCCTGTCCCCTGGAGGATGAGCTTTCCCTCCCAATTTGGTCCCTTTGGATAACTGGATAAGAGGGATGAAACCCTCACTTAAGTCTTTGCAGGGAGGGGAGAGGGGGGGGAATTGGGAGTGGGGTCTGCAAGGGACAAGGCTCCTCAGCCTGGCTGGCCTTTGGGGGTCTCAAGAGGGGACTGGGACCCCCACCTGGACTGATGCTTGGAGCTTTGCCTCTGCGAGCCTCACTCTCCCGACAAATAGAGAGATGGATAAATAGAAGGAAGGAAGAAGGGGAGGGGAAAGAATGGGAGCCCCCCGCCCCAAAAGGGCCTTTCTCTGGGCCCAGGGCCCCGCCCTCCCGGAGCCACGTTGCCTCCGCCTAAAAATAGCCCCCGAGGCGCCGCCAAGACGGACAGCGGCCTTTTGGAGGAGGAAAGACCCCCAGACCCCTCCCCTCGCAGACCCCACTCACTCTCACTCTCCCACTCACTCTCTCACTCACTCACCCGCCGCCGCCGCCGCCTCCTTCCGCGCTGCGGGCGGGGTCTCCCTCCTTCTCCCTCTCTCTCTCCCTCTCTCTCTCTCTTTCCCCCTCCTCTTGCCTTCGGGGGCGTGGCCAAGGCAGGACACGCCCCGCCCCGCCCCCCGCCCCGGAGAAGAAAGGGAAGGAGGGAGGGAAGGAGACCCCCCTCCCCTCTCTCTTTCCTCCCCTTCCCTCGCTCTTCCATTCTTCCCTCCTTCCTTCCTTTTCTTACCATCCTTCCCCTTTCTTTCCTTCTCTCCCTCTTCCTTTTCTTCCCTTCTTTTCCTTTCTTTTCCTTTCCTTTCCTTTTCCTCCCCTCCCTCCTCCTTAATTTTCCTTCTCTCCCTTTTCCTTCCCTTTCCTTCCTTTCTTTTCCTTTTCTTCCCATTCTTTTCCTTCCTTCCTTCCTTCCTTCCTTCCTTCCTTCCTTCCTTCCTTCCTTCCTTCCTTCCTTCCTTCCTTCCTTCCTTCCTTCCTCTTTCTTCTTCTTTCCTTCTCTCCCTCTTCCTTTTCTTCCCTTCTTTTCCTTCCTTCCTTCCTTCCTTCCTTCCTTCCTTTCCTTTCCCTTCCTCTTTCCTCCACTTTCTTTCTCTCCCCTTCTTTTTCTTCCCTTCTTTTCCTTTCTTTCTCTTCCTCTTTCCTTCCCTTTCTTTCTTTCTCTCCCTTTCTCTCCCTTTCTTTTCCTGTATTTTCCGTCCTTTCCCTTCCTTCCCTTCCTTCCTTTCCTTCCCATCCTTTCCTTCCTTCCTTCCTTCCTTCCTTCCTTCCATCCTTCTTTCTTTCCTTCCTTCCTTCCTTCCTTCCTTCCTTCCTTCCTTCCTTCCTTCCTTCCCATCCTTTCTTTTCCTCTTCCCTTCCTCTTCCCTCCCCTTTCTTTCCTTCTCTCCCTCTTCCTTTTCTTCCCTTCTTTTCCTTCCTTTTCCTTCCCTTCTCTCCCTCTCCTTTCCTTTTCCTTCCTTCCTTCCTTCCTTCCTTCCTTCCTTCCCATCCTTTCTTTTCCTCTTCCCTTCCTCTTCCCTCCCCTTTCTTTCCTTCTCTCCCTCTTCCTTTTCTTCCCTTCTTTTCCTTCCTTTTCCTTCCCTTCTCTCCCTCTCCTTTCCTTTTCCTTCCTTCCTTCCTTCCTTCCTTCCCATCCTTTCTTTTCCTCTTCCCTTCCTCTTCCCTCCCCTTTCTTTCCTTCTCTCCCTCTTCCTTTTCTTCCCTCCTTTTCCTTCCTTTTCCTTCCCTTCTCTCCCTCTCCTTTCCTTTTCCTTCCTTCCTTCCTTCCTTCCATCCATCCATCCATCCATCCTTCTTTCTTTCTTTCTTTCCTTCCTTCCTTCCTTCCTTCCTTCCTTCCTTCCTTCCTTCCATCCATCCATCCTTCTTTCTTTCCTCCCTTCCTTCCTTCCTTCCATCCATCCATCCTTCTTTCTTTCCTTCCTTCCTTCCTTCCTTCCTTCCTTCCTTCCTTCCTTCCTTCCTTCCTTCCCATCCTTTCTTTTCCTCTTCCCTCCCCTTTCTTTCCTTCTCTCCCTCTTCCTTTTCTTCCCTCCTTTTCCTTCCTTTTCCTTCCCTTCTCTCCCTCTCCTTTCCTTTTCCTTCCTTCCTTCCTTCCATCCATCCATCCATCCTTCTTTCTTTCTTTCCTTCCTTCCTTCCTTCCTTCCTTCCTTCCTTCCTTCCTTCCTTCCTTCCTTCCATCCATCCTTCTTTCTTTCCTTCCTTCCTTCCTTCCTTCCTTCCTTCCTTCCTTCCTTCCCATCCTTTCTTTTCCTCTTCCCTCCCCTTTCTTTCCTTCTCTCCCTCTTCCTTTTCTTCCCTCCTTTTCCATCCTTTTCCTTCCCTTCTCTCCCTCTCCTTTCCTTTTCCTTCCTTCCTTCCTTCCATCCATCCATCCATCCATCCTTCTTTCTTTCTTTCCTTCCTTCCTTCCTTCCTTCCTTCCTTCCTTCCTTCCTTCCTTCCATCCTTCTTTCTTTCCTTCCTTCCTTCCTTCCTTCCTTCCTTCCTTCCTTCCTTCCTTCCTTCTTTCCTTCCTTCCTTCCTTCCTTCCTTCCTTCCTTCCTTCCTTCCTTCCATCCATCCTTCTTTCCTTCCTTCCTTCCTTCCTTCCTTCCTTCCTTCCTTCCTTCCTTCCTTCCTTCCTTCCTTCCTTCCCATCCTTTCTTTTCCTCTTCCCTCCCCTTTCTTTCCTTCTCTCCCTCTTCCTTTTCTTCCCTTCTTTTCCTTCCTTTTCCTTCCCTTCTCTCCCTCTCCTTTCCTTTTCCTTCCTTCCTTCCTTCCTTGCAGGGTTGTTGCCTGGAGAGCGCAATGGAGACCCTCCCTCCCCGTGGTGTCTGGGTGAAGTGTCCCCTGTCCGGCCAGACCCCTCCCCAGGCATCAGGGCTATTTCTGCCCTCAATTCCCCCCTTTGCAAAATGAATACAAATACTACTACCCTGTTTCCCCGAAAATAAGGCAGTGTCTTATATTAATTTTTGCTCCCAAAGATGCGCTCGGTCTTATTTTCAGGGGATGTCTTATTTTTCCACAAAGACGAATTCACATTTATGGTTGAATTTTTAAAAAATGAAAAATTATTATCTACTGTACAGTAGTTGTCATCACAAAACAGCATAACCAAACTGTGAATCCTTTCAAGAATTTCTATATTATATTTTATCGCTGTACTGTTTTAAAATTACTGTTTTAAATTTCTGTTTGTATGTAAATTTATGTTGTTGTTGTTGGGCTTGTCCCTGTGTAAGCTGCCCTGAGTCCCTTCTGGGAGATGGAGGTGGGATACAAGAATAAAGTGATTATTATATTATTATTATTTCTTGTTACTACCGTGTTTCCCCGAAAATAAGACAGTGTCTTATATTAATTTTTGCTCCCAAAGATGTGCTAGGTCTTATTTTCAGGGAATGTCTTATTTTTCCATGAAGAAGAATTCACATTTATTGTTGAGCAAAAAAATGAACATTTATTATATACTGTACTTTGCTAGGTCTTACTTTTGGGGGAGGCCTTATATTTAGCAATTCATCAAAACCTCTACTAGGTCTTATTTTCTAGGGATGTCTTATTTTAGGGGAAACAGGGTACCTTTATTTCCATGTACAACAATCTATGGTATGTACATTTACCAATCCTGCATGCTTCCAAACAAAACTTCGCTAGGTCTTACTTTCGGGGGAGGCCTTATATTTAGCAATTCAGCAAAACCTCTACTAGGTCTTATTTTCTGGAGATGTCTTATTTTCAGGGAAACAGGGTATTACTGCAGATCCAAAACAAAAACCAGCGAAGGGCAGCTTTCCAAAGCCAGTCACAACAAGTCCTTGCAAAGGGAAAGAAAGACCCCTCCCCAAGATCCCACTGGTGGGTTTTGACCCAGGAAGCGGAAGCGGGGCAGACCCCCTTCGTGATGGGCAGATGCAGCTGCTCCCATCTATCCATGGATCCCGCCCCCCTGTGAGGTCACAGCGTATGGGGATGTTGGGGGTGGGGCTCAATGGAGGGGTAATCCCTCTGCACACATCTGCCTCTGCACTCCTTCTTTCTCTTTCTCTCTCTCTCTCTCTCTCTCTCTTTCGTTCCCTTTTGTGCCCCATCTGGCTTTTGGAAGCATCCTGCAAACAGCATTCCTTCCCTCGCTCTGTCCTTTGCCAGGGATGGAAATGTGTGAATCAGGCCGGAAACATGGGCGGGAGGAGGTGGAAAATCTGAGCCTGTGACTCCCTGGCAGGAAAAGGAGATGCAGAGACTCAGAAGGAAGAGCCCCGGGGGTCCGGCCTGGCATTTCTGGGACCCTCATAGGTGGCAGAAGCATTGCTGCGGCCCCTTCCCCTTCCTCCTTCCTATCGCCCAGGCCTGGGACAAATCAATCCGATATAAAAACTCTACGATTGTTATATTAGCTGACACAAAATATTCTAGTGCTACTGAACTGCTGACTTGAAGGTCGGCAGTTCAAATCCGTGGGATAGGGCAAGCTCCCGCTGTTAGCCCTAGCTCCTGAAAACCTAGCAGTTTGAAAACATGCAAATGTGAGTAGATCAATAGGTACCGCTTTGGTAGGCAAAGGCAAAAAGATGCTCTAAGCATTCATGAGCAGGAGGTGACAATGAAAGGAGAAGCCTTTGCCTTTGTCTGTGTGTTTGTGTCTCATTGTAACAAGGCACTAAATATTTGCCTGTGTTTGTTTATGAGCACTGCTTCCAGAGCCGGAAATAAAAGGAGAAGCCTTTGCCTTTGTCTGTGTATGTGTGTTTATGTCTCATTGTAACAAGGCACTAAATATTTGCCTGTGTTTGTTTATGAGCACTGCTTCCAGAGCCGGTAATGAAAGGAGAAGCCTTTGCCTTTCTCTGTGTATGTGTGTTTGTGTCTCATTGTAACAAGGCACTAAATATTTGCCTGTGTTTGTTTATGATCACTGCCTCCAGAGCCGGAAATGAAAGGAGAAGCCTTTGCCTTTGTCTGTGTATCTCATTGTAACAAGGCATTGCATGTCTGCCTGTGTCTGTTTATATGTTATAATCTGCTCTGAGTCCCTTTGGGGAGAAGGGCGGAATATAAATAAATAAATAAAATAATAATAATAATTATTATTATTATAATTATTATTATTATTAACCTGGGCCTTCCCGCCAGGTGTTTTGGAGTTCAACTCCCCCAAATTCAGGCACGGCTTACCTTGGGAGAGGCGCGTGGGGCAAGAGACCGCCAGGCCGTCGATGGCGCAGGGGTTGCCACAGGGGTGGAGGGTGAGGGTCCCGCGCACATTCTCGATGAAGCAATGCTGGGGGGCCACGCCGGGGCCTTGCAATACGATGTCGCTCGCGGACGAGCCCAGCACTGTCCTACCTGGAAGAAGAGGAGGAGGGCTCAGCATCGGCCGGGAGACACAGGTGGCCGCGGTGGCACAATGGGTTAAACCCTTATACTGCTGAACTGTTGACTCGAAGGTTGGTGGTTCGAATCTATGGGTTGCGGTGAGCTTCCACTGTTAGCCCTAGCTCCTGCCAACCTAGCAGTTCGAAAACATGCAAATGTGAGTTGATCAATAGGTACAGCCACAGCGGGAAGGGAAAAAGACGATCCATGCAGTCATGCTGGCCGCACAACCAGGAGGTGTCTACGGACAACACAAACTGCTTGGCTTGGAAATGGAGATAAGCACCTCCCACAGAGCCAGAGATGAGCACCACCTCCCGAGCCGGAAATGAAAGGAGAAGCCTTTGCCTTTGTCTGTGTATTTCATGGTAACAAGGCACTGAATGTCTGCCTGTGTCTGTTTATATATTGCAATCTGCTCTGAGACTCCTCGGGGAGAAGGACAGAATAAAAATAAAGTATTATTATTATTGTTATTTTATTATGACACAGCAAACAAGATAGATATGCTGGATTTCATATCACAAAATCACAAGTCGAACACTTCCCAAGTGTCTAGGACTGTGTGATGTATTTTCGGATGATGCGCGCAGATCCCAGTAGGGTGGCCTTTTGCAGCTGGCAGATCGTAATTTTGTCAATGTCTATTGTTTCCAAATGCCGGCTGAGATCTTTTGGCATGGCACCCAGTGTGCCCATCACCACCGGGACCACCTGCACTGGTTTCTGCCAGAGTCTTTGAAGTTCAATCTTGAGGTCCTGATAGCGGCTGAGTTTTTCTTGTTGTTTTTCGTCAATGCGACTGTCACCTGGGATGGCGACATCAATGATCCAAACCTTTTTCTTTTCCACAACTGTGATGTCTGGTGTGTTGTGTTCCAGAACTTTGTCAGTCTGGATTCGGAAGTCCCACAGTATCTTTGCGTGCTTATTTTCCAAGACTTTTGCAGGTTTGTGATCCAATCAGTTCTTTGCTGCTGGGAGGTGGTACGAGGCATTATTATTATTATTATTATTATTATTATTATTATTATTATTATTATTATTATTGTCTTCACAAAGACAAAGGCTTCTCCTTTCATTTCCGGCTCTGGAGGCAATGCTCATCTCTGGCTGTGGGGGAGATGCTCTTCTCCGTTTCCAAGCCGAGGAGCCAACGTTTTCCGTAGACACCTCCTGGTTGTGTGGCCGGCAAGACTGCTTGGAGCATCTTTTTCTTGCCAAATCGGTACCTATTTATCTACTTACACTTGCATGTTTTCGAACTGCTAGGTTGGCAGGAGCTAGGGCTGACACCCTGTCCCACGGATTCGACTGCCAACCTTTTGCATTTCGGCTGAAAAGACCCCCGGCTCTTACCCTCCTCGAGGGGCAGGAGCGTGATGGCGGTGCTGAGGCGCCCGCTGCCCAGGCTGACCAGGTGAGGCTTCTCCGTTTGGACCTTCAGCCCTTTGCCCGTCTCCGTCAAGTCCAGCAGGCTGTTCTGTTGCGGATGAAGAAGAGGAAGAGAGCGGTCATAAAACTGAGTGAGTTAAAAACATTCAATGCCAACAGACAAACAACATATATAGACAGACACAGAGGCATTTAACATTTTTTTTCCAGCTTCACGATTCCGGCCACAGGGGGAGCTGTTGCTTCACTGTCCACTAGTGGCTGTACTTCCTCATTCCTTTCCTCCTGTTTTGCTGGCAGTTTTATGATGTTGTAAATTAGTTAAATTAGCCTCCCCGCATAAAGCGTACCTAAATTTCCCTACTTGACAGATGCAACTGTCTTTCGGGGCTGCATAGGTCAACAGCAAGCCGGGCTATTTAATGGTCGGGGGCTTAACCCGACCTTCGAACTCATGACCTCTCGGTCAGTAGTGATTTATTGCAGCTGGTTACTAGCCAGCTGCGCCACAGCCCAGCCCTATATAGACTACTAGCTGTGCCCGGCCACGCGTTGCTGTGGCAAAGTGGTGGTGATACTGGTTAAAAGTTGTTGTGGAATTTTTATTTAACATTATTTGTATTTTTTAAATTAATTTTATTGTAACTTATCTTTTTTATTTATTATATTGTATTATTTTGTTGTATTATTTTTAGTTATTTTGTTATAGTATTTTATTGTATTAATTTTTTTAGTGTTTTTTATTATTTTTTATTGTATTATTTGTATTTATTTTATTTTTTATTCTTTTATTAACACTGGGCTGAGTGGGTTGCTAGGAGACCAAGTGGGCGGAGTTTAGCCTTCTAAGTGGCAGCAATTGGATAAAAACAATGATTTCTCTCCCTCTAATTAGGACTTTATTTTTCTTTGCTTTTTGTTGTATCAACCTTAGAGGCGTGGATGATGGGTTGTGTTGTCAAATTTCGAGGTTGGGGGGCTTGTAGTTTTGTTGTTTTGTGGGTTGCCGTGATGCCATCACTCTTTTATATATATAGAAGAAGAAGATAGTGTATAGTCTTTATAGCAGGCATGGGCAAATTTCGGCCCTCCCGGTGTTTTGGACTCCAACTCCCACAATTCCTAACAGCCTACCGGCTGTTAGGAATTGTGGGAGTTGGAGTCCAAAACACCGGGAGGGCCCAAGTTTGCCCATACTTGCTTTATAAGATCTGTAATTTCCCATAAATTCCCAGTTGATGTTATCAAATGCTTTCTCAGCATCGAGAAATAACATCGGACGAGATTGGCTTGTAATTTTTCACATGTTTCAGATCTCAATCCTGTTTTGGGATATGTGGGGAGCGGAGAGGGTCCTCTCATGCACCCAAAGGGGAGGGGAAGCCCCGGGCCCAGAAGTCCAAGCTCTTGGATCCGTCTAATGGGATCAAGCAGGCAAACCAATTAGGCCAAAGGGATTGGCGGGCGATCCGCTTTGATCTGCAAAGCGCTGGAGACACAGGGAGGAAAAGGAGGTGGGCTTTTTATTTATTACAATATTTATATCCCGCCCTACTCACCCAATAGGAGATTCAGGGCGGCTTGCAATAAAAACACATATATAAAATCGTACAATACATTGCGAATCAATTAAAAAGTTATCAAATTACATCAGACATTCATAAAAGTTGTAATGGCGAAAATCTAAAACTGATAAGAAATGTGTTTAAAGATGTTTTGATTTTTTGTTTACTGTCTGATTATATACAACATATGTTTAAGATACAGTAAAGTCTCACTTACCCAACATAAAGTAAGTAAGTAAGTACAGTAGAGTCTCACTAATTCAAGCTAAACGGGCCGGCAGAAGCTTGGATAAGCGAATATCTTGGAATATAAGGACTGATCAAGGAAAAGCCTATTAAACATCAAATTAGGTTATGATTTTACAAATTAAGCACCAAAACTTCATGTTATACAACAAATTTGACAGAAAAAGTAGTTCAATACGCAGTAATGTTATGTTGTAATTACTGTATTTACGAATTTAGCACCAAAATATCACGATATATTGGAAACATTGACTACAAAAATGGCTTGGATTATCCAGAGGCTTGGATAAGCGAGGCTTGGATTAGCGAGACTCTACTGTAAAAGTTTATTTGTATACCACCCTCTCTCCCGAAAGGGACTCAGGGCGGTTTCCAATATAAAATCAGCATAAAACATCTATATATATAAAAGAGTGATGGCATCACGGCGACCCACAAAACAACAAAACTACAGCCCCCCCAACCTCAAAATTTGACGACACAACCCAACATCCACGCCTCTAGGTTGATACAACAAAAAGAAAAGAAAAATAAAGTCCTAATTAGAGGGAGAGAAATAATTGTTTTTATCCAATGGCTGCCAGTTAGAAGGCTAAGCTCCTCCAACTTGGTCTCCTAGCAACCCAATAAAAATAATAAAAAACACTAAAAATTAATACAATAAAATACTATAATAACAAAAAATATCTAAAAATAATACAAGAAAATAATAAAATATAATAAATAAAAATATAACTTACAATAAAATTAATAAAAAATTGCAAATAACGTCAAATAAAAATTACACAACAATTTTTAACCAATACCACCACCACTTTGCCACAGCAACGCGTGGCCGGGCACAGCTAGTTGTACAATAAAAGACTGAAACTAAAAGACTAAACGGGCCGGCAGAACGTTGGATAAGCGAATATGTTGGATAATAAGGAGGGATTAAAGAAAAGCCTATTAAACATCAAATTAGGTTATGATTTTACAAATTAAGCACCAAAACATCATGTTATACAACAAATTTGACAGAAAAAGTAGTTCAGTACACAGTAATGCTACGTAGTAATTACTGTATTTACGAATTTAGCACCAAAAAATCACGATGTATTGAAAACATTGACTACAAAAATGTGTTGGATAATCCAGAACGTTGGATAAGCAAGTGTTGGATAAGTGAGACTCTACTGTATTGTAAAATGAGGAAAATGTAAACTTATACATTTTGATTGATAAATTAAGTAAAAAATATTTTTTAAAAAACTTATAAAATACAGATGGCATGTTCAAGTAGTACCTATTGATCTACTCACATTGGCATGTTTTCGAACTGCTAGGTTGGCAGAAGCTGGAGCTAACAGCGGGAGCTCGCTCCGCTCCCCGGATTTGAACCTGGGACCTTTCGGTCTGCAAGTTCAGCAGCTCAGCGCTTTAACACACTGAACCACCGGAGGCTCTTGAGAAAATAAAAGGTAAAGGTTTCCCCGACATTAAGTCCAGTCATGTCTGACTCTGGGGGTTGGTGCTCATCTCCATTTCTAAGCCGAAGAGCCGGCGTTGTCCGTAGACACCTCCAAAGTCATGTGGCCATAGGCATGACTGCATGGAGTGCCATTACCTTCCCGCCGGAGCAGTACCTATTGATCTACTCACACTTTGGGGGTTGGTGCTCATCTCCATTTCTAAGCCGAAGAGCCGGCATTGTCCGTAGACACCTCCAAAGTCATGTGGCCATAGGCATGACTGCATGGAGTGCCGTCACCTTCCTGCCGGAGCAGTACCTATTGATCTACTCACACTCTGGGGGTTGGTGCTCATCTCCATTTCTAAGCCGAAGAACCAGCGTTGTCCGTAGACACCTCCAAAGTCATGTGGCCATAGGCATGACTGCATGGAGCACCATTACCTTCCCGCCGGAACGGTACCTATTGATCTACTCACACTGGCATGTTTTCGAACTGCTAGGTTGGCAGAAGCTGGAGCTAACAGTGGGAGCTCGCTCCGCTCCCCGGGTTTGAACCTGGGACCTTTCGGTCTGCAAGTTCAGCACTGAGCCACTGGAGGCTCTTGAGAAAATAAACTCCCCAAAAATCTGTTTTCCAGAGCAGAAAAAATAAACAAAGTGGTTTGCCTTTTGCTCTGCAAGACCTTTGCCCTAATAAGGTGGGCCCACCTGAAGCCCATGCCTCCCTCGCCCGAAACCTGGCTCACTGGCAAAAGTCCTGCAAACTCCCTCCTTCTGGTTGCCAGTTCTTTGCAGGATCTGTTTATCCATGACCCCCCCAAGCCCCTTCTCCTCACCTGGAGAGAGCAAGGCGGGCTGCCCACTCTGCGGCCACAGCTCTCCATGGCCTCCCGCCTGGACCGGACCGTCTTCAGCTTCTCCTGCAGAAAAGAAGTGCATCAGGTCCCACACCTGGGAGACCCCTCCCCGCCCACCTCCTTCCTCTCTGGGGCCCCTTCCCCAACCCTTGGCTCCCAGCCTTTGCTTCCAGCCAAGCCCTGGATGCGCTGCTGCTGCTGCTGCTGATGCGCAGGCGTGGAATGTGCGCTGCTGCCTCCGGCTGTGTTTCTTGGGGCTTGAAGAAGGGATCACGCTGGATTTGGGATTACAAAGAGCCTCCCCGCCCCCATCCCCACATCTGCTCACCTCCAGATTACATGCGCTGGGGAAGAGGGGAAGATCCCCGAATGCGGTTGTGGGTGTGCAAAGCATGGAGGTGGGCACACAAAGAGCGGCACTGCGCTCACAGCCTCTCTCAGCCCTCCGGCCCTGGTGCTTCTCCCCTATTCAGCTCTGTGCTGCCTCCCACTGATACCCAACCCTAGCTCCATATCACCATCATCGCCTCCATCCCAAGAGGACAGACGGGTGGTTGAGAAGCTGGGCACCAAAATACTCCTTCCTCTGCGCATGGCACCCTTTCGTCTCACATGGGCACAGAACACAAGGGCGGACCAGAGGCAGAACGACGAGGCTAGAACATGCATGGGTAGACTTCGGCCCTCCAAGTGTTTTGGAAATCTGCAATTCCTAACAGCCTCAGGCCCCTTCCTTTCCCCCTTTAGCCCCTTTGTGAATATTTTTGTGAATACTTTCATGAATATGATTGCAAATATTTTCATGAATAATTTCGGATAATATTTTTTGTGAATATTTTCATAAAATATTATTGTTAATAAAAAGGTAAAGGTCTCCCCTGACGTTAAGTCCAGTCATGTCTGACTCTGGGGGTTGGTGCTCATCTCCATTTCTAAGCCGAAGAGCCGGCGTTGTCCGTAGACATCTCCAAGGTCATGTGGCCGGCATGGCTGCATGGAGCGCCGTTACCTTCCCGCCGGAGCGGTACCTATTGATCTACTCACATTGTCCGTAGACACCTCCAAGGTCTTGTGGCCACTGGCATGACTGCATGGAGCGGTACCTATTGATCTACTCACATTGGCATGTTTTCGAACTGCTAGGTTGGCAGGAGCTGGAGCTAACTGCGGGAGCTCACGCCACTCCCGGGGTTTGAACCTGGCACCTTTCAGTCTCCAGCTCAGTGCTTTAACGCACTTTGCCACCGGGGCTCCTGTTAATATATTTTTACAAATATTGTTGCAATTATTTTGTGAATATTTACATGATTATTTCTGCCAACATTTCCATGATTAGTTTTGTGAATAATTTCATGATTAGTTTAGTGAACATTTTTATAAATATTTTTTGTGAAGATTTTCACGATTCCTTGTGAATAGTTTTAGTGAGCAATTATATAAATATTTTCTCTTTTTTTCTGGGTCAGGAGCGACTTGAGAAACTGCGAGCTGCTTCTGGTGTGAGACAATTGGCTGCCTGCAAGGACGTTGCCCAGGGGACATTGCCCGGATGTTTTTACCATCCTTGTGGGAAGCTTTTCTCATGTCTGTGCATGGAGCTGGAGCTGATAGTGGGAGCTCACTCATGCTCTCCCCAGGCTGGATTAGAACTGGCAACCTTCAGGTCAGCAACCCAACCTTCAACTCGTCAGTGCTGCACCAACGATTATTACGGTTAAGGTTAGGGAGGGCTGAGGTTTGCCCATGCCTGGGCGAGAATGTGCTCTGGACAGCACAGTGCTGCTCTTTGTGTGCCCAGCTCCATCCTCAATGCTTCACATACTCTTTGCAGAGAGAAAAAGCAGGGTATAAATGCACATAATTTTCTTTTTTGTGTCAGGAGCGACTTGAGAAACTGCAACTCTACGAATCTACGATTCTAAGTCATTTCATAACAACAAGAACAACAACATCAACAAGAACAGCCTCACTCAGCAGAGGAACCCCTTCCTTGCGTTCCCCTTGGGCACTCTCTGCCCCGTGGGTGGGTTAACGACAGACGGACGGACGGCCATCCGGACAAGCGGGCTCTGTTCTGGGCGCGGGAGGGGGAGCGCCCCACCTCGCCAGCCACAAGGCCGCCTTTCTTCTCTGTCCCTCCGGCCGGAGAAAGAGCCGCTTGTCTGTGGCAGGGAGGTTGGGAGAGGGAGAGAGAGGGAGAGGCCGGGCAGCCAACGCCAGTGGGTCAGCTCTCTCTCCGGCCCTGTGCTTTGGGGGATTTGGGGGGAAACTGTCCTCAGCTTCCCCGGGGCTGCTGGGCTTGGGAACTGTGGGGGCGGCAGAAGAGTGTCCGGCGGCGGCCCAGCCCCAACTGGGCCCATCCCAGGCCGCCCACAGCAGCTGGACTCTCCATCGGAGACTCTGACGCAGGAAGGAGGCCAAAGGACGGGCCCAGGAAAGCCACAAACACCCCAGTGTGGACCTTCCAAATGCTTCAAGCATCCCGTCCCCATCATCATCTATATATATAAAAATATAATTTTGAATAATAATAATAATAATAATTAGAACATGCACTGGCAGAATATGTAAAGCAAAGTGAAGAACCTGCTTTGATTGAAGTCCAAAATCAGAAACTCCTCAAAACACAGCAGACAAAGAATCAGTACAAGAAAACCGCACTACAAACTAGAGCTGGCAGCTGGCACAACAAAACATAGCATGGAAAGTTCCTTGACAAAATTGAAGGAAAAGCTGATAAGGAGAAGACCTGGCTCTGGCTCACGAATGGGACCCTGAAGAAGGAGACAGAAGGCCTGATCCTTGCAGCCCAGGAGCAAGACATCAGGACAAAGGCCATTAATAATAATAATAATAATAATAATAATAATAATAATAATAATAGAAGACCTGGCTCTGGCTCACGAATGGGACCCTGAAGAAGGAAGGAGACAGAAGGCCTGATCCTTGCAGCCCAGGAGCAAGACATCAGGACAAAGGCAATTAATAATAATAATAATAATAATAATAATAATAATAATAATAATAGAAGACCGGACTCTGGCTCACGAATGGGACCCTGAAGAAGGAGACAGAAGGCCTGATCCTTGCAGCCCAGGAGCAAGACATCAGGACAAAGGCAGTTAATAATAATAATAATAATAATAATAATAATAATAATAATAATAGAAGACCTGGCTCTGGCTCACGAATGGGACCCTGAAGAAGGAGACAGAAGGCCTGATCCTTGCAGCCCAGGAGCAAGACATCAGGACAAAGGCAGTTAATAATAATAATAATAATAATAATAATAATAATAATAATAATAATAGAAGACCTGGCTCTGGCTCACGAATGGGACCCTGAAGAAGGAGACAGAAGGCCTGATCCTTGCAGCCCAGGAGCAAGACATCAGGACAAAGGCAGTTAATAATAATAATAATAATAATAATAATAATAATAATAATAATAATAGAAGACCTGGCTCTGGCTCACGAATGGGACCCTGAAGAAGGAGACAGAAGGCCTGATCCTTGCAGCCCAGGAGCAAGACATCAGGACAAAGGCAGTTAATAATAATAATAATAATAATAATAATAATAATAGAAGACCTGGCTCTGGCTCACGAATGGGACCCTGAAGAAGGAGACAGAAGGCCTGATCCTTGCAGCCCAGGAGCAAGACATCAGGACAAAGGCAGTTAATAATAATAATAATAATAATAATAATAATAATAATAATAGAAGACCTGGCTCTGGCTCACGAATGGGACCCTGAAGAAGGAGACAGAAGGCCTGATCCTTGCAGCCCAGGAGCAAGACATCAGGACAAAGGCCATTCAGGTCAAGATTGAAAAATCATCTGATCACCGAAAATGCAGACTGTGCAAGGAAACCGACGTAATCAAGGATCATATTTTCAGCTGCTGTAAGAAAATTGCACAGACAGACTACAAACAGAGGCACAACTATGTGGCCCAAAGGATTCATTGGAACTTATGCCTCAAGGACCACCTCCCAGCAGCAAAGAACTGGTGGGATCACAAACCTGCAAAAGTATTGGAAAATGAGCACGCAAAGATACTGTGGGACTTCCGGATCCAGACTGACAAAGTTCTGGAACACAACACACCAGACATCACAGTTGTGGAAAAGAAAAAGGTTTGGATCATTGATGTTGCCATCCCAGGTGACAGTCGCATTGACGAAAAACAACAGGAAAAACTCAGCCGCTCTCAGGACCTCAAGATTGAACTTCAAAGACTCTGGCAGAAACCAGTGCAGGTGGTCCCGGTGGTGATGGGCACACTGGGTGCCGTGCCGAAAGATCTCAGCCAGCATTTGGAAACAATAGACACTGACAAGATCACGATCTGCCAACTGCAAAAGGCCACCCGACTGGGATCTGCACGCATCATCCGAAAATACATCACACAGTCCTAGACACTTGGGAAGTGTTCGACTTGTGATTTTGTGATATGAAATCCAGCATACATAGACAAGACAAGAGTTCTTTCTTTCTCCCACCCTGGAAATCATTCCACACACACACACACACACACACACACACACACACACACACACACACACACACACACATATATATATATATATATATATATATATATATATATATATATATATATATATATAAACCCCACTTGCCTAGTTTCCAACAGACCTCACAACCTCATAGAGGTGGGTGAAACGTCGGGAGAGAATGCTTCTGGAACATGGCCACGCAGCCCGAAAAACTCACAACAACCCAGTGATTCCGGCCATGAAATCCTTCAATTACACATCCATCCCGGAAATCCTTCGCCAACACATCCAAGTTTCCAAGGAAGGAGCTTCCACCAAACTCGGAGGCAGAGAGTTCCACTGCTGAACAGCTCCTAAGGTCGGTCAGGAATTTCTCAATGGAATCTCCTTTCTTTCCTGTCATTTGAACCCATGGCTCCAAGTCCTAGTTTCAAGCCAGTCCCATGAACTTACCAAGGGAAGAAAGGGAGGCCCGGGAGAGGACCGCCTGGTATAGGCTTTGCTTGGGCAAGCTTGGGCCTTCCTTCCAAGAGTTTTGGACTGCAACTCCCACCATTCCTCACAGCCTCAGGCCCTTTCCTTTTCCTCCCCAGCCGCTTAAGCGGCTGGGGAGGAAAAGGAAGGGGCCTGAGGCTGTGAGGAATGGTGGGAGTTGCAGTCCAAAACTCTTGGAAGGCTAAAAATTGGTCTTCCTCCCCTCTGCAGGTGCCTGGCACCCCCTCCCTCCATCCACCCCTCCCTCCCTCTTTCTGGAGTGGAGGACCGCGGGGAGAACTATGCCCGGAATGCCAGGAATGCGCCACGTCCAGGGAGGAGGAAGAAGGAGGGAAGGAAAGAAGGAAGGAAAGAGAGAAGGAGAGAGGAAAAAGGGAAGGAAGGAAGGACAGAAAGGAGGGAGGGAGGGAGGAAGGAAAGAAGGAAGGATGGAGGGATGGAAAGAGAGGGAAGGAAAGAGGGAAGGGAAGGAGTAAAGAAGGAAAGGAAGAAAGGGGGGAGGAAAGAAAGAAGGAGAAAGGGAGGATGGAAGGAAAGAGGGAAAGGAGGAAAGAAGGAGGGAGGGAGGGGGGAGAGAAGAAGGGAAGAAGGAAGGAAAGGAGGAAGGAAGGAAAGGAGGAGGGAAGGAAGGAAGGAAGGAAGGAAGAAAGAGGGGAGGAAGGAAGAAAGAGGGGAGGAAGGAAGGAAGGAAGGAAGGAAGGAAGGAAGGAAGGAAGGAAGGAAGGAAGGAAGGAAGAGAGAGGAGAGGAAGGAAGGAAGGAAGGAAGGAAGGAAGGAAGAAAGAGAGAGGAGAGGAAGGAAGGAAGGAAGGAAGGAAGGAAGGAAGGAAGGAAGGAGGAAAGAGAGAGGAGAGGAAGGAAGGAAGGAAGGAAGGAAGGAAGGAAGGAAGGAAGGAAGGAAGGAAGGAAGGAAGGAGGAAAGAGAGAGGAGAGGAAGGAAGGAAGGAAGGAAGGAAGGAAGGAAGGAAGGAAGGAAGGAAGGAAGGAAGGAAGAAAGAGAGAGGAGAGGAAGGAAGGAAGGAAGGAAGGAAGGAGGAAAGAGAGAGGGGAGGAAGGAAGGAAGGAAGGAAAAAGAAGGGAAGAGGGAAGGAAGGAAAGGAGGGAGGGAAGATAGAAGTAGGGGTGGGAAGGAAAGAATGAGAAGAGAGAAAGAAGGAAAGGAAGAAAGAGAGGAAGGGAAGAAGGAGGGATAGAGGGAAGGAAGGAAAGGAGGGGGGAAGGAAGAGAAGAAGGAAGGAGGGAAAGAAAGAAAGAAAGAAAGAAAGAAAGAAAGAAAGACAGAAAGACAGAAAGACAGAAAGACAGAAAGAAAGAAAGACAGAAAGAAAGAAAGAAAGAAAGAAAGAAAGAAAGAAAGAAAGAAAGAAAGAAAGCAAGCAAGCAAGCAAGCAAGCAAGCAAGCAAGCAAGCAAGCCGCTTTGAGGTGCCAGCCGAGGACGGGGACAGGTGGGGAGGGGAGAGAAGAGAAGGAGGGGGTCTGGCTTGCCCTTCTTCTGGGGGGAAAGACCCCCGCCCCCCGCCCCGCTCCCCCTCCCCGCGCTCCGAGCCCACCTGCCTTCGTTCCGAGCGGCGCCGGGAAGAAGAAGAAGGAGGAGGAGGAGGAGGAGGAAGAGCGGGGCGGAGGAGAGCCGCCCTCCGTTTGGCGAGGCCCGAGGCCAGGCGGAGGAGGAGGAGCCCCGCCCACCGGACAGGCCCCTCCCTCTCCTCGCCCCTCCCTGGAAAAAGCGGACGAGGCTCCGCGGCATTCGGGAAACTCCTTCCCCACCCGGGGATGTGGAAGGAACATAAAACAGGTGTCAAAACCAAACCTTGCGCAATCATTGACTCTCTTGTGCCGGCAGGACTGCTGACCTGAAGGTTGCCAGCTCGAATCCAACCCGGGGAGAGCGCAGATGAGCTCCCTCTGTCAGCTCCAGCTCCCCATGCATGTGGGAACATGAGAGAAACTTCCCACAAGGAGAGCCAAAAAACATCAAAACATCCCGGGAACGTCCTTGCAGACAGCCAATTCTCTCACACCAGAAGCAACATGCAGTTTCCCAAGTCGCTCCTGACACCAAAACACACACACATACACACACACAAACACACACACGCAAAAAAACAAACCAAAACAAAACTTTGAAAGTACAGTAGTCTCACTTACGCAAGCTAAAAAGGCCGGCAGAAGCTTGGATAAGCGAATTTGTTGGATGATTAAGGAAAAGCCTATTACACATCAAATTAGGTGATGATTTTACAAGTTAAGCACCAAAACATGTTATACAATAAATTTGACAGAAAAAGTCATTCAATACGCAGTAATGTTATGTTGTAATTACTGTACTTACGAATTTAGCACCAAAATATCTTGATACTGTATATTGAAAACATTGACTACAAAAATGCCTTGGGCGATATATAAATAAAGTTCATTATTATTATTATTGTATGACACAGCAAACAAGATAGATATGCTGGATTTCGTATCACAAAATCACAAGTCGAACACTTCCCAAGTATCTAGGACTGTGTGATGTATTTTCAGATGATGCACACAGATCCTATTATTATTATTATTATTATTATTATTATTATTATTATTATTATTATTATTATTATTATTATTATTATTATTATATGACACAGCAAACAAAATAGATATGCTGGATTTTGTATTATTATTATTATTAATTATTTTATTATGACACAGCAAACCAGATAGACATGCTGGATTTCGTATCACAAAATCACAAGTCGAACACTTCCCAAGTATCTAGGACTGTGTGATGTATTTTCGGATGATTCGCACAGATCCCAGGAGGGTGGCCTTTTGCAGTTGGCAGATCGTAATTTTGTCAGTGTCTATTGTTTCCAAATGCCGGATGAGATCTTTTAGCACAGCACCCAATGTCAAAAAGTCAATTATATTATTATTATTATTATTATTATTATTATTATTATTATTATTATTATTAGAAAGACAACAAGATGAGTCCACAGCTTAAGCAGCTGAGGGGCAAAAGGAAAGGGCCTGAGGCTGTTAGGAATGGTGGGAGTTGCAGTCCAAAATCCCTGGAGGGTCAAAGTTGGTCCATGCCTGGTCTCAATTGAATTCCCATTCTTCTCTGGTTTGGAAAGGAGTCCCAGGGCCACAGCTGCGTGGCCTTTATTTTGTGACCGCAAAGGAGTGCTGATGGGCTCCAGATGTTGTGACCGGTTGTGGGAAAAACGGGAACGGCTAGCTAGGCCAAGTTTTTGCTAAAAGTTGACTAAACTTTTCCCATGTTTTCATGATTGAACCAATTAGGAAATGACGGTTCCATCTTGTCTCCTGTGCCATCAGTTGGGTGCCAAGAGTGTGATGTGGCAACGAAAAAGGCCAATGTGATCCTATCGGAGTCTCGTACGCCTCGATTCTGCTTTGCTCGGGCCTTGCCTGGAAGAATGAATGGCCTGTCTGGATCAAGGGTCCCAATTCAAGACTGGAGAGGGTCTGTCAATAACAGATGGCTTCAGGACGGTATCTGGGTCAAGGGACGCCGGAGGGCTCGTCTCGGAGTCAGAAGGGCCTCGGGCACAAGGCGACCCAGATGGTCAGCGGTCTGGAAAACACCAAACCCTCCGAGCGGGGGGCAGGAGAGGGGGCTTAGCCTTTGGGGAGGGGGGCACAGAGGAATGATGGGAGTTGCCATCCAAAACACCTGGCGGACCAAGGTTTGCCCATGTCTGGTTGGGGGTGAACTTCAGGCACCTTCTTGGGTAGGTTTTGCCTTCCTTTTGCAGCCTGATGTTTGCAAAAAGGTGCCCCGAGCTGCATTTTATAGAAAGAGAAGCCCAGGCTGTTGAGTCGTTTTATCCATTATCTATTTGCGGCACTTTGCTGTATTTTGTTGGCTGCCCCGAGTCCCTTCAGGGAGATGGTGGTGGGGTAGAAATAAAAATTTATTATTGAATATCTATCCCTAACCCTAACCCTTAAGGAAGGGGCCTGAGGCTGTTAGGAATGGAGGGAGTTGCAGTCCAAACCCCCCGGAGAGCCTGTACCTCTTTAGTGTGGGAGAAGCTGTAGTCATGTCATTGTACTGAGCATGTTCAGACACAAGACTCCATTTTGTTAGCAGTTTGTATCAGACCTCGGTGGAGCGGCTGAGGGGGAAAAGGAAGGGGCCTGAGGCTGTTAGGAATGGTGGGAGTTGGAGTCCAAAGCACCTGAAGAGAGAGCCAAACTTGGCCCAGGTGTCAAAGGTATGACTTTGTGAGTTCTTGGTCGGGCTCGAAGCTGTTAGGAATGGTGGGAGTTGGAGTCCAAACACCTGGAGCGAGAGTCAAAGTTGGCCTAGGTGTCAAAGGGATGACTTCATGAGTTCTTGGTTGGGTCCGAGGCTGTTAGGAATGGTGGGAGTTGGAGTCCAAAACATCTGGAGGGAGAGCCAAAGTTAGCCCAGGTGTCCAAGGGATGACTTTGTGAGTTCTTGGTCGGGCTCGAAGCTGTTAGGAATGGTGGGAGTTGCAGTCCAAAACACCTGGCAGGAGGGCCACAGTTTGCCCAGGTGTCAAAGGGATAACTTCATGAGTTCTTGGTTGGGCTCGAAGCTGTTAGGAATGGTGGGAGTTGGAGTCCAAAACACCTGGAGGGAGAGCCAAAGTTGGCCCAGGTGTCAAAGGGATGACGTCATGAGTTCTTGGTCGGGCCTGAGGCTGTTAGGAATGGTGGGAGTTGGGAGTCCAAACACCTGGAGGGCCCAATTTTGCCCACGCTTGGTCTAATACACCAAAACAGCTCCCTGGGTCCCTTATGTTTATGTAACAGGGACATTTGAGCTTTCGGGATGCAAATGCTGGTAATGTCCAACCAAGAGCATCATGGCAAAGGGACACGGTGTTAGAGGGAACGGCCAGACTTATGGGATCGGACTGTGGGGCTGGCTGGAAGGGCCATCTCTTCCCAGAAGGATCTTCTCTGGGCCAGAACTGGGCAAGTTGCATCTTCACTCTCCGAGCCAAGGAAGCCTGGCCGCTCTCCCGAGCCCAGGCAGGACTCCCGGCCGTTTTCCAGTGGAAATAAATGTGCTCATGCTGCGACCCGTCACCTCGCTATAATGGGACATGACATCACCCAAAGCGGATGTGTTTCCACTGGCCGCTTCCCCTCTCCCTTTCCTTTTGGCTGTCGAAGGGGTCTGGTCAGAGGCTGAAGCATCTCTGGAGGTCCCAGAACTGGAAAAGGAGAGTGCAGGATCTGGCTGCCTAAGAAAAGATGCTGGTGGCTCCTTTCTCTGGATGCTTCCAAAGAGACAGCAAAGCTAGACTGGAGAGGTATACGGGCACCCAGCAGCGCCTTTGAAGACCAACTGGGTCAATTTCCACCTGCATGAGCCTACAATGTGATGCGGCTGCTAAAAAGACCAACGGGATTCTGGCCTGCATCAATAGGGGTATAGTGTCTAGATCCAGGGAAGTCATGCTGCCTTGGTCAGACCACACCTGGAATCACACTGTGTCCAATTCTGGGCATCGCAGTCGAAGGGAGATGTTGACAAGCTGGAAAGCGTCCAGAGGAGGGCAACTAAAATGATCAAAGGTCTGGAGAACAAGCCCTATGAGGAGCGGCTTAAAGAGCTGGGCATGTTCAGCCTGCACAAGAGAAGGCTGAGAGGAGACATGAGAGCCATGTACAAATACGTGAAGGGAAGTCCTAGGGAGGAGGGAGCAAGCTTGCTTTCTGCTGCCCTGCAGACTAGGATGCAAGGGAACAAGGGCTTCAAACGACAGGAGATTCCACCTGAACATCAGGAAGAACTTCCTCACTGTGAGAGAGAGCGGTTCAGCACTGGAACTCTCTCCCCCAGACTGTGGTGGAGGCTCCTTCCTTGGAGGCTTTTAAGCAGAGGCTGGATGGCCATCTGTCGGGTGTGCTTTGAATGCCATTTCCTGCTTCTTGGCAGAATGGGGTTGGACTGGATGGCCCATGAGGTCTCTTCCAACTCTACTATTCTATGCAGTTCAATCCCCTTCCGCAATAGTCCACATCCTGCTACTAAGTCAAGATGCAGCTCCAACTGGAAAGCCCAGGAGGGGATTCCTGCTCAAGCGCAAGGAGACATGTCCAGACTGGAGATCTGTTCCCAGCCTCCGAGTCCATAATACATGGTTTCTCTCAGTCTGGTCTGCAAATGAACGCTGGGCCCTTCTCTTCACCAGAGAGGCTGGGGCTGCTTGGGCACCGAGTGATGCCCATTCCCTGCCTGCCAGCGGAAAGAGAAGCCCGGGCTGTGGTGCAGGCTGGTGAGCAGCCAGCTGAAACAAATCACTCTGAACAAGAGGTCTTGTGTTCGAGGCCAGTTCGGAGCCTGCGTTTGTCTCTGACTTTGTTCTATGTTAAGGCATTGAATATTTGCCTTATATGTGTAGTGTGATCCGTCCTGAGTCCCTTTCGGGGTGAGAAAGAAGGGCGGAATATAAATACTGTAAATAAATACATAAATAAGAGTGTCAGGGCCATGCAAACAGTGGGAAGTGAGGGAACCCCACAACAAGAACGGGAAACTTAATGTTGGTGGGCAGAAAAAGAGATTGAAAGATGGGCTTAAAGCCAACCTTAAAAACTGTGGCAGACACTGAGAACTGGGAAGCCCTGGCCCTTGAGCGCTCTAATTGGAGGTCAGCTGTGACCAGCAGTGCTGCGGAGTTTGAAGAGGCAGGAACGGAGGGAGAAAGGGAGAAACGTGCCAAGAGGAAGGCCCGTCAAGCCAACCCTGACCAGGACCGCCTCGCCTAAGTAAGTATCCTCCAAAACTGAAGCAGGCTAGCTTTGGAGCTGCCTTATATTCACATGCTGGGGAGAGAGTGAAGCTAGCCAGATGGTTTGGTCTGACTTGGGCTAGTGCCTTCTTGATGCCATCTTATAAATAGACCCCTGACCCCCTTCCCCCCGGGGCTGCCAGGCAAACCTATCTCCCTCCCCGCCAAGGAAACCATCCCCACCGCCCTCCCCTCCTTCAGCCACGGACCGACCGCTCTCAGGGCATCTCCTTGCAGAATATTCTTTATTGGTTTCAGGGGCAGGGGCTCTCTCTGTGTGTACACTGGAATGTGTTATAAGGCCTAAACGCATTATTCGACAGGGTTACAAAATCTCCTTTAAATATCACCTCCCCCACCCGAAAAAAAAGACCCCCTAAATTTGTTGTTGGAACTATGCCTTTTAAAAATCAGACAAGACGGCTGGATCAGTAAGATTCATGGCGACTCCTCTACAGGGCTGAGCTAGACCTCCCTTCCCATCCCTCCCCCATCCCAGGACACTTTGGAAAGAGTCACTTCAGCAGCAAACCCACACCAACCACAGGGAGGAGGTGGCTCCATAACACCCAGTGAGGAGGAGGAGTTTGGGGTATTGGGGAGGGGGCTGCTGGGAATGGAAGCAGAGGAGGAGTGAGCTTAAGGATGGAGGAGGAGAGGAAGGGGCCTAGGGCTGCGCCAGAGGAGCAAGCAGTCTCTCCCTGCCCGGCTGTGCCCGTGAGAAGGTCGGCGGGCAAAGCTCCGTGTCTCCCGGAAACGTGGGAAAGCCGCCGCCTGTTTCCCCCCTCCCCAACGGCTCCAGTCTTGGTCGCTCCTTCCCAGCGGAGAGGGCTACAGGATCTCGTATTTGTCCACCAGGAAAGTGGTCTCCGTGGAGAACCTCACGGGGCTGTTCCCATCCACCTGGGTCACTTTGGTAACCTGAGAGAATGAGATCGAGAGAGGAGAGGATACTTTGCTTATTCATCCATTGAAACATATTTACTATAGGATATTAATTCACTGAAAGTCATGTTCTTTCTTGTTTTTATGAATATGCCCCTGGTGGCACAGTACCGTTTCCCCGAAAATAAGACAGTGTCTTATATTAATTTTTCCTCCCAAATATGCACTAGGTCTTATTTTCAGGGGATGTCTTATTTTTCCATGAAGAAGAATTCACATTTATTGTTGAACCAAAAAATAAGGAACATTTATTATATACTGTACAGTAGTTGTCATCACAAACCAGCCTAACCAGACAAACTGTGAATCATATCAAGAATTTCTTGTTACTACTAATATTTCCATGTACAACACTTTGTGGTACGTACATTTACCGATCCTGCATGCTCTGGTGTTCTGTTTGGCGGACATGCTTCCAAACAAAAACTTTGCTAGGTCTTACTTTTGGGGAGGCCTTATATTTAGCAATGCAGCAGAACCTCTAATAGGTCTTATTTTCTGGGGATGTCTTATTTTAGGGGAAACAGGGTATGTTAAAGCGCTGAGCTGCTGAACTTGCGGACTGAAAGGTCCCAGGTTCAAATCCTGGGAGCGGAATGAGCACCTGCTGTTAGCCCCAGCTCCTGCCAACCTAGCAGTTCGAAAACATGCCAATGTGAGTAGATCAATAGGTACCGCTCTGGCGGGAAGGTAACGGCGCTCCATGCAGTCATGCCAATGGCCACATGACCTCGGAGGTGTCCATGGACAACACCAGCTTTTCGGCTTAGAAATGGAGATGAGCACCAACCCTCAGAGTCGGTCATGACTGGACTTAATGTCAGGGGAAACCTTTACCTTTACCTTATGTTCTAGATTTTAGTTGTCATGGTTTCATAAGCCATGAATTAATACATCATCTGGTTCCAGTACAAGGGAGCATTAGGAGTATGACTCTGAGGTCCAGGGTTCAAATCCCCACTCAGCCATGGAAACCTACAGGGTGATCTTGGACAAGTCACGCTCTCTCAGCCTCAGAGAACAGCCAAGGCAAACCTATCTGGACCAAATTCCATGATACCGTGTTTCCCCGAAAATAAGACAGTGTCTTATATTAATTTTTGCTCCCAAAGATGCTCTAGGTCTTATTTTCAGGGGATGTCTTATTTTCCCATGAAGAAGAATTCACATTTATTGTTGAACAAAAAAATGAACATTTATTATATACTGTACAGTAGTTGTCATCACAAACCAGCATAACCAGACAAACTGTGAATCCTATCAAGAATTTCTTGTTATTTCCATTATTTCCATGTACAATACTCTATGGTACGTACATTTACCGATCCTGCATGCTCTGGTGTTCTGTTCGTTGGGCATGCTTCCAAACAAAAACTTTGCTAGGTCTTACTTTCGGGGGAGGCCTTATATTTAGCAATTCAGCAAAACCTCTACTAGGTCTTATTTTCTGGGGATGTCTTATTTTAGGGGAAACAGGGTAGGTCTGTGTTAAGGTGACCATAACTCAGAAATAACTGGAAGGCAACAACAATCCTATAATATAATATTATGGTGTAATACGATGTAATAAGAATTATAATTCACTATTATACTTGTATATTTATATTACATGCAATATTACTAATAATATTGCAATATAGTCGTATAAAATAATATACTGTATGTATATATACTTGTAAACCACCCTGAGTCCCCTTCGGGGTGAGAAGGGTGGGATATAAATGTCACAAATAAATAAATAAATATGGCAGCTATTAGCTTGAAATACCCACCCAACAGTGCTATTAAAAATCTTAATACTGTGTGCTCCACCCGTGTAGTATATTACATAGGAGCCACAGACTTACACAAACTCACAGTTCCAACATCACAATCTCCAGGTGAGTCAGTCACACAGAATGTGCTCAAATAAATCCCTGACATCACCATTTACTATATTTTGATTCACCACTTGTGGTGGAGGAAAGGGAGAAGAGAAGGTGGTATTTTATCAGTCATGACATTTGGAGGATTTTTTAATTCCTCTCCATAGGCTAGGAATAATGAAGCGAAGAAGGGGGCCAGGAAGACATTATTCCACCATGTCCCCTGTGTCCACATAACAATATAATAATATATAATACTCATTCATATTATGCTATATTAATAATATATTGTATATACATATATTTATAATAATATTATAATGTAATAATAATAATAATACTTTTTTATACCCCGCCTCCATCTCCCCGAAGGGACTCGGGGCAGCTTACATGGGGCCAAGCCCAGATAAAACAGCAAACAACATACAGTAACATCAGAAAAAACAAACAAAAAGTAAATTAACATTCTAAACATAATAATAATAAAAACATATAAGTATAAAAGACAAGAAAGGTAAAACATGGATTTGGCCCCCAAGTAGATAAAATAAAATGTACTGGGTAAAGTGCAGTGATTGAAAATTGTAAATGAGGTAGATATTTAAGTGCTATAAAATAATACTATAAAATAATGCACTATTATAATTGCATATTTATACTACATGCAATATTACTAATAATATTGCAATATAGTGGTATAATACAATATAGTAATATATGATGCTTATATTGTGCTATGCTAATAATATATTGTATGTACATATAACTTATAAGCCACCGGGTCCCCTTCGGGGTGAGAAGAGTGAGATATAATTGTCGCTAATAATAAATAAATAGGAAACTCCACTAGCTTCTCCATCTCTGAACATTTTTTCCTTGAATTTCATTTGTGGGAGCACAATATTCTAGATCGGCCAGGGAAAGAGGGTGGCCAGGCCCTGCCCTTTGCCCACCTGGATGTTGCAGTAGTTCTTCTTGGAGACGAAGGAGACGTGGACGGGGAAGAAGTCGTTGGGCTGCCCGGCGATGCTGAACTCCAGGCTGCCGCTCTTGGTTTTGGCGTCGATGACCGGCAAGCACCACTCGAGGAGGTTCCTCCGGGCGTCGTGGCGGTACTCCCCGTCAATCTCCCCGATCACGGGGGCGCCCACCCCAGGCCTAGGCAGAGAGGCAGGCGGTCAGCACCCAATCCCTCACTCTCCCCATCTCTTATACACAAACACACAAGACAGGAGGAAGCTCCAACTCACGGCAGCGGGATGGTGATCACCACGTCGTTCAGCTCCAGGCCCTCCTCCTGCAACTCGTACTCGATGTTGACGTCGCAGCCGCTTCCGCTCTCTGAGGGCCAGCAGTTAACTAAGGATAGACAGGGCCCCAGTTAGCCAGCCTGGAAGTACGGAGGCCTGCATGGGTCTGTCTCTGTGACCCTGTCCCCAACTCTCATCCCCGAAACTCGTACTCACTGGTCAGCGGGATGAAAGACTCCTCTGTCGTCTGCAGCCGCCACTTCAGCACTCCCACGTCGCTGTTGATGGGGAAAGATTTCTCCGGGTTCTTCAGGCCGATCAGAGACTCCGTGGTGAAAAGCTTCTTGTCCACATTGGGGTGGGTCTGGAGGGAGAGGACCAGGGGAAGAGATCGCTGCAAAGGCCCAGAAACCCTGCATCCCTTGGCCCCTCCCACAAGAACAAGAGCAGAGCTGTCCAACCTGTGTGTCATGAGCCATTGTGTCGACTGCAGCGTGTAGGAAACACCAAGAAACCCCTGAGTCTATGTGAAGCCAAAAACCATATAGGTTGCTGTGAGTTTTCCGGTCTGTACAGCCATGTTCCAGGAGCATTCTCTCCTGACATTTCTCCCACATCTATGGAAGGCATCCTCTGAGGTTGTGAGGTCTATTGGAAACTGCTTACTCTGCAGAGATGCCTGCCACAGATGCAGGTGAAACGTCAGGAGAGAATGCTCCTGGAACATGGCCAGACAGTCCAGAAAACTCTCAGCAATCCAGTGAAAGCCTTCAGCAACACAAAAACCATATACAGTAGAGTCTCACTTATCCAAGACTCACTTATTCAAGGTTCTGGATTATCCAAGGCATTTTTGTAGTCAATGTTTTCAATACATTATGATATTTTGGTGCTAAATTAGTAAATACAGTCATTACAACATAATATTGCTGCGTACTGAACTACTTTTTCTGTCAAATTTGTTGTATAACATGTTTTAGTGCTTAATTTTTAAAATCATAACCTAATTTGATGCTTAATAGGCTTTTCCTTAATCCCTCCTTATTATCCAAGATATTCGCCTATCCAAGTTTCTGCCGGCCCGTTTAGCTTGGATAAGTGAGACTCTACTGTAGTTCTAAAAATATAAAGGAAAGGTTTTCAAAGCCTTATGTGGCTCCGGTCCAGGTTATCTGAAGGACAGCATCTCTTTATCTAAACCTGGGAAATATCTATGACTTACGGGGGAGGGCCTTCTCTCGGCCCTACCACCCATTCCAGCATGCTTGAATAAAATCCCATATTATCTGGTTTGAACTGGAAAATATGGCAGTGTGGACTCAGATAACCCAGTTCAAAGATATTCTGGGCTATATGGCTGTGTGGAAGGGCCTTAAAAAGAGAGACTGGGAGTAGAGCAGAGCTAGGAGGGCTCAGCCTCTGGAGGACAGACAACGGACCACAGCCTTGGAACTCTGACTCGGCGTTCCTCTTACCTGGAGCTGCACCCCCTTCTTATCCTCGTTGTCAACATGGATGCGAATCCGGGCAAACTTTTCGTCCAGGATCCGCAGCATGATCATGCCATGCAGCTCCATGTTCTGGAGGCCCCCGTCTCGGCCACAGGTCAGGGAGATTTTCTCTTCTATTTTCATGTGCACGCTGAGGAAGGGAGCAGCAGGGTCACAACAGCCCCTTTGGTTTGGCCGCAGCACAATCATGCCCAGGACAGAAAGAAGGTGCCCCAGGTCTCCCTCCCATAAGTCACTCCCTTCGCTGCCCAGGGCTCTGCGCTGCTCACCTCTCCATGTTAATGGGCGGTGCAAGGACCGCGGCTGCATCCGAGGAGCGCTTCCCGATTGAAGAGGCAATGATGTTCTCTCCTTCAGATTTCAGCTTGTCCACAAAATTGTCCACTTCCTTCCCTTTGGCACCAAGCTTGAGTGCCTTGTTGGAGCCAGATGGCCTAGGAAACAGGAAAAAGCAGAGCCTTTTGGAAGAGGTCCTTTGCTGCACAGCAAGGAGTCGAGAAGAAGCCCTGCTGCAACCTTCTTCCTCCCTCCAGAACCACTTTGCTTCTACTAGGAATCTGCCACTTTCCTACCTGGATGGGATTGGAGTCACTTTGGGCTTCTCGGTCTCAATGATGGTCTCTGTGATCATGGCGGCCGTGGTCCCTCCCGAGACGGCAGAGCTGCCAAACCCCCCGAAACCTGGCGCTTTGGTGCCCCGGCGCTCAGCGTCCCGGCGCGCCTGCTGCAGCTCCTTGGCTTTCCGCCGCATTTCTGCCTTGGCTTCGCGCTCCTGTGTCTGAATAATACAGAAACAGGCACGTAGTTGATTATCAACATGCCCAAAACACAGCGCTTGACCTTTGCCAAACGCACCGACGTCAGGAAAGGAAATCTAGCCGCACAAAGGGGAGACGCAGAGGAGGAAGCCTTGGGCCTACCTCCCGGACGGCTCTGAAGACCTTCTCCTCGTGGGAGTCCATCTCGGTAAAGGTGCGGATCTGAGCCAGGTTGACGTTCTCTCGGTAGCCGAGGGCCACGATCTCGTCAAAGGCAAATATTAGGTCAAAGCAATGCTCCGAGATCTCGTTCTCTTCTAGCGCTCTGCAGTATTCAGGGATCTGGATGGAAGCAGAGAAAGACAGAGAATTCCTCCTTTTTAGGAGCCTGTTTTCTATAGAAAAAAATTGCACAAAATATCAAATTCAAGAGGCTCATGTTTACTTTCCCTCTGCCTGGGACACTTGGAGCAGTATCCCTCTGGAAGGTCAATTGACTGAACCCTGGTCTGCTCAATCTACAAATACACATACCTGGCAGTAATTTTACACAAGTAGAAATAGGGATGAATACAAACAGGCTGCTTGTGTTTCAACTTTTGCCTCGAATGTTTTAATATTGCACAGAGTGTCCATAAAGTCTCTTTACCAGTTAAATTTAAATGGTAAAAAGATTTTAAATAGTAAAGAAACTTGTACATCCTTTATATTAAACTACATTTTGATATGCATTTGTACAGGTGCATTTCAGTCCTGCCCTGCCTCAAGCCAATAAGAGAAACAGATAATAAATAAAAATTATTATGTTTATTATGGTTATGATTATTATTACGATTTCAACACCGTTAAAGCACACACTACCTTTTCTTAAACTCTAAAGAAATATAAACAGCTACCATTTTCCTTTCCCTTCTGTAGCTCTCGCTACAGCAATCAACATCATGTACTAATCCACAACGGAGTTTCCTTCTCATTAAATAAAGGCGGAATGGCTGCCTTCTCCGCATCGCTTCCCTGCCAAGTCCCATAAACCCTGCAGATGCCAGCAAGGACTTCCTCTGGAACTGAAAAGCCTAAAGATCAGCCCCAGGGACATGGGTATCGCCCCACCATGTGCATGAGCCAGGGCCCGTCCTTCACCTCCCCACAACGTGAAC
Source organism: Anolis carolinensis (assembly GCF_035594765.1). Lineage (NCBI taxonomy): Eukaryota > Metazoa > Chordata > Lepidosauria > Squamata > Anolidae > Anolis > Anolis carolinensis. Next base: position 1,410,353 of record NW_026943819.1, read on the forward strand.
GAATGGGACCCTCACCACTCGGGAGAAGAGCCGCAGCGTCTCCAGGTCCTCCAGGATGTTGCTGTTCTTGGTGGTGATGAGCACCATATAGAGCTTCTCCATGGGCTGGTAGACGTAGCGCACGCTCTCCGTCTCCACGAAAGTGTGCTGCTTCCCGGTGTTCATGAGTTTGGGGAAGGCCGCCAGCAGCCCCTCGATGCGCGTCCGGGTCATCTCCACAAACTGGCGCGAGACGATGGCCTTCCCGGCCTTGGTGCAGACGGCGGCAGCCAAGAGCACCTGCGGGAGGGAAGGAGAGGCTCCCATCACAGAATCATAGCACAATCATGAGAATTGGGAACTCAAAGGGGGCCCTCCTTCTGCCAGGCAGGAAAAGCACAATCAAAATGCCCCCAACAGATGGTCACCCAGCTTCTGCTTAAAAACTTCCAAAGGAGGAGCTTCCATCAGACTCCGAGGCAGAGAGTTCCACTGTTGAACAGGTTTTCTTCTTAGTCAGGAAGTTCAAGTGGAATCTCCTTTCCTGTCTTTTTAACCCATGGCTCCACTGCGTTTTAGTTTTCATGGCATGCTCACTCTTCCTTATGACCTCCTTTCCAATATTTATATGTGGCAAAGCCCCACCGTACTCCTTTCACAGAGTCACATGGGTGTTTTTCAAAATACAGTGGGGCCATGCAAACAGGAACCAGAGGAAAATCACCAACTAACGTTACCCTCAAAAGGACAATATATCTAAACAGATCATTTTGTTTAAAACTTAGGGGCGATACAAAAACCTAGTTGCCTTTCTTCCAAAGACATCTTTAGAAACTACTGACTGCTGAAAGTATGTAAATATCAATCGGGAAGTTTGGGGACAAAACAGTGACGGCTTTCAATTTTAGAATGAGATTGCATTAGGATTTAAAATGGCTGCGGTTCTCTATTGTATTTATTGATCAGTATGCAAACGGACTAAGGCCTAAGCAAATGCTTTCCAACCATTTCATGCTGGTGACTCCCTTTTGAGACATTTCACGACACTGTCATGTTCTACTAGCAAACCAGATGTTAAATCAGGCATGGGTCAACTTTGGCCCTCCCTCCAGGAGTTTTGGGAGGCTGTTAGGAATTGTGGGAGTTGAAGTCCAAAACATCTGGAGGGAGGGCCGAAGTTGGCTCACACCAGATTAAACCAACCCCTTATAAGAGATAGGGACACAGAGGCCCCCTCTACACTGCCATATAATCCAGACTATCAAAGCAGATAACCCTCATAATCTGCTTTGAACTGGATTATTTGAGTCTACACTGCCATATAATCCAGTTCAAAGTAGATAATCTAGATTTTATATGGTGGTGTATAAGTTGCCATGCCGGGTTTGTAATCATGAAACAGATGGGGACACAATACATTTCTTGAAAATATTTCAGTCGTATTTTTTGAAAATATTATTATTATGTTTATTTATATCCTTGCCTTTTCTCTCCATACAGAGACTCAAAGCGGCTCACAACTAAAAGCATTTCAATACAACTTAAAATATACAAATACTAAAACAGTATTAAACAACATTAATATGAATGTTGATACAGTTGGATACAGCACCAAATGGCAGAATGTCCACAGGTAATTTAAGTATTTTATGTGGGTAATAAAATCATTGAAATTAATTATACATGAACTGGATTATCTGAGTCCTCACTGCCATAAAACCTATTCAGTATGGATTTCATACAGCTGGGTGGAAGGAATCTAAGGAGGTCTGAGGCCAGATGTATAAAATCCACACTGAACTGGATTACCTGACAGTGTAGACTCAGTGCCCTTCCGCACAGCCCTATAACCCAGAATATCAAGGCAGATAATCCACAATACAGCAGAGTCTCACTTATCCAAGCCTCGCTTATCAAAGGTTCTGGATTATCCAAGCCATTTTTGTAGACAATGTTTTCAATACTTTGTGATATTTTGGTGTTAAATTTGTAAATACAGTAATTACTACATAGCATTACTGCATATTGAACTACTTTTTCTGTCAAATTTGTTGTATATCATGATGTTTTGGTGCTTAATTTGTAAAATCATAACCTAATTTGATGTTTAATAGGCTTTTCCTTACTCTCCTTATTATCCAAGATATTCGCTTATCCAAGCTTCTGCTGGCCCATTTAGCTTGGATAAGTGAGACTCTACTGTATCTGCTTTGAACTGGATTATCTGAGTCCTCACTGCCATATAACCAATTCAGTATGGATTTTATACAGCTGTGTGGAAGGAATCTAAGAAGGTCTGAGGCCAGCTATATAAAATCCACACTGAACTGGATTACCTGGCAGTATGGACTCAGTGCCCGTCCGCACAGACCTATAACACAGAATATCAAGGCAGATTATCCACAATATCGGCTTTGAACTGGATTATCTAACCCATTCAGTATGGATTTTATACAGCTGTGTGGAAGGAACCTAAGGAAGTCTGAGGCCAGATGTATAAAATCCACACTGAATTGGATTACCTGGCTGTATGGACTCAGTGCCCGTCCGCACTGACCTATAACCCAGAATATCAAGGCAGATAATCCACAATATCTGCTTTGAACTGGATTATTTTATTTTTATTTATTTACAACATTTATATCCCGCCCTTCTCGCCCGAGGGGACTCAGGGCGGCTTACAAAAATTGGCAAAATTTAATGCCCAAAATACAATCATAAAAACAAAACAATATAAACAGATCTATTAATAACATTGTTAAAACACATTATAAAAACCTTAAAAACGTATATATAATGATCTGAGTCCTCACTGTCATATAACCCAGTTCAGCATAGATTTTATGCAGCTGTGTGGAAGGGGCCTCATGGTTAAAGCCAGGCCTTTGAATGAGTCCCAGCAGAGAGCTGACAGTTCCCACTCTGGGGAGCATGGGAGCTGTAGTCCAAACCCTGGTGCACCATGGGACCCCCATTTCCCAACAACAGCCTCACAGGAGCTGCTCGTTGGAATGGACCACATATCAGCAACATGTTTGAGAGAACTCGAGCCCGAACTCTACTCTCGGAGTTGGACTTCAACTCCCAGAAGCCTCGACTGCCTTGCTCAAGGGTCAGGGATTCTGGGAAATCGAGTCCAAAGGCTTGGAAGGCCAGTGAGTCCCCCAAAGGCTGGGACGGCGGCCCAGGCCTGAGGGGAGCGTGGGGAAGGTGCCGGCGAGGTCCCCCCGCTCACCATGGCGTCGCGTCTCCCTTCCGGCCTTCCCTCCGAGCAACCGCTTCGTCCTCCTGCCTCAGAAGATGGCGGCCCCGAGCCACGTCGACCCAGGCGGAAGTGGCGTCACCACGCAGGGAGGCGCAGAGGCCCCGCCCTTTCCTCCCAGCGCCGCTCTGACGCCATTTCCGGGAGTTGAAAAAATTGTAAACACAGACCGAGCGTTGTCAAGGCAGCGGCAGCCACTTCCGGGGCGGGGCGAGCTCGGGCAGCAGGCGTTGCCATGGCGGCTTCGGGGCCTGGTCCTGCTTCGGGGCCGGAGCCTGGGCCTGGGCCTGGGCTGCAGACGCGGCTGGTGGAGAACCAGCCTTACGACGAGAGCCTGGAGGTGCACGAGGCCGAGGACGTGGCCAGCATCTACGCGCCCAGCCCCCCGCAGCCAGGTCTCATTGCATCAGTGGGGAGGCCTAGAGGCCAGCTTGGGCCCTTCAGGTGTTTTGGACTCCAACTCCCATTATTCCTAACAGCCTTAGAGGCCAGATTGGGCCCTCTAGGTGCTTTGGACTACAACTCCCATCATTCCTAACCTCTTAGAGGCCAGCTTGGGCCCTTCAGGTGTTTTGGACTCCAACTCCCATTATTCCTAACAGCCTTAGAGGCCAGATTGGGCCCTCTAGGTGCTTTGGACTACAACTCCCATCATTCCTAACCTCTTAGAGGCCAGCTTGGGCCCTCTAGGTGCTTTGGACTCCAGCTCCCATCATTCCTAACAGCCTTAGAGGCCAGATTGGGCCCTCTATGTGCTTTGGACTTCAGCTCCCATCATTCCTAACCTCCTTAGAGGCCAGCTTGGGCCCTCTATGTGCTTTGGACTCCAATTCCCATCATTCCTAACAGTTTCAGAGACCTAGAGGCCAGCTTAGGACCTCTAGGTGTTTTGGACTCCAACTCCCATCATTCCTAACAGCCTTAGAGGCCACCTTGGGCCCTCTTAAGTGCTTTGGACTCCAACTCCCATCATTCCTAACCTCCTTAGAGGCCAGCTTGGGCCCTTCAGGTGTTTTGGACTCCAACTCCCATCATTCCTAACAACCTCAGGCTGCTTCCTTTCCCCCCTCATCCGCTTAAGGCCCTTTCTGTTTCTAGGCCAACGCCCTGCCCGCCCTCCACACAAGGGCCTGGCCCCAGACAGCAGTGACGATGATGACGAGGAGGAGGACCACGACGCTGGAGGCAAGGTCCGTGCCAGATGGCCATCTGTCGGGAAGGTTTCACTGGCGAAAAACCTCTTTATTCTTCCCTCTTTATTCCTCCCAGCAGGAGAAGAAGGGCCCCCAGCGCCGCTTCAGCGGGAATGAGGTGGAGGATGAGGACGAGGATGACTCTGAGACCGACTCCGAGGATGAGGATGACGAGGATGAAGAGCATGGGGCGCCGCTGGAGGGGTATTGGTTGCTAACTGGAGCTTAATTACTGTATATACTCAAATATAAGCCGACCAGAATATAAGCTGAGGCACCTAATTTTACCACAAAAAACTGGGAAAACATTGACTCCAATATAAGCCAAGGGTGGTAAATTTCAGAAACAAAAAATAGATACCAATAAAATTACATTAATTGAGGCATCAGTAGGTTAAATGTTTTTGAATATTTACATAAAGCTCAAATTTAAGATAAGACTGTCCAACTCTGATCAAATCATTATTCTCATCTTCTTCAATGTCAATGTGCTTACGTATCCTTTTAATAATAATAGAGTAAAATAATACATGTAATAATAAATAGAGTAAAATGATAAATGCAATAATAATAATAAAATCAGAGTGAAATAGTAAATGTGTTAATAATAGTAATAATAATAATAAAAATAGAGTAAAATAAATGTAATAGTAGCAACAATAGAGAAAAATAATAAATGTAATAATACCAATAATAATAGAGAAAAATAATAAATGTACCATATATTCTCGAGTGTTGCTGACCCAAATATAAGCCAACCAGGACCCTCACCCGAGTATAAGCCGAGGGGGGCTTTTTCAGTCTTTAAAAAAGGGCTGAAAAACTAGGCTTATACTCGAGTATACACAGTATAAGGAGGAGACGACGTCCCTACTAAAGCAGCTCCACTGGCTGCTTATAAGTTTCCGGTCCCAATTTAAAGTGCCAATTTATGACCCACAAAGCCCTATACAATTCGGGTCCTGCCTATCTTCGCAACCACATCTTCCTCTATGAACAAGCATGGGCCCTAAGATCTGCTGGGGAGGCCTTTCTCTTGCTCCCACCACCATCACAAGCATAGTTGGTGGGGACTAGAGAGAGGCCAGCCCCCACTCTGTCCACCTTCCGCAGGGATTTGAAAACCTGGATGTTCCAGTGTGCATTTGAATGATGGTTAGTCCCTGTTCATGAATGCCTAGCCCTAATTTTCTGATAAGGTTGTATTCTGAGCAGAGAGTGATAGATTTTTGCAGGAGGTGGCTTTTGTCAGTGGCCCTTGTCTTACGGCTGGCTTTTTCCTCAGGGCTTACAACTCCGCGGACTACGACTACCTGCCCGTCTCCCTGGAGGTCAAGGAGCTTTTCCAGTACATTCGGAGGTGAGCCGGAGCAGAGGCAGCGGGGAACTGTGCCTCTTAGGGGCCCCTCCTGACTGGGCCTCCTTCCTCCCCAGGTATTCCGCCCAGATGATTGACCTGGAGCACAAGCTGAAGCCTTTCATTCCAGACTTCATCCCTGCAGTTGGAGACATTGATGCCTTCTTAAAGGTACCCTTTTTTTTGTTCTTGATTTCACTCCTGCTGTTGGGGACATGGATGGCTTCTTAAAAGAACAGTGTTAGGCAGGCAGGAATCGGCCAGTCCTTGAAGCTGCAAGGCCATACAGACTGGAAAACTCACAGCAATGCAGTGATTCCAGCCTTCGACAACATGTCCAGAGAAATGTGTTGTCGAAGGCTTTCATGGCCGGGATCACAGGGTTGTTGTATGTCTTTCGGGCTGTCTGTCCATGTTCCAGAAGTATTCTCCTGACGTTTCGCCCACACCTATGGCAGGCATCCTCAGAGGTTGTGAGGCATGGATAAACTAGACAAGGAAGGTAAATATATATCTGTGGAGAGTCCAGGGTGTGACAAGAGTTCTTTGTCAGTTGGAAGCCAGCGCTAATGTTTCAGTTAATCACCCTAATTAGCATTGGAAAGGTTTGTCTCTTGCCTGGGGGGCATCCTTTGTTCAGAGTCATTAGCTGTCCTTGGGGCTCCTCTGCCCTCAGAGTGTTGTTTCCCATCTACCGTTCTGATTTTTGAGTTTTTTAATACTAGTAGCCAGATTTTGTTCATTTTCATGGTTTCCTCCTTTCTGTTGAAGTTGTCCACATGCTTGTGGATTTCAGTGGCTTCTCTGTGTAGTCTAACCTGATAGTTGTTGGAGTGGTCGAGCATTTCTGTTCTCAAATAATCTGCTGTGTCCAGGTTGGTTCATCAAGTGCTCTGCTATGGCTGATTTCTCTGGTTGAGTGAGTCTGCAGTGCCTTTCATGTTCTTTGACTCGTGTTTGGGCGCTACGTTTGGTGTTACGTTTTTCCAGAGAAATGTTTTTGGAGAGACCGCCTCTGAAGGGGAATGTGGGCTGTTGCTTTCAGGTCCCCCGCCCAGACGGGAAGCCAGACAACCTGGGCCTGCTGGTGCTGGATGAGCCCTCCACAAAGCAGTCGGACCCCACGGTGCTCTCCCTCTGGCTGACGGAGAACTCCAAGCAGCACAACGTAGCTGTAAGCTGGGCAAAGAGGGAGGGAGGCAAGGAGGGGGCTGTTTGGGGGACGGCACCCCTCAACGGGAAGGGGCCAAGCAGGCCTCGGAGTACATCACAGCGGATGTAAGGACCAGCATCTTGTTTCTAGCAGCAGGTCAAAGTGAAGAGCCTGGAGAACGCGGAGAAGAACCCCAAGGCTATCGATAACTGGATTGAGAGCATCAGTGAGCTCCACCGCTGCAAGCCCCCCGCCACCGTCCACTATACCAGGTGGGTAAAAGGGAGGTCCAGCCTCCCACCTGGGCTTGGAGCGAGGGCTCCTGCAGGGCATTTGGGACTCGTGCGCCATGCTTTTGTCTCCCTTCCAGGCCCATGCCGGACATTGAGACGCTGATGCAGGAGTGGCCCCCTGAGTTTGAAGAGTTGCTGGGAAAGGTACGGGTGCATATCCTTCCTTCCGACCCTGACTCCTCGGGGAGGTGCATCTGCACATAACATGGCATATGTGTGAATCTCCAAGGCCCGTGGGCTGAATCCACCCCTCCATGTCATTTGACTCCCAATTCCTGTAGTAGTGACACATGGAAGGCTGTATTTTGTTCCATTTAATCAGGAGAGTGGGGTTTGGATTTAGTGTATGTATGTATACACACACACATATACAAATGTTTAGTGTGTTTTCAGGGTTTTTGTATTTTATGATGTTTTGATTTTATTTTTTATTTCCAATTTTTATTTTTTATTTTATTTTTTGTCGTTTTGTTTATTAAGTTACTGTTATGTTGCTCGTTTTGTCTAATGTGCCTTGTCCTGAAGTAACTGTATGGTTTTCTTTTGGCATTGAATGGTTGTCATATTGTTGGAAACTGCCCTGCGCCCCTTCGGAGAAATAGGGCAGTCTATAAATAAATTATTATTAGTATTATTATTAGAATAATAGAATCATAGAGTTGGAAGAGACCACATGAGCAATACATTTAAGGCTTGTGAAGATGATGTCTGACTTTAAGATGCCCTTTAATCTTTCCCCAACCTACCTCAGAACCACAAGGGCCATTGGGTTGTAATTCCTATTCTCAAAAGTGATGGGAGTTGGATGACCAGCCTCAGTTGGCATTTTAACTCTATCCTGAATTTTATTAGGTCCCTTTTATTCGGGTATTTTAACTGATGATATTTTGATTTTACTGCTACACTCCCCCCTACCAGTGAAGTCGACTGAATTGTATTTGGTGGCTGATTGATATTATTACTGCTGTATTAATTCCTGTTTTATTGTCTTACTGTGTTTTATTTTTTGTATATTGTGCAATGTATTTATGCTATTGTTTTTATAAATTATGCTGGTCGGGCCTTGCCCCATGTGAACCGCCCCAAGTCCCCATGGGGAGATGGCGGCGGGGTATAAATAAAGTTTTATTATTATTATTATTCAATAACATCTGAGGTAAATAACATTGGATAAAACTAAAGAGCACGATGTTGGCTCTCTGTCTCCATGTCCTTTGTTTTCTGTCCTCCAGGTGAGCCTTCCCACTGCAGACATTGATGCCAGCCTCGCCGAATACACAGACATGGTCTGTGGTGAGTACTAAAGCCAAGCCTTTCCCACCAGCCCGACCGGGCAGAATCTCCCTGTTTGTCTGGAGCCAATCTTCCTTTGCTCACCCCGAACTCAAAACATCCTCTTATGCCTGTCCCTCAGCTGTTCTGGACATTCCTGTCTACAAGAGCCGCATCCAGTCCTTGCACACACTCTTCTCTCTTTACTCGGAGTTCAAGAATTCGCAGGTAGGTGGGGTAACCCAAATATTACAATTGGTGCATGTTATTGTTTATTGGTGTATTGTATATTGTTTTGTATTTGATATTTCTGTGAGCCGCCCCGAGTCCCCTCCCGGGGGAGATGGTGGCGGGATACAAATAAACTTATTATTTTATTATGACACAGCAAACAAGATAGATATGCTGGATTTAGTATCACAAAATCACAAGTCGAACACTTCCCAAGTGTCTAGGACGGTGTGATGTATTTTTGGATGATGCGTGCAGATCCCAGTAGGGTGGCCTTTTGCAGCTGGCAGATCGTGATTTTGTCAATGTCTATTGTTTCCAAATGCCGGCCGAGATCTTTTGGCACGGCACCCAGTGTGCCCATCACCACTGGGACCACCTGCACTGGTTTCTGCCAGAGTCTTTGCAGTTCAATCTTGAGGTCCTGATAGCGGCTGAGTTTTTCGTCAATGTGACTGTCACCTGGGATGGCGACCTCAATGATCCAAACCTTTTTCTTTTCCACAACTGTGATGTCTGGTGTGTTGTGTTCCAGAACTTTGTCAGTCTGGATTTGGAAGTCCCACAGTATCTTTGCGTGCTCATTTTCAAATACTTTTGTAGGTTTGTGATCCCACCAGTTCTTTACTGCAGGGAGGTGGTACTTGAGGCATAAGTTCCAATGAATCATTTGTGCCACAAAGTTGTGCCTTTATTATTATTATTATTATTATTATTATTATTATTATTATTATTATTATTATTAACCCTCAGAGAGGCCGATGCTCTGGCCCGGGGGTCCCAGGGGGATTTTTCGGAGCAGGGAGCCATCCATTTGTGCAAGGGTCTCCCTCCCTCCCTCTTGCTCTTTTCCTTTAGCACTTCAAAGCCCTGGCAGAAGGCAAGAAGACGGCCAGCCCTCCTTCCAACCCGGCCTCCCAGGCTGGAGAGACAGACGTCCTGAGCTTCACCTGAGAAGAGAAGTACCGTGGGCAGAGGCCTTGTTTGCTTGGAGAGGGAAACTATTCACGTGACAGAGGCAACAGAGCGCAGAATGCCCAGGATACCAGGTGGAAGGGGGGGGGAGGGAGTCTCACCTGAAGGCCCCGAATCCCTGGGTTTGGTGCTAGAAGACACTATTCCACATCTCATGTGCTTTGTGTGGCCTTGTGTGAATAAAGATTTGCTTTTGGTACTACTTTGCAGTACTACTGAGGGGCCAAGGGAATGTTTGGGGGGAAACTGGAGCCACTTTCCACACCTTAGGGATGATAACGTCTCTCCTTCCTCTCGATGCCGCGAGGGTTGCAGCTAATGAAACCCTGCTTCACTTTGCCTGTTGATATGCAACCAAACACCGCACACCCATGGTCCTTCTGCGACCCACATCATTTATTCATTGTTATGTATAAACACGATTAGAGATCTCGTTTGAATCCTGGCTCTCGCCGTCGGCCCTGACCAAGGCAAAGGGGGAGGGAAGGGGCAAAGCTCACCTGTTCAGCAAGAGCCCAGGATGTGCATAGAAAGAAGCAAAGGGCCACAGCCCCTCATTGGGGAAAGTGCAAAAGGTGCGTGCATCAGAGGATGAGCAGCACAGGGCTGAGCTGTGGGCCAGGGAGGGGAAGCAGCCATGCGGAGGGAGGGAGGGAGGGGTCTACATTCAAGGTGCTGGTGCTGCCGTTGTGGCCCTCACCCAGAGCACACCACAGATATGGCCCGGCCCTTCCTGCCCAGGACCCCAGCCCTGACTCCCTGGAGCCCTTTGCAATGTCCTGCTCCAAGGGAACAAGCACCTTCAAATCGCTTTGAATGCGATTTCCTGCTTCTTGGCAGGGGGTTGGACTGGATGGCCCATGAGGTCTCTTCCAACTCTACGATTCTATGATTCTCGGCACGCCTTTTCATCGCCTTGGGCCTCGAGGGGCCTTTGCATCCACTGGTTGGGATGGGAGTCATAGCCAGATCTCATCGCTGCTCATGCTGGAGGCTCGGTAGATGTACCCCACCATGGGGAATTGGCCCCAACCTGCAAGGGCAGAGGAGGAGCAGGATAAATAATAATAATAATAATAATAATAATAATAATAATAATAATAATAATAATAATTTATTTTTCTATCCCGCCACCATCTCCCTGAAGGGACTCGGGGCGGCTAACATGGAGCTGAGCCCAAAACAAAACAGAATAAAGCAATTACAATGAATATCAAAACAAAACAGTAATAATATACTGTATATACTCGAGTATAAGTCGACCTGAATATGAGCCGAATCACCTAATTATACCACAAAGAAACTGGGAAAACAATGACTCCAGTATAAGCCGAGGGATGGTACATTTCAGAAATAAAAACATATACCAATAAAATTACATGAATTGAGGCATCCGTAGGTTAAATGTTTTTGAATATTGACATAAAGCTCAGATTTAAGATAAGACTGTCCAACTCTGATCCAATCATTATTCCCATCTTCTTCAATGTAAATGTGCTTATGTATATTTTTAATAATAATAGAGTAAAATAATACGTGTAATAATAATAATAATAATAATAATAATAATAAATAATGCATGTAGTAATAAATAGAGTAAAATAATAAATATAATAATAAGATCAGAGTGAAATAATAAATGTATTAATAATAAAAATAGAGTAAAATAAATGTAATAGTAGCAACAATAATAGAGAAAAATAATAAATGTAACAATACCAATAATAATGGAGAAAAATAATAAATGTACCATATATTCTCAAGTATAAGCTGACCCAAATATAAGCCAATCAGGACCCTCACCCAAGTGTAAGCCGAGGAGGGCTTTTTCAGCCTTAAAAAAAGGGCTGAAAAACTAGGCTTATACTCGAGTATATACAGTAAATAAAATAAACAATTTAAACATTTTAAAAATACAATATAACACACAAAAACAGAACAAATGATTAATAATACAGCATCAACCACTGAGAGATAAAAGGGGTCAGGCATATGAAACAACAATATCCAAAGCTTTAATAAAGTGCATAAACAAGTGTGAGAGAGTCAACTGGGATAATATGGGATAAGGTCAGGTAGGAAGGGATTAAAGTGCTTAGAAGTAATGTCTCGGTGAAAGGGTCTATCATGTTGGTGAATTAATCAAGGTAAGGTAAAGGTATAGGTTTTCCCCTGACGTTAGGTCCAGTCGTGTCCGACTCTGGGGGTTGGTGCTCATCTCCATTTCTAAGCCAAAGTGCCGGCGTTGTCCATAGACACCTCCAAGGTCATGTGGCCAGCATGACTGCATGGAGCACCGTTATTATTATTAATAATAATATAATATTATAATATATTGTATAGGTAAAGGTAAAGGTTTCCCTTGACGTTAAGTCCAGTCATGTCTGACTCTGGGGGTTGGTGCTCATCTCCATTTCTAAGCCAAAGAGCCGGCGTTGTCCATAGACACCTCCAAGGTCATGTGGCCACTGGCATGACTGCATGGAGCGTTGTTACCTTCCCGCCGGAGCGGTACCTATTGATCTACTCACATTGGCATGTTTTCGAACTGCTAGGTTGGCAAGAGCTGGAGCTAACAGCGGCCGCTCACGCCGCTCCCGGGGTTTGAACCTGGGACCTTTCGGTCTGCAAGTTCAGCAGCTCAGCGCTTTAACACACTTCGCCACTGGTGGAATGGGAGATTCCGGGACCCCCGCATTTGGCACAAAGAGGGGTCCAGGCACCCCTCTCCCCTTCACATGGGAGTCCTCCTTGCAGAGAGGAGCGTGCCCTCTCCCCAATTCCCAAACACTGGGGAATAAAGTCACGTCCGAACTAAACCCAAACTCCCACCCAGGTGTTTCCCAGTGTGGCGCCCCATCCGCAGCATGCGGGGCTTTGTATGCCAACCAGAAAGAAGGTCCCCAGTGGGTCACCTTTTCCCACCCCACTGTGTCCCTCACCTCTCTCCAGCAGGACCAGGCGGTTCTCTGGCTCCGAGACAGCCCGCTCCTCCTCCTCTTCTTCCGTGGGAGCTTCCCCTGCGGAGAGAAAGAGGGGTGGGCAGGGAAAAGCCTGTGCCCCCCACGCCCTCCCCAGAGTGGACCCCCCACTCACCTGCCCTCCCGGCTGTGAGGTCGTTCAGCTGCAGGTTGGCTGGGAGAGACACGTTTGCCCGCGGCATCCGTGGCGCCTGGGGCTTGCGGTTGTTGGAGTCGCTGTGCGGAAAGAGCAGAAAAGGCCTAGCAGGGCAAGGGGTTAGGGGTGATGTGCGGGGGTCCCTCACATAAAGGGGTCCCTTGCCCATTGCTTGGAGGTCCAGTCAGTACCCAGACGTCCCAAGGGGCAGAGAACGTTCCTCGACCCCAAACTAAGCCCCCACGGGTGGGAAGGTTACCTGGAAGGCAGTGGAACAACTGCTGGGAGGGAGTGTCCTGGAAGGAGCACATAAGAGAAATATTATAATATTAATATTAATAATACTCCTGGTTGTGTGGCTGGCGTGACTGCTTGTAGCGTCTTTTTGCCTTTTCCCGCCAAAGTGGTACCTATTCATCTACTCACATTTGCATGTTTTCGAACTGCTAGATTGGCAGGAGCTAGGGCTCACAGCGGGAGCTCACCCTGTCCCGCGGATTCAAACTGCCAACCTGCAGTTCAGCATCACAAGGGCTCAACCCATTGCACCACCGTGGCCCCTCTGGCTGTGTCAGGGCCCAGGTGAGGAAGGCTGGCCAGGTGGCAGCCAGGGTTCCCCACTCATTTACTCACTCGCTCACTCACCTGCCTTTTTCTTTCCCTTGCGGCAGAGCAGGCAGCTGAGCAGGGCCCCCAGGCACAGGAAGGCCCCCAGGGCCAGGGCGGCCCCCACCACCAGCGCCAGGAGGGGCAGTTCAATCCGCAGGTCCAGCAGACCTGGGGAAGAAGCAGAGACACAGGACAGAGTACTCGGGTACTCTAACAGACTCAAGCCTCAACAGTCTTCTAACTTCTAACTGGCTTCTGTTCTCTAACAGACTCAAGCCTCAACAGTCTTCTAACTCCTAACACTGGCTTTTGTACGCTAACAGACTCAAGACTCAACTGTCTTCTAACTCCTAACACTGGCTTCTGCATTCAAACAGACTCGAGCCTCAACTGTCTTCTAAATTCTAACACTGGCTTCTGCACTCAAACAAATTCAAGCCTCAACTGACTTCTAAATTTTAACACTGGCTTCTGCTCTCTAACAGACTCAAGCCTCAACTGTCTTCTAAATTCTAACACTGGCTTCTGTTCTCTAACAGACTCAAGCCTCAACTGTCTTCTAAATTCTAACACTGGCTTCTGTTCTCTAACAGACTCAAGCCTCAACTGACTTATAAATTCTAATACTGGCTTCTGCTCTCTAACAGATTCAAGCCTCAACTGTCTTCTAACTCCTAACACTGGCTTCTGCACTCAAACAGACTCAAGCCTCAACTGTCTTCTAACTCCTAACACTGGCTTCTGTCCTCTAACAGACTCAAGCCTCAACTGTCTTCTAACTCCTAACACTAGCTTCTGTTCTCTAACAGACTCAAGCCTCAACTGTCTTCTAAACTATAAACAGACAATACATTAGATAGAGGAGGCTTGAGAAGGTTGCTATTTTACCGCTCTGCAGGACGGAGGTGTTGGCGACACTTCCCGGCTCCTCTTCCACCCAGATGGACCGGTTGCCCACCAGGCCACGCAGCTGGAGATGGAGGCCATTGTGGTCGCTGGGCCAGGGGAAGGTCTTGGCCTCCACGATGAGGAAGTGGGAGGTGTTGACGGAGGTCTGCCCCTCGGGGTCCACCCAGGTGATCTGGGCCGGCGGGTGGGCCTCCACCAGCACCAGCAAGACCAGTAGGAGGCCCGGGCCCTCGCTGTGGTGTGCCTCCAGCCGGACCAGCTCCGGATGGACTACGTGTAGAGGGAGAATCCGGAGTTAGACTTGGGCCGTCCATGGATTCCTAACAGCCTCGGGCCCCTTCCTTTCCCCCCTCAGCCGCTTAAGCGGCTGAGGGGGGAAAGGAAAGGGCCCGAGGCCAGGAATGGTGGGAATTACTCCAAAACACGTGGAGGTGGCTAACTCTAGGATTTTGGAACCAGACTCACACTGGACGTCGAGGAGGACGGGGGCGCTGGAGGCTCGTCCCGTGGCCAAGTCGGTGGCGGAGCAGTTGAGTGGCCGCTCCAGCCGCTGAGGTCCGGCCGCGAAAGTTCCGTGACTCCCCTCCTCAAAATCCCCGCTGCCGCTGCCCTCGCCCCCGGGCTCGGCGGTCGCGAGGAGACTGGACTCTCCGCTCTTCAGGAACCAGGAGAGCGAGGGCGCCGCCGCCAAGCAGGAGAGGCCCACACCCTTGGACCCCGGTGCCTCTCCGTCGCCGGGCTCTGCCGCACCTGCCAAGGGGAGACTCACTCAGCAGCCGAGGTCAACACCGCAAGCAAAGCAACGAGGGAGGGGGTCTGTTGGGCAAGAATGTGACCTCTTGGGGGATATATTTTGGGGTCTCCCGCTCTGGAGGCCTTTCTTGTTGGAAATAGTGACCACCCAAGCCTTTATTAATGTATCTATTTGCTAACCTGCATTCTATATGTATGTTGATTGGCCAGTTTGGCGTGAGAGGGGTTATAGACATGTTAGTGTACTGAGCATGTTCAGGCACAAGACTCCATTTTGTAGTCAGTCCTCAAGGAGCCTCCGGTGGCCTAGGGGATAAAAGCCTCGTGACTTGAAGGTTGGGTTGCTGACCGGAAAGCTGCCAGGTTCGAATCCCACCCGGGGAGAGCGCGGATGAGCTCCCTCTTTCAGCTCCAGCTCCATGCGGGGACACGAGAGAAGCATCCCACAAGGATGGTAAAACATCAAAACATCCGGGCAATGTCCCCTGGGCAATGTCCTTGCAGACGGCCAATTATCTCACTCCAGAAGCAACTCCGGTTGCTCCTGACACGAAAAAAAAAAACCCCCTCAGTGGAAATGGAAGTCTCCTTTAGACCTCAGTGGAGGCAGATGCATGTTTGCATCAGACCTCAGTGGAGGTGGATGCATGTTGCTGTTTGGACTTCATAATAATAACAATAATACTTTATTTATACCCCACCACCATCTCCCCGCGGTGACTTGGGGCAGCTTACATTGTTACAAAAGTAACAACACAAATACATTAGCACAATATACACAGGTTAAAACATAATAAGGTAATAAAACAAAGTTAAAACAAAAGTTAATACAACAATAATACAGTAGAGTCTCACTTATCATATCATGATATTTTGGTGCTAAATTCGCAAATACAGTAATTACTGAACTACAGTAGAGTCTCACTTATCCAAGACTCGCTTATCCAACGTTCTGGATTATCCAAGCCATTTTTGTAGTCAGTGTTTTCAATACATCGTGAAATTTTGGTGCTTAATTCATAAATATAACATAATGTTTTGGTGCTTAATTTGTAAAATCACAACCTAATTTGATGATTAATAGTCTTTTCCTTAATCCCTCTTTATTATCCAAGAAATTTGCTTATCCAACATTCTGCCGGCCTGTTTATGTTGGATAAGTGAGACTCTACTGTACTTTTTCAGTCAAATTTGTTGTATATTTGCAATTCTATATTTGTAGTTAATTTGTTACTAGCCAATGTTTTTGTAGTCAATGTTTTCAATACATTGCAATGTTTGTTTTGGTGCTAAATTCATAAATACAGCAATTACTACACAACGTTACCATGTATTGATTTATCAATTCGTTGTACAACATGCTGCTTTGGTGCTTAATTTGTAAAATCACAACCTAATTTGATGTTTAATAGGCTTTTTTCTTAATTCCTCCTTTTTATCCAAGATATGAGCTTATCCAAGGTTCTGCCGGTGAGACTCTACTGTAGTACTTATAAGTATAATAATAATGACAACTTATAAATACTATTTATACATAATAATAATAATAAAACTGTATAAATAATACATACCTATAAATAATACTATGATTATACTATATAATGCAGATAAATAATAGTGTTACAAATAATAATAAATACCTATAAACAATAGTACTAATAAATAATAATAAACAATACTTATAATATAATGAAAATAAATAGTTATAAATACAGTAGAGTCTCACTTATCTAAGACTCGCTTATCCAACGTTCTGGATTATCCAACGCATTTTTGTAGTCAGTGTTTTCAATACATCGTGATATTTTGATGCTAAATTTGTAAATAAAGTAATTACAACATAACATGACTGCGTATTGAACTACTTTTTCTGTCAAATTTGTTGTATAACATGATGTTTTGGTGCTTAATTTGTAAAATCATAACCTAATAATGTTTGATAGGCTTTTCCTTAATCCCTCTTTATTATCCAACATATACACTTATCCAGGGTTCTGCTGGCCCGTTTATGTTGGATAAGTGAGACTCTACCGTATGTTATTTTTCAAAGAAGACTTTGTTTTTTTAATCTCTGAGTGCATGTTTTAAACTAAGAGTTTTCAAGGGAGGGCCTATCTTTTGGGCAACTGCAATTTCAACTTTAAAGAAACAACCATCCTCTGCTAAACAGATAGATATTTCTGTCGTGGCCTGTCTTTGGTCCTCGGCAGTTCGAAGACATGGTTCTTCAGTCTAACCGCTGAGTGCCCTGTGTGCCATGGCATAAACGCTTATGAATATCACTTGTTCAGACTTCTAGCAAGGTCGTGTTTTTTTCCCCTTGGCGAGTGGTTTGCAAAAGGGGGGCATCCTGATGTTCATGGAGATTCGGATATGTGCCCAGAGACTGGCTACAGTTATTTCCCAATACAGTAGAGTCTCGCTTATTCAATATTCGCTTATCCAAGCTTCTGGATTATCCAACACAGTTTGCCTCCCACCCTGATCCACAGCTGTTTCTCTAGGCAGCGAGGACTGAACTTTTTATGGATTTAATTTCCAACAATGTGGCTACTGTAAGGTCATTTAATGCAGTTCTGTCTTTATTTGTAGCCAATTTCTTAGTAACCAATGTTTTGTCAGTCAATGTTTTCAAAATACAGTAGAGTCTCACTTATCCAACATAAACGGGCCGGCAAAATATTTTTGTCGTGGCCTGTCTTTGGTCCTTGGCAGTTCGAAGACACGGTTCTTCAGTCTAACCGCCGAGTGCCCTGTGTGCCAGGGCATTAAACGCTTATGAATATCACATGTTCAAGGTAACAAGGTCGTGTTTTTTTTTTTCCCCCTTGGCGAGTGGTTTGCAAAAGGAGATTGGGATATGTGCCCTGAGAATACTGGCTACAGTTATTTTCCAATAGTTTCTAATCAAAGGTTGAGTGGCTGTCTGTGGGGAGGGTTTTTGGCGGCCCCCTCCTCGGGCACTCACTCACCTGGCGAGGCGGAGAGGAGCAGCATCGGGAGCAGAGGGAAGCCGGCCATCCTTCCTTTTCTTCTTTCCTTCCTTCCTTCCTTCCCGGCCCTCACCCCATCCTCCGGCTTCCTCTGCGGCGGGAGAGGCTCGCAATGCGGCGCCGCGCGCCGTGGGACCCACGCGTGCCCCTGGCCCCGCCCACAGGCCCTTAGCCCCGCCCACAGGCCCCTAGGTGTGGGGTGAAGGTGGGCCGGACAAAAGGACGGCCCACGCGGGGCTTCAGGGCTCCTTCCTGGCTCCTCCTGCCAGACAGACAGAATTGTCGGGTTATCCATTCTCCTTGTCGATACAGGGAATGCCGTGGATGTAGCCTGTCTGGATTTCAGGAAGGCCTTCGACAAAGTCCCCCACGACCTTCTGGCAAGGAAACTAGTCAAATGTGGGCTAGACAAAACTACGGTTAGGTGGATCTGCAATTGGCTAAGCGAACGAACCCAAAGGGTGCTCACCAATGCGTCGTCTTCATCATGGAAAGAAGTGACAAGTGGAGTGCCGCAGGGCTCCGTCCTGGGCCCGGTTCTGTTCAACATCTTTATTAACGACTTAGACGAAGGGTCAGAAGGCACGATCATCAAGTTTGCAGACGACACCAAACTGGGAGGGATAGCTAACACTCCAGAAGACAGGAGCAGAATTCAAAACGATCTTGACAGACTAGAGAGATGATTGGCCGAAACTAACAAAATGAAGTTCAACAGGGACAAATGCAAGAGACTTCACTTCGGCAGAAAAAATGGAAATCAAAGATACAGAATGGGGGACGATGCCTGGCTTGAGAGCAGTGTGTGCGAAAAAGACCTTGGAGTCCTCGTGGGGAGGAAGGTGAACATGAGCCAGGAATGTGATGCAGCAGCTAAAAAAGCCAACGGGATTCTGGCCTCATCAATAGGGGAATAGCGTCTAGATCCAGGGAAGTCCTGCTCCCCCTTATTCTATTCTGCCTTGGTCAGACCACTTTACCTGGAATCACACTGAGTCCAATTTTGGGCACCACAGTTGAAGGGAGATGTTGACAAGCTGGAAAGCGTCCAGAGGAGGGCGACTAAAATGATCAAAGGTCTGGAGAACAAGCCCTATGAGGAGCGGCTTAAAGAGCTGGGCATGTTTAGCCTGCAGAAGAGAAGGCTGAGAGGAGACATGATAGCCATGTACAAATACGTGGAGGGAAGTCATAGGGAGGAGGGAGGGAGCTTGTTTTCTGCTGCCCTGCAGACTAGGACACGGAACAATGGCTTCAAAATACAGGAAAGGAGATTCCACCTGAACATCAGGAAGAACTTCCTCACTGTGAGAAAGGCTGTTTGGCGGTGGAACTCTCTGCTGCAGAGTGTTGTGGAGGCTTCTTCTTTGGAGGCTTTGAAGCAGAGGCTGGATGGCCATCTGTCGGGGGTGCTTTGAATGCGATTTCCTGCTTCTTAGCAGGGGGCTGGACTAGATGGCCCATGAGGTCTCTTCCAACTCTACTATTCTATGATATGATATGATTCTATGATTCTTGTGCACCAATGCACACATTTCCATAGATAGATCAGCCATGGGCAAACTTGGGCCCTCCGGGCGTTTTGGACTCCAACTCCCACCATTCCTAACAGCCGGTAGGCTGTTAGGAATGGTGGGAGTTGGAGTCCAAAACGCCCGGAGGGCCCAAGTTTGCCCATGCCTGTGTATGTGTCCTTTGCTTATATTATTATTATTATTATTATATTATTATTATATTATTATTGGAATGGACTTTGCCTATGTGCCAATGCCTCTATGCATTACTGGAGTGCCCTTTGCCTATGTGCCACTGTCCCCATATATTACTGAAGTGAGCGTTGTCTATGTACTAATGTCTCTCTCTATATTATTGGAATGTCCCTATACAGTATTGCAGGGGTCCCCAAACTTTTTAAACAGAGGGTCAGTTCACGGTCCCTCCAACCGTTGTAGGGCTGGATTGAAAAAAACCCCTATAAACAAATTCCTATGTACACTGCACATCTCTTATTTTGAAGTAAAAAAAACCAAACGGGAAAAAAATACAGCCTCTATGTTAATCCCAATCATAATAAAAATAATATAGAGGGTTGGAAGAGACCCCTTAGGCCATTGAGTCCAACCCTCTTCTGCCTTTGTGCACCAAAAGCACAAGCAAAGCACCCCTGACAGATGGCCACCCAGCCTCAATGTTAATAATGATGATAATAATAATAATAATAATGCATCACACAGCCCTAAACGCTTGGGAACTTGTGATTTGTGATACAAAATCCAGCATATATATCTCGTTTGCTGTGTTATACTGTGTCTTTGTGTCAATAATAATAATAATAATAATAATAATAATAATAATGAGGATTGGAAGAGACCCCTTGGGCCATTGAGTCCAGCCCCCTTCTGCCTTTGTGCATCAAAAGCACTAGCAAAGCACCCCCTTGGTAATTAATTAATTAATTATTAAATAATAATTAAAATACCATTATAAACAAGCAAAGCTCTGGAAGGTGCACACTGGGCAAGGGAGGAGGCGGGGGCTGGATAAATGGCTTCGATGGGCCATATGTGGCCCCCGGGCCTTAGCTTGGGGACCCCTGCACTATTGGAATGGCTTTTCCCTATGTGCCAATGTCCCTATACATTATTGGACTGGCCTTTTCCCTATGTGCCAATGTCCCTATACATTATTGGACTGGCCTTTTCCTATGTGCCAATGTCCCTATACATTATTGGACTGGCCTTTTCCTATGTGCCAATGTCCCTATACATTATTGGACTGGCCTTTCCCTATGTGCCAATGTCCCTATACATTATTGGACTGGCCTTTCCCTATGTGCCAATGTCCCTATACATTATTGGACTGGCCTTTCCCTATGTGCCAATGTCCCTATACATTATTGGACTGGCCTTTCCCTATGTGCCAATGTCCCTATACATTATTGGACTGGCCTTTTCCTATGTGCCAATGTCCCTATACATTATTGGACTGGCCTTTCCCTATGTGCCAATGTCCCTATACATTATTGGACTGGCCTTTTCCTATGTGCCAATGTCCCTATACATTATTGGACTGGACTTTTCCTATGTGCCAATGTCCCTATACATTATTGGACTGGCCTTTCCCTATGTGCCAATGTCCCTATACATTATTGGACTGGCCTTTCCCTATGTGCCAATGTCCCTATACATTATTGGACTGGCCTTTCCCTATGTGCCAATGTCCCTATACATTATTGGACTGGCCTTTTCCTATGTGCCAATGTCCCTATACATTATTGGACTGGCCTTTTCCTATGTGCCAATGTCCCTATACATTATTGGACTGGCCTTTCCCTATGTGCCAATGTCCCTATACATTATTGGACTGGCCTTTCCCTATGTGCTAATGTCCCTATACATTATTGGACTGGCCTTTCCCTATGTGCCAATGTCCCTATACATTATTGGACTGGCCTTTCCCTATGTGCTAATGTCCCTATACATTATTGGACTGGCCTTTCCCTATGTGCCAATGTCCCTATACATTATTGGACTGGCCTTTTCCTATGTGCCAATGTCCCTATACATTATTGGACTGGCCTTTTCCTATGTGCCAATGTCCCTATACATTATTGGACTGGCCTTTCCCTATGTGCCAATGTCCCTATACATTATTGGACTGGCCTTTCCCTATGTGCCAATGTCCCTATACATTATTGGACTGGCCTTTCCCTATGTGCCAATGTCCCTATACATTATTGGACTGGCCTTTCCCTATGTGCCAATGTCCCTATACATTATTGGACTGGCCTTTTCCTATGTGCCAATGTCCCTATACATTATTGGACTGGCCTTTTCCTATGTGCCAATGTCCCTATACATTATTGGACTGGCCTTTTCCTATGTGCCAATGTCCCTATACATTATTGGACTGGCCTTTCCCTATGTGCCAATGTCCCTATACATTATTGGACTGGCCTTTCCCTATGTGCTAATGTCCCTATACATTATTGGACTGGCTTTTCCCTATGTGCCAATGTCCCTATACATTATTGGACTGGCCTTTCCCTATGTGCCAATGTCCCTATACATTATTGGACTGGCTTTTCCCTATGTGCCAATGTCCCTATACATTATTGGACTGGCCTTTCCCTATGTGCCAATGTCCCTATACATTATTGGACTGGCCTTTTCCTATGTGCCAATGTCCTCAAATAGGATTGTAGTGCTCTTTGCTTATGTGCCATTGTCCCCATACATTATTGGAGTGCCACTTGTTTATGTGCCAATGTCCCGTATTGTAATGTCCTTTACCTATGTGCCAATGTCCCCATACATTGTTGCCCTTTGCTTATGTGCCAGTGTCCCTATATATTATTGGAGTGCCCTTTGCCTGTGTGGCGTTGCATGAATTCCTATATAGGACTGACCTCTGCCAATGTCCTCATATATTATTGGAATGGCCTTTCCCTATGTGCCAAAGTCCTCAAATAGGATTGTAGTGCTCTTTACCTATGTGCCATTGTCCCCATACATTATTGGAGTGCCCTTTGCCAAGGTGTCAGTGTCCCTATATATTATTGGCATGGCCCTTGACCTATGTGCCAATGTTCCTGCTCAGAGGTTCTGCCTTTCACCCCTGTGTTAACCATCATCATGAGCAGCAGCCAAGGACTGGACGAGGCCTCTGTTTATTCAGCCAGGGTGCCATTGGGGAGGGGGCCTTCTTCCCTTTTGGGTGGTCCCTGCAGCTGCTTCATGACCTCGGAGAGCATCCGGTTGCAGAGGGCGGCGTAGGGGTTCATCCGCACCAGCTGCTGCCGGGCAAAGGGGCTCCCCAGCCGGGCCGCCTCCGCAAAGTCCCCGCGGGCCGCTTCCTCCTGGCCGCGCCAGAGCCGGATCAGGCCCCGCTGCACAAAGCCCTGCCGGGCCGCCGGGCCGCTCCCTCCGCTCAGGCTCAGCGCGGCCTCCAGGTCCCGCAGGGCACCTTGGGGAGAGGAAGAGAGAGACCCGTGAGTGTCCGCACCGCATTGGCAAGACCGTTGCCGGATTAACCGAACCCACTTACCCTCAGTGTCGCCCTTGAGCCGCAGGGCCTGGGCCCGGTTGTTGTAGGCGGAGGCCCGCCCAGGGAGCAGCAGGATGGCCTCTCCAAAGGCCTCCAGGGCCGCCTCCAGGTCTCCGGCTTCTGCCCAAGCGACTCCTTGGACCTCCAGGTCGGTGGCCTGTTTCAGCAGGTCCGGGTCGAAGGCGCCTTCTGCTGCCCCAAGAGAAAGGAGAGAGAAAGGCTTGGTCAAAGGACTCCAGAGCTGGGCAGACGGGGTGCAAACATCCCCTCGAAACAGGGTACAAAAATACCCGGGAACCCTTGTAGACTTGGGACTTTATTTGGACTTTACTTGAGAAGACTTTCTTGAGAGCGGTGCTCCATCATCATTTTCTTCATTCCAGTCTACAGCAACATGACCAACCGTCTGTTTACTTTGTTTGGAAGATAGTTTCATGATTATGTATCCCTGAAGCCTATATACATTGGAACCAATATCAGACTTGGATCACTTTTGTGTTAGAGCTGTTGCTCCTTTTCATTTTCTCTGGTACAGTAGAGTCTCACTTATCCAACACTCACTTATCCAACGTTCTGGATTATCCAACGCATTTTTGTAGTCAATGTTTTCAATATATCATGATATTTTGGTGCGAAATTCATAAATACAGTAATTACTACGTAGCATTACTGCGTATTGAACTACTTTTTCTGCCAGATTTGTTGTATAACATGATGTTTTGTGCTTAATTTGTAAAATCATAACTTAATTTGATGTTTAATAGGCTTCTCTTTAATCCCTCTTTATTATCCAACATATACACTTATCCAGGGTTCTGCTGGCCCGTTTATGTTGGATAAGTGAGACTCTACTGTACTACCAAATTGAGCTTTGTACGGGGAACTTTAATAATACTATATGCTATAATATATAATATATATAATACTATATGCCCCAGTGGTGAAGTGCGTTAAAGCACTGAGCTGGAGACCGAAAGGTCCCAGGTTCAAACCCTGGGAGCGGTGTGAGTGCCTGCTGTTAGCCCCAGCTTCTGCCAACCTAGCAGTTCGAAAACGTGCCAATGTGAGTAGATCAATAGGTACCGCTCCGGCGGGAAGGTAACGGCACTCCATGCAGTCATGCCAGTGGCCACATGACCTTGGAGGTGTCTACGGACAACGCTGGCTCTTCGGCTTAGAAATGGAGATGAGCACCAACCCCCAGTGTGTGAGTAGATCAATAGGTACCGCTCCGGCGGGAAGGTAACGGCGCTCCATGCAGTCATGCCAGTGGCCACATGACCTTGGAGGTGTCTACGGACAACGCTGGCTCTTCGGCTTAGAAATGGAGATGAGCACCAACCCCCAGTGTGTGAGTAGATCAATAGGTACCGCTCCGGCGGGAAGGTAACGGCACTCCATGCAGTCATGCCAGTGGCCACATGACCTTGGAGGTGTCTACGGACAACGCTGGCTCTTCGGCTTAGAAATGGAGATGAGCACCAACCCCCAGTGTGTGAGTAGATCAATAGGTACCGCTCCGGCGGGAAGGTAACGGCGCTCCATGCAGTCATGCCAGTGGCCACATGACCTTGGAGGTGTCTACGGACAACGCTGGCTCTTTGGCTTAGAAATGGAGATGAGCACCAACCCCCAGAGTCAGACATGACTGGACTTAACGTCAGAGGAAACCTTACCTTTTACTATGCTATTTGGACATATTTTCTTTGTACATAGACCATCTTGTGTTTGTGTACTTTTCAAGTATTCTGGGATTTTGTATAGCAGAGGGGATGCAAAGCCAGGTCTTGCACGTTAAGGTACATGGCCAAGTTGCAGTGGGATCAGGGTATGTGACCCAGAGCAAGAGGCCTCAGTTCCCACTTCCCTTGTGCCGTAGCCTCCGCTTTGCAAAGGAGACCACGCTGGGTTCCCACAGCCCTGGATCTGGACCAGCTCACCTTCTTCCCCTGCGGCATCTGGCTCTTCGTCCTCGGACTCCTCCTCGTCGAAGGGGGTGTTGGGGTGCAGGATGCTCTGCAGGACGGCCCTGTCCTTGGCGCTGGCCATGGCGGAGCCCAGGTGAGAGGAGACAGGCAGGAGCTGGGCAAACAGAGGGAGGAGGCCACCCTTCCCCAAAGTGGCCAATGGCAGGAGGGGGCAAGGCCGGGCCCCACCTCCTCAGGCCTGGACTCGGTGGGTGTTCACATCCGTGTCTGCAAGGGCCAGACTTTGGACCCTCTCCAAAGGCTGGGGAAGATCCTCCTCTTTTGGAAGTCCACACAGCGACATTGTAGGAGACTAGCCCGGAGGGGAAGGAAAGGAGAGAATTCCAGGAGAGCAAAAAAACAAGCCTTTTATTGTTATCTCAGCTGATGATAAGGCAAAACAGCCGTAGGCACCCACTTCAGTGGGTCCGTATTATGCAATTGGCCGTTGCAACATGTGAGTAGCAAACAAAGAATTTTATATCTCAGCTTATCTAAATTTGACCAATGGCTGAGGGTCTTCCTCACCTTCCACACCTACTTGGCATAAGTGATACCAATGACCCAACTTGTTGATTTCAAGCTAACTTTTGGTCTTGGAACATTCTGGAGAAAGGCACCAGCTCACAGGAAGGCAGGGGCATATGCACAGGCAAAGCGACATAGGCAATAGTTTACTATTTTTCTGGCTTATGGTCCTTACAACATAGGGATGAATTACCTTGTGCTAGCAGAAGCAGCTGTGGCACAATGGGTTAAACCCTTGTGCCGGCTGAACTGCTGGCCTTAAGGTTGGGTTGCTGACCAGAAGGTTGGAGATTCGAATCTGCAAGGCTGGGTGAGCTCCCGTCTGTCAGCTCTAGCTTGCAGGGACATGAGAGAAGCCTCCCAGGAGGATGGTAACACATCCGGTTGTCCCCTGGGCAATGTCTCTGTAGAAGGCCAATTCTCTCGCACCAGAAGCGACTTGCAGTACACTCTCAAGTCACTCCAGTGTGGACTGCATCTGTCCCCCCCAAAATCAACAAACGCAAAGACCAGCCTG
The DNA here is from genome assembly GCF_035594765.1 of Anolis carolinensis. Taxonomy (NCBI): domain Eukaryota; kingdom Metazoa; phylum Chordata; class Lepidosauria; order Squamata; family Anolidae; genus Anolis; species Anolis carolinensis. Next base: position 1,436,507 of record NW_026943819.1, read on the forward strand.
TGAAGCAATAAACTTGGACATGTTTATTTAATTAAACTATCACTTAAATAAAAAAGTGCATAGAAAATAAACATGTTTAAAAACTCCTTTTTTTTGTACAACTATATACACTTTTGTCTTTTTTTAATTTTTTACATTCAGTCTTTCAGTCATTCCTCAAACTATTATTTTTTTGTGTGAAAAGTACTTTCCTTCCTCCCTGCGGCGAAGGGCAGGGAATTAACACTGATGCAGCACGAGACGTGTTTCCTCTTTTGAGAAAATAAAATAAAAACCCCAAAAAACAAGAAATCCCCAAAACAGTTTGGAAGAACACAAGAAAGGAGAAGAAGAAAAAAGAGCAATTGCTTGTACATGATAAGTTGTATTTGAACGGAAGGAACCCTGTGATGCGGAGCGGTTTTTTTTGCGCGGCGGGAGACAGTAACGATTTCATGACCGGCGGCTATCGAGAGACGGGACACCACGAACGCCGAAGCTGCGGGGACACGGCACGGTTGTTTCACGCCATCGACGGGACCCAAGGGACGGAAGGAGAGGCAAAGGCTCTCGACAAGGCTCCTCGCTCTGCACCGAAGGGCCAAAAGCCCCCGGATCGACTCCCCACAAAGCCCTTTGCCTGCCTCCGGAGACACTGGGACACGGCTGTTGTTTCTAAAAGTGTTAAAGAGAATTCCAAGCCAGGCTTCAAGACACGGCAGCGGCGGCGGCAGCGGCGGAGGATGATGAGTATTAGTTCCTATATATATACCATTATTTATAACTGCAAGGGTTGCAAGTGAGTGAGGAAGAAGGGGCCGCAGAGGGCAGCCCGGCAACGGTCAGTCCATGATTCTGCGCAAGAGAGGAACCCGGTATTGCTTTGCCGCAAACGGAGGTTGGGGAAGGAGGAAGAGGTTGCAGCCCAGCCCTTTTGCAGCAGCGAGGGACCCGCCTGGCCTTTGCGGAAAGAAACCCCGCGAGAGGTAAAGCCTCATTATCATCATCATGATTGTGGTCAGTTCTGGTTGAATGTGAGGTTTGACGGAAGCCTATCCCAAAAGAGCTGCTCAGTGGTTCACTAACCAACTGGCCACTCAGGGCAGCAACAGCCAGGAAGCATCACCATCATCACTCTTGTACCCCTGGGCCTGTTCTGCCTGGCCCTTCAAAGGCAGAGGCTACGGAAGAAAACTCCAAACTAACACCATCATCCCTCTTGCACCCAGGGCCCGTTCTGCCTGGCCCGACAAAAGCAGAGGCTACGGAGGAAGAGGAGGCCCTGGAGCAACTGTTGGGATGTGGCTCCGCTTTCTCCCAAAACGAGAAACCACTCCGAACTAACACCATCATCACTCTTGCACCCTGGACCTGTTCTGCCTGGCCCTTCAAAGGTAGGCTATGGAGGAAGAGGAGGCCCCGGAGCAACTCTTGGGATGTGGCTCCTCTTTTTCCCGAAATGGGAAACCACTCTGATCTAACACCAAGGCGGCGGAGGAAGAAGAAGGCCGGACTGCTCATGGTCCAGCGTTTGGATATCCACGGACATTGACACGTCCGGCATTTGAGACGGACCCCGATGCCCAGAGGCAGAGCCTGATGGGAAGAGGAAGGGAGGAAGAGGCCGCTCGGCCCCCTGCCCACTCCCAAAGCCCAGGCCCCCCTGCCCAAGGCCTCCCCCCTTCGGAGGAGACGGTCTTGGAGGACGCCACAATTGGGAGAAAAAAAAAAGGAAAGACAAATAGTCCCATAAGTACTCTTCCCTTACGAAGTGCTGCTTCTCATAGAAAAATATACAAAATATATTTACATTTACAAAAAACCTTAAATACGCAAGCTGTAAACAGAACCGGGTAAGATCCAATGACGCGACCGGGGGGGGGGGGGGGGCAAACTCAAAAGGGGCGGAAAGGAAGTTGTGCTGCTGCTGCGTTTCGGAACGGGAACAGGGCCGGCCTCTCTGGGGACAAAGCGGGGGGGGGGGGGGGTGCTTATCTCCCTCCCAGTGCAAACCCACATCCCCCACCCTCCCCAGTGCCACCCCTCTTTCCATTTTGGAAGCAGTGGTTTCCTAGAAGGCTTTGCCTCCAACATGGATGCCCTGGGGTCCCCTCTGGCGGCAGGACAGCAGGAAGGAAGGCTGGCCCCCTCCCCTGAGTGCCCCTCCCTCCCTCCCTCCCCCCCAGACCCTGAATTCATGGAAGCTGCCCGAACCAAGGCCAGGGCTGGCCTCAGCGATCTCCCTTTTCTGGCCTGAGGAACCAATGGAGGAGTGGAAAGGACCCCGCCTTTCCACAAAGCCCACCCCTCCCTTTGCAGCCAAAGGGCGGGGGGGGGGGGTCGGCCCCTCGGGCAGGAAGCTCAGTTGAGGAACCGGCGGCACTTCTTGGCACCGCAGTTGCAGGGCAGCTTGTTGCTGGCGTCCTCGATGGGGAACTTGTAGTCGTAGGTCAGCTCCTCCCCGCGGAAGATCTTGCGCATGGCGAAGATGACGATGTGCTTCTGCCCGTCGATGTTGATGACCCGGGAGAAGCAGTTGGGCTCGCAGGAGTGGTTGATGAAGCGGGCCGCGTTCCCGTGCATGGTGGCGTCCACCACCTCCGCGTCGTCAATGCGGAACATGTAGCAGCCGATGTCCTGGAAGAGAGATGTTGGGTGAGTGGGCTTATCAACAGCAGACCCTCCCCATAACCGTATAGCAGAACAATATGGTTGCAGTATTTACACAAACAAGGTTTCTATAACACTAATAAAGTTCTGTATACTTCCTTCTTTGCTTCCACGCTGGGCTTCTTTCTCATACAGATAAACAGCTTCGCTCTCATAGAACCTCCTCTCACAACAAATTTACACAGTAGCTTTACACACAGCAGCAGCCTTCATACAGGAGCTTCACACACAAGGCCTTCAACCTGGGGCTTCTCTTTGAATGCGATTTCCTGCTTCTTGGCAGGGGGTTGGACTGGATGGCCCATGAGGTCTCTTCCAACTCTACTATTCTATGATTCTATGATTCTAGAAGCTTCTCACACCAGGCCTTCTCATACAGAAGCCTACCTCACACACAGAGACCTACTTCACCCTGAGGCCTACCTCACACAGAGGCCTTCTCTCACTGTGACTGACTAACACTGAATACCACACAGAAGTGTTCTCTCACTTTCTTTGGGGCAACACTTGACTCACATTTTTTTGTAATTAAAAGTCCCAAGTTAATTTCTGACAAGAGAGATGGGGAGGAAGAGGTCAGATCCCAAGGACCAGCCAAGCAGCGAAGGCCAAACGGGGGGACGGAGACTCCGGTTGCCAAGGTCTCACCTTGCTGTCGTAGTACTTCTCCCGCTTGTCAGTGAGAATGGAGCGGATGACGTTGCCGGCGTATTCGATCACCATCTCGCCGGCGTCGATGTTCCTCTTGCAGAACAGGCCTCGGCCGTGGATGGGGGATCTGTGACAAGAGGGGCAAAGTGGGTGGGACCATGGGTGCCACCCGTCCGAGCGGCCTCTCGCCACCTCCCCTCCGCTCTCCCACCCCACTGACCTGTAGACCCCGACGGCCTCCTTGGAGGTCTTCTTCAGGTGCCGGAAGCGCATGGGCATGGGGAGGTCCATGCTGGTGGCCCTCCTGCAGAAGGGAGGAAGGGAGGAAGGGGAGGAAGAAGGCTGCTTGAGAGCCCCCTGCAGCAGAGCTCCTTGCCACGAGGGAGGGCCGGGCAGCTCTTCTCGGCAACCGCTCCGTGGCCCCAATGATCCCTTGACACCCCTCCCTCCCTCCCGCAGACAAGATCAAGAAGATGCGGCCTTTGAGCCCCCCCACCAACTCGCCTCCGCACCCGCTATGTACCGGGCAGACTTCAGCTGCACCTCCTCCTCCTCCTCCTCGTTGGGGTGGTACTCGGGCGGCTGGCGGTGCTTGGAGGCCAGGAAGTTGAACATGTCAAAGGCAGACTTCCTGCAGGGCAAGTGGGGGGGGGGGGGGGGGAGAAGGTCAGGAAGGTGGTCTTGGCCCCCTCACCTGCCTCTTGGGTGACTCTTGGAGCCCTTTCCTGCACCACCAACCCCACCACTGCTCCCAGATAGGGCTCTGCATTGGCTCCTGCATCTATGGGGTCAGTTCCTTGTGCCCATGGCCTTCTCTCTCTTCTCCCAGCAAGGAAATGGGCTCCAGCTGGTGCCACGCAATGGATGCCCAGAGAAAGGCAGGGCCTGGGAGTAGAGTGCAGCCGCACTTCCTTCCCAACAAGGCCCTGCCCTGCCTCAGCCCCTCCAGTCTCCCCAGTTCTCTTGGGGTCCTCGGTGCCACTTGCCTGAGGTGCACTTCGGCCCTGGCGGAGCCATGGGGGTTGACGGGGGGCTCCTTGGTCTCCTCCGGTTTGTGGAAGCGGAACTTGTAGTTGTGGCAGTGCTTGGCGCCGTAGAGCTGCTCCACCAGGAAGACCACGGCATCGTGGAGAAGGCCCAACATCCGCAGCCCACTCACACCTGCAGCGGGAGGAAGAGAAGGGAGAACCGGGGCAGGAAACGTGTGACCCCCACTCAGCTCAGCTCCGCCCATCCTGAGGTCACAAGAGGCTCCGAGAGGGACTATGCACTTTGACCAAAGCGTCCCACTAGCACGTGATTGAACCTCAAGAACATAGCCATCTCTACTAAGCACTTACTGGACAAGATCTGACTGTTGCACTTTATGGAACCAAACTTTAACGAGCTACCTGTAATATTATATCACGAGACCCCCTATTAATTCGAACTACTCCCAGACTGAGTAAAGAACACTACAGCATCTATTGTTCGGAATAAGCACTAATGCACTTTAGAGATAAACTGTATAGTTGCTATTATAATTAACATCAGCTGTGGGGTTAGTACACAATTAGGGTAATAGTGGGGAGCAGGGAGGGGTCAGTTAGGGGGCGGGAAGGTTCGGTGGGTAATTGGTGTAAGAAGTGGCCTTAAAAGCAACACAAATAGTACACTCTGGAGCCCCTGAGGAGGTGTGGCCACAGGCCTCACACAGCCACGGCTCTTGGGCCTGAGGCAGACAACAATGGTCCAGGGCAACCCAAGCACCACCCCGGCAAGACTTATTGAGGATTCTGGATGAATGGATTCTAATCTTGGACATGCTTAAAATTTTATATAATGTGATTTTATTTTGTAATGTTTTATATGAATTGTTGTTTTGTAGATTGTTTTATATGAATTGTTGTTTTTATATTGTTTTTAGGCATTGAATTTTTGCCTATTTATTGTAAGCCGCTTTGAGTCCCCTCGGGGAGAAAGGCGGGGTAAAAGTGATGTAAATAAATAAATAAGGAGGCCTGCGCCCAGGAGATTGCCCCTAAGGAAGGCACACATTTGTGGCAAACCCAAAGACGACCCACCTGCAAAGGAGAGCTGCTTCAAGCGGGCGTTGGACCGCGCCTCCTGGACTTTGTCAGTCAAGGATTTCCAGGCCTCTGAGATCATGAGAAAAGAAGGATTCAGTAGAATGGGGAGACCCAAGGTCCTCCCAAAGCCCCTTCTGGAGCCACACAACTTCCGGATGCTCCAGGGACTCTAAATCCCAGCATGCCTCCATCAGGCCACTCCTGTGGCCTTTGGGCAGCTGATGTTGGGCTCAAGACCTCAGGCGGGTGCTGCAAACTCCCACGTCCTGCCCGCCCCTGCACTCCGCACACCTTCAATACTTTCTGCACAGATCTGAAAGCCGTCATCGCTGGAGATCTCAAAGACCAGCCCCTTCTTGGGCTTCCTCTCCACAAGGCCTTCCTTTCTCCTCTGCTCCTGCTGCAGCCAGAACATGAGTGGGGAGCTGAAGGTGCCCTCCTCCTCCTCCTCTTCCTCCTCGGGAGCCTTGGGGTCTGGAGGGAAAAGAGGAGCCGCTTGCCTCCCACACGACAAACAACCACAAACACGAGAGAGGAAAGCAGGGCACCCAGGGCCTCCCTCTTTGCACCCCACACACCTGCCGGCTCTGGTTCGCTTGGTGTGCTCTGCTTCGGGGAGAGATGCGGGTGGGCTTCGGGGAGAGATGCGGGTTGTCTGGGGAGAGGAAGACAGTCAATGCCACTCCACATGGCAGCCATCGTGACTCGATTCAGTTAACAAACCAGGCTGGTCAATGGGTGGCCCAAGAGATCCCTGTCCCCATTGGCTACTACTGGGTCAGCTGGCCCAAGAGATGAAGGAGGAAGCCTCCCAAGAGCCCACAGGACTTACCCTGCCGCCTTCGGGGCCGGGGGGTCTAGGCTTTCTTTCTCCTCCGGCTGCACCTTTGCGGCAGGGATTCTAGGACAGATGGACAGAGAGTTAGATTGTTTCTTGTACCAGTCACAAGCCATGACATCAAATAACATACAACCTTTAAAAGCACAATAAGCGCTTTCCAATGTAAACATTAAAACTTATTCCATATCCTGGCTCTTTAAAACTACAGTCACTGTGATGTGATAATAACAATGTCTGATTTGTATCATCCCAAACTATCTCAATTTCCATTTTTAGCCTCTGCTGCGGACTTTACTAATTTAGCTTGGATTTTTTGGGCTGCATTTGCAAATGCAGTAACCTTTAATGTTGTCTATCTATCTATCTATCTATCTATCTATCTATCTATCTATCTATCTATCTATCTATCTGTCTGTCTGTCTGTCTGTCTGGGTAATGGAATCACGGCACTGGACAAAACAACTAAACTAAACACCCCACAACCTCAAAAATTGACAGCAAAACCTCTCATCCACGCCTCTACGTTCATACAACAAAAAGAAAAGAAAAATAAAGTCCTAGCCACAGCAACGCGTGGCCGTGCACAGCTAGTTTTGAATAATCCGCTAACAAGTCACAGATAACTGCTGACTGTTGCCATGCATCCCTTTCTTCCTTCCAAAAGGGCTCCCAGAAGATTGTTTCTAGGGTCATTATACAAAGGGCAGTGTAACAGATAGTGTAATAAATCCTCTCTTTCCCCCAAAAGACCCACAAATACAAAGTTGTTGAGCGTAAGAGATCCCTGTATATCTTTCTTCTAGCCAGCCTGATGGGGTTCTTCAGAAGTGCAGCGCTATAAATGCTTTTCTAAGGGCTACAGGCGTTAGGTCTTGGAGATATTGTTGACAACATTGGTCACTCTTTAGTAGAGGATACCAAGGGGTGAAACCCTGGTGTTTACTGCTCCGCAAGTCGTCAGATACATCCATTTTAAAGATTTGGTTGACAGAGTTATTTTGGACTCACACAGGGTCAGTAGAACCTGCCAAGGCTCTTGTCTGTCAGGAGAGAGAAGCAGTAGAGCAGAAGAGACCCCCTCTCCCTCCAGGAAGTCCCCCATTTGATCAGTGTGGGGGGGGGGGAGTGTGATTGCAAAGAGGGGAGGGGGCTCTGTGGCCCAGCAGGCCATCTCTTACCTGCCGCCGGCCTCCTGGGCTGCTGCCCCCCTTGTGCCTCGCTGGGGAGCCTCCTTCTCCAGGGACCTGGTCCAGAGCGGAGTGGCCTTGTGCTTCTTTGCAGACGCCTTGCTGTCCACGGAGGGCGGGAGCCTCTTGGCTTTGAGCTTGGCCTTCGTGGCGCTTGGGGGGCCCTGCTCTGCAGGTTGGGGCACCCCGGGAGTAGCAGCAGCGGGAGTGGCACGCACGGCGGTGGCGGAGGAAACACAGGGCTTGCTTTGCTCCAAAGAGGAGTCTGCGGCATCCACTGCCGGAGGAAAGCGGGGTAGTGGAGGGGTTCCTGACTGGGGCGCCATGGCCCCACTTTTGCCAGAAAGGAGCTGGGTCAGGGGGGGCCCCGGCTGGTAGGGGCCATCCGCGTCAGGGGCCAGGCCCAGAGTCTGGGGAGAGGGCAAGACGCACATGCTGGACGAGGCCCCCTGAGCCGCTGGGGGGCCCTCGGCCAGCGGGGCAAAGATCCCAGAGGGGACAGGGGGTGGAGGGGGGGCCGGGTGGGGCTCGGGGAGGCCCAGGCCTTGCTGCTGGGAAGCTTTGAGGAGGAGGCTTCCCAAGGGCCCCATGTCTGGGGAGGTGCCTGGCATAGCGTGGCCCCTCCCCATCGCGTGGCCAGGGGTGGCCGGGCCGGACAGGGGCTGCATGGGCACCACGTTCAGCACAGGGGGAGGGGAGGCTGGGCCAGGGGCAAGGCAGCCCACTTCGGGCCCAACCCCGCCGGATGGCGTTCCGATTGCTGGCCCCGGGGGCAAGAGAGGTTGCTGCTCAAAGTACATCACCCCTCCGGCCTTGGAGCGCTTGATGATGTTGGGGAGGGCCCTGTGGGACGACGAAGTGCTGACCGCTCCCCCCAGGTCCAGGAGGCCCGGATGGGAGGGCAGCTGGGACGGAGCGAAGTTGACCAGGGCCATGCCGGAGGGAGCCATGTCGGACGGGGCCAGCTTCTTGCTCTTCCGCGACTGCAGCCGTGCAATGGGGCGCTTCTTGCCGAGGGCGGAGGGCGGGGTCCCGGGGGAAGGGGAGGGGCCCAGCTCACCCCTCTGGCCAGCCTCGGGGTCCGGCGGCTGCTGGACGCCAATCAGGAGGCCCGAGGAGGGCCCGGGGCTGGCCAGGGCCGGGGGGAATCCGCTCTGTGGTCCGGCTGAGAAGGGGTGCAGGTGCTGGTGGTGGGCCATGGGCAGCAGCCCTTTGCCGGAGGAAGGGAAGAGGGGCTGCTGGGAGGAGGAGGGCAGGCTGGGGCTCAGCCCCGCGGCCAGCGCCAGCTCAGCCGATCCCATTGGCCCCATGGCTTCCATCACTCCCGTGGCGGATCCCACAGAGGAGGTCAGCTGGATCTTCTGCGTGACGCCATTGGGCAATGTCTGCAGGACATAAAGAGGCTGCATGTTCTGGTTCACCACCAAGAGCTTCTCAGCGCCGGGCTTGAGGTGGAGGGGGGCTGTCTGCACCGCAGCGTTGGTGATTTGGGAGGGGCCGGGGCTCTCCACAGCGCTGGGCCTGTACTTGGCGCCCTGGAGTGGGAGGGTGGGCGAGACGGGGACCTGGAGGCCGGGCGTCCCACTGCTCCTGGCCAGGTCTTGCTCCGAGGGTCCGCAGGAGGGGCTGGTGATGTGCTCTGGCTCCATGTGGCCCTGGATGAAGGTGTCCGGGGTGAGGGGTCCGTCAGGGCTGGGGTCCACTTGGGGGCTCAGGAGGGGCGGCTCCCCTTCGCTGGGTGCAGACTTCTCCGTGACGGTGACCCTTTTCTCGGCAGGCTCTGCGGAAGGCAAGGCCAGCATGGCTCTCTCCCGAGAGGAGGAGAGCGAGGCCTCGGAAATGGTGGCAAGCCGGCTGTGGTTCTGGCTGGGCACCGTGGGGCTCCGCGTTGTCAAGACGGAGAGGTCGGACGGGAGCTCTAAGGGCAGCTCGAACTGCTCCTCGGCCGAGATGGAGGACGAGACGCTGCTGTCCACTGGCTCGGCACTGGGCAGCTGCTGAGAGAAGACCTCGAAGAGGCCCATGTCCTTGCCCCGGTTGCTGTCCAGGCCCAGGCCGTCCCCCAGCGTCAGCAGCTCCGAGGAGGAGGACTCGGGGCTCTCCCCCAGGGCTTGCATCGAGGGGGTGTTCTTCAGCACAAAGTCCATGATGTCCGAAGGGAGGATGTTTCCGCAGTCGTCGCTGTTGTTGTTGTCCGAGTCGGACTTGAGCAGCTCGGTGCTGAAGGTGTCCAGGAGGTTCTTCTCTGGGGGCTCTGTGGAGGCTCGGGTCCGGCGGCCTGCGGCCTCCAGGGAGCTCAGCTGGGCCTCCAAGGGATCCTGGCTCTGAGCCTTGACCCGGCAGTTCTCCATCTTGGACTCGGCCACTTTGTGCCCCGCTGAGCCCTTGGTCACCTGGGCCTTCTCCCCACTGCTCTCCTTCAGGCTCTCCGTTCCGTTCTCCTTGCTGCTGCTCCTCTTGGTCACTGGGTTGCCCTTCCTGGTGGTCACCGTGATGCTGGTGTCACTCTCCGTCCCGTCGTCTACGCCGTCCAGCTGGGAGATCTTAGGAGGGAGGCTGATGTTCTCCTCTTCACGGAACAAGCCGTGTGGGGGCAGGTGCTCTTCTCCGCTGGAGACTACGGTCCGGGTGAAGTTGTAGTAGTAGTGCTCTTCCTCGTCGGACGTGCTGAGGTCATCCGCTCCGTCCACTTGCCCTTCGGCCGACCTCTTCCCACGCTTCTTGCCTGTGGAGTTGCTGTAGAAGGGGATGTCCTCCTCGCCGTAGGACCTCACTCCATACAAGGGGGTCAGCCCAAAAAACATGTTGGACCTGGCCCTGGCGCTGCGCCGGGGGTACCTCCGCTTGTAAGCCCCGTCCTCCTGCGCCTTCGCCCCGTCCTGGATCATCAAACCGCTCCCCTGAACAGGGAGGCTGGGGTAGCCCTCTCCGGGGGCCTCGGGGGCCGAAGAAGCAGCAGTAGTAGCAGCAGTGCTCTGGCCTTCTGCAAGAACGCAGCCGTTGCCGGACTGAGCCCTGGAAGAGTCCGGCTTGCTCTCCTTGCTTTGCAGCTCTGCTTCGCTCTCTCTCTGGACACTCTTGCTCTCCCCTTCCATTTTGAGAGGAGTCAGGGTCACCTTCACGGTGCGCTTCTGGGAAGCCTGCATCTCCTTCAAAGGGGCTGCTGCATCTCCCTGGAAGGGAGCCTTGGGTGCCCTCTGGCTCAACAGCCCACTGTTGTCTGGTGCCTTCTCTGGAGCCAAAGTGCTGTTGCAGAGCCTCAGGGGAACCGGCTCAGGAGTGGCAGAAGGGAGAACACACTCGGGCCCTGTGCTTTCCTGGTTGTCGGCCGGGAGGAGACTCGTGAAAGGCTTGCTGGGATGCCTCTCCTTGGCTCCCCTCCTGGCCTTCTGCCGCCTCTCTCGGCCCATGGAAGACGCTAAGGGGTCGCTGATGGAAGGAGGCTGGAGACCTGCTCCCGGAGGCTTGGAGGCCTTGGCTTCTAGATCCTGGAGGGAGCAGCTCTTTTCCACCTGGGGGAGATCCGCCTGCTGCTCTTGCTCCTTCTTTGGCGCTCTCTGTTGCACAGGCAGAAAGGGCACTGGCTCCTTGGGAGGAAAGGGCTCTGGTGGGGCTTCAGGGAGCTTTCCTGCTTGGCTGGGGTTTGCCTCCACTCCAGACAGGCTTTGTCCTGGAGGAAGTGCTTTCGAATTCCCAGGGGAAGAGATGAAGTCCTTGGGGCCCAGCAGCTTGGCCTTTTCTGTCGCCTTGGCAGGGGTGGGCCCTCCCGCTGAGGCTGCTTCGGATGACAGGCCTGTCCCCTCAGAGGGAGGAGTGCCTTTGTCTCCGCCGCCCGCTGCTTGCTTTGGGGAAATGGGAGGCGGAGGGCTGTTCTGGACAGAGAGGCCTGGGGCTCCTGGGCCCAGAGGGTGCTCCGGAGGCTTGGTGCTCAACGAATCCTGCTCTGGGGCAGGGGAGAGGCTGGGTCCTAAAGAGACGCTGGGCCTGGTGCCATGATGGGGGGCTTCTGTCCGGTTGGGAGGCACTGCCCAGGACCTCAGTTGCTGGGGAGACAGCGGAGAGGCACTGGGTCTCCGGGAGCCAATGCTCTTAAGTCCAGAAGAGAGCAGTGGGTCTCCCACCGTCACGATTTCATGCGTCACAGGAGTAGGGCTCCCTAAGGAGAAAGCAAAGAGGGTCAGAACGGGAGGGTTATTTTACAGAACTCAGCCCAGGATGTAAATATCCAGACTATAAAAGCATCAGCATACAGTTTACAATATACAAATATGCAAACATTAAAGCAGAATTTAATATAAACAGTAATTAGAAATTCAGTTAAAATCCATTAAAACATTCAAAGTTAATGAAAGCACAGGGAGAGAGATCTACAGAGCCAGAGACCAATGTTGCCAAGCTCTATTTGTCCTGCTCTGCCTTGGGCCGCTCTCAACAGAGAGGCCCTGATGTTCAGACTCTCGCAAACTCCGACGAGGCAACAGCTGGAGGCCTCAGCTCCAAAACGCCAGCCTCCCCTTCCTCACCAAGGCCATGCCTGTCCATTGCAACTCTGTGAGTCAGTGAGCAGTAAGGAAAGGCAGGCCATAGAAGGCAAAGGAGGGCTTAGGTCCAGAATGCACACACACAAGCTAACACAAGCTATTGAAGAGAGCTTGGACAAAACACTGGGCACAGAAAAGAAGCCAAGTCACACAACGTAGAGCGGTCGCAGAAAGCAGGAGGGGACAGACCTGCGGAGGGCAAGGGGCGCGAACCAGGTGACCTCTGGGCAGGGGGAAAGCCCGGTGTCCTGATGCGCAGAGCCTTGCAGTGCGGAGGATGCAGAGGAAGGTCGGCGGAGGGGGCTCTCAGGACGGGCGGCAGCCCCCGGCCCTCCCTGGCTGGGATTTCTGCAGCAGGAGAAAAAGAGAAGCCAGGGGTTCTTGCTGGATGCAGACAAAAGAAGGGAACAGTTCCACAAAGGGGTGCAGCCAGGAAACACACCCAATTTGGCAACCCAGGGCACGGATGCAGCCTCGGCTGGGGCAGGGTCTGGCTCTGCCCACCGGGAAAGCGCATCCAGTGGCAGCCTGAGGAGGAGACTCACCCGGAAGAAGGGCCAGGCTGTGAGCAACCGTCCTGTTGTCGCTGTGCTCCACCGTGCTGTTGATGTCTGGCTCCAGGGCCGCAGGGCGGCACTCCATGATCTTGCAGGTGTAGACGCAGCGCTTCCGGGCATCCATCGTGCTCCAGTACACCCGGGAGCACCTGCGGAGACACCCCAAAGGCGTGTGCGGCAAAGAAGTGCACAGGGCAGCGGCAATAGGACCTGACACCTGCCCACGCTTTATTTTTGGGCTCAGAGCCCCTTTGGGAAAGTGCCCAGCAACTACTTGGGGATGAGGCTGTACTTACTGGTAGCCAATGGGGAAGAGCTTGTCTTCACAATCTGAGAGGTCATTCAGGATCCCGAGGCAGTCGATGGTCATTGAGCCTGCATGGAATCGGCCCAGGAGAGGTTATGTCAGGGCTGGGAAGGGGCCTCGTGCCCCTGCAGCCCTCACCAGGGACCAAAGCCTTACCGATCATCATGTGGATGTTCTCCGGCTGCAGGCCATTCAGAAACCGTCGCCTCAAACTGATCCCTTCAAAGTCCACAAAGACTCTTCTCAGGACCTCAAAGCCATTCTCTGGCACCACCTGCACAGGCAGACAAGAGAAGTCCGGACAGCTGAAGAGCATGCTGGGCAAAGGGACCCAAGCGGAGTCTGCTTGCCAAGGGCAAGAATGGGGCGCCTGCTCACCTCCCCTTTGATCAGGTCCCGGTGGCGTTGGCAATACACTTTCTTGTCCTCCAGGAAGATGCAGTTCTTGGCCCGGGAGCACATGAAGTGGTAGTTGCTTGTGCAGGAGGTCAGGCAGCAGCCCACCGTGGCCCCAGGCCTCTGGCAGAACTCACATCTCTGCAAGACAGGTTTCAGTGTTAAGGGGAAAAGAAATGCTTCGATGGAAAGGACATGGTGATCCAAAGTAGAAGGGGACGACTGTCCGTTCCAAAGGAGTCAGCCAATGGTAACGTGAGAGAAGGGCTACTGCACAGTAGGAGTTTGGGGATCCCTTCCCATTTTGCATGCAGAGATCTTATATTTGGAGACTCAAGAAACACAAAGCACATGAATCCCCATGTGCTTCCTTGTTAACAAGTGGGAGAGGGCCCTACTGTTGCTGCTTTAGAAATTCATGGCCATGATTCCCATAAACCCTCCTCCACTCACCAGCTGCTTCCCGCGGATCAGGGCCATGTGCACGTTCTTCAAGGAGCCGCCGTCATCCTCAAACACCTCCGCTGACCACAGGGCGCAGTTCACGTGGGCCCACTCGTTCTGGCCGACGTAGAGGAGCCGCCCGGCATCCTGAAGGAGACAGAGTGGAGCCTGGGTCAGCTGGGCAGCGAAGGGCAGGCCTTGGAACTGGGGGCCGCCCACCGTTCACCACAGGCCCCTTTCTTGGCACAGCACCACTTACGTTTCCCCCGTCATCGCCATACTTCAAGCAAAGCGCACACTGCCGGTTGTCTTCCACATCTGGAGGAGGGGCAAGGTCTGGGCCGTCCTCCTGGGTTCTGTCGGGATCTACAGAATAAACAACACAAGAAGAGGAATGTGCCCATCCTGACCAGGGAGGAAGAGGAGGAGGGAGCTGGGAACTGGATGCTGAAGACAGCAATTGCCAAAACAGGAAGGCACTTCCAGGGCCTTGCTCAGTTTTGCTTTTTTGAAAACCAAACACAAGCAGTGATGCAGCACCAGAGGGAGGGAAGCCACCTTCAGCCAGACCCCTGGGCAGCAGCTGGATCAATGTCAGAAATATTAAAAATTAACTAGGTATTTTTAATTACAAAGATGTGAGTCAAGCACTGAAATTGATGCAATGACTCTGCAAAAGATACAGTTCAATATAAGTAGGTGTGCCTGTAGCTTAGTAGGCCTCAGTGTGAGAGAGGCCTCGGTGTGAGAAGGCCTCTGTGTGAGAAGTTTTGGTGAGAGAAGCTCCAGTGTGAAGGCTGCTTTTTTTAAAGCTACTGTGTGAAGCTCCTGTGTAAGTTTGGTGTGAGAGGAGGCTCTGCATGGAAAAGAAGCCCAGTGTGGAAGCAAAGAAGGAAGTATAAAGAACTTAATTTGTGCTATGAAAACCTTGTTCTTGTAAATAGCACAACCATATTATTTCACTATAAAGAAAAGCCTCCAAAGGAAGAGATAACATCGGTCTGTGCGATTTTGTTCTTTGTATCTCTTTTGGCTACTGGTGCTGAGCCATGCTGCTGCTAATAAGTTACTCTGCGGTGCATTCATGGGGAGGGCCTTTTGCTAATAAGCCCACTCGCCCAACAATCATGTCATAAGCCCTCAGACAGGCCCCAATGCTAAATAGATTCCCAGATGCCCCACTGCTGCCCCGTAGAGCCCTTATTCCTTACTGGTGGACAGTGGTGTTGGTGGAGGCATCGGGGTTGGGGAGTCCGGCTCTCCAGGCCCCTTGGGCCGCGGGGCAGGAATGATCTTCTTCATCAAGGGAGGCTGCTGGGCACAGCTGTTCTCCTCACGCTCCTGCCACTGAGCGTAGTTGTGGTCGAGCGACGGGGGCAAGACGGCGTTCGGCAGCATCCCACTGCTGAAAGGTACCGAGAGAAGGGAGAACCGGAGGGGGGGGGGGGATCAGGCGAGCCCCTCCTCACTCCGGAGACACAAGGGATCTTGCAAAGGACAGCATCCCAGAAGCAAAAGACTGTGTCTCAAAAGCCAGCTCTCGCCTTGCTTTCAAAGCACGAGAGCGGCGGCATCCCCAAGACCACCAAAGTTGCTTACTTGGGTGTAACTTTATTGGGTTCCCAAAATCTTGATTTCTTTACGCTGAACCACGGAAACACACGCTCCATTTGCTAAACAGGGAGGGAAAATAGTACTTGACAAGATGTGTGACCAAATATTCTCGAGAAAGATGCAAATTTACATCCAGGCCAATTTATTAGGGGCAAAGTTAGGCCTTAAATTGCTTCCCAGGCAGCAAGGAAAGACTTAAACAGAAATAGGGGGACACTGAAGCCCTGGCATCGCATGCTGGAGGAAGGGCTGAACCGTCTCACCCGGATAAAGAAGGACTTCACCATGCCGTTGGCCTTCTTCAGCTCCGGCTGCCCTCCGTCCGCATTGATGGCGGCTTGAACGATCTTGACCACGTCATCACTGAAGTCCAGCTGAGTGAGAGACACAGGCTGGTCACACCAAATGAAATACGCGAAGAGAGGCCAAGGGAGCTGGGCACATTCAGCCTGGTGAAAGGACGTACCACAGAAGTGTAGCCTCCTTGGTCCATTTTCTTCTTCATGCTCTCCAGGTCCCGAAGCTGCTGCTCCTCCTGCTTGCTGACCTCGGTGAGCACCGGCGGATCCGGGCCTTCGGGAGAACTGCGGGAGGGGACGCTCTCCTCCGTCTCCGGGTTCAAGTCGGGGGGTTTGGCTGCCTGGAGACGGGACAGAGAAGAGGCAGAAGCCGCTCTGAATCTATCACCGAGCGCCTTTCTGTATTGGCTTGCCCCATACAGAACGCTCTTGGGAGACACCAGAGACCACTTAAGACGAGGCACGGGACTAAGGGTTGGCTGGTATAGGAAGGGGTGTTCCATAGCTCCCTTCACCCCACACATTATTTGCATAGGACACTAATTCCCCAAGAGGTAATGGGGTGTTCTCCTCTGGGTGTCTTTTAAGCCACCTGCTGCTGGGGGTGTTTCAGTTGGAGATCCTGCACTGAGCGGATTGGATGGCCTCTAGAGGCCCATTTCAGAGATGGATTCCCAGCAGATCCTGCTAAAGACAGACAGTTGGGTCCCCGTTTCTTCTGAGCTGTTGCTCTACAACAGACATGCTGCTTATTCGACAAATCCGAAGAGGAACGCTCCACCCAAAGCCCTCCATCTCACTCTGGGACCTTCCCAGCAGCCCCGCGGGAGGGGGGTTCAGCCCACCTGTCGGTAGCGCAGCAAGTGGCTGGTTGTCCTGGAGTTGAATAGGGCCGCCAAGATCTGCTTCAGGGAGAGCTGCAACTCCTTCTCCAGCGCCAGCCGCCATTCTGCCGGGTGCTGCTCCGTGCAGTTGATGCAGGTGTAGGCCACGCTTTCTGGCAGGTTGGAGAGGAGCTCGTACATCTCGTCTGAAGGGGGACGGGACAAGCGTTACGTTACGGGCACCAAATGCCACAGTCAAGGGGTGGGCAGGCGGTGAATGGACTCAGATGCAACTCTGCAGCTGAATAAAGGGGGCTGGAGGGGGGCCTCCCTCACCAGAGAGGTTTTCACACTTGGAGTGGACCCAGCGGTCGCACTTCCCGCACTGCATCATCTTGCTCTCGTAGTCGTCGTCATCGTAGCATTTGTCGCACAGAGGGCAGAAGTTCCCTGCAAGGGAGGCAAAGGTCTGAGCTCGCTGCCACAAAGAGATGCCAATTAAAAGGCCAGGGAGACAGTCATGAAAAGGCAAGAAGATAATGGGCAGGCCGGGGACACTTTGCTCACTATCCTCCCGTTCTGGGCAGAAGGTTTGTTGCCTTTCCCTGGGCAACTGGACCTGCCTCTCCTCACCTTTAGCGAAGAGTTTGGCACAGTCATGACACAGAGAGAAGTCATGGGACCACTGGGCATCCCACCCCTTGCCCGGCGTCGTTGCCCCACAGCTCTTGCAGCGGACGCACTTGGTGCAGATCTGGAAAGAAGGATAAAAAGGCTTCTGTGCTCACAACAAATAGCCACAGGTGGGTTTGTCCCCTACCCTCCTCAACGGCTGAAAGAAGTAATTGGATAAATGCACGAAATACCATGGAGGCTACTATAGTCTCCAGAGAAGGGAGGAAGCAAGGAAGTGCAGCTCAGGGACACTCACCCAGACCTTCTTCTTCTTGGTGGGCTTTGTGGGGTAGTTTGGTCCCAGGCACTCCGGGTGATAGCTGTTTCGGCACTTGTTGCACTCCAGAAGTTGCTGCAGAAAGCACCGGAGGCGGCAGTCACCCGACTGGGCCAAGAGCCAGATCCCCAGTGCCAGCAAAGGGCAGCTCAAGCCACCAAGGGACAGGGAACCTCCCTGGCGCCACTCGGGAGGTGGCCAGAGCGCCTCCTTCCCAGAAGCAACCCCCAGGATGCCCTGCCACTACCTTGGTGGCCTGGTGCTGCCTCCCACAGACGTGGCAGAACTTGCAACGACGGCAGCACCAGTTCTCCAGCTGGTCCTCCAAGGGCCGCTCGCCGTCCTCCAGGCAGAACTTGTGGAAGGGCTCACAACACACCTGGCAATACACAAACTGCAGGCCAAGGGGAGGGGTGGTCAGCTGAGCACACAGGCTTGCTTTCAGCCTCAGCATCTGACCCAGCTCCCCCAGGCTGAAGGGTCAGGCAAAGCTCACCAGCCTGCCCTGAGAGTCTTCACAAAGGGCTCCAACCTGCTTTCAAGCTCATAAGCCTAGGATCATCCACTCTGGAACTGCCTGAAGTGGGTGGTCAGCTGGACCCTTACCTCCACGTGCCCACTGCTGGCACACAGGAAGCAGACCACCCGGGGCGTGATCGGAACAGAGGTCAGGATGCTCAAGCCGCCCATTTCCCAAATGCTCTCAACCTCACAGTCTTCCTGAGGAAAACAAAGGCACGGCTATGAGGAGAAGGGGAAAGAGGAAATCAACTCAAGAGGCACTACAACAGCAAAGGTCCTGCAGATGTATCCCCCAGTTACCTTGAAGTCCACTCGGATGGTGTGGACGCGGTCTGCCAGGGGCTTCTGCCTAGAGATGTTGCCGCTTGGTAAAGCGCTCAGGGCACTGGGGACGCTGCTTTCTGGCCGGGCAGTTGGCGGAGGAGGCTTTTCCTGAAGGGCCGGACAAGAGAGAGATCAGCCTGGCTGCCTTTAGTTCATTTCAGATCAAAGCAGAACAGCAGCTCACCTTTTCTTTCAGCTTCTGTTTTGCCGGCAAAGTTGGACGAGGAGTGATTTTCTTCTGTTTGCTTTGCTCTATAGCTACAAAGAGGGTGGAGGGGGGAGAACAGTGGGTTACAAGTGTAGTCAAGAGGAACAAGATTTGAGGAAACCAAGCAAGCCTGCCACTGTTATTGATGACAGGACTTGCTGCCCATTTGTGCCCACTGCCCACCAGCCGTCTCTTCCCGTGGAAAGAGTGCCCGGGACCTTCCCAGTTCGGACCCTTGCTTCCTGGCTGTGCTGACAGGAAGGCATACCTGCGTCTTGTGGTGGGGCTGCCTTCTTCTTGGGCTCCGCAGGGACAAGGATTTTGGGGGCTTCCTTCTTCGGTGGGCCTGGGGCTAGGGCTGGGACAGGGGGCGCTGGAGCGGAGGGTGCTGCCTGCTTGCCAGACTTCCTGGTGACGGAAGGCAGGGCCGGCTTGGGGTCCGGGAGGGTCGGTGGCGGCCCCTCCTCGCCCTTCTCCTCGCTGGGCTTCCGGGCCACCGGGTCGCTGGCCCTTCTGGGGGTCTGGCCCTCTTTTGGTAACGGGGGCTGAGCGGGGGCCGCTTTCTGCCCAGGCTCCGACTGGCCCTTCCCTGCCTGGCTCTCCTTCTTCTCGTTAGGCTTGGACCTCTTCTCCTTCCTCTTGGCGGCTGCAGGGCAAGGAGGCAGCTCAGAGGCAATGGGAGAGAGCTGATGGGGGAGAGGGAGCCATGCCTTCCCTCCCCAGCTTCCACGGCAGCAGTAATCCCTACCTTTGGCTTGCTTCTGAAGGTAGGCTTTGGAGGGCATCCACTGCAGGTTCTGACACTTCCTCATCCTGGGAAAGGAAAAGGAGGGAGAATACATGGAGCTCATGCTGGGGGCACCTCCGAGAACCTTCTGCATCCTCTATCCTGGAGGTTCCTCCAAATAGGGAAAGGATGGGTAGGGAAGGCTCCCCCAAACACACACACACACAGTCACTTACTTGCAGCATTGCTTCTTTATGTTGCGGCCACCAAACTTTGGCTTGTCCAGGCAGTTTGTGCAGACGCCGCAGTCCTCGGGGACCTGGCACCCCGGACACTGCCCACAGCGCCTTGACCGCCTGCCCTTTTTCACAGGGGGCTCCTGGGGGGCCTTGTTCCTGGTGACTGGCTTGATGGGCTTGATGGGTGGTGCCGGGGGCTCGGCATCTTCGGAACCAGCAATGGAGGACTTGTCTGCCAGAAGAAAGGCCCGCCTTGAGTGAGCGCGAGCAACGGCACTGGGGTGGGGGACAGCCCTCACCCTCCATCTCCTGGCCCCTCGTGCCCCACTGCTTGCTTACCGTCATTCCCCATGGAGGAGAGAATCTTCTCCCGCTCCTCCCATGGCAAGGCACTCAGGGTGGGCATGTCGTCCGGGAAGACCGCTCGCTTGCGTCCCAGCGCGACAGCCGCCCTCCTGCAGACGTGCTTTATGCGTGGCCCTCGCACTGAGGCCTCCGAGGAATCGCTCTCCTGGCCCTGGAATGAAAGGATAGGCAGCGGTCAGAAGGGGCACCCATCTGGAACCAGGCCCATCAGCCTCCCAAGGGCTCTCTTGGCCACAGCCCTCCTCTTGTGCCCTGAAATCATGCAGGACGGACCCGGTGCCCCCCGCCCCCTTCAAAGCCCAGTTTGGGGCCAATACCTTGGGCTGCTCCGCCTGCTTGAGGGACTTGCTCTTCTCGATCTTGTACAGCTGGGCTTTGGCTTTCTTCAGGAGGCTGGCCACCCTCTTGTCGGTCACGGGGATTTTGTCTGCATGGGCCAACACGGAGCTGATGGAGGCATGCTTGAGGCCGACGGAGGAGAGGCGCGGGGACTCCTCCTTCTCCGCCAAGGGAGCAGCAAGGCTGAGATCCAGGCTGGGCTTCTCTAAGGCCCCTCGGCCCTTCTTGGGCGCTTTGCTCTTGGCCACGGCAGAAGCAGAGTCTACCAGAACCACGGCAGGGGTGTCCACTGCCAAATCAGGTGCTGCTGGTGCCACCTTTTTCCGTCCCACAGGCCTCTTCGCAGAAGAGGAGACAGCCACTTCTTCGTGGGCGGTGGTCTTTCCTTTGGCCACACGCGCCAGCGGGAACAGAGCCGAGCCGCCCTGGGCCTCCGGGGCCTTCTTCCTCTTCTCTTTCCGGGACTCCCGCTTGTTCTCCTTTTCCCGCTCCCGGTCTCTCTCTCGGCTCCTCTCCTTCTCCAGACCTCGCTCGCCATCTTTATCTTTGGATGGATCACTGATGGTTTTGTCCTTGTTTTTGCCCCTCTCTGTCTGGGAAACTGGGGTGAACCACGGAAAGAGGGGAGCGGAGCTGCCGGAGAACGGCTCGGAGGAAGCGCCCGCCTGCTTCCGCGGCCTCTGGCTCTTCTCCACTTGCTCTCCCGGCTGAGAGAGTGAATGGGAAGGGAACGCGAAGGTGGAGTTTAAGGCACTGGTGGCGAGGGACCCCACGGAGATGTTGGTTAAAGAGGAAGAAGACGACGGAGGAGGGAGAGAGGACAGCTCTGAGGTGGTGAGCCGCCCGCTCCTCGTCCTCATGGAGTGCGACGGGGACCTGGGTTCGGACCGAATGGGGCTGAAGACCCTCCGCTTCCGCCTCCTTGAAGAGCCGGCAGCCACCACACCGCCAGAGGCACTACGGCCTACGGAGGAAGGCAAGGTCACAGACTCGAAGATGCGGGAATGGGCCTCGCTGGGGGTAAAGCGGGGGGCGCGGAGCAGGGGGCTCCTCTTGTGCAGGTCGAACCGGGATCCTGAATGAAGAGGGGAGAACAAGTGGGCCGGGGCTGCTGCTCCGGAGAAGCCGGAGGCGAAGCCGACGTCCTCAGGGGTCAGCGGCGGGGGCCGGAAGTTGTCGAAGATGGGCTTGCGGATGAGGCCTTCTTTGGCATACTTGGCTGAGGAGAAGTACTGGGGCTCGGCGCGAGAGTGCTTCAGGGAGGTCCAGCGGAAGGTGGGCTCCCGGAGGATGGACTTACGCTTCTCCTGCATTGAACAGGAGGCGGCAGCAGCGCCGGGGGGCAAGAAGGCGGGGGCCAAGGGGATGGCGGGGGGCATGAGCCAAGGGGGGGCGTGGTCTGAGAGGCCGGCCGGGGGCTGGAGGGGTGGGGGAGGGGAGAGGAGCGGCGGGGGAGGGGAGGATGAGGAAGAGGAGGGGGGCTGCGAGGGCGGTAATGGCTGAGGGGGCTGCTGCTGCTGAGGGGGCTGTTGAGGGGGCCCCACGCCTTGGAGGCCGGGCAGTTTCTTGGCCGCTTTGGGTCCAAAGCCCCCTTCGGCCAGGGAGAACCTCCTCCTGCGCCTCCGCCGCCGCCTCCTCTCTCCGCTCCCGTTTTCCGGCAAAGGGGAGGCAGGCGGCGAGGGCTGGGCCTCTTCCGGAGTGTGGCCCCCTTCTTCGGACAGGGCCCCTTGCGCCTCCTCGGAGGCCTGGGAGTCGGAGGAGGTGTCCACGCTGGGGCTGCTGGAGCGTGAGGAGGAGCCCGAGGAGCCCTGGGAGGAGTGCTGGGAGGCGCCGCTGGACTTCTCGCTGGATTCGCAGGAGGTGGCGCTGAAGCGGCTGTTTGGCGTGGACTCCAGGCGCGCGATCTTGATGGGCGGGTCGTAGTCCTCGTCCTCGATGAAGCGCTTGGGGGTCTTGATGATGCGCGAGGAGATGGCACTCACCACCGGCATGATGAACTGCCGAATGTTCTTCAGCTGGGTCCGGCCCTTGCGCCCCTGCAGCTTGGCCGCCTCCTTCTCGATCTTCTTCTGGGCCCCCTTCTTGGCCCGCTGCAGGAGCTGCTTGGCAATGGCGGCATCCGTCCGCTTGGAGGAGGGGATGATCCTCACCGGGCGGCGGGGGCTCTGACGGACAGCCTTCTCGTCCTTGGGGAGCGGGAGCGCCCCTTCTTTCTCCTTCCGCGCCCGCTGGCTCTTCTCCAGCTGGGAGCCCACCTCCAGGGCTACTGTTGTGGCTTTCAAGGCTCTCTCTGAGGAGGGCGGCCGTCCCCTCCGGCGCACTATTTGGACCCCCTTCCTCCCGATCTGCAGTTTTCCAGCTTTGAACTGAGACTTCAATGGGGAGAGTTTGCCTGCCCTCAGCTTCTTGATTTTCGCCGCGTGGTGGAATGCTGCGGATGGGGTCCGCTTGATTTTCTTCAGGTTCTCTTTTTCTTCATGGCCTCCCTTCAGCGCCTCTGGGAGCCCCTCTTTGTCAGAGAGCTTGAACTTCACGCTGCTGAGGGCCGGAGGCCTCCCTCGCCGCTTTTCAACACCTTTCAGCTCCTTCTTCGCTTTCTCCATCAAGGTGGGCTCTGGTTTGCTCAAAGGTGGGTATGCAGGCAACGACTCTGGCAGCACAACAGAATTTTGATCCGAGGTGCTCCGGGGCCTCCCTCGAGGTTTGCGTGCGCCGGCCTTGGCTGCAATTGCAGAAAAGAAAGGAGAAATACTCATTTGTGTATTCATTGAAAGCAGTGGCCACCAGAGCAGTAGGTATATGTGAAGATGGCAACATGGCAGGAGGCACGACGTACCTGTGGGAGACTTGGCGGGACTCTGCCCTTTGGACTCTGCCCTTTTGGCATCGTCTAATCCAAAGCCTAGGAACTGCTCATCCTGCAAAGAGAGAGCAAGACAGGTCAAAGTTAAATTGGACGAGAAAGTAAAGCACAGACTAGAATGAGGCATGAGGTTTTTAGACAAATGGATCTAATTTACTTATGTTATAATTTTTATAATGTATTTTAATGATGTATTTTTATAGTTTTAATTGGTTATATGTACTGTTTTTTGTTTTATTATTATGTTCTTGGCATTAAACGTTGCCAACTGTGTAAGCCGCCCTGAGTCCCCCCGGGTGAGAAGGGCGGGGTATAAACTCTGGAAATAAATAAATAGAAAAATCTGACAGCTGTACACAAATAAGGGGAAGTTGGAGGTACCGTCACAAGATCAAGGGACCTCCAAGTGCAAGGAGAGCCCAATGGGCCAAATCCAAATGCCACAGAGGAAATGAGACAGCTCCCCATGATAGGGGCTCTTAAGAAGCCCTAGAGGGCCTACTGCTTGCGAAGAGCAAACAGCTGCACAGGGGCCACAAGTTGGTGTCCTCCTTTCTGTCTCCTTGATACAGGCACAAGAGCATTCCTGGCTTCTTGGAGGATGACTCCTTTGGCACAGGCCAGTGTAATTCTACAGTTCACACTGGGAAAACACTCCCTAAGACCCACCACAGGGATCCTTAAGCGTTGCAGGGTCGTCTGTCTTAATGGGCAAATCTAAGTCCCACCAAATGGTAAGCTGCCCAAGCCAACAGAACCACGGACAGTTCCTCCACTCCCGGATCATGCTCACTCCAGCTACGGTGGAAAAAAAGGCCCTGTAGTATGGTTTGGATTACATGTGCAACAGCACAGGTAGTAGGAAGAAGACTGCAGATGGTCTCTGACACTTTTGATAAATATCCCATGGATCACAAATATGTGTGTGTCTGGCGTAATGTTCCTGGCTTACCCTGTTTGTATATGTTTCTTTTTCTCAAAAGGGAACACAGAGAATGACAATCCACGTCCGCAGTGTGAAGTGGAGGTGAAGCCCACCTGGCCACCTCTGCTGTTTCTGCCCCGTGTTGCAGCTGGGCCTCTTGCCCCACTCAAGGGTGGAGCAAGGCCCTTGGTTCAAGCCCTAGCACCGCTGCTGAACAGGGGCAAGGGAAGGCAAGCGCCCCAAGCCTGACCAAGGGACCAATGGCATGGCTTGGAAGGAAGGTTGTCCCTGTAGCACGGCGAGGGAGCCTGGAAAGCTTACCTGGAAATGATTCAGACTGTTCCTGAGATCCATGGAGAGGCTATGTCAAAGGCCAGGGCTACCTTCGAGGAGGAAGGGGAGGAGGCAGCACAGTTTGTGTAGGGAAAGCACAGGATTGGGAACCAAGGGACGAGCCTAAGGCATGCGGGACGACTGCCCCAAACCGCACTCCCACCTTAAGGACGAGCTTTGTGCTGTTTCTCTGGTCTGCAGCCCTGGCCACCGACCCTCGACCCTCAGCAGAGACCCCAAAGCCCTGCCGCCTCCGGCCTGGTACCTCTGCCGGCCCAGGACCACCTCCTCCCCCCAGGATTCCAGCTGCCTTTGCAGCCAATCACTGCCTGGCATGAGCCCCACGTGCAAATCAGCTGACAGAGGGAGGGAGGGGCTGGAGAAGAGGCATCCCCTGCTCAGGAGGAAGCAAAGGGGGAAGAAGAAGGGGGCAAACTGGCTTCCCCTGTCTTCCCCACTTAGGATCCCAGAAGAGGCCTCCTTGCAAAGCACAAGGCCAAAGGATGCACACTTTGAGATTCATTACTTCCTTCAAAGGCATTTATTTCTACACCTCACCTCTCAAGCATTCATCCAAAAGAAGCCACTCGTACTGCAATTTGAAATGTAGAAGAACAAGAAACAGGACTGAATCAATAAGGCATTATTGCAGGTGACACAACAAACAGAGAAAGAACTGATGCAACGAAGGAAGAAAATATCATCCATCCTGAAGTGTCCAGAGAGAACAAAACCATCTTGAACCAGTCGCTCTGGAATGGCTATGTGGGCACTGAGCAGACCCCTCTGCTGTGCTCGTCGACAAACTGGCTGCAACCAATAGGAAAGCCTTCACCCCAGAGGCCTCAGAAGGAGAGAAGCCGGCAGCAGGGGCCCCCAACTGGGAGGACAGCTGCACCTGTGGCCCCTGCAGCTTCAATACAAGCCGACTGCAAGGTTCAGGCCACAAAACACAAGGTAAGCAGTGGTGACATCCACTGGGACAAAGGGCTGCAGGGAGTCCAGGGCCTCTCCCCAAGGGCCAAGCATGGCCATACTGGTCCAAGCAGAGACACCCCCCCCCCCCCGCGCAGTGGGCAAACAGCAGCCCCCATCAGCTCAAACCAACAAGAGAACAGGGCCACCCCTCATTCAGGGTAGACGGCAACAAAAGCATGACGTTATCCCTCAAATTGATTGCCAAAATATAAAATCAGGTAACAAAAAGCAAAATGAAAAGGAATAGACAGAAGCTTGCCTTCCAAGCACAATTTCCCTTTAAAAATGGCTGCACTTGAAGATCTGAGATTACAGAGGTGATCATGACATATACAGTGGTTTATGTATCAGGTCTGCGGTGCAGCCCTGGCATCACTGCCCTGCAGGAAGACTTGTGACTAAACCATATAAACATTTGCATTGGATCCCATCCTCCCAGAGCAGGGTTCTGCATCATGCAAAGCATTGTGCTGACATTCAGCCCCAAACGATTCTCTGGAAACAGAAAATGTTTCTTATATACTTATTTATTTATTATAATTAATAATAATAAAACATGGTGTGGTATACAAGTGCCGAGTCTTGTCCCATCTTGATACAAGCAGCCCTCCTCCAACAGGAAAACTATTGGAACAAGGCTTTCACTGAAACAAACCTCTGGAAGACTGACGACAGCAAGAGCCGTTTCCTTAAAGGCTCTTCCTAAACAGGGACCTCGCGCTGGGGATAATAAAACCCAGGCCCCAATGATGCCTGCTGACTGAATGGCCTCGAATAATAATAACAATAACAACAACAACAACAACAACAATAATATTGTTATTATTAAATAATAATTGCTGTGGCAATAGGAGTGCAAAACAGACTTCTCCCTGCCCTCCTGAGCACCTTGTGAAGCCAAATGCCAAGAAGCGAAAGATAAACAAGTAGAAGGCAGTCCATTGATCTCAGTGTGGTTGCCAAGGATGGAAGTACATTTGGGATACAAATGGATGAATCCATGGTGCCGCTGCACCCCAAGGCTGAGCTGGGACTCCAAGAGAATAAACCATACACACCGCTGCTTATTATTGCCATTATTAGTATGACTTTAGTATTTAGTAATAAGCGGAGGCTGGATGGCCATCTGTTAGGGGTAGTTTGAATGTGATTTTCCTGCTTCTTAATAGGGGGTTGGACTGGATGGCCCATGAGGTCTCTTCCAACTCTATGATTCTATGGCTGCATCCAGGTGAGGGGGGCCTATCCCCCCCTGCAGGGAGGACGACCCACATCTATCCTCTCACAGTGCCAGGAAGCAGGAGATGCAGCAGAAAGCAGCCCTTTGGCTCCCTCCTACAGGCCGATGTTGTTGACAATGATGATACCTATTATTATTATTATTATTACTATTACTATTATTATTGTGTGGCCACTTTGGATCTCAATGAAGGGGCCTTATGACTCAGTGCCACACTTGTCTTGCCTTTTGCAGGAACTCAGCAGAGGGAAGGGCAAGCTCACAATTCCTGACTGCCGGAGGGAGGGCCAAAGTTGGCCCAGGCCTAGGGGGAGGGTTGACATTGCCCCAGGCCTGCTCTATGCAAAGGGGGGGGGGGAGGATGAGTGGGCTTCCTCCATGCCAGGACCATGGAGAGGGGGAAGGCTCTTTTGGCAACTTCTTCCTCTTAGAATCACAATTGGAAGAGACCAAATGGGCCATCTAGTCCAACCCCATTCTGCTAGGAATGGAAAGCACAATCAAAGCACCCCCAACAGATGTCCATCCAGGTTCTGTTTAAAAGCTTCCAAGGAGTTTTGGCCCTCCCTCCTGGTGTTTTGGACAAGGGCGGAAGTCGTCCTTTGCAGAGGACGGAGGGCATCTGTGGGCCCCTTCCAGGCCAGGACCATGGAGAGGGGGAGGGCTCTTCTGACAGCTTCCTACTCTCTTTCCTTCCTTCCTTCCCTTTGCATGTACTTTCTGTCTTAGCTCCCTTCTCTTTGCATCAAGTTTTCTCTGTGCCTTGCTGTGCCTTCTGTGCACCTTGCTTTCTCTCTTTGCTCTTTTCCCTTTGCATCTGCTTTCTGTGCATCTTGCTTTCTCCCCTTTGCATGTGCATCCTTTGCACCTTGATTTGTCTTTGCTCCCTTCTCTTTGCATCTGTTTTCTCTGTGCCTTGCTTTCTCCCTTCCTTTTGCATGTGTTTACTGTGCATCTTGATTTCTCCCCTTTGCATGTGCATCCTTGGCACCTTGTTTTCTGTCTTTGCTCCCTTCTGTTTGCATTTGTTTTTTCTCTATGCCTTGCTTTCTCCCTTCCTTTTGCATGTGTTTACTGTGCACTTTGCTTTCTCCCCTTTGATTGTGTTTTCTGTGCCCCTTGCTTTCCCTTTTGGCTTCCTTGGCGTGTTTTTGTGCCCCTTGCTTTGCATGTATTTTCTCTGCACCTTGCGGATGTCATCCTTTGCAGAGGACGGAGGGCACCTGTGAGCCCCTTCCAGGCCAGGACCATGGAGAGGGGGAGGGCTCTTCTGACAGCATCCTACTCTCTTCTCTTCCTTCCCTTTGCATGGACTTCCTTTGCAATTTGCTTTCTGTCTTTGCTCCCTTCTTTTTGCATCTGTTTTCTCTGTGCCTTGCTTTCTCCCTTCCTTTTGCATGTGTTTTCTGCGCCCCTTGCTTTGCATGCATTTTCTCTGCACCTTGCTTTCTCTCTCTGCCCAATTTCTACTCTCTTCCTTTCCTTCCCTTTGCATGTGCATCATTTGTACCTTGTGTTCTGTCTTTGCTCCCTTCTTTTTGCATCTATTTTCTCTGTGCCTTGCTTTCTCCCTTCTTTTTGCATGTGTTTACTGTGCACTTTGCTGTCCTCCCTTTGCTTGTGTTTTCTGTGTCCCCTGCTTTCCCTCTTGGCTTCCTTTGCATGTATTTTCTCTGCACCTTGCTTTCTCTCTCCCTTTGTACCTGGGTCCCTTCACTTTCCTCTCCTCATTCCTTGTGTGTATTCCTCCCTTCCTCCCCATCATCATCACCACCACCACCACCACCACCACCACCACCATCATCATCATTTCTCTGCACCTTGCTTTCTCTCTCTGCCAATATCTACTCTCTTCCCTTCCTTCCCTTTGCATGCACTTCCTTTGCACCTTGCTTTCTGTCTTTGCTCCCTACCCTTGGTAAGTGTTCTCTTTGCGTGTTTACTGTGCACTTTGCTTTCCCTCTTGGCTTCCTTGGTGTGTTTTTGTGCCCCTTCCTTTGCATGTATTTTCTCTGCACCTTGCTTTCTCTCTCTGCCCAATTAAATCCCTTTGCACCTGGATCCCTTTCCTCTCCTCATTCCTTGAGTGTATTCCTCCTTTCCTCCCCATCATCATCATCATTTTTCTGCACCTTGCTTTCTCTCTCTGCCCAATTTCTACTCTCTTCCCTTCTTGCATGCACTTCCTTTGTACCTTGCTTTCTGTCTTTGCTCCCTTCTCTTTGCATCTGTTTTCTCTGTGCCTTGCTTTCTCCCTTCCTTTTGCATGGCTTTCTCGGCTTCCTTGGCGTGTTTTTGTGCCCCTTGCTTTGCATGCATTTTCTCTGCACCTTGCTTTCTCTCTCCCTTTGCACCTGGATCTCATCCCTTTCCTCTCCTCGTTCCTTGAGTGTATTCCTCCCTTCCTCCCCACCACCACCACCACCACCATCATCATCATCATTTCTCTGCACCTTGCTTTCTCTCTCTGCCCAATTAAATCCCTTTGCACCTGGATCCCTTTCCTCTCCTCATTCCTTGTGTGTATTCCTGCCTTCCTCCCCATCATCATTATCATCATCATCATCCTCAGAGGGGGGCGTGCCTGGGGGCTGATCCCTCTGTGTGTCGTCTCTCCTCCCTCCCCTCATCCCTTCCCCTCCCCTCCGGAGGCGCCTTTCCTTTCCCGCCGAGGGAGGCCGGGCGCGGGCACGAGCACGAGCGGGAGCGGAAGGCGGGAGGGAGGCACGCCCCCCGCGCCTTCTTCCCTCCCGAGGCAGGCAGGCAGGCAGGCAGGCGCGCGCGCTCCCGAGGCCTCTCCCGCCCCCTCCCCCTCCGAAGCGCGCCCTCTCTCTCTCTCTCTCTCACCTCAGCGCCTTCTGCTTCGGCCCCGCAGGCAGCCCGGAAGCGGCGCAGGTTGATGCCGATGGCGGCGGAGACTTGGAGCGCGGCGTCGAAGCCCGGCGCGAGGCAGGCGCCGCCGGGGAGGCCGAGGGGCTGGGGCTGAGGCGCGGGCCCGCCCCCTTCTCCCGCCGCGGGGCCTACTCCTCCGCCGCCGCCTCCGGAGGAAGCGGGAGGGCGCGGGCCCCGCCAGGCCGCCACCCGCAGCCGCCCCCCGCCGCCCAGCGCCCGCCTCCCGCCGCCCCCGCTGCCGGGACGGGCCGGGAAGCGCCACCGACCGCTGTGCGCCATCTTCGCTGCCAGGCGGGCGGGAGGGAGCCAGGGAGGCAGGGACTGAGGGAGGGAGTGTCGCGGCTCTGCTGAGGAGCGCGCCCGGGAACCTGCCTGCGCCACGCGCCGCCCCTCGGGGCCCTGCACGCCGCCCCCACGCATCCAGGTTCCCGGGCCGACGCCACCGCCGCGCAGGCGCCCCGGCACCCGCATGCGCCGAGCCGCTCCAATAGGATGCAGGCATAACCAGGCAGCGTATTCAGGATCCGGGGCCAATGCCGCGGAGGCGCCCCGGCATCGGTATGTGCCCAGCGCCGCCGGTAGGAGGCAAGCATAACTAGGAAGCCTATTCAGGGCACGGGGCCAACGTCGAGTAGGAGTCCCGGCACCTGCATGTGCTGAGCAGCGCCGGTAGGAAGCAAGCATAACCAGAGAGTGTATTCAGGGTCCGGGGCTCCCCGTATATGCTGAACGGCGCCGGCAAGAGGCAGGCATAACCAATGAGCGTATTCAGGGCCCCGGGCCAACGTCGTAGGTGCAGAGTGGCGCCGGCAGGACACAAGCATAACCAGGGAGGGTATTCAGGGCCCGGGGCCATCAGTATGGGATGAGCTGCGCCAGCAAGGGACAAGCATAACCAGGGAGTGTATTCAGGGTCCCGGGCGACCTCCGCGGAGGCACCCCGGCATCAGTATGTGATGAGAGACGCTAATAGGAGACAGGCATAACCAGGGAGCATATTCAGGGTCCCGGGCCACCGCTGCGGAGGCGCTCCGGCATCAGTATGAGCATAGCAGCGCCAGCAGGAAGGAAGCATAACCAGAGAGCATATTCAGGGTCCAGGGCCACCGCCGCGCATCCATCCCTATGTCACATTTTGCTCTAGTTTTTCAATGACTATCTCACCCAGTCTCACCCAATTCAATCTTGTGTGTGGCAGCAAAGTAAGGACTGAACAATTAAACAGGAAATAACACTTTCAAAGCAGGAACAGAACATTTTTTAAACAAATTTTGTGACATAGTGCTATGAGGCGGAGGGTTTGGGGGTAGATGCTAATAAATTGCTACGAACAGAGAGAGCACCACAGTTGCGTCACAATATGGCATTTAATAGTGTTAGGGCTCAAAAGACAAAACAAATGTCCCTTTCAGACATCGTATCCAACCAGTCCGCGTTTGCCTATGATTTCGCCAATGTAGAACCACATCAGGACCTCCGTTGCCACCAAGCCGTTCCTGAGGGCTTCCTAAAAGGAATGGGAAGAAAAAAGGGAAACAATGACCATCATCCTGCGACCCCTTAATACAGTTCCTCATGTTATGGTGACCCCCAACCATAAAATTATTTTTGTTGCAACTTCATAACTCATTTTGCTACTATTATTAATCATAATGTAAATACCTGATATTCAGGATCTATAAAACTTGGCACAAATACCCGATACGCCCAAATTTGAATACTGATGGGATTGTTTTTATCATTTGGGAGTTGTAGTTGCAGGGATTTATAGTTCACCTACAATCAAAGAACATTCCGAACTCCACCAATGATGGAATTGAACCAAACTTGGCTCACAGAACTCCAATGACCAACAGGAAATACTGGAAGGGTTTGGTGGGCATTGACCTTGAGTTTGGGAGTTGTAGTTCACCTACATCCAGAGAGCACTGTGGACTCCAAACAATGATGGATCTGGACCAAACTTGGCACGAATGTACAATCTGCCCAAATTTGAACACTGCTGGAGTTTGGGAAAAATAGAACTCGACATTTGGGAGTTGTAGCTGCTGGGATTTATAGACTAGAGAAATTAGGGACCACTTAAGTGTAGAGGTTAATTTATGACACCATAAAGTAGATTTAAAAAGTGTGTAGTAGAGAGAGATGTAGTAAAGCTGTAATGTAACAGTTAAAAACTGATAAGAAATATGCTTAAAGATGTTCTTGATTTTTTTTATTGTCGAATTGTATACAATATGATATGTTTAAGGTATTGTAAAATAAGGAATGTAAACTTATAAATTTTGACTGATAAATTAAAAATACCTAAAAAAAAATTACAACACCATAAAACTGCCAGCGATCAAAGAGCAAGGAGGAAATACTATGATCAAAAAAGATCCGGCTCATAGTGGATGAAGCGACACCTCCCCCTGTGGTCGGAATCGAGCATAACCTCCTGAAACCAAAGTTGGAAAATGTTGAATTACCTCTATCTGTCTGTGTGTGTTGTATGTCTAAAAATGGCATTGAATGTTTACCGTGTATATGGGCATTGTGATCTGTGCTGAGTACCCTTTGGGGTGAGAAGGGTGGGATATAAATACTGTAAATAAATAAACAGGATAGCAAAAAAAAAATTATCCCAGGAATGATGGTTGCAAGCATCATCTCTGGTCCAGAACAGAGGGGCAAGAAGCTTGGATGAAGGCTTTTCTCTCAAATGAAATGAAGGCTTTGCTCTGGAATCGATCATAGAATCGTAGAATAATAGAGTTGGAAGAGACCATGTGGGCCATCTAGTCAAACCCTTTGCCATGCAGGAAAGGCACAATCAAAGTACCCCTGACAGATGGCCATCCAGCCTCTGTGTAAAAGTTTCCAAGGAAGGAGCTTCTACCAAATTCCAAGGCAGAGAGTTCCAATGGCTTTTCTCTGGGAGGGAAGTAGCTAAAGAAGCTATAAGTTGTTGCTTATGAAGCTGTTTGTTCTCCTTTTGGCTGACAATGCTCCCTGAATGGCTCTCTCCCAGGAAGCGGCTTCCGCCTGGGTTGGAGCTTACCTTCACGGTGAGCTGTTGCAGGCGGCCAGACTGGAAGCTCTTCACCAGCCCCTTCATGCTGTCGATGGCCTGCGGGATCTCCGCCGGAGTCGGGGGAGCCAGCTCGACCCTGGCGTAG
This sequence comes from Anolis carolinensis, assembly GCF_035594765.1. Lineage (NCBI taxonomy): Eukaryota > Metazoa > Chordata > Lepidosauria > Squamata > Anolidae > Anolis > Anolis carolinensis. The sequence continues at coordinate 1,468,955 of NW_026943819.1, forward strand.
TACCAGAAGGTGGCCAGGCGGGGCCTCGAATAAGCCACAGCGGCTGCAACAACAGAAGGGACAGTGTCAGACCCAGAGCAGAAAGGCAGGATATGTACAGTATGTAAAACAAGAGTTCTTTCTCCCACCCTGGACATTTTTTTTTTCAGGTCAGGAATGCCTTGAGAAACTGCAAGTCACTTCTGGTGTGAGACAATTGGCTGTCTGCAAGAACGTTGCCCAGGGATGCTGGCCGGATGTTTTGATCATCCTTGTGGGAAACTTCTCTCATGTTCTTGGCTGAAGCTGATAGAAGGAGCTCACTCATGCTCTCCCCAGGCTGGATAAGAACTGGCAATTTTCAGGTCAGCAATGCAACCTTCAAGTCATCAGTCCTGCTGGCACAAGGGTTTAACCCACTGTGCCACTGGGGCTCCACTCTGGACATCATTCCATAGGTATATATACTAACTGTACTTACCTTGTTTCCAACAGACCTCTATGCAGAGACCATCACTGATTGACTTTGTAGCTGCAAGGCTATTCAATGCTGGCTCAGCACTTTATCCGCTACTGACCCCAAGCCCTCCTGTTGCACAAGACTTGAATAGCACTTTATAGTTAGCCATCCCAATGTTGAACTCTGGGTCATTATAACTGGCCCATAAATGGAATATTGTTACTACCGGTAGTTTTATTTTTCATTGTTGTATGGCTCTGTTTTTATTATGTGCATTGTATTGTATTGTATTGTTTTTATCATGTTAGAAACTGCCCTGAGTCCCCTGAGGAGATAGGGCGGTATATAAATAAAGTTTCTCTTATTATTATTATAACCAAGATGCTCAATTGCATCATTCACACTTGTCTCAAACAGACAAGGGTTCTTTCTCCCACTCTGGACATCATTCCAGAGGTACATATACAAACCGCACTTACTTAGTTTCCAACAGAGTTCTATGCAGATACCCTCACTGACTTTGCAGCTGCAAGGCTACTCAATGCTATTCAGGTGGCCAGTGGCAACATTCACACCTGCCTCGAACAGACACGAGTTCTTTTTCCCACCCTGGTCATCATTCCACAGGGAGATGTACATACATACATACATACATACAGTTTTAAATGCATTTAATATCATATTTTATGCTGTATTGGGCATGGTCCCCATGTGAGTTGCTCCTGGTCCCTTCGGGGAGATGGGGCGGGATACAAAAATAAAGTAGTAGTAGTTGTTGTTGTCATTATTACAATAGAGTCTCACTTATCCAAGCTAAACGGGCCAGCAGAACCTTGGTTAAGCGAATATCTTGGATAATGAGAGATTAAGGAAAAGCCTATTAAACATCAAATTAGGTTATGATTTTACAAATTAAGCACTAAAACATGTTATACAACAAATCTGACAGAAAAAGTAGTTCAATACGCATGATTTTACAAATTAAGCACCAAAACATCATGTTATACAACAAATTTGACAGAAAAAAATTGACATTACACAATAATGTTATGTAATAATTACAGTAGAGTCTCGCTTTTCCAACGTAAACGGGCCGGCAGAACGTTGGATAAGCGAATATGTTGGATAATAAGGAGAGATTAAGGAAAAGCCTATTAAACATCAAATTAGGTTATGATTTTACAAATTAAGCACTAAAACATGTTATACAACAAATCTGACAGAAAAAGTAGTTCAATACGCAGTAATGCTATGTAGTAATTACTGTATTTACAAATTTAGCACCAAAATATCACGGTACAGTGAAAACAAGAATGAGTTGGATAATCCAGAACGTTGGAAAAGTGAGACTCTACTGTACTATATTTACGAATTTAGCAGCAAAACTTCGCAATGTATTGAAAAATTGACTACAAAAATATTGACTACTAAAAGGCAGACTGTGTTGGCTAATACAGAACGTTGGATAAGCGAAGATCGGATAAGCGAGACTCTACTGTATTATTATTATTATTATAAACCCCACTTGCTTAGTTTCCAACAGACCTCAGCAACGTCTGAGGATGCCTGCCATAGACGTGGGCTAAACGTCAGGAGAGAATGCTTCTGGAACATGGCCAGACAGCCCGGAAAACTCACAGCAACCCAAACATACATGTTTGATATAGATGTCTATATAATTCCAAAAAAATTAAATAAAATTAATTAAAAAGCAGGCCTAGTTGGAAGGGATCCCTAAGGGTGATCTGGCCGACGCCCTTCTGCCACAGACACCATTCGATCCCTCCCGACAGATGCCCACCCAGCCTCTGCTCAAGTCGGGGGGCCTTGAAGGGGAAAGAGCGCCACTCACCGGAGAGGAGCTGCGGGCCGCGGGTGGTGACGGTCTTGACCAGCTTCTGCGCGGCTTGCGCCATTCTCCGGCCGAGGAAGGAGCGAGGAAGCCGGGAGGAACGCGGGGAAGGCCCGGAGAGAACGCCGCCGGAAGGAAGTCTCTCTCGCGCGAAAGAAGGGCCCTGAAGGTCACAACGGCTGCGAGGACCCCTCCTTCGGGGCTGCCCGCTCCAGCGCCTGATTCCCGCGCACGCCGCGCTCGGGATTTCTCGACAGGCACTTCATGGGGCAGCCCCTGCTTCCTTCTCCCTTCTTTCATTCTTTAAATTCGGCTTTATATCTTTCCATTCGGAGACTCAAAGCGGCTCAGAACCAAAAACATTACACCTTCGAATATACAGTATTATTATATATTATCAGTAGTATTATATTTATTACTATGATTATATTACAATGTTATAACTATATTTTTACATTATAATATTACTAAAATTATATGTATATATAATATAGTCTATTATTAGCATTGTACAATTTTAGGATTATATATTATCAGTTACATTATAATATTATCAATATTATATGTATATATAATGTATTGTTATTAGCATTGCACAATTTTAGGATTATGTATTATCGGTAGTATTATATTTCACCTATTACTAGGATTATGTTACAATATTATTATTATAAGGATTATACTGTTAATTATATTATTACCAAAATTATATGTAGAGTCTCACTTATCCAACATTCACTTATCCAATGTTCTGGATTATCCAACAGTCGGCCTTTTAGTAGTCAATGTTTTTGTAGTCAATCTTTTCAATACATTGGTACTAAGTTCGTAAATACAATACTTGCTACCTAACATTGCTGTGTATTGAACTTTTTCTGTCAAATTTGTTGTAAAACATGTTTTGATGCTTAATTTGTAAAATCATAATGTAATTTGATGTTTAATACCCTTAATCCCTCCTTATTATCCAACATATTCGCTTATCCAACATTCTGCTGGCCCGTATATGTTGGATAAGTGAGACTCTACTGTATATATATTCTATTACTAGCATTGCACAATATAATTATATATTATCAGTAGTATTATATTCCATAATTATGTATGATTATATCACAATATTATTATATATTATTGTATTATTATTAGTGTTATATGTGCATATATTATTAGCATAGCACAAAATTATATATTTTCAGTATTATATTTACTATATTAGTATTACTACCGTGTTTCCCCGAAAATAAGACAGTGTCTTATATTAAGTTTTGTTCCCAAAGATGTGCTAGGTCTTATTTTTAGGGGATGTCTTGTTTTTCCATGAAGAAAAATTCACATTTATTATATACTGTACAGTAGTTGTCATCATAAACCAGCATAACCAGACAAACTGTGAATCCTATCAAGACTTTCTTGTTACTACCATTATTTCCATGTACAACAATCTATGGTACAGTAGAGTCTCACTTATCCAAGCCTCACTTATCCAAGTTTCTGGATTATCCAAGCCATTTTTGTAGTCAATGTTTTCAATATATCGTGATATTTTGCTGCTAAATTTGTAAATACTGTAATTACAACATAACATTACTGCGTATTGAACTACTTTTTCTGTCAAATTTGTTGTATAAGATGATGTTTTGGTGCTTAATTTGTAAAATCATAACCTAATTTGATGTTTAATAGGCTTTTCCTTAATCCCTCCTTATTATCCAAGATATTTGCTTATCCAAGGTTCTGCTGGCCCGTTTAGCTTGGATAAGGGAGACTCTACTGTACTTACATTTACTGATCCTGCATGCTCTGGTGTTCTGTTTGATGGACATGCTTCCAAACAAAAACTTTGCTAGGTGTTACTTTTGGGGGAGGCCTTATACCCTGTTTCCCCGAAAATAAGACATCCCCAGAAAATAAGACCTAGTAGAGATTTTGTTGAATTGCTAAATATAAGGCCTCCCCTGAAAGTAAGACCTAGCTAAGTTTTTGTTTGGAAGCATGCCCGGCACCCACCAAACAAAACACCAGAACTTGCAGGATCGGTAAATGTACATACCAGTTGTACATGGAAATAATGGTAATAATATATTAAATTGTTATATTATTTATATTTATGTAGTAACAAGAAATTTTTGACAGGAGTCATAGTTTGTCTAGTTTGGTTATGCTGGTTTGTGATGACAACTACTGTACAGTATATAATAAATATTCATTTTTTTGTTCAACAATAAATGTGAATTATTCTTCATGGAAAAATAAGACATCCCCTAAAAATAAGACCTAGCACATCTTTGGGAGCAAAAAATAATATAAGACACTGTCTTATTTTCGGGGAAACACGGTATTTAGCAATTCAGCAAAATCTCTACTAGGTCTTATTTTCTGGGGATGTCTTATTTTCGGGGAAACAGGGTATATTACAGTGTTTGCAGCTACAAGGCTGCTCAACGCTATTCAAGCTTGCTGGAGTTGGAAGTAAAGGCTTCTCCGCAGTAAATGAAGACCAAAAGAGAGACGCAGATAAAAACGAGGCCCAAAGAGCCGCTTCCAAAGAAACAGGGCACCTGCCGCTTTTATTGGTCTAAGTGGACGTCGCACTCTGTACACACACGGTGGCACGCGGACGGACATGCAACAGGCATGGCGTAAGGGCCGGAGGCAGGCCTGGAAGGCTCACGTGGCTGCCTCTTCCCCCAGCAGCAGCATTCGGGCCCAGACCCAGGCCGGGGCTATTCCTTGCAACAGCAGGTGCCCCGTGCATGATATTGCGGGACACGTGGCCGAAATCAAGCTCAGGCTTTGGGGAGAAAGGGGTGAAGGATGCAGGGCCACCCCTCTTGCAGCTGCGGATGGGGAAGAGGAAGCGGGTGGCGGACCCCTCAATGCTCCTTCCTTCCTTCTTCTCAGGCATCCATCCACCCACCAGGTATGGGTTTGCATAGAGACAGGCCGGCCCACGGTCGGTCGCGGCTGCCTCGCAGGAGGAAACCAACTGGGGAAAAGTCCCCTGCCACGGAAACAGGGCAGGAGGCAAACCAAGGGGGCGAGGGAGCAGCCGGCGGCTGGTGGCAAAGTCCAAGGGGCAAGAAACCAAAAAGGGGTGCCCAAGCACAAACCCCCACCCCACCTGCCCGCCGATCTCACCGAAATCCCAGAACAGTCCCCAGAGAGGGGTCACAAGACCCCTCCCGCCTGCTCCTTCTCCTTCTTCCGCTCGGCCAGCCACTGCTGGATGCGCTCCTTCAGCTCCGTGTTGGGCCTGATCTGGTCCATGGTGAGCGGGCTGCGGTTGAAAGGGTCCGTCTGGTCACTGCGAGGAGGAAGAGGAAGCAGATCAGGGGCCGGGCCAAAGGCACACATGCTCCTGCGAGCTACTTGTCTAGCGTACTATCACTATTGTTATTACAGTAGGGTCTCACTTATCCAACCCTCGCTTATCCAAGCTTCTGGATTATCCAGGCCATTTTTGTGGTCAATGTTTTCAATAAAAATGGAAGAATCACTGAGCCAGGTGAAGAACTGAAGATACATGTCTCAACTCTCTTTTTACGTTTAATGTTTTAACCGTTTACTAATATTAGATCTATTAGTAAACATGTCCTAACTGTTTGATTTATATACAGTAGAGTCTTGCTTATCCAATGTAAACGGGCTGGCAGAATGTTGGATAAGCGAATATCTTGGATAATAAGGAGGGGTTAAGGAAAAGCCTATTAAACATCAAATTAGGTTATGATTTTACAAATTAAGCACCAAAACATCATGTTATACAACAAATTTGACAGAAAAAGTATTTCAATATGCAGTAATGCTATGTAGTAATTACTGTATTTACAAATTTAGCACCAAAATATCATTATACAGTAAAGTCTCACTTATCCAAGCCTCGCTTATCCAAGCTTCTGGATAATCCAAGCCATTTTTGTAGTCAATGTTTTCAATATATTGTGATATTTTGGTGCTAAATTTGTAAATACAGTAATTACAACATAACATTACTGCGTATTGAACTATTTTCTATCAAATTTGTTGTATGTTTTGGTGCTTAAATTGTAAAATCATAATCTAATTTGATGTTTAATAGGATTTTCCTTAATCCCTCCTTATTATCCAAGATATTCGCTTATTCAAGCTTCTGCCGGCCCGTTTAGCTTGGATAAGTGAGACTCTACTGTATGTCACAAAACTTGAAAAATGTTCTGTTACTGGTTCAAAAGTGTTATTTCCTGTTTAATTGTGCAGTCAGTCCTCACTTTGAGACTCACAAGTCCCCGTGGGGAGATGGTGGTAGGGTATAAATAAAGTTTTATTTATTTATTTATTTATTTATTGTTTGAAAGGAGTTGCTCTATGCCGGAAACTATGCTGAGTTGGTTGAGACTATTATGAAATACAGTGTTCCCTCACTACTTTGCGATTCACTTTTCACGGATTCGCTGTTTTGCAGTTTTTCAATAAACTCTAAAAGACTACTATAAATCATAAAAAATTACAATTTACAGCCTAAGGAAGGGAAGAAGGAGAAGCCGAAGGGAGAGAAAAGGAGCCCAAGTTCCAACAGGAGGAAACACACAATTGGTTGATAAAGACTTATAATAGTGTATAACTACTAAAATAATGTATAAATATTAAAATATACTGTCCCTACTTCATGGATTTTCACTTATTGCGGGTGGCCCTGGAACCTAACCCCAGTGATAAGTGAGGGAATACTGTATTCATTGAAAAAGTGTAGCAAACTGTGCTACAGCAGGATGTCTTTAATAAACTCTCCCCATGCTTTCATGATGGAACCCATTGGGAAATGATGTTTACAACCCAGGAACAAAGTGGTGTCACACTGTGTTGTTGTTATTGTTATGATTTTGAAGATTTTTTCCCTGCTCATCAGCCACAAAGGCCCCTCTCCCTTACCTAAGGAGGTGCCGGGCGATGGTGGACCTGTCCACGGTCACCCGGGAGGAAGGCAGCAGCACCGGGTCCGTCATGAGGGTGCTCATAATGGGGTCCAGGAACTCGTCGCAGGCGTCCGCGTAAGTCTCCTCTTCCTGCAGCTGGCGGTCAGCGAGGGACTAGGGAAACAAGCCCCGTCGCTGGTGAGCACAAGATACAAAGGGGAGCCCACAGGCTGCCCCTAACTCAGAGCCGGGCACTGGGATGGGGACCGTGTATAGCCCTCTCCGCGGCCGCACCTTGATCTGCTCGGCCAGGTTGCTGAACGCCACAATCATGTTTCCGGGCTTGTTGATCTTCTTCAGGACCCGAACCGTCTGGGCGAAGAGAGTCGGGGAATAAGAGCGCCCGTCCTTGGGCACCGTGGCACAGAAGTTCTCCTCGCCTCTGAAAGAGAAGGGGCCCATAGCGACGATGCCAGGGATGGGAGGCCCAGGTGCCCGAGACTGCCCAATCCACCCCCGTCTTAGCGAGAGGAACTTGTTGTGGATTTGGTCCCCCTTCTCCCTGCTATGACGTACCCCAGGTTTAAGTAAATAGTGCAGATATCGGACACCAGCTGCTGTGGCTTGAAGTCAAACTCGCTGAAATCCTTGACCTTCAAGGCACCCATTTTGGGGCCCACCAGGTGCTGGAGGAAGTAGTTGAGCATGGAGATGATGCGCTCAGCCAGGAAGGGGTGCACAAAGAGGGACTTGATCTCTGCAGCAGAAAGTGGGGCTATGTGAGACAGATGGGCAGACGGGAGGGCAAGTGGACAGATGGACAGCCTCCCTCCCTCCTTCATGGAGCAGTGCCTCACCCGAGGTCAGGAAGGCCAGGGTGCCGATCGTCTCATTGGACATGATGTTGTGGAAGCGGGCCAACTGGCCAAACATCTGCAGGCTGGCCTCCTTCTCCCTCCGCGCCTCAGCGGACAGGCTGTCCCATTCGCCCCGGTCCTTCTCAATCTGCTGGATCTTGATCTTGCTCAGGTACTGCAGAGAGATGGCGGGCAAGGGAGAATGGGCAAGGCCAAGAGGGTGCTCAAATACACATGATTTCAATACCTGTTTTGTATTTTAACTACATGTTAAGAAGAGTTGAAAGGAGAGGTGGGTAATCCGTAAAAATATTTTTGTTGTTGTCGTTGTAATAAAGCTTCCCAGGCCCTCTCTCCCTAAGAGAGGCCCAGCTCTCTGTTGAAAAGGAGAAACTGCAGCCTTCCCTTCCTTGGTGGCAATTCAGTCAGATCTTGTTTCTGGAGCAGATAAAGTCCACTTCCACATGAAGCAAGGCTTAGATCTTTCGGTTCGGGCTCCCTTTCAGCCACCCCACCCCATCCCTCTCCAATATTTTTACCTGTATGGCCTCATCCAGCAAGAAAATGGCATCATTCATGAGCAAGTTGAGGAAGCGCAGGAAGAGCGGGGGATTCATAGCTTCCAGGTTCTCCGAGGCATAGTCTGCCAGGGCCTGCAAACAGCAAACAAGGGGAGGTGGGCCTGACCATTCCCCCCCCCCCCCGGTCGCCCAGGTGTTCCCAATGCCCAGGACCTCCCCAGCCTCACCTTGATACTCTCCCGGTAGGAGTCGGTGTCCCACATGTACCGGAGGATGGGGTACATGGGCCTGCGGTAGTTGAACTTCTGCTCAAACTGGTGGGGGTCCCCTGAGCAAGGAAAGAAGGCAGCCTGGGTTCGGAGGGGCGCTGGGAACGCCGGAAGACGGAGGACAGGGAGCAGGAAGCCGCCGCTCCAGCCTCCCCCTCTTACCGGTGAACTCAATGTCCACAAAGACCTTGATGAGGGCCTCGGCGAGGTAGGCGGCGTGCGGGTAGGAGCAGAAGACCCTTTTGCGGTGGAAGACGCTGGAGAGGAGCGGGGTCTGCGCCTGGTCCAGGTGGGGCATGACGGCCTCTAGCACCTCGGCCAGCTTGGCCCGCAAATGCGGGTTCTTCATCCTGGGAAGAGGGAGAAAAGGGCTGAGGGGGGGCCCTGTCCCATGGCTTTGTCCCCCTGAAATCTTGATATTCTGGTTTGCGTTTTTGGAGGGTTGTCCCCATAAAAAGGCTGGGACAGAGCCACAGTCTCCTGGGAGGACAAGCCATGTGCCCCCAGTTCCTTCAGGAACAAGGAAGAGAGAACAGCAGTTGCAACGGCCAAAGGCATCAGGCCAGTCAGGGATAGCTGAATTTCGACCCAGGTCAAAACCAGCTGGTTCCCCTAGGCTTCTCTTCCTCCCTTTTGCAGCAACTTGTAATCCCTGCTAGAAGCCACGTCTGCCTCCCTCCCCTGCCCTTCCACACTCAGCTTCCCTAAACCTGGATGGTGAAAGAGGCCTTTACCTGTCTACGTCTCCAGTGAAAACGGTCACAAAATGAAGGACTTGCTCCAGGAGGTCGGCTGAAGTCTCCAGGAGGTCATCAGCGAAGCGGCGCAGGAAGATGAAGAAGTCACCCAAGTTGTCGGCAAAGAACTCTGCGGACACGAGAACCCATATGAGCCCCCAGGTCCCATTACACACCCACGGCCCTTGACCCTCGCTCACGGAGACCACCTGTAGAACCTTCTGTGCATTGCTTTTCAATAAAGGTTGCTCAAAATCAGGCTGATTCCTTTTTTCTTTCTAAAAAGGAGGTCACCCTCTGCATCAGAGTCACTTCCACAAGTCACAGCTTGCCCTTGCATGTTTACAGACACGTCTTTCAGTCCATCCAGACCAAAGATGAGCTAACATCATGATGAGTCAGTCAGCCCAGGTCCAGAGAATGGAATGCTTGGGCGTTTGCCCCATCACTTAGATCTCATCTAGGCACATTCAACCTTAGAGGGGATCAGAGCAAAGAGATAAGCGTTCTCCTGTGGAATGGCTTGCCACCGGTGCTTGGCTCTTAGAAAGGCCATCCTCAGGGCCAAAGAGGCATAACCCATTATTCCTGGAGAACACTGGCTACAGGAAATGCCACTCACCCGGGACATAGGCCAGCACGCTGTGATTCACATCCGGCAGGGGGAAGGTCAGCTCCATCGGCTCTGGCCCCCGGTTCCCGATGGCCAGCTGGACCAGGAGCACAGCCATGGAGACCTGCAGGTGGAGGCAGTTCTGCAGCATCTGCGGCTCCGTCATGGCCGCTTTGGTGGAGAGATAGATGGTCATGAGGCGCTCAAACTGCTCCCGAAGGTTGTCTGCCGAGGGGCTGGAGCTCTGCTGGGCCTCTCTCCAGGCCACCTGCAGCCGGTGGAGGCTCTGGTTGAGTTTGATCATCTGGTCGTGCAACCTGGAGGGACGAGAGAGAGGCGAGCGGAAGCAGGTGGGCACTCAGACCAAGTCCATCACAAGCTCATGGGCCTCGTCTGCCCTTTTATGTGGGGCACAGACATCACAGTGACACTGATATAGGCTTGGTCCCAAAATTGAGAGCTACACTCTCAGTGTAGGGGCGTACGGCGCTTACTGTTTCCATCTACAATGGACCCTGTACCTGTGAAATCCTAAGTGGAGCGTATACTGCGTCAGCACCAGGTTCTCTGTCACCAGGTTGTAGGTGGGGGCGAACTCTGGCTCCACTGTGGATGGGATCAGGCAGGTTTCCTTCTCCAAACCTTGAGGAAGAGAAAGGGAAATGCTTTTTTGTCGACTTCCACAAGCAACACACCCCAGCGGGACACGGCTTCTCTTGGCTCCCGCTCGGCCCCTTGGGAAGAGGGAGACTCACCCCGGATGTGCACGTTCCTGCTCTTCTGCTCCTCCTCGTTCAACTCCTTCAGAGCGCAGTAGGTGGGGTCAAACGTCAGCAGCCGGGGAGAGCGGGGCTTGCAGAAGGGCTGGCAGAGCCGGAGGAGGGCGGCCCCCAGGTTGAGGAAGAAGGCGTCCGAGGCGTACATCTGGAAGAAGATCTCCGGCATCTGGTTGGCCCAGATCTTGGTGCGGCCCGCGTTGGCCTGGAGGCAGTTGCCCAGCCAGGATAGGATCCGGTGCTTGGTCTGAGGCGAGAGCTGCAGCAGGTTCTTCAGCATCTGGTAGATCTTCTCATGGAACTGAGCCATGAACTGTGGCCAAGAGAGGAGAGCCTTGCTGCATGGATGCGTGAGTGGATGCGTGCACTTAGGAGGTCTGTCCTCCCTGTGAGCTTCTTCCTTATGCTCTGTGATTGAGTTACAGCCCAATGCTCCCTCCCGCATTTCAACACCTCTTCAGTGCCTCTGGGTCTTACCTGAAGCACACCAAGCCAGGGCAGGTTCTCTGAAGCCTCACCTGGTGGATGTTGGACTCCTGGACCTTGATCTCCTGGGGGCTGGACCGAGAGGGGTTCAGGAAGTAGCCATGGTTCTCCACCACCCCAGGGGTCTTCAGCAAACAGGAGATGCTCAGGAGGGCTCCCAGGAGGGTCTTCTGGTAGAGCTGCCCGTTGGCTGGGTCCTTGGGCTGGATGTATTCCACAAAAATCTGGAGGAATAAAAGCAGGTGTCAAGGGTCAGTCTTCCTTTTTTCTTCTCCAGAGTCCTGTCTTTCCCACAAGAGTCATCATTTGTAAAAAAAAAAACACGCCCAGTACTCACCGCTGCGATCTCCTTCTGCCTGGTGAAGTACAGGATCAGGTCCAGGTAGGAGTAGAGCAGGATCTGGCAAAGGTGCAGCTCCCGGATCCGGCCCAAGAGGATGTCAAAGACGGGCACCATCACTTCCTCAAAAGTCCGCACTTCCTCGTCCGCAATGATGACCTCGATCACTTCCTCGAGGAACTCCGTTACCTCTTCAAAGTCTGCAAGGAGAAAGAGACAAGAAGAGATCTGTTTGAGAGATAAACATTGCAGTATGTTTTCCCAGGAGCCTTGGTTCTGCCTTTGCAACTCACAGGCTCCTCTCAGGGACTCCAGCATCAAGTCCAGTAGCTGTTCGTAGACATTCTGGTTGACATAAATCTCCGGGGTGAGGAAGACGGTGCGAGTGTTGGACACGGTCAGGTTCCGGCAGCGCACTGCGAAGGGCAGCAGGTTCTCCGGCACTTTGGTGATCTAGAAGGAGAGGGCAAGGAGGGAGGCACCTATCCCTGGGCTGCTCTGCTCTGGTTTGCTCAAGCCGGCAGGCGGCCCAGTTGGGAAAGGGAGGTTGAACTGACCTCCTCCTTGGCCCTCTGGAAGCAGGCAAAGAGGTAGCGGAGGATGTTCTTCTCGCCTGCGTCTCTTTCAGCCGAGAGATTCTGGATACCGGCTGAGGTCATGTTGATGAGATGGTTTCCAGGCTCCGGAAGCAACAGTCGGTTGAAGAGGGCCTGGAGAGACAGAAGAGCCCCAAGGATAAAGCCCTGCCATGGAAGCTTCCTCACCACCGCCATGTTTCTGCCCACCGGATCTGCCTTCTGGCTGCAGTGAGACTCAAAGTCTTCTGAGAAAACTCTGTGGCCAAGGCCGAAGCCTCTGCCTGCTTAACCCACAGCAACCCCAACAAGCCCCACAGGCACCTGCTCCACATTCTCCATGTCCAGCCAGTCCTGGTCCTCCAGGTCATTGGCCATTTCCTCCAAGTACACACAGCGGGCGGGGATCCCATTGCCACTTTTCAGGCTGGGGTCACCTACAAGTTGGAAATCACCAAAACAACCATTGTTCTACGTGCCTCAATAAGCACCCCTCGTAGGAACTTGCACTGTCTTCCTCACATCACAGAATGGGCAGCTTCAAGACCTATCTTTGTGGCAGAGAAGGCAAGGAAGAGATCTCTGCTGAGATGTGTTTATTTATTTATTATTTCCATAATTTCTATCCCATCCTTCTCACCCGAAGGGATTCAGGGCGGCTTACAAAACTGGCAGAATTTGATGCCAATACACAACAATATAAAAGAATAAAAACATAAGTAGTTAAATACAGATTTAAAACAATACAAAATGCTTGAGCCATTCATCAGAGGAGCACTCGGGAACTTGGGGGTGGGTGGGTTCCACTTGAGAGCCACACATCCTGCCCCACCACCACTCCTTTTCTCCTCTTTTAGCTTCAAAGAAAGTCAGTTGGGGCAAGGAATACCCCTCTCCTTGTTATGGTTATGTCAAGGTTATGGCTCATGTTTTGCCATAACCTTGGTGCCCAAGGTCTTGATCTCCTCTGTAACAGTACAAATGAATCTCAAGCGGAGTTTGACCAGATCCCTGCCGGCTTCAGATGTTTTCCCGACCAACCTCAAGACTTACTGTTGTCCAGGGTGATGAGGAAGATCCTCTGGATCATGTGGTTGATGTTGAGCTGCTCGCAGAGCTCCTGCTGGGAGCGGAAGGAGCGGTTGATCTCGGCCAAGGAGTAGTCGCAGTCGTCCAGGCTCTCAGTGACGCTGTTGTCGGAGTCATCCTGGCTGGCGGAGGCCTCCTCCACTGTGGAGGGAGAGCAGCGGGTCACAGCGGGCCACCCAGCTGAGCCCCCCAGGCCCCTGCCTCAAGGAGCTGGGGACGGTGCCTTCTCCTTCTCCCCCTTCTCTCTTCAGTGGAAGGACCCCAACCACTTCATGGCCACATGGTTTGGGTCCAGGTCCCTTCCAGGATGGCCTTCTCCTCTACAATCCACAGCCTCTTCGGACACTGAGTCCCACTTAATTAAACCAGCCAGAATCTCATGGCTCACAAAAGAAGACTCAAAGAACCTGCCAAAGGAAGAGATTCCATAGCAGCTAAAGGAACTGCTGGCATATAATAGCCATCTCTTCAGGCAGAAAGTCAACCTGGTCAACATTCAATCTTGAGTTTTGATTTAGAATCATAGAATCCTAGAGTTGGAAGAGACCACATGGGCCATCTAGTCCAATCTGCTGCCATGCAGAAGGAGCATAATCAAAGCACCCTCCAAAAGATAGCCATCCTGCCTCTGCTTAATGATAATAAATAAATAAATAATAGGACTGGAAGAGACTGCATGTCCATCTAATCCAAGCCCCTTCTGTCATGCAGGAAGAGCACAATCAAAGCATCCCTGACAGATGGCCACCTAACCTCTGCTCAATGAATAATAATAATAATAATAATAATAGAATTGGAAGAGACCGCATGGGCCATCTAGTCCACCCCCACTGCCATGCAGGAAGAGCACAATCAAAGCACCCCCAACAGATGGTCCTCCTGCCCCTGCTTAATGAATAATAATAACAACAATAATAGAGCCAGAAAGACATACAACAACCCAACAATAACAGAATTGGAAGATACCATATGGGCCATCTACTCCAACCCCCCTGCCATGCAGGAAGAGCACAATCAAAGCACGCCCAACAGATGGCTCTCCTGCCCCTGCTTAGGTAAAGGTTTTCCTGACGTTGTCTGGGGGTTGGTGCTCATCTCCATTTCTAAGCCGAAGAGCCGGCGTACCTATTGATCTACTCACATTAGCATGTTTTTGAACTGCTAGGTTGGCAGGAGCTGGAGCTAACAGCGGCCGCTCAAGCAGCTCCTGTGATTTGAACCTGGGACCTTTTGGTCTCCAGCTCAGTGCTTTAACGCACTTCACCACCGGGGCTCCTACCCCTGCTTAATGAATAATAATAATAATAACAACAACAATAATCCAGCATATCTATCTTGTTTGCTGTGTCATAATAAAACAATAATATAATTGGAAGAGACCGCATAGCCCATTCAGTCCAACCCCCCTGCCATGCAAGAAGAGAACAATCAAAGCACTTGCAACAGATGGCCATCCTGCCCCTGCTTAATGATGAATAAATAGATAAATAATAATAATAAATGAAGTTGGAAGAGATCACATGGGCCATCTAGTCCAAGCCCGTTCTGCCATGCAGAAAAGGTATAACCAAAGCACCCCTGACAAACGGCTTAATGAATAATAATAATAATAACAACAACAATAATAATATAATTGGAAGAGACTGCATAGGCCATTCAGTCCAACCCCCCTGCCATGCAGGAAGAGCACAATCAAAGCACCCGCAACAGATGGCCATCCTGCCCTTGCTTAATGATGAATAAATAGATAAATAATAATAATAATAATAATAATAAAAAATAGAATTGGAAGAGACCACATGGGCCATCTAGCCCAAGCCCGTTCTGCCATGCAGCAAAAGTATAACCAAAGCACCCCTGAAACGGCTTAATGAATAATAACAACAACAACAGAATGGGGTTGTTGTGCCTTTTCCTCGCTTAAGCGGCTGAGGGGGAAAGGAAAGGGCCTGAGGCTGCGAGGAGTGGTGGGAGTTTGAGTCCAGAGTCCCTGGCAAGCAGGCCCAACTTGTGGGCCCGGGCCTGGCCTACACCGGAGGGGGAAGGCGTGGGGGCGGCGTCCCTCACCGGAGGCCTGCGGGGCCTGCGAGGCCTGCCGCTGCTGCTGCCTCTGGGCGAAGAGCTCGGCGTCGGCGAGGGAGCCGAAGAGGGCGGCGAAGGGGTTCCCGGAGATGCCGCCGCCACTGCTGTTGTTGTTCTCGCGGTCGGTCATGGCCCGGCCATCGGCACCTTCCTCCTCCTCACTTCCCAGTCCAGTCAGGCAACCTGGCAACGCGTGATGACGTCTTCCGGCCGCGCGACACCAGGAAGCAGCGGCAGAGAGCGCGCATGCGCAGACTTCAGCAGGCACACAATCCCACAACAATATCTGCCTCGAGCTGCTCTCTGAGTCCACACTGCCAGGTAACCCAGTTCAGTGTGGGATTTTATTCAGCTGTGTGGAAGGGGCCTCAAACAAACTATTGTGGATGATCTGCCTTGGTATCCTGGGTTCTATGGCAGTGTGGAAGGGCCCACAGACAACAGGGAAAATGGGGAAGGCCTTCCCTCACCTCATCCTCGTTGCTGCCTGTCTGTTTCCTCACTAACATACTCATTATAATAAAAAGTCCAAATTAGAAAATCCAATAAATTTAAACATGACACTTAGTAAAAAAAATTATTGCACAGAGCGAGCGTATACCTGGACCGAATTAAATGTCCAAGTTGCAGAAATCCCACATTATCTGAGTGTGGACTCAGATAATCCAGTTCAAAGCTGCCTTGATATTCTGGATGTTATGGCAGTGTGGAAGGGCCCATTGTTATATGGCTGTGTGGAAGAGCCTAATAATAATAATAATAATAATAATAACTTTATTTTTATACCCCGCCCCATCTCCTTGAAGGGACTTGGGGCGGCTTACATGGGGCCTTGCCCGATAAAACAATCAAATATCAATAACACAGTAATAAAACAATTATCCCAATAAAAACATCAATATCAGTAAAAACAATCGTTAAAATCAACATGAAGCATACAATATTAAAAACAGGAGACTAATTCATAGAACCCAGGCAAAGTGCAGAATGTGCCGAAATGGGGAAGGTAATTTCACAGTTGAAATGGACAATAAAATGCAATATAACATTGGCAACACCTCAAGAATTGGGCTATTATAAAATGGTCAGATAGATCAGTCCAACAACAAATTAAGTGTCAAAGGCCTTTTGGCCTTATCTGTTAATAATAATAATAATAATAATAATAATAATGGGACTTCCGAATCCAGACTGACAAAGTTCTGGAACACAACACACCAGACATCACAGTTGTGGAAAAGAAAAAGGTTTGGATCACTGATGTCGCCATCCCAGTTGACAGTCGCATTGACGAAAAACAACAGGAAAAACTCAGCCGCTATCAGGACCTCAAGATTGAACTTCAAAGACTCTGGCAGAAACCAGTACAGGTGGTACCGGTGGTGATCGGCGCATTGGGTGCCGTGCCGAAAGATCTCAGCCGACATTTGGAAACAATAGATATTGACAAAATTACGATCTGCCAACTGCAACTTGTGATTTTGTGATATGAAATCCAGCATATCTGTCTTGTTTGCTGTGTCATAATAACATAATAATAATAATAAAATCTGCGATCTGCCTACTGCAAAAGGCCACCCTGCTGGGATCTGTGCGCATCATCCGAAAATACATCACACAGTCCTAGACACTTGGGAAGTGTTCGACTTGTGATTTTGTTATATGAAATCCTGCATATCTATCTTGTTTGCTGTGTCATAATAAAATAATAATAATAATAAAATCTGCGATCTGCCAACTGCAAAAGGCCACCCTACTGGGATCTCTGCGCATCATCCAAAAATACATCACACAGTCCTAGACACTTGGGAAGTGTTCGACTTGTGATTTTGTGATATGAAATCCACCATATCTATCTTGTTTGCTGTGTCAAACAATATAATAATAATAATAATAATAATAATAATAATAATAATAATAATAATAACAACTTTATTTTTATACCCCACCTCCATCTCCCTGAAGGGACTTGGGGCGCTTACATGGGGTCAAGCCCAGATAAAAACAATAGCAATATAAAACACATCAAATGTAGAAAAGACATAAACAAATTATAAAATTATAAAAACAGACTGGATAAAGTGCTCCATGTGAATTTGTAAACATGAGGTAGCTGATAAAGTGCTGCAAGTTCATGAGAGAGCAAACTTGGGGTGGGAATGGGCCCTGTATCTATATTAAATTAACAAGGCAAGAAAAGTGCAGCCGGCAAGGAAATGGTCACAGATACAAGATTTGTCATAGAGATGGGCAAACCTTAACGAAAGGCCTGTGTGTTTATCCCAGGTTATCTGGGGGACTCATATATTCCAGTTTAAAGCAGATAACCTGGGATCAGATCCTGGAATAAAGGGCAGTGTGGAAGCACCCCCAGAAAACCCCGTGATAGGATTGCCCGAGGGCCCTTCAACACAGCCATATTACCCAGAATATCAAGGCAGATCATTCACAATATCTGCTTTGAACTGGCTTATCTAAGTCCACACTGCCATATATTCCAGTTTGAAGCAGATGCTGTGGGATTTTATTCAGCTGTGTGGAGAGCCCAAGTTTGCCCATGCCTACTGTAGATGGTATGTGTGGACAGAGCTCTCCGGTGTCCCCAGAATGGCTTCAGCACCTTGGAGAGAACCTTCCAAGAGTAAAGTCCAGCTGCATTCACTGCATCCTTGGCCAAAGGATGCCTGGATGGGATCATGGGAGTTGTAGTTTGCAGGGTCTTCAGCTGTTGCCAAACTACAGCTCCCAGGATTTCATAGGGGTTTGGCTGGATGGTCCTTGGGGTCTCTTCTAACTCTTATTCTAGGAAAGTGATAGCTGTGTCCACCATCTTTTGCCTCATTCTCAGTATCCACATCTTGTCCCAGATTTTCTCTCTAGGCTGTTTGTGAAAAGGGCACAGTTGAGGAAAAATTGTCAACAGGTGAATACATTTTATTTATTTTATTTATTTATTTGCTACATTTATATGCCGCCCTTTTCACCCCGAAGGGGACTCAGAGCGGCTTACAAATTAAATTTACATACAATATTATATTAGCATAGTACAATACTGGTAATAAATTACTATATTGTACTGCAGGGGTCCCCAAACTTTTTAAACAGGAGGCCGGTTCACGATCCTTCGGACCGTTGGAGGGCCGGACTATAGTTGGCCACCGAGCAATAATAATTAATAACAACAAAACAACAACAACAATAATAAAGAGGGTTGGAAGAGACCATTTGGGCCATTGAATCCAATCCCCTTCTGCCTTTGTAAGCCAAAAGCACAAGCAAAGCACCCCTGACAGATGGCCACCCAGCCTCAATGTTAATAATAGTAATAATAATAATAATAATAATAATAATAATAATAATAATAATGATAATAATAGGGATGGAAGAGACCCCTTGGGCCATTTAATCCAACTCCTTCTACCTTTGTGCACCAAAAGCACAAGCAAAGCATCCCTGACAGATGGCCACCCAGCCTCAATGTTTAATAATAATAATAATAATAATAATAATAATAATAATAATAATAATAAGGGTTGTAAAAGAAGAAGAGACCCCTTGGGTTATTTAGCCCAACCCCCTTCTGCCCTTGTGCCGTGGGGGCCGGATAAATAGCTTCGATGGGCCGCATCCGGCCCCCGGGCCTTAGTTTGGGGACCCCTGTTGTACTGTATCAATATATTGTAATATTATTAGTATAATAATAGTATAAATAGTATAAATACATTCTCCTTTGGCCAACGTGGCCAAGCTTTGATCAATGTGGTCATCCTTTGGTCAATCTGGCTGTCCTTTGGCCCGTATGACCTCTAGAGCCACTGTCTGTTCTCCTCCTTTGTCCCAGGCTGCTTTGCGTCCAATGTGTGGGAGAAATGTAATAAATAAATAATAATAATCTCAGGAAAGGGAACCGTCAAAACTGCGTTTCTCAGAAAAGAGGCTGCACCTGTTGCCTCTCTGATGTCGTCCCGTTACCTAAGTCTACGCAATGGGGAGAGGCCTCTGCCCACAGACTTCCTTTGCGGAGAGGAGTGTTCTTGCTACGCTCAGAGCGATACTCATTTGGTTTCTGCAAGCCGAGTGGCACCGAGGGACCCAAGGATGGGAAGGGGCCGGCTCCGCTTGCCTGTTGCTGCCCTTGGGTTGCTCTTTGCAGGTAGGGCTCCAAGGAAGAGCGACATTGAGATCCCAAGTTGCTTTTAGGGGCTTGCTTCTTGGCGCCTCTCCCGTCTTTGTCTTCTGCTCCTCGCCTTGAAATAGCCCCACTGATGTGCTCGGACTGTGTTTGGTAAGATGTCTTGTCTTCTTTTCAGGGGCGGTTGTCGTTTTCGCCCAAAAGTCTGCTTCTGAAACAGGTACGGCTCGTCCTGCCTTCTATGGGGAGGGAAGGCTGGGTTCTTTGTACACCCACAGAGGCCATTGTGTGGGAGATGCCAGAGTCCAGAATCGAAAGTCTCTTTCCCGCATCCCCAAAATGCACAGACTGGGCCTGCTTGAGGAGGCAGGTTCCTGATGAGACTGGTTCTGTGTAAATGGAGGCACCTGATGTGGCTTGGCCTACAGGGCTGCTCCTAATAATAATAATAATAATAATAATAATAATAATAATAAACTTTATTTTTATACCCCGCCCCATCTCCCCAGAGGGACTTGGAGCGGCTTACATGGGGCCATGCCCGACAACAATACAACAGCAGCAATAAAACAATAAAACAAATATCGAGAATAAAACAAATGTCGCATCAGTAAAACATCAACATCAGTAAACAGTCATAAAAGTTGGCAAACAGCATAAAATGATTAAAAACGGGAAAGCTAAAAACATGGATCTGGGCCAGAGTGCAGAAAGCTTCGACATGGGAGAGGTAGTTTCACAGTTAAACTTCCCTCTGCCCTCCTCATTCCCAGCCCTCCTCTCTCACCCCCCTTTTCAGGGCTCTCCATCAAGGTGAAGCAGAATGGAAGGAACGTCACCCTGCAGTGCAGCGGAGGGAGCGGAGGGAGCGAGCCGTTCACGTGGGAGAAGGACGGGCACGTCTTGGATGACCACAAGGGAGAGTTGCTGCCCTTGGGCTCCGAAATGGATGACCCCAGAGGCTCCTTCTCCTGCTCTTCTGGGGACCAAACCGCCTCCCTGCAGGTCTTCTTCCGGAGTGAGTATGCCTACCTTCTTCCCCCTTTGTTGTCTCCCCAAAAAGCCATGAGAGTGGCACCCCGGAATATGAGACCCCAGGCCTGTGTTGCCAAGAGGTGAGGCTCTTCCTCACCTTTCAGAAGAGCCTGAAAACTTGGCTCTTCTGAAAGGCCTTTGGTAACGGATTGACCTGTTGCCTATCTCATTTATTATACCTTGTTCCTTTAGCAGGCCATAGTGTATGCCTTTGCCAGCACTTTAACGGGACAATAGTTCTGGGATCTACCTCACCCTGATTGAATCTGACACTAATTGTACTTTTTTGGCCCAGTTCTTTTTTTAGAGCCGACCCAGGATTTTATCATAGTACAGTAGAGTCTCACTTATCCAACATAAACGGGCCGGCAGAATGTTGGATAAGCAAATATGTTGGATAATAAGGAGGGATTAAGGAAAAGGCTATTAAACATCAAATTAGGTTATGATTTTACAAATTAAGCACTAAAACAAATTTGACAGAAAAAGTAGTTCAATACGCAGTAATGCTATGTAGTAATTACTGTATTTATGAATTTAGCACCAAAATATCACGATGTATTGAAAACATTGACTACAGAAATGCGTTGGATAATCCAGAACGTTGGATAAGCGAGTGTTGGATAAGAGAGACTCTACTGTATATTTATTGTATCTTGACCTATGACTTGTTTTGTTGTTGATTGATTGTTTTATTGTTATGTTTGTATATTGTTTGTGACCTGGGCTTGGCCCCATGTGAGCCGCCCCGAGTCCCTTCGGGGAGATGGGGCGGGGTATAAAAATAAAATTATTATTATTATTATTATTATTATTATTATTATTATTATTATTATATTGTTATTATTATGACCCCCTGCTCTGCACTCTTCCTTCCTTGCCCCACAGTGTGCCAGAACTGCATCCACCTCGATGTCCCGACCATCGTGGGGATTGTGATAGCCAGCCTTGTGGCCACCCTGTTCCTGGCCGTTGCCGTCTTCTTCCTGGCTGTGGAGGAGCCCAGCCTGCGGTCTCAAGGTGAGAGGCGGGTGGGTGCTTGGTGGGGCCGGAAGCCTTCCTTCTCCTCCATGGTGGTGCCTGGTCTTTATTTATCGGATCAGAGGGTACAGTTGTAATGTGTTTAAAAAATCAAAGTTAAAAACTTGGCATGATACTAAATGTCCTTTGACCAGAAGCTTGCCACTTGGAGCGCCTCTGGCGTTGCTATAAGAAGGTCCTCCATTGTGCACTGCATTGTAATAGGTGGTCTGTGGTTTGCTCTTCTCCACCGTCACATGTCGTGGACTCCACTTTGTGGCCCCATTTCCGAAGGTTGGCTCTGCATCTCGTGGTGCCAGAGCGCCATCTCTTCAGCGCCTTCCAAGTCGCCCTGTCTTCTGTGTGCCCAGGAGGGAGTCTCTCATCTGGCATCAGCCACTGATTGAGGTTCCGCGTTTTAGCCTGCCACTTTTGGACTCTCGCTTGCTGAGGTGTTCCTGCGAGTATCTCTGTGGATCTTAGAAGACTATTTCTTGATTTAAGACGTTGGCGTGCTGGCTGATATTCGAACAGAGGATGGGCCAGAGATGTCACTGCCTTGGACCAAGCACTGCTTTGTCGGGAGTGCTTTAGTTGTGCTTTCCTTGTATAATAGCATAGAGAGATGGGTGTCCTTTAGAAGTCCCTTCCAACCATTTACCATTTATGTGTTTTAAATGCAATTTTTTATCCTGTATTTTTGTTTTAATTGATATATTGTATTACTGTTTTATCTTTTTATAGTGTGATTCGTATTATGTTGCCTATATTTTGTCCTATATTGTTTGGGCCTCTGCCCCATGTAAGCCGCTCCGAGTCCCTGCAGGGAGATGGTGGCGGGGTATAAAGTTTTATTATTATTAACTCTAGTATTCAATAATAATAATAATAACAACAACAACAACAACAACAACAACAACGATGCTACTCGTCATCGTCTCACTCGTTCAGTCGTTTTCGACTCTTCGTGACCGAGTGAGACGACGACGAGTAGCATCGTTGTTGTTATTATTATTATTATTATTATTATTATTGAATACTAGAGTTAATAATAATAAATAATAAAACTTTATTTACTACTCCTTGTTAATAATGATGATGCTGGTCTTGAGGCTGTTGTTATGGTCTTCTGCCTTTCTTCCAGCAGACACCTTCTTCGTGTACATGATTTCATTCCCAGGTTGTGCCTGGTAACATAACACGCACAGACATCTCCCTGGGCAGCAGAAAGGATGCTTTGTCTGTGGTAATGGGGCTCTGAAGAGGACCTTCCCTATGGGGCCTCCGAAAAGTCCCCTTGCCCAGTCAATGTGGGCACGCTTCTCCTTTCTCTGCCTGGCTCCCCTTGGCTGACCCAGCCTTTCCCAGGGTCTAAGGTTTCCTCTTTTCTCTTTTGTTCTTTCTCTCCTTTTGTTAGCTTCCGATAAGCAGAACCTGCTGGCCAACGAGCAGCTCTATCAGGTGAGTGCATCGGTTGCCACAAGGCTGGCTTCGGCCTCCCTGCCATTGTGGAGCCTTTGGCTGGGCCGCTCTTCCTATGCTTGGGGAGACCACGAGCAACTGTTGCCTTTGCCCCGGGCCGTTGGTGGCTTGGCTCAGCCTCCGAGCTCAGAAGACTGGCCTTTGCTCCTGTATCTTGTTCTTTCGTGGCCTCCTGGGCCGTCCCATGGCTGCTGTTGGTCCCTAACCGTAATCCTTGGGTGCCTTTCCGCCTCTGCCCGTTCCTTGAGCATGGCTTAACGCAGGCCTCTCTTCCCCACCAGCCCCTTGGAGAACGCAACAACGGGCAGTACAGCCAAGTCGGGGTTGCCAAGACGCGCCGCCGGTGAAAATGGGGCGCAGGAGGGGAGCATCCAGTTTGCCCCTGGCGTTCCTGCCAATCTCGATCTCTTCACCTTGAGCAGATCACAACAGTTTCTGCTTCTTTTACCAAGACGTCCAGATGGGAAATGGCTCCAGGCAGTAGAATAGGAAGCCAGGTTTGAGCCAAATGATTTGTATACTGATATTTCTATTTCTGCCCCTGCCTTATGGAATGCCTTGCCGCCCTATATGAGAGCCATGCGTGAGTTAGGGCCTTTTACCCTAGCACTCAAGACCTGGCTCTTTACTAGAGCTTTTAATCTATGTTAATTTTATCAATATTTGTATGTATGTATTTTTATCCTTTACAATTTTATCTTGTAAATCGCCTAGAGCATCTTGGATGGAGGGCGATTAATAAGTAATTAAATGATGATGATGACGACGATATATTTAGTTTCACAGCATATTACATACCATTTTGGAGAGACTGAATGTACACCTGTGTGTCGCTAACACATTTTAGTTGGAGTCTTGTTGATATATGTCTGATATATGTTCTATACTGAAAACTGCTCTGTGTAGCATTTAAATCTGGATGATTGCAATCTATAAATCTTTATACTCTGTAAGTTACTACTCTGTAAGTTACGACCAATACTGACTGAATTTGGTCATCAGTTGTATTATTATTTCTATTATTGTTAACATTATTATGTATATGATGCTCTAATATACATATTGTGTTCTATGCTTTGAACCTTTATCGTGGTGCATATTTTTCAGATATTGTTTAGAGTAGAATAGGAAGCCCAAAATAGTTTGCTGTGCACTCATTTTGTAAAGTGATCCCCTCTGTCTCGTTAAGAAAGGCATGGGCAAACTTGGGCCCTCCTGGTGTTTTGGACTTCAACTCCCACAATTCCTAACAGAAGGGTTCAGTTTTGTGTCTCCTTGTAGCTCAAGTGGGGCCTCTTGCGTGCCATGCCCACCCCTTTCCCTCAATAAAAGTATTGCTTGCTTTCCAAAACCCTTGCGTTCTGGAGTGCGTGGCCAAAAGGGCCAAGATGGAACTGTGCCCCCAAAATTATTTAGTGGGGAGTCAGCAATGTGCACAAAGTGTGTCCATAGTGCGATGTTGACTCATGCAGCATCCTTTCTGCCTCGGCGGGGGCGTTGTTTGCGCCTCTCTCGAAGCGCAGCTGCACTTGCGCTCCGACCACATCCTGTGGAACACGAACAGAGAGCAGGGGAGGTGTGGGGAGCAAAGCGCAGTGGGGCTCCTCCGTGGGGCCACCGTTCAGCCTCTCACTGTAGTGGCTGCTGGCGCTTCCTCTCCTTACATTACGGCCATGCAAGCCTTCGACAATAAATCAAGAAAGACAGCATTTTGGCTACGATCAGTTATTTTTATTAACACACTTTGCCTTGTAAGCAAAACCAAAGGGAAACACACACCCATATATATATGTATACCCTGTTTCCTCTAAAATAAGACATCCCCAGAAAATAAGACCGAGTAGAGGTTTTGCTGAATTGCTAAATATAAGGCCTCCCCGAAAGTAAGACCTAGCAAAGTTTTTGTTTGGAAGCATGCCCGGCGAACAGAACACCAGAGCATGCGGGATCGGTAAATATACAGACCATAGAGTGTTGTACATGGAAATATTGGTAGTAACAAGAAATTCTTGATAGGATTCACAGTTTGTCTGGTTATGCTGGTTTATGATGACAACTACTGCACAGTATATAATAAATGTTCATTTTTTGTTCAACAACAAATGTGAATTCTTCATGGAAAAATAAGACATCCCCTGAAAATAAGACCTAGAGCATCTTTGGGAGCAAAAACTAATATAAGACACTGTCTTATTTTTGGGGAAACACGGTATGTATGTATATGTATATATGAATGTATGTATATTTTGGAGGGAGTTTGCAGTCTGAAATGTGGGGTCTGTCGCCAAGGAGGACACTCTGGTCTTAGGAGCCAAGGCCAGTGGGACCAAGGAGGCCAGGAACAACGGTCTGTGGGTCACGGCTCTTGCCTCCCAAGTGGGTCTCTTGACTGATGTCCATTGCTGCTGGCTGGTCTCTCTCTGTTTCTCTCAGAAGGCCCTGCCCCCCAGGCCGGCATAGACCTCCCGCTGGCCTTTCCGGATAGGCTGCAAGAGCAAAGAGGGAGGGTGGCTCAGTTGAAAGGACCATAAGCCAGAAAATAGTAAACTTTTCCCTATGTAGCTTTGCCTCTGCACATGCCCCTCCCTTCCTGTGAGCTGGTACCTTTCTAAGGGGCTGTTCCAAAGAGAGAAGAAAGCTCAGAGTAAACAAGTGAGGTCACAGGCATCAAGTAGGTGTGGAAGGTGAGGAAGACCCTCGGCCATTGGTCAATTTTAGATAAGCCAAAGGTATATAATCTTTGTTTGCTACGCACATGTTGCGACGGCCATTTGCATGGTACGGACCCACTAAAGTGGGTGCCTACAGCTGTTTTGCCTTATCATCAGCTGTGATAACAATAAAAGGCTTGTTTTATTGCTCTCTTGGGATTCTCTCCTTTTCTTCCCCTCCAGGCTAGTCTCCAACACAGTCGCTGGGACCTTCTCTCAATAGGGGATGCTACCCAATGGCTTTTTGAGAGACCCCCAAGTGGCTGCCTGGGGAGGCCGCGGGGTCTGGCTAGCCACCCCAGACCCCACCTCCTGCTTCTGGGGGTGTCTCTCTCTTGGGAGGGGTCTCGGTCCCAAGCAGCCTCCTCCTGCCCTCCTCTCCCCCCAACAAGCCAGTCAGGACTTACCTCGTAGTCTGGGTTTGGGACGGGTGGGGGGTGATCCGCCTTCGGGCCTGGAACGGAAACCAAAGTGAGTTGGGGGATATGGGGCAGCTGCCTCCCAGCCCCAGTCCTTGGGGAGCCCTCCTTCTCATTGGGCAAAAGGCTTCCTCCTTCAACAAGCTGGAATGTGTCCAGAGGAGGACGACTCAAAGGATCAAAGGTCTAGAGAACAAGCCCTATGAGGAGCTGGATGGCCATCTGTTGGAGGTGCTTTGAATGTGATTTTTGTTAATGTGGGATTTGTGTATTGATAGTGTTTAAATCCAATTTGTGCCATGCTTGTATTGCAACTGATTGCATCATCAAGAATGTACCATAGTGTGGAAAGAGTTAATTGCCAAGAAGCTGTGATGACCTTGATGTGTGGCTGGAACTAGGGAGTATCCAGACACAAGTATGTGTGTATATTGATTGCGTCAGTTCAGTCGAGTTCTGTCTGCCTAGAGTTTGAGTCAAGTCCTGTGTTCATCTATCGTCTGTTAGTCTGTGTTGATACAGTAAAACTTTGTAAATAGTTTTACCAACGTCTCTGAGTGTCTCTTCGTTCCATCAGACTGCTAATACTCTGGCAATTGTCCTGCTTCTTGGCAGAATGGGGTTGGACTGGACTCTTTCAACTCTAGGATTCTAGGATTCTCCATAGCCATAGTCTTCCTTCCCCAGCTAACGGGAGAAATCTCAGGACAAGAGCATCGCCTTGAGAGCAATGTGAATGAAATGTGTGTGGACATTTTTGTGAGAGATTGTTGTGAACTCTCCTTTTCCTGCCTCCAACTCTTATGTGAACCCCATGCTCTTTGCAACCATGAGTGCATCACACTTGATGACACTGTGATGGAATTTCCCCTTGTGACATTGCCAAATCCCTAGTCTGCGGTTCATACAATCATAAGAGTTGGAAGAGACTTTGTGGGCCATCCAGTCCAACCCTGTCCTGCCAAGAAGCAGGAAAACCGCATTCAAAGCACCCCCGACAGATGGCCATCCATAGCCTCCAAAGAAGGAGCCTCCACCACACTCCAAGACAGAGAGTTCCATTGCTGCTCTCTCTTTCACACAGGATGAATTACTTTTGATCTTGCAAGGGAAGGGGATGCAAAGTACTGTATATACTTGAATATAAGCCGACCCGATATAAGCCGGGCCACCTAATTTTACCACAAAAAAACTGGGAAAACATTGACTCCAGTATAAGCCGAGGTTGGTAAATTTGAGAAATAAAAATAGATACCAGTAAAATTACATTAATTGAGGCATCAGTAGGTTAAATGTTTTTGAATATTTACAAAAAGCTCAAATTTAAGATAAGACTGTCCGACTCTGATTAAATCATTATTCTCATCTTCTTCAATGTAAATGTGCTTATGTGTCCTTTTAATAATAATAATAATAATAGAGTAAAATAATCCATGTAATAATAATAATAATAATAATAATAATAATAATAATAATAATAATAATAATAAAAAATACAGGAAAAGAATACATGTAATAATAAATAGATTAAAATAATAAATGCAATAATAATAAGATCAGAGTGAAATAATAAATGTATTACAGTAGAGTCTCACTTATCCAAGCCTCGCTTATCCAAGTTTCTGGATTATCCAAGCCATTTTTGTAGTCAATGTTTTCAATATATCGTGATATTTTGGTGCTAAATTCGTAAATACAGTAAATTACAACATAACATTACTGCGTATTGAACTGCTTTTTCTGTCAAATTTGTTGTAAAACATGATGTTTTGGGGCTTAATTTGTAAAATCATAACCTAATTTGATGTTTAATAGGCTTTTCCTTAATCCCTCCTTATTATCCAAGATATTCACTTATCCAAGCTTCTGCCGGCCTGTTTAGCTTGGATAAGTGAGACTCTACTGTAATAATAATAAAAATAGAGTAAAATAAATGTAATAGTAGCAACAATAATAGAGAAAAATAATAAATGTAATAATACCAATAATAATAGAGAAAAATAATAAATGTACCATATATTCTCGAGTATAAGCTGACCCAAATATAAGCCAACCAGAACCCTCACCCGATTATAAGCCGAGGGGGGCTTTTTCAGTCTTAAAAAAAGGGCTGAAGAACTAGGCTTATACTCGAGTATATACAGTACATCTTTGTGATAGTTGATGATTCCATTAGAGATGGTGAAGGGGCCATAAGCCAGAAAATAGTAAACTATTGCTTATGTAGCTTTGCCTCTGCATATGCCCTTCCCTTCCTGTGAGCTGGTGCCTTTCTTCAGGAAGTTCCAAAGGGAGAAGAAAGATCAGAGTAAACGAGTTAGGTCATAGGTATCACTTATGGGTGTGGAAGGTGAGGAAGATCCTCAGGCATTGGTCAAATTTTAGATAAGCCAAAGGTATATATTCTTTGTTGCGACAGTCTTTTGCATAGTATGGACCCACTAAAGTGGGCGCATACGGCGATTTGCCTTGTCATCAGCTGTGATAACAATAAAAGTCTTGTTTTATTGCTCTCCTGGGATTCTCTCCTTTCCTTCCAACAATGGAAGGAGAAGCGGCCACTCACCCGGAGGCCTCCCACGGGCGGCTCCCACGCCGTCTCCTCCCCGGAAGCGGGCTTTGCGGTTCTTGCAGCAAAAGTAGACCAGGCAGAGGACCCCCAGGGTCAGGAGGAGGTCCGAGACGATGATTCCGGCCAGGAGCCCGAGGCCCAGCTCCACGCAGTCCTGGCAAACTGCAAGAAGGGTCACTCAGTAGGACATCCCGTGGCCTTGCTCTCCTCCCTCCAACCACAGTCTGCCCCCCAGCACAGACCTTTGACCTTCAGGAAGAGCTTGCTGCTTCCGCAAGTACACTCTTCCCTGCGCTCGACAATATCCGTGAGGATCAAAGGGTTGCGATGCTCCTTCTGATTGCTACACTGGATTGTTGCATCTGTGGGGCAGCTGAGGGTCACGGTGCCCTTCCAGACGTCCACTCTGATCTCTGAAGAGAAGCAATGAGAAGGCAGTGGGGGGAGAGGAAGGATTGCATGGGCAAACTTGGGGACTTCAGGTGTTTTGGACTGCAACTCCCACCATTCCTAACAGCCTCAGACCCCTTCCTCCCCCCCCCCCCCCAGCTGCTTAAGTGGCTGGGGGGAAAATCCAGCACTACGCTGGCAAAGATACTGGTGGGTACTGGCCCCCCCAAGCCCACCCCAGTTGTTTTCCCCAGTCTACCCAGTGCCTGCTCTTCCCTGAATAAGGGCCCTTCAGTCTTCCCAGAATAAGGGAATAAGGGCAAGAACTGTTCTGAGAAAGCTGCACAGATCCTTACCGTTGGCAACGCTGCTGCAAGCAGGGCCAGCTGCAAAAGAAAGAGAAGGCACCAATGAGGAGGACATAGGCATCGCTTGGCAATGGATCTTGGGTGAAGAACTGAGCTTGCTTCCTTTTTGGACTTGTGGGTCGCAGGGCTCTTTTGGGGACCTTTGTGGGCCCGACTCCAGGAAGCAGAGGGAGAGACCCTGTTGGACCCTTGGGCTGAGTCGCTGGGTTGCTGTGAGTTTTCCGGCCATGGAAGCCTCCGACGATACAAAACAGCAGGGTCCTTTCCCCAGCTATCTTTGTTTCCTTCCTCAAATGGGGTCGGCAGGAGTCCGTTTGTGGCCTTGTCTGGCCTGCGGGCATCACCCCAGAGAGGAAAGCCCACCACTGCTGTCTGGTGGGATTGCAGGGAAGTGGGTTGGGAAGGCCTCGGCAGTTCTCTCTTCCTATGGAGCATTGTCTTGACCGAAGGGCATCACGCTGTGCTCAAAGGCCCCTTATGCCAAGGGGAAGGTGGGCTCAGAGCCACAATTGCCCTTCCAGTGCTGGCCAATGCCCCCTGCCTTTCAGGGGTGAGGGTCTTCCCAAGGATGGGATACCCCTTGCCCTTGCTATAGCTCTGCCCCAATGCCTCTGTCCTCCTCTCCCAGTCCCACATTGCCTACTCTGCATTGGGATGCCAACCCCCCACCCCAGATACACATTGCCTCCCATGGGATGCTTACAGAGAAGGGCCAGCAAGGCTGCGACAAGGGCCCCGCGACGCATCTCCCTGCTGGGCCCTCTTTTCCGTGGGGTGAAGGGGCCCAAGGGCAGAGCCTGTTGCTCGTGACGCAGTGCCAGGCAGGTGTGCTCTCTTCTCTCTCTCTCTCTCGCTCTCTTCTGCAAAAGCGACAGCCCTGCCAGGAAGTGCAGAAAGGGGGGGGGGCTAAGAAGAGGAGGAGGAAGAGGAAAACCTTTGTCACCTTCAACAAGTGGCCCTGACCTCAGCTCTTCAAATGCTTACATTTCAACAAATGCATTCACACCAAATGCATTCATATTCAACCAACACTGACAGCTGGCTCTTCTAAGGATGCCTCCAACTTTGCAAATTGATGGCGAGCTGCAGAGCAGGCCTGGGCGAACTTCGGCCCTCCGGGTGTTTTGGACTCCAACTCCCACCATTCCTGACAGCCTTGGGCCCCTCAGCCATGACGATAAGCGAAAATGATTTTGGTCGCTGGTTTATATATTGTTATAATATTGTTGTTTTGCTCTGTCTCACATTCTTGAATTGCATTTTTGTGAAATTACATTTTAAAAACAGTGTCGTTCGGGCTCATCCCCATGTAAGCTGCCTGAGTCCCTTCGGGGAGATGGAGGCGGGGTACAAAAATAAAATAATAATAATAATAATAAAAATAATAATTATTATTATTATTTGTATCACAGAATCACAAGTTGAACACTTCCCAAGTGTTTAGGACTGTGTGATGTATGATCATTATGATTTTGATTTTGATTATTATTATTATTATTATTATTATTATTATTATTATTATTATTATTAATTCGTATCACAAAATCACAAGCCAAATACTTCCCAAGTGTTTAGGACTGTGTGATGTATGATTATTATGATTTTGATTATTATTATTATTATACAACATTGTATGACACAGCAAACAAGATAGATATGCTGGATTTTGTATCACAAAATCCCAAGTCGAACACTTCCCAAGTATCTAGGACTGTATGATCTTGTTGTTATTATTATTTATTATTATTTTATGACACAGCAAACAAGATAGACATGCTGGATCTTGTATCACAAAATCACAAGTCGAACACTTCCCAAGTGTCTAGGACTGTGTGATGTATTTTCGGATGATGCGTGCAAATCCGTCAGGTGGCCTTTTGCAGTTGGCAGATCATGATTTTGTCAATGTCTATTGTTTTCAAATGCCAGCTGAGATCTTTTGGCACAGCACCCAATTATTATTATTATTATTATTATTATTATTATTATTATTATTATTATTACAGTAGAGTCTCACTTATCCAAGCTAAATGGGCTGGCAGAAGCTTGGATAAGCGAATATCTTGGATAATAAGGAGGGATTAAGGCAAAGCCTATTAAACATCAAATTAGGTTATGATTTTACAAATTAAGCACCAAAACTTCATGTTATACAACAAATTTGACAGAAAAAGTAGTTCAATACGCAGTAATGTTATGTTGTAATTACAGTAGAGTCTCACTTATCCAAGCCTCGCATATCCAAGCCTCTGGATAATCCAAGCCATTTTTGTAGTCAATGTTTTCAATATATTGTGATATTTTGGTGCTAAATTCTTAAATACAGTAATTACAACATAACATTACTGTGTATTGAACTACTTTTTCTGTCAAATTTGTTATATAACATGAAGTGTTGGTGCTTAATTTGTAAAATCGTAACCTAATTTGATGTTTAATAGGCTTTTCCTTAATCTCTCCTTATTATCCAAGATAGTCGCTTATCCAAGGTTCTGCCGGCCCATTTAGCTTGGATAAATGAGACTCTACTGTACTGTATTTAAGAATTTAGCACCAAAATATCACAATATATTGAAAACATTGACTACAAAAATGGCTTGGATTATCCAGAGGCTTGGATAAGCGAGGCTTGGATAAGTGAGACTCTACTGTATTATTATTTTATGGATTCATGGCCATTAAGGGGGCAGCCAGACCCTGAGCCTGCTTTGTGTTGGGGGAGAGAGAGAAAGAGAGAGCCGGGGCATGTGCAGAGTGCCCAGGAAACGAAAGGCAGAGTCTCTGCTGGACTTCCTGGTTGGAGGGTTGGGAGGGGAGGGGCAGAGGTGTTTGGGGAGGAGGAGAGAGAGAGCCGGGCTCGGGTTCCGCCAGGTGTGTTCCGGAGGTGCCAGAAGGGGCTCTGCCTGCCTTACCTGCGCCATGGGCGTCTCACCTGGACTCACCTGGAGGGGCTTCCTGCTCCTGCTGCTGGGTAAGCCTCGCCAAGAGACCCCTCGACTGGGAAAAAGGCGAAAGAGGAAAGAAAGAGGGAGGAAAGAGGGAGAAGGGAAAGACCTGGGCCTCCCAGCCAGGGATTTCCAGGTAAAGAGGGCGGAAGGTCCCGTGACTCTGCCTTCCACCTCGGCTCCAGTCCTTCGTATTGTCGAAGGTCTTCCATGGCCGGAATCGCTAGTTTGCTGCGAGTTTTCCGGACTGTCCGGCCATGGCTCCAGAAGCATTCTCTCCTGACGTTTCGCCTGCATCTGTGGCAGGCATCCTCAGAGGTAGGAGCCTCCGGTGGCCTAGGGGATAAAAGCCTCGTGACTTGAAGGTTGGGTTGCTGACCTGAAGGCTGCCAGGTTCGAATCCCACCCGGGGAGAGCGCGGATGAGCTCCCCCTGTCAGCTCCAGCTCCATGCGGAGCTCCAGCTCTATCAGCTCCAGCTCCCACAAGGATGGTAAAACATCAAAACATCCGGGCAACGTCCTTGCAGACGGCCAATTCTCTCACTCCAGAAGCAACTCAGGTTGCTCCTGACACAGAAAAAAAAAATCCTCAGAGCTTGTGAGGTCTGTTGGGAACGAGGCAAGTGGGGTTCCTATATCTGTGGAGTGATGTCTGTTGGAGGCAAGTGGGAATGTTGCCATTGGCCACCTTGATGAGCACTGAATAGCCTTGTAGCTTCAAAGCCTCTAATATCCTAGGCTTTCGGGAAGAGATATTCAGAGACGAATCCCAGACGCTTGGACCTAATGAGTTTGTGTGCTGTACATGTAATCTATCATACTACAGTAGAGTCTCACTTATCCAAGCCTCGCTTATCCAACATTCTGGATTATCCAATGCATTTTTGTAGTCAATGTTTTCAATACATCATGATATTTTGGTGCTAAATTTGTAAATACAGTAATTACTACATAGCATTACTGCGTATTGAACTACATTTTCTCTCAAATTTGTTGTAGAACATGATGTTTTGGTGCTTAATTTGTAAAATCATAACCTAATTTGGTGTTTAATAGGCTTTTACCTAATGCCTCCTTATTATCCAACATATTCGCTTATCCAAGGTTCTGTCAGCCCGTTTATGTTGGATAAGTGAGACTCTACTGTAGATCATTCAGGGATGATCCTATCAAAGGCAACCTGACAGCCTAGCAGCCCATTCCCTACAGAAGATAAATATAATAATAATAATAATAATAATAATAATAATAATAATAATAATAATCCACCTCTCCTTCGGCTCAGGTATTTCCCTTTCCGCAAATAACTTATTTTCATAGGTTAATGTTTAAATTTTATAATTGGTGTATGTTTTGTTTACTCATGTATTGTTTATTGCCACTGTTTTTATCTGATATTATCTGTTAGCCGCCCCAAGTCCCTTTCGGGGGAGATGGAGGCAGGGTATAAATAAACTGATTATTATTATTATTATTATTATTATTATTATTATTAAAATACTCAAGGAATAGATCATTTAGGGACAATCTCATCTAAAGTAACCTGAAAGCCTATTAGCCCCAGCCCATTCCCCACAGTTGATAGAGGGATAAATAGATAGATAGAATAATAATAATAATAATAATAATAATAATAATAATAATAATAATCCTCCTCTCTTTTGGCTCAGGTAACCTGGAAGCCTACCAGTCCCAGCCCATTCCCTACAGTTGACAGAGAGATACATATGTTATTTGAGTGATTATATTGTTTCTGTTTATGTGATTGTTTTAGTCAATTGTTATGTTGTTTTTTTGGTATTCTTATAGCATTTTATAGTGTTTCAGTGTTTTATTTATTCAATGTTTTATGCTGATTTTATATTGGAAACCGCCCTGAGTCCCTCAGTAACTTTTACTTACTTACTTAATACTTACATAGATAGATAAAATAATAAGGATAATGATAATAATAATAATTCACCTCTCCTTCGGCTCAAGTAACCTGAAAGCCCTATCAGCCTCAGCCCCTTCCCCACAGTTGATAGAGAGATAAATAGATATAATAATAATAATAATAATAATAATAATAATAATAATAATAATAATAATAAATCACACAGTCCTAGACACTTGGGAAGTGTTTGACTTGTGATTTTGTGATATGAAATCCAGCATGACTATCTTGTTTGCTGTGTCATACAATAAAATAATAATAATAATCCACCTCTCCTTCGGCTCAGGTAACCTGAAAGCCTATCAGCCCCAGCCCATTCCACACAGAAGATAAATAGACAGATGGAATACTACTAGTACTACTACTACTACTCCACCTCTCCTTCGGCTTAGGTATTCCGTGTGTATTCCGGCAAATACGGAATAGATAATTCAGGGACAATTCTATCAAAGGCAACCTCAAAGCCTATCAGTCCCAGCCCATTCTCCGCAGAGGATAAATAGCTAGATGGAATACTACTATTACTCACTACTGCTCCACCTCTCTTTCAGCTCAGGTATTTATTTCCCTTTCCGCCCAGCCAGTACTCATGGATTAGATAATTCAGGGACAATCCTATCAAAGGCAACCTCAAAGCCTATCAGCCCCAGCCCATTCCCCACAGGGGACAGGAAATCCCATCACCCGAGGACCATCTAACCCAGGCTGGCCCTCCCACCAGCAGTGACCACGGTCATCACCACCCTCAGCTGACACCTCTTGCAACACTTCCTTGCTCCCATTCTTTGGGCCTCTTTTGCAACCTCTTCACCCGGATGTCATGTTGGAGTGAGTTCATGGCCTCTCCCTCCGTAGTGGGGCTCCCCATGTGTCACTACACAGAGAGGGAGGGGCTTTGGATGGGGGGCTGTTCCTTGACTCTGGACCCCAGGGCTTCCTGCCCAGTCTGGGAGGGGAAAGGGACTGGATTAACTGGTGGGCAGCTCCTAATAATAATAGTAATAATAATAATAATACAAAATCCAGCATATCTATCTTGTTTGCTGTGTCATGCAATAATAATAATAATAATGATAATAATAATAATAATATTTTTGAAGTCAAAAATCAGAAACTCCTCAAAGCACAGCAGACAAAAAATCAATACAAGATAACCGCACTACAAACTAGAGCTGACAGCTGGCACAACAAAACACTGAATGGAAAGCTCCTCGACAAAATTGAAGGAAAAGCTGATAAGGAGAAGACCTGGCTCTGGCTCACGAATGGGACCCTGAAGAAGGAGACAGAAGGCCTGATCCTTGCAGCCCAGGAGCAAGACATCAGGACAAAGGCAATTAATAATAATAATAATAATAATAATAATAATAATAATAATAATAATAATAGAAGACCTGGCTCTGGCTCACGAATGGGACCCTGAAGAAGGAGACAGAAGGCCTGATCCTTGCAGCCCAGGAGCAAGACATCAGGACAAAGGCAATTAATAATAATAATAATAATAATAATAA
This sequence comes from Anolis carolinensis, assembly GCF_035594765.1. Lineage (NCBI taxonomy): Eukaryota > Metazoa > Chordata > Lepidosauria > Squamata > Anolidae > Anolis > Anolis carolinensis. The sequence goes on from NW_026943819.1 coordinate 1,505,008, forward strand.
TAATAATAATAATAATAGAAGACCTGGCTCTGGCTCACGAATGGGACCCTGAAGAAGGAGACAGAAGGCCTGATCCTTGCAGCCCAGGAGCAAGACATCAGAACAAAGGCAATTAATAATAATAATAATAATAATAATAATAATAATAATAATAATAATAGAAGACCTGGCTCTGGCTCACGAATGGGACCCTGAAGAAGGAGACAGAAGGCCTGATCCTTGCAGCCCAGGAGCAAGACATCAGGACAAAGGCAATCAAGGCCAAGATCGAAAAATCAGCTGATGACCCAAAATGCAGACTGTGCAAGGAAACTGATGAAACCATGGATCATATCCTCAGCTGCTGTAAGAAAATCGCACAGACAGACTACAAACAGAGGCACAACCATGTGGCCCAAATGATCCATTGGAACTTATGCCTCAAGTCCCACCTCCCAGAAGCAAAGAACTAGTGGGATCACAAAACAGCAAAGATAATGGAAAATGAGCACGCAAAAATACTGTGGGACTTCCGAATCCAGACTGACAAAGTTCTGGAACACAACACACCAGACATCACAGTTGTGGAAAAGAAAAAGGTTTGGATCATTGATGTTGCCATCCCAGGTGACAGTCGCATTGACGAAAAACAACAGGAAAAACTCAGCCGCTATCAGGACCTCAAGACTGAACTTCAAAGACTCTGGCAGAAACCAGTGCAGGTGGTCCCGGTGGTGATGGGCACACAAAAGATCTCAGCCGGCATTTGGAAACAATAGACATTGACAAAATTACGATCTGCCAACTGCAAAAGGCCACCCTGCTGGGATCTGGGCGCATCATCCGAAAATACATCACACAGTCCTAGACACTTGGGAAGTGTTCGACTTGTGATTTTGTGATATGAAATCCAGTAGAGCTATCTTGTTTGCTGTGTCATAATAAAATAATAAGTTTATTTGTATCCTGCCACCATCTCCCCCGGAGGGGACTCGGGGCGGCTCACAGAAATATTAGATACAAAACAATAACAATGTACAATACATCAATAAACAATAACATGCACCAATTATAATATTTAAAACATTGACCAGAAAAATGAAATACACTTACTGAAATCATAGAATTAAAAACAGTGACGTTGCAATGATAGATTAGCAAAGTGCACATTAAAAGTTGCGAACTCAGAAACATAGATAAAGTGCCACAGATTCGTTTGTAATGTAACACGATCTCACGATTTTACAAAATGCATTGGGTTGTGGGTGAACTACAACTCTCATCGTGCCAGTTTAACCCCCTGTAACTCCATCAGTACAGTAGAGTCTCATTCATCCAATGTTCTGGATTATCCAACGCATTTTTGTAGTCAATGTTTTCAATACATCATGATATTTTGGTGCTAAATTCGTAAATACAGTAATTACTACATAGCATTACTGCCTATTGAACTACTTTTTCTGTCAATTTTTTTTGTATAACATGATGTTTTGGTGCTTAATTTGTAAGATCATAACCTAATTTGATGTTTAAATAACCTAATTTGATGTTTTCCTTAATGCCTCCTTATTATCCAACATATTCGCTTATCCAACATTCTGCCGGCCCGTTTATGTTGGATAAGTGAGACTCTACTGTACTTAAAGTTTGTGATGTTGGACAAGTTCTCTCTGGAGGCACCATCGGTGGGGTTGAGTGTGCTCTCTGTCCGTAGGGTAAACTATAACTCCCACTATGGTGAGTCCGTCCCTTCAGACCCCTCCACTAGGTTGAGTTAAGTCGAGGAGGTTCCATGTGCCAAGTTTGGACCAGGTCTATCATCGGTGGAGGTCACAATTTCCCTGGTTGTGGGTGAACTACAACTCCCAGAAAGGAAGATCAGTTCTCCCAAACTCTTCCAATAATCACATCTCAGCATATCAGGTATGTGTGTTCCTTCCTGGGCCAGAGTGCAACTCTCCTTGCTTTCTTCCAAGGTCTCTGGACGGTGTCTTCCATGGAGATCTACACGCCGGGCTCCTTGGAGGTTCTGAACGGGACCGACGTGCGGCTGAAGTGCACCTTCCGCAGCCGGGAGCCCGTCGGGCAGCGGCTGGTCATCTCCTGGGACTTCCAATCCCGGGACAAGAGCCAAACGGAGTTTGTAAGTTGCCTTCTGCCTTCGGGATGGGAGCCTGTTCTTTCAGGAGACGTTTGATGGCTGTGGGGGGCGGGGGTTCCTCCACAAGTAGAGGAATAAGATGATGCTGACTCTACACCCTGATCAAAGTGGCCCCTGGTCAAAAAAGGTTGGAAACCACGGGTTTAAATGAATAATAATAATAATAATAATAATAAAACTTTATTTATAACCCGCCACCATCTCCCCAATGGGGACTCGGGGCGGCTTACATGGGGCCATGCCCAGACACGATACAATATAACAAAATAAAACAATATATCATAACACAATATAATAGTACAAAAATAATCATATACATTACAACACAAATCAGAGCAGACAGGGCGGGCCACATGAACATTTAATTAAAAACTCGGGAGAGAGAGGCATATAAATAAAGAGAACAGGGGTATAAGACGGAACAGTCCAAACAGTCCAAAGAATAAAATCCAAGGGGAGTAATCAAAGGTATATAACATTTACTCCCCGAAGGCACATCGAAAAAGCCACGTTTTTAGATCTTTCTTAAAAGCCAATAAGGTGGGGGCTTGCCTGATCTCAGAGGGCAATGAATTCCACAGTCGGGGGGCCACAGCAGAAAAGGCCCTCTCTCTCGTTCCCACTTATATGAATCCATATAAGCACATATTAAAGTAGGAGTCTCCAAACCAGGGGTCCCCAAACTACAGCCCGCGGGCCACATGCGGCCCATTGAAGCCATTTATCCGGCCCCCACAGCACAAAGGCAGAAGGGGGTTGGGTTAAATGGCCCAAGGGGTCTCTTCCAACCCTTATTATTATTATTATTATTATTATTATTATTATTATTATTATTATTATTATTAACAACATTGAGGCTGGGAGGCCATCTGTCAGGGGTGCTTTGCTTGTGCTTTTGGTCCACAAAGGCAGAAAGGGGTTGGGCTAAATATATTATTATCATTATTGCTCGGTGGCCAGCTATAGTCCGGCCCTCCAGCGGTCTGAGGGATTGTAAACTGGCCTCCAGTTTTAAAAGTTTGGGGACCCCTGCTCCAAACTATGGCCTGTGGGCCTGATGTGGCACAACTTGACTATCTGATTGGCCCAAAATAAGTCCAGACTTCCCATTGAAGCACTGGCCAATTTATGTTGGTGGCGCAGTGAGCTGCTGAACTTGCTGACCGAGAGGTCGGTGGTTCTATTCCTGAGAGTGGGGTGAGCTCCTGCTGTTAGCCCCAGCTTCTGCCAACCTAGCAGTTCGAAAGCGTCGGAGCCCCCGGTGGCGTAGTGGATTAAAGCCTTGTGACTTTAAGGTTGGGTTTGCTGACCTGAAGGCTGCCAGGTTCGAATCCCACCCGGGGAGAGCGCGGATGAGCTCCCTCTATCAGTTCCAGCTCCATGCGGGGACATGAGAGAAGCCTCCCACAAGGATGGTGGGAGGCTTCTCTCATGTGCCCGCATGGAGTTGGAGCTGGAGTTGGAGGGGACGTTGCCCAGGGCAAAGTCCCCTGGGCAACATCCTTGCAGAAGGCCAATTCTCTCACACCAGAAGTGACTCAGGTTGCTCCTGACACGAAAAAAAAGTTCGAAAGCAAGCAAATGTGAGTAGATGAATAGGTACCGCTCTGGCGGGAAGGTAACATTGGTGCTCCATGCAGCCATGCTTGTGACCACATGACCTTGGAGGTGTCTACGGACATCGTCCAGCCCTTCAACACTGTTAAGGGACCGTGAACCTTCCTTCTTTCCTTTTTTCTTTCCTTCCTTCCTTCCTTCCTTCCTTCCTTCCTTCCTTCCTTCCTTCCTTCTTTCCTTCCTTCCTTCCTTCCTTCCTTCCTTCCTTCCTTCCTTCCTTCCTTCCTTCCTTCTTTCCTTCCTTCCTTCTTTCCTTCCTTCCTTCCTTCCTTGCCAGGTGATCCACTACCAGGATCAAGCCTATCCGCCGCAGACGGGCCGCTTCTCGGGCAGAGTCACCTGGGACGGCAATGCATTCAAGAGCGACGCCTCCATCATGCTCTGGAACGTCGGCCCCGGGGACAATGGGACCTTCTTCTGCCACATCAAGAACCCCCCGGACGTCGATGGGGTGGCCGGAGAGATCGAGCTGAGCGTCGTCCTGAAAGGTCCGCCCGAGCGGGAGACGGAGGGTGAGGGGAGGGGGCCAAGGGCATGGGCACCCCCTCCCCACATACACACCCTGCTTCTTCCCTTTTCTCCTCCTCACAGTGAGCTTCTCGGAGATCCACGTTTTGGCCCTGACCATCGGTGGGGCCTGTGCTCTGATGATTGCCGTGGTGGTCGTGGTGGTGGTCTGCCGGCAGCGACGGAAGGCCGGGAAGGACCAGGCGGAGGAGACGGAGATGTAAGTGCCAGGGGGTGTGTGAGGTTCTCTTCTTCAGCACCAAGACACTCTGGGTAGATTCAAACAGATTTATTGTACGGAATACCAGAATCTTCTCTGTAGCCCATTTATATAGGGGCTCTCACATACCAGAGGGCAATTGAGGTTTTTATGGCTGGCCAGTTTTATGGCTGGCATCTGTTCTTTGTCAGAAAGCATCAAGACACATGCTGGGTAGATTCAAACAGGTTTATTGTACGGAATACTAGAATCTTCTCTGTAGCCCATTTATATAGGGGCTCTCACATACCAGAGGGTAATTGAGGTTTTTATGGCTGGCCAGTTTTATGGCTGGCATCTGTTCTTTGTCAGAAAGCATCAAGACACACGCTGGGTAGATTCAAACAGGTTTATTGTACGGAATACCAGAATCTTCTCTGTAGCCCATTTATATCGGGGCTCTCACATACCAGAGGGTAATTGAGGTTTTTATGGCTGGCCAGTTTTATGGCTGGCATCTGTTCTTTGTCAGAAAGCATCAAGACACACGCTGGGTAAATTCAAACAGGTTTATTGTACGGAATACTAGAATCTTCTCTGTAGCCCATTTATATAGGGGCTCTCACATACCAGAGGGCAATTGAGGTTTTTATGGCTGGCCAGTTTTATGGCTGGCATCTGTTCTTTGTCAGAAAGCATCAAGACACACGCTGGGTAGATTCAAACAGGTTTATTGTACGGAATACTAGAATCTTCTCTGTAGCCCATTTATATAGGGGCTCTCACATACCAGAGGGAATTTGAGGTTTTATGGCTGGCACCTGTTCTTTGTCAGCGCTTGCTCTGTGTCCGGAGATGTCATAAGATCGGAGATCATGACATCGTGGGATCGAGGGGGCAATGGGGCAGCGGGCCTTGTTGGTGGGGTGCTGGGTCTCTCTTTGGTGCAAAGGGGTCCTTATGGGCCAAGCCCCCGCCTCATCCCTTGGCTGCCTCTTCTGTCCTGACTTCTGCTCTTTGTCTCCCCAAACGCCAGGCCGGAGAAGGAGAAGCTGCGCAGAGTCCCGGAAGAGGAGAGGGAGGCCACACTGCCCGGAGGGGAGGCCTGAGTCCCCTCACTCACTCCCTCACTCTCTCACTCATTCTCTCACTCACAAGACCTTCGTGACATGGACACTTGAGAGGAGAGTGCAGACTGGGAGCACTTGCTACATGGCACCCCCCCAAAAAGGAATGGAATAAGCCCCTTGGAGACCATCCCAAAAAACTGGAGCCACCTCTTTCGAAGCCAGCCTGGACCCTTCAGACTTCTTCTCCAATTCATCTTCCTCTTCTGCTTCACCTAATCCGGAGGTTCTCCTGCAGAGATTTCTAAAGGAAAGGGCCGATAGCAATGCGCACCCCAAACTCTGAGGCCCAAAGACTTGGTGCCCACAAACCCTTCAGTATTTATGTTGTCGAACGCTTTCATGATCGGAATGACTGGGTCGCTGTGAGTTTTCCGGGCTGTCTGGCCATGTTCCAGAAGCATCCTCTCCTGACGTTTCACTCACATCTATGGTAGACATCCTCAGAGGTTGTGAATCAATCAGGGCTGGCTAACACCTCCGAACAAAGGATTCCCCCAGGCAGCAACTGCCAGGCTTTGGAGCTGCAAGTCTATTTAATGCTAACCAAGGTGGCCAATTGAAACATTCACACCTGCCTCCAACAGACAAGAGTTCTTTCTCCAACCCTGAACATTATTCAACAGAGATGTTTTATATATATATATATACAGTAGAGTCTCACTTATCCAAGCTAAACGGCCCGGCAGAACCTTGGATAAGCGAATATCTTGGATAATAAGGACGGATTAAAGAAAAACCTATTAAACATCAAATTAGGTCATGATTTTACAAATTCAGCACCAAAACATCATGTTATACAACAAATTTGACAGAAAAAATAGTTCAATACACAGTAATGTTATGTTGTAATTACTGTATTTATGAATTTAGCACCAAAATATCACGATATATTGAAAACAATGACCACAAAAATGGCTTGGATAATCCAGAGGCTTGGATAAGTGAGGCTTGGATAATTGAGACTCTACTATATATATTTGTGTGTGTGTGTGTGTGTATATATATACACACACACACACACACATACATACATATATACATATATATATATATATATTCACTTGCCTTGTTTCCAACAGACCTCCCTGCAAATACCCTCACTGATTGACTTGAACTTAATTGTTGCAAGGCTATTAGTTGCTATTAATTGCTAATCAAGCTGGCCAATGGCAACATTCACATTTGCCTCAAATAGACAAAGAATTCTTTCTTGCACCCTAGACATCATTTCACAGATATATATACACACATACACACACTCCACTTGCCTCGTTTCTAACAGACCTCTATGCAGAGACCCTCACTGATGGACTTTGCAGCTTGCAAGGCTATTCAATGCTAATCAAGCTGGCCTATTTGAACATTCACACTTGCCTCCAGCAGACAAAGTTCTTTCTCCCACCGTGGACATTATTCCACGGATATATAAACATCACGTGCCTAGTTTCCAACAAACTTCTCAACCTCTGAGGATGCTTGCCATAGATGTGGGCGAAACATCAGGAGAGAATGCTTCTGGAACTTGGAAAACTCACAGCAACCTTCAGTATTTCTTTTCATGTTTTGCTTCCTAGGTCCCAGTGGTCTGTTGACAGCAGGGGAGGGAAACATACCATGGACCCTGAACTGCATCTCCCATCGCTCCTTGCTGCCTAGGACTGATGGGAGTGGCTGGACAATTGGGTTTTCCCCAAACCCTTCTTTCCAGCCCGCCCTTTGCCCCACGGCTGTATGTCCGAGGGGTCATTTCCCCGCAGGCTCTGCAAATACTGCCTTTGCCCGTCGCTGCAAACCGTGTAGGACGTTAAAAACAACATGTTACAATAGAGTGACTTATTTTTCATAATGTAATTTATTTTTCAAGATGTATGCAAATAAATTTGCTAGACTTTGGTAGTAAAGAGCGGGGAGCTCATGGACATCTGTTGGGGGTGCTTTGATGGTGCATGTATAAAAGGATAGATTAGCATGGGCAAAGTTGGGCTTTCCCTCCAGGTGTTTTGGACTGCAACTCCCACCATGGAGCTGGAGCTGATAAAGGGAGCTCATCCATGCTCTTCCCCGGGTTGGATTCCCTCAGGTCAGCAACCCAGCCTTCACAGCCTTCAAGTCAGCAGTCCTGCCAGCACAAGGGTGGTGTGATGGCTCAAAAAGCCAACGGGAGGAGGCAGCTCAAAAGATCAAGGGCTGGGAGAACAATCCCTATGAGGAGCGGCTGAAAGATCTGGGCATGCTTAGCCCATTGAAAAATGGCGTGGTGCGATAAGTTTACTGGAATTTTTGCAATTGATTCTGGAATTTATTTATTATTTATTTATTTGCAACATTTTTACCCCGCCTTTCCTCACCCGTAGGGACTCAAGGCGGCTTACAGGGTTGGCAAAATCCAATGGCCAAACAACAGAATTCAATCAAATCAAACAGCACAATTGCATCAATTAAATACAGTAGTCTCTCACTTATCCAAGGTTCTGGATTATCCAACGCATTTTTGTAGTCAATGTTTTCAATACATCGTGATATTTTGGTGCTAAATTTGTATATACAGTAATTACTACATAGCATTACTGCGTACTGAACTACTTTTTCTGTCAAATTTGTTGTCTAACATGATGTTTGGGTGCTTAATTTGTAAAATCATAACCTATTTTGATGTTTAATAGGCTTTTTCTTAATCTCTCCTTATTATCCAACATATTCGCTTATCCAACGTTCTGCCGGCCCATTTAGTTTGGATAAGTGAGACTACTGTACTTAATAAAAACAGTATACAAAGTTTAAAACACATAAATAGTTCGGTCCATTCATCCAAATGGTCTTAGACCTCGCTTTTGGATGATGTGTCTCATCATTGGGATTTATTTTAATTACCGTATACTCAAATATAAGCTGCCCCGAATATAAGCCAAGGCACCTAATTTTACCACAAAAAAACTGGGAAATCATTGACTCCAGTATAAGCCGAGGGTGGTGAATTTCAGAAATAAAAATAGATACCAATAAAATGACATGAATTGAGGCATCAGTAGGTTAAATGTTTTTGAATATTTACATAAAGCCCAAATTTAAGATAAGACTGTCCAACTCTGATTAAATCATTATTCTCATCTTCTTCAATGTAAATGTGCTTATGTATCATTTTAATAATAATACAGTAAAATAATACATGTAATAATAATAATAAATACTGGAAAATAATGCAAGTAATAATAGAGTAATATAATAAATGCAATAATAATACTAATAATAAGATCAGAGTGAAATAATAAATATGTTAATAATAATAATAAAAATAGAGTAAAATAAATGTAATAGTAGCAAAATAATAGAGAAAACTAATAAATGTAATAATACCAATAATAATAGAGAAAAATAATAAAGGTACCATATATTCTCGAGTATAGGCTGACCCAAATATAAGCCAACCAGGACCCTCACTTGAGTATAAGCCGAGGGGGGCTTTTTCAGTCTTAAAAAAAGGGCTGAAAAACTAGGCTTATACTCAAGTATATACATTATGTTTTATGTATATATTAATTTTAATTTTAATCCTATTTCAGGTTTTTTGTGTCCACCTTAAATGCCTTAAGACGCCCTGGTGGCAAAGTGTGTTAAGGTACTGAGCTGCTGAACTTGCAGACCGAAAGGTCCCAGGTTCAAACCCCGGGAGCGGAGTGAGTGCCCGCTGTTAGCTCCAGCTCCTGCCAACCTAGCAGTCTGAAAACATGTCAACGTGAGTAGATCAATAGGTACTGCTCCGGCGGGAAGGTAACGGTGCTCCATGCAGTCATGCCAGTGGCCACATGACCTTGGAGGTGTCTACGGACAACGCCGGCTCTTTGGCTTAGAAATGGAGATGAGCACCAACCCCCAGAGTCGGTCACGACTGGACTTAACGTCAGGGGAAACCTTTACCTTTTAAATGCCTTATGCCAACCAGCTGTGGATAGACCAACTTGGTCTTTTCCAGTATGCCAGCTATAGCTGCTATTGCAGTGTAAATGGGTAGAAAGGTAATAATAATAATAATAATAATAATAATAATAATAATAATAATAATAATACTACACAGTCCTAGACACTTGAGAAGTGTTCGACTTGTGATTTTGTGATATGAAATCCAGCATGTCTATCTTGTTTGCTGTGTCATAATAAAATAATAATAATAAGTTTATTTATATCCCGCCTCCATCTCCCCCGAAGGGGACTCGGGGCGGCTTACAGCAAAATCAAAAAACAAGCAATGATAAAATATGACACATCAAAGGACAAAAACAGAAACCAATAACAAAATATACACAATAGGCCAAAAAACACAACACAGAATTAAAACATCGAATTAAAAACAATGAGGTTGCAATAGTGGATAAGCAAGGTGCACATTATGAGTAAAAAATTCGTAAATAGATAAAGTGCAATAGAGTCATTTAAGATCGCATTAGGTCGGAGCCTCCGGTGGCCTAGGGGATAAAAGCCTTGTAACTTGAAGGTTGGGTTGCTGACCTGAAGGCTGCCAGGTTCGAATCCCACCCAGGGAGAGTGTGGATGAGCTCCCTCTATCAGCTCCAGCTCCATGCGGGGACACGAGAGAAGCCTCCCACAAGGATGGTAAAATCATCAAAACATCCGGGCGTCCCCTGGGCAACGTCCTTGCAGACGGCCAATTCTCTCACTCCAGAAGCAACTCAGGTTGCTCCTGACACGAAAAAAATTAAAATCGCATTAGGTAGGGAGGAGTCCTGAATAATATCAAGCAATCAGGAAAAGAGCGAGGTAATGATAATGCGAATAATTAAAATGTAGTGGAGATTGGGCTTGCACTTCTGGAGGGACTCTTAAGGTTTAATTCACCTGAGCAAACCAGGTTTTTTTTTCTTGGATCTGAACAATGTCGGGGGTGGTTTGAACCCCTCAAGCGGCCCCTCGGCTCCAAGGCTTGGGGAGGGAGTCCCGCGAGGCCCCGCCCCTTCCTGCCTCACCTGCCCGGCAGGTAGGCGTCCCAGGAAGAAGCCAGGAGGGTTTCCGGGATGGGGGCCGAGCCGCGCCGAGCCCGGACCCCCCTCCTGCCGGGGCTGCGGATCCTCCTTCTCGGTGAGGGGGGGGAGCATATGGGGAGGGGGGCGAGCCAGGTGGTGGGGAAACCCTCCCACCTGGAGCCCTTGGAAGAGCGAGAGGGGGGGAGGATGATGTCTGATGAAAGCCCGACATCCACCGGCCCTCCCGCCTTCTCGAATGGGAAAGGGACTCTTCGGAATTGTCCAGGGCTCCCTAAACTGGGGGTCCCTGCCCCCCTCCCCAAACCCCACCTTTGTCAACAGGAAAAATATCCCCAACGCCCCCTCGTGGCCCTTTGAGATAGCACAGCGGGTCTCTTGTGCTTTGTTTACAATGGTGCTCAACAGGAAAATTGACTTGTCTAGCAAGCCTTGCAGATGCTGGTTTGTTGTCACTGGGTTTAACTCAGCTATGGGCAAATTTGGACCCTCCAGGTGTTTTGGACTTCAACTCCCACCATTCCTAACAGCCTCAGGCCCTTTTTTTTTTTACAGCAGCTGAGGATATGATCCATCAGTTTCCTTGCACAGTCTGCAGTTTGGGTCATCAGCTGATTTTTCGACCTTGGCCTGAATTGCCTTTGTCCTGATGTCTTACTCCTGGACTGCAAGGATCAGGCCTTCTGTCTCCTTCTTCAGGGTCCCATTCATGAGCCAGAGCCAGGTCTTCCATTATTATTATTATTATTATTATTATTATATTATTATTATTATTATTAATTGCCTTTGTCCTGATGTCTTGCTCCTGGGCTGCAAGGATCAGGCCTTCTGTCTCCTTCTTCAGGGTCCCATTTGTGAGCCAGAGCCAGGTCTTCTCCTTATCAGCTTTTCCTTCAATTTTGTCAAGGAACTTTCCATGCATTGTTTTGTTGTGCCATCTGTCAGCTCTAGTTTGTAGTGCGGTTTTCTTGTACTGATTCTTTGTCTACTGGGACCCTGAAGAAGGAGACAGAAGGCCTGATCCTTGAAGCCCAGGAGCAAGACATCAGAACAAAGGCAATTAAGGCCAATTGTGTCGGCAGAGAAGTCAGTGGCCCCAATCCAAGCCCGGTTTCAGTACTAAGTTGATGGTCAAAGGGGGACTGGTTGGTAAAACTCCCCAGTATTGTGTCATCCTATAATGTATTAGAGACTTGAAGTAACTTTGGGCAATGGTTACCTAGTGGTGAGGTCACAGCAGTATCTTTGATTTTTGTACCTAGGGGTCTGATGGGGGAGAGAGCCACTGGCTTTGTTTTGGGGAAGGGTCTTTGTCCCCTCTGAGGCTCAGTGGGGTCACCTTTGTGTCTCTCGGCAGCAGCCGTGGCCGGAGCCCGCTCCTTGGAGATCCAGGTTGACCCCAGAGTCCAGGCCTTTGTGGGGGAGCCGGTGACCCTCAAGTGCTGGTTCAGGTCCTCCGCCCCCCTCACCGAGAAGCTGACCGTTGACTGGACCTTCCGACCACGAGCCGGGGGCAGCGTGGAGCCCGTGAGTGCAGGCGGAGGGGTGGGGAAGGCAGGCCTCTGAGATCCAAGTTGACCCACTTGACACCTCTGCTGCCCCTCCCCAGGTCTTCCACTACCAGTCCCAGGCCTTCCCAGCACAGGGGGGCACCTTCCGGGGCCGTGTCCTCTGGGCCGGAGACGTCAGCAAGAGCGATGCCTCCATCCGCATCTTGAATCCCTCGCTGGACGACAACGGGACCTTCACTTGCACTGTAAGGAATCCTCCAGACGTGCAGCACAACATCCCCCAGACGCTGTTGACCGTCACTCTCAGAGGTGAGGCCCTGCTTCTGGGAAGGAGAACTCCTACTGAGAAGTCTGTGTGTGATCAGGGTGAAATGCAGGCTTTAGATCGGAGAGAAGTGCCAGCAGTTGACGAGAATATTTTGGATTTCAATATTCATCCGTTAGCAACAGGGAAATATCTATTTCTCTTAGGAATCAACCTTCAGCTGAAGGGGAGTTTTCCCATGATATCGGATTAGGACTCTGCAGGGAGAGAGTGAAGGATTGATTAATTGGGCTTAAATTAAGTTCCTGTTTCAGCTCTCAAGTTTATGATTCACGTTTCCTGTGTTTGCCTATGTTCCTGGACAGGACTGTAGCGAGGGGGGGGGGAGGTTTTAGGGGTTCAACCCCCCTCCCCCCCCCGAAATTTTTCAGGTTAAAAAAAAAACCCTGGTTTACTCATGAATTTTAATTGGTTAACCAAATCCCCATGCTAAGTCTATGAGATGTAAAACATTAAGAGTCCCTCCAGGCATTATCTCAAGCAGATATTGACAGGTCTGAACCTGGGGGGCAGCTGGGTCAGGAGTTCAACCCCCCCCCCGAAATTTTCAAAACCCCTCCCGAAATGTTTTTCTGGCTACGGCCCTGTTCCTGGATGAGTTTAGCTTTGGAAAAAGTTCCTGCTTTCATGCTTATGAATTTATGCCCGTGATCCTGACTTCCTTGATTTCATGTACTTTGCCATTTTTGGGCTACTGTTCTTTTGTATATGGACTGCTGCTATTTTATAACTTATCTTCTACTATTCTTTTGGGAAATGCTCTTTCCCTCCCTTTTGTATATGCTTTCTAAAACAAACTGTTGTAGTTAGTACTACTGGACTTTGGTGTGGCCGGGCGAAAAGGTGTCTTGAGGTTGGAGGGCAACACTGACCCTCTTCGATCTGGCCTCCTGCCCAGGTGCCTCCTTCCAACTGACCTCTGCCGGACTGCTCTCCCTCCTGGTCTTCCTCCCTTCGGCTGTGGTGGTGGCCCTGCTGCTGGTCCGGATGGGAAAGAAGTCTGGGCTGCTGAAAGCCAAGAAAAGGAAGTTTGGCTACAAGAAGTCCTCCATCGAAGTCTCCGATGAGTAAGGAACTCATTCCCTTTTTCCTGGCTGGGGGTTTTGTGGGGTTCGCCTTATTTATTTATTTCCTGGTGGGTTTTGTGGATCCACCCGCAGCTCCATTCTGCAATTCCCCAGCACTTTAATGGGAACAATAGTTTATTTATTTATTTATTTATTTATTTGCAGTATTTATATTCCGCCCTTCTCACCCCGAAGGGGACTCAGGGCGGATTACAATGAACACATATATGGCAAACATTCAATGCCAACAGACAAACAACGTACAGTATAGACAGACACAGAGGCATTTTTTACATTTTTCCAACTTCACGATTCCGGCCACAGGGGGAGCTGTTGCTTCACCGTCCACTAGAGACTGTACTTCCTCATTCCTTTCCGGCATGTTGCTGGCAGTTTTATGGTGTTGTAAATTAGTTAAACTAGCCTCCCCGCATAAAGCGTATCTAAATTTCCCTACTTGACAGATGCAACTGTCTTTCGGGGCTGCATAGGTCAACAGCAAGCCGGGCTATTTAATGGTCAGGGGCTTAACCCGACCCGGGCTTCTACTCATGACCTCTCGGTCAGTAGTGATTTATTGCAGCTGGTTACTAGCCAGCTGCGCCACAGCCCGGCCTTTAGTTCGGGTATCTACCTCTCCCTGATTATAACTGACACTATTTACACTTTCTCTGGCCCAGTTCTTTTTTGGAGCCAACCCAGGATTTTGTCATAGTATATTTATTATTATTGTATGTGACCTCATTTGTTTTATGACTTGTTTTATTGTTGATTGACTTGTTTTATTGTTGTGTTTTTATATTATCTGTTGCCTGGGCTTGGCCCCATGTAAGCCGCCCCGAGTCCCTTTGGGGAGATGGAGCGGGGTATAAAAATAAAACAAGATAGATATGCTGGATTTTGTATCACAAAATCACAAGTCAAACACTTCCCAAGTGTCTAGGACTGTGAGATGTATTTTGTCAAGGAACTTTCCATGCAATGTTTTGTTGTGCCAGCTGTCAGCTCTAGTTTGTAGTGCGGTTTTCTTGTACTGATTCTTTGTCTGCTTCTTCTTGTTCTTCTTCTTCTTCTTCTTATTATTATTATTATTATTCCCCTCCAATTCTCTTGCACTCTCTCTCAGCCCAGAGCCTCCTGGATGCCGGGAAAAGCTGGCCAGATGCTGCCTGCGGTGCCTGGTAAGTGGAACCCGCATTTGTCTATGCATTTGCTTAAGCGGTTGAGGGAGAAAAGGAAAGGGCCTGAGGCCAGGAATTGTGGGAGTTGGAGTCCAAAACACCTCTAGGCCCAAAATTTGCCCATGCCTGCTATATAGCAAAATGTGCTGTATAACCCAGGAACAAAAATGGTGTTGCATTCTGGGATAGGCTGGATATTAGGGTGGATATTCTCTGACCAAGCTCCCGCCTGCACCCATTTCCTCCTCTCTCTTTTCTGCTTCCTGTTCAGGACACAGATGATGATGATCCCTACTGACCGGACGGGGAGAAGCCTGCCATTTAGGGGTTCAGCGGAGACCTGCCTTGGGAGACACTGCTGTTCTCCTACTTCTTGGCTGTCGGTCTCTCTCTCGATGTTTGGACTGGGACTGGGGTTTGCTGCCAACCCCGGCTCTTTTGGGGGGACCCCTTGTATTCCTTCAGCCCCTTGAAGTGGTCAGTGGCTCCTAGTAGCCTTGCTGGAGGCCCCATTCGGCATAGAGACAATACACAGGGCAATGGGGCCAGGCTCCGTCCCAAGGGTCCCTAATAAACCTCTCTCTCCAGCTCAGTCTGCTTTCCTTTTGCTTTGGTGGGAGGAATAAGAGGGGGGGGGGGATCTTGGGAGACAAGGGTGAAGCCTGTGCAGACCCCCAGGGTGAGATAATGGGGCATGCGCTGCTGCAGGGGGTCCGTGATTTCCATTGCATTCTGTAACCTCAGCTTTGAATGACTTTGAACATTAGGAAGAACTTCCTCACTGTGAGGGCTGTTCAGCAGTGGAACTCTCTGCCCCGGAGTCTGGTGGAGGATCCTTCTTTGGAGGCTTTGAAGCAGAGGCTGGATGGCCATCTGTCGGGGGTGCTTTGAATGCGATTTTCCTGCTTCTTGGCAGAATGGGGTTGGACTGGATGGCCTTTGGATCCCTTCCAACTCTAGTCTCCGGTGATATATCTATCTACCTGTCTATCAATTTATCTGTCTATCAATTTGGCTGGCTGTCTATCATCATGTCTATCTGTCTAACTATCTATCATATCTGTCTGTCTATCTATCATCATGTCTATCTATCTATCTATCTATCTATCATATCTGTCTGTCTGTCTATCATATCTATCTATCTATCATCATGTCTATCTATCATATCTGTCTGTCTGTTTGTCTATCAATTTATCTGTCTGTCTACCATCTGTGTGTATCATCATGTCTATCATACCTATCTGTCTGTCTGTCTATCTAGCATCATATCTATCATAGCTGTCTATCTATCAATTTATCTGTCTATCATATCTATCTGTCTATCATCATGTCTATCTATCTATCTATCTATCTATCATATATATCTGTCTGTCTATCTATCTATCTATCATATCTGTCTGTCTATCATCATGTCTATCTATCATATCTGTCTGTCTGTCTATCATCATGTCTATCATATCTATCTGTCTGTTTGTCTATCAATTTATCTGTCTGTTTGTCTATCAATTTATCTGTCTATCATATCTGTTTGTCTATCTATCATGTCTATCTATCTATCATATCTATCTGTTTGTCTATCATATCTATCTATCTATATCTATCTGTTTGTCTATCTATCATCATGTCTATCTATCTATCTATCATATCTGTCTGTCTATCATCATGTCTATCTATCATATCTGTTTGTCTGTCTATCATCATGTCTATCATATCTATCTGTCTGTTTGTCTATCAATTTATCTGTCTGTTTGTCTATCAATTTATCTGTCTATCATATCTGTTTGTCTATCTATCATGTCTATCTATCTATCATATCTATCTGTTTGTCTATCATATCTATCTATCTATATCTATCTGTTTGTCTATCTATCATCATGTCTATCTATCTATCATATCTGTCTGTCTATCATCATGTCTATCTATCTATCTTATCTGTCTGTCTGTCTATTTATCATATCTATCTATCTGTTTGTCTGTCTATCTATCATCAGGTCTGTCTGTCTGTCTGTCTGTCTGTCTATCTACCTACCATCTCTACCATCTCTCTGTGTATTTAAAGGTGCTTGGAGGGCTGGCTTGGCCCTTGCCCTTGCTCCCCGCACCCGCCCCTCCCTCCCTCCCTCCCTCCCTCCCCCTCACTTCCGCCAACCATAGGCTCGACCTCCTCCCCCTCCCCCTCCCAGTCCCCCCTCCCATCCCGTGCGCAGCCCCCCTCCCGAACCGCCCGGCCATCTTGGCGCAGGAGAAGCGAGAAGGAGAAAGAGACAGAGGAGGAGGAGGAGGAGGAGAACCCGCCCCCTTGGAGCCCCCCACCCTCCCTCCCTCAATCACCAGGATGGCTGCGCGCGCCTGACCTCCCCCCTCCCTCCCTCCCTCCCTCCTTCTCCAAGACCCTCCCCTTTTCCCCCCAATTGCCGGGATGCTCCGCGACGCCCCTCCGGCCTTGGCCGCCCTCCTGGGGGGCGTCCTGTGCCGGCTCCTCTTCGCCTTCCTCTCCAGCGGTAAGTGGGTGGCCTTTGGGGGAGGGGGAGGAGGGAGGAGGGGGGGAGACCCCTTGGAGTGACGCAGCAGGGGCCACAACCCCCCCCCCCCCTTCCTCCTCAAGGATTGGACAGAGTTGCTTCTGGGGAGCTTTGGAGGGTCGCTCTGATGGGGGTGAGGGTGGGGAGGGGTCCAGGAGCCCCTCGATCCCAAGCAGAGAAGGAAGCAAAGAGAGAGAGGGAGGGGGGGGACCTTCAAGGGGAGGGGGAGGCGGGGCCTGGGCCTGGGCCAGCACCCTGGTCAGCACCCTTCTGCAGAGACTGCGGCAAAAAGGGAGAGAAAGGAAGGAAGGAAGGAGGGCAAGGAGGTCTCCCAGGCCATTGGCCCCTAGTGTCCTGCCAGGCTGCGCATGCGCCCCCCTTCCCAGGCCCCTTCCCCTTGCGAAATAGCCCTCCCCTGCCCTGCCAGGAATGGGGTCATATGTCTGGGAGGGGAACAAGGCTCAGGGCCAGGAAAAACAAGCAAAGTTTTGGAGCAGGGGTCCCCAAACTATGGCCCGTGGGCCACATGCGGCCCATTGAAGACATTTATCCGGCCCTCGCAGTGGCGGCTGCCTCCTCCTCTTGGCTTGTTTATCATGGTATTTTAATCATTATTTAATTAATTATTAAGGGGTGCTTTGCTAGTGCTTTTGGTGCACAAAGGAAGAAGGGAGTTGGACTAAATGGCCCAAGCGATTTCTTCCAACCCTCATTATTATGATTATTATTATTGACAGAAGGACACAGCATAACACAGCAAATGAGATAGATATGCTGGATTTCGTATCACAAAATCACAAGTTGAACACTTCCCAAGCATTTAGGACTGTGTGATTATTGTATGACACAGCAAACAAGATAGACATGCTGGATTTCGTATCACAAAATCACAAGTCGAACACTTCCCAAGTGTCTAGGACTATGTGATGTATTTATTATTATTATTATTATTATTATTATTATTATTATTATTATTATTATTATTATTAACATTGAGGCTGGGTGGCCATCTGTCAGGGGTGCTTTGCTTGTGCTTTTGGTGCACAGAGGCAGAAGGGGGTTGGACTCAATGGCCCAGAGGGTCTTCTAACCCTCTTATTATTATTATTATTATTAATTATTATTATAATTTTATTGTATGACACAGCAAACAAGATAGATATGCTGGATTTAATTTCACAAAATCACAAGTCGAACACTTCCCAAGTGTCTAGGACTGTGTGATGTATTTTCGGATGATGCGCGTAGATGCCAGTAGGGTGGCCTTTTGCAGTTGACAGATCGTAATTTTGTCAATGTCTATTGTTTCCAAATGCCGGCTGAGATCTTTATTATTATTATTATTATTATTATTATTATTATTATTATTATTATTAACATTGAGGCTGGGTGGCCATCTGTAAGGGGTGCTTTGCTTGTGCTTTTGGTGCAAAAAGGCAGAAGGGGTTGGACTAAATGGCCCAAGGGGTCTCTTCCAACCCTCTTTATTATTTTTATCATGGTTGTGATTATAATAATAATAAATAATAATAAAACTTTATTTATATCCCGCCACCATCTCCCCATGGGGACTCGGGGCGGCTTACATGGGGCAGTGGCCCAAACAACATAAGAACAAAATATAAGCAACACAATACAATCACAACATAAAAAGATAAAACAATAATACAATGTATCAATATAAACAACAATACAAGATAAAAATTTCATTTAAAACACATAATGGTAAGACCGTAATAAAAACAGGATAAATTATTAAAAACCCACTGGGGCTGATTAATTAATGACTATCTCCGAAGGCCTTATTATTATTAACATTGAGGGTGTATTTGTTCCCCTTTTGGTTTTTTTTACTTCAAAATAAGATATGTGCAGTGTGCATGGGAAATTGTTCATAGTTTTTTTAATAAAAAAAACGATAGTCTAGCCCTTCAGCTGTCTGAGGGACCGTGAACTGGACCCCAGTTTAAAAAGTTTGGGGACCCCTGCTTTGGAGGGCCTTCTGCTGCCAGATCTCAACCCAGGTGTGGTCACCCTTTATTAGGGGACACCACATAGTGAAACCCTGCTGTTTACTAGCCCATAAGTTGTCAGATACATCCATCTCAAAGATTTTGTCTCTCATCACCTTCTTGTCCAACTGCAATAGGGTTGTTGTTATTGTTGCTGCTGCTGCTCAGTCACATAATTGTTTCTGACTCTTCATGACTTCGTGGACCAGTCTAGGCCAGAGCTCCCTGTCAGCCGTCAAGGTCCAGCCAGTCACTTCAAGGATACCGTCCATCCATCTCGCCCTTGGTCGGCCTCTCTTCCTTTTTCCTTCCTTTTTCCCCAGCATCATGATCTTTTCCAAGCTTTCCTGTCTCCTCATGATGTGGCCAAAATACTTCAGCTTTGCCTCTAACGTTCTTTTTTCCAGTGAGCAGCCACAGGGCATTATTTCCTGGAGGCTGGACTGGTTGGATCTTCTTGTGGTCCAAGGCACTCTCAGGATTTTCCTCCAACACCAGAGTTCAAATGATCAAAGGTCTGGAGAACAAGCCCTATGAGGAGCGGCTTAAAGAGCTGGGCATGTTTAGCCTGCAGAAGAGAAGGCTGAGAGGAGACATGATAGCCATGTACAAATACGTGAAGGGAAGTCATAGGGAGGAGGGAGGGAGCTTGTTTTCTGCTGCCCTGCAGACTGGGACGCAAGGGAACAATGGCTTCAAACTACAGGAAAGGAGATTCCACCTGAACATCAGGAAGAACTGCCTCACTGTGAGAAGGGCTGTTCAACTCTCTCCCCCGGACTGTGGTGGAGGCTCCTTCTTTGGAGGCTTTTTAAGCAGAGGCTGGATGGCCATCTGTCGGGGGTGCTTTGAATGCGATTTCCTGCTTCTCGGCAGGGGGCTGGACTGGATGGCCCATGGGGTCTCTTCCAACTCTACTATTCTATGATTCTATGATTCTATAAAAGCGTCTATCTTCCTTTGCTCAGGCTTCCTTATGGTCCAGCTCTTGCATCCATAGGTCACTATGGGGAATCCCATGGCTTTGACTATGCGGACCTTCCTTCGTTGCCAGTGGGATGTCTCTGCTCTTCACTACAGTAGAGTCTCACTTAGCCAAGCTAAATGGGCCGGCAGAAGCTTGGATAAGCGAATATCTTGGATAATAAGGAGGGATTAAGGAAAAGCCTATTAAACATCAAATTATGTAATGATTTTACAAATTAAACACCAAAACTTCATGTTATACAACAAATTTGACAGAAAAAGTAGTTCAATAGACAGTAATGTTATGTTGTAATTACTGTATTTACGAATTTAGCAACAAAATATCACGATATATTGAAAACATTGACTACAAAAATGGCTTGGATTATCCAGAGGCTTGGATAAGCGAGGCTTGGATAAGTGAGACTCTGTTTTATATTTTATTATATTGTATTGCTTTGGGCATGGCCCCATGTTAGCCACCCCGAGTCCCCGCTGGGGAGATGGTGGCGGGGTATAAATAAAGTTTTTTTTTTATTATTATTATTATTATTATTATTATTATTATTATTATTATTATTATTACTGTATTTTGTCCAGGTTGGCCATTGCTCTCCTCCCAAGATGGAAACATCTTCTGATTTCCTGGCTGCAATGATCTTCGCGCCTAGAAATATAAAGTCTGTCACTGCCTCCACATTTTCTCCTTCTATTTGCCAGTTAGCAATAGGTGTAGTTGCCATTGTTGTTATTGTTAACACATCGACATAGTGATGGCGCAGGGCCAACCAATATTGCTCCATCAAGCACTGCTTTGTTCTACTCTCCCCCTGAAGACACAGGTCCACAGTCTGGACTGATCACTGACCCTGGAACCCCAGGTGTCGGTGGTGGCCAGGAGCACCTTTGCACAATTAAAACTCATGCGCCAGCTGGGCCCGCACCTTGAGATGCCAGATCTGGCCATGGGAGTTCACGCCTTAGTCACATCCCGTTTGGACTACTGCATTGCTCTCTATGTGGGGCTGCCAGTTTGGAAGCTTCAACTAGTTCACAGATGGGCAGCCAGATTAATAACAGGAGCCCTGTACAGGCAGAGATCCACTCTTCTAAAGGCCATCTAGTCCAACCCCCTTCTGGCTTCATGCAGGAAAAACATAATCAAACCTTCCTTGCTTAGTTTCTCCATACCTCACAACCTCTGAGGATGCCTGCCATAGATGTGGGCGAAACGTCAGGAGAGAATGCTTCTGGAACATGGCCATACAGCCTGGAAAACATACAACCACCCCATAATCAAAGCATCCCCAAAAGATGGCCATCCTACCTCTACTTATCTGCTGTGAGCAGATCTGCGTTTTTCCATCTACGTCAGGCTAGGCAACTGGCTCCCTACCTATCTAGGAACGACCTGGCGACGGTGATCCAGGCGACGGTCATCTCGAGGCTCGACTACTGTAACGCCCTCTACATTGGCCTTCCTCTGTCAGTGATCCGGAAACTGAAGCTGGTGCAGAATGCGGCGGCTCGTCTTCTCGCCGGGGTGCCGGCGAGGTGGCGTATCACCCCAATTCTTCAACAGCTGCACTGGCTGCCGATCGAGTACCGGATTACTTTCAAGATACTGGTACTAACTTTCAAGGCCTTACATGGTCTGGGGCCGGCGTACCTGAGGGCCCGCTTATCCCCCTACCAACCCCAGAGATTACTTCGGTCCAAAGACCAAAATTTGCTGGAAGTCCCTAACATACGGACTTATCCTTTGTCTTCTACTAGGCAGAGAGCCTTCTCGATTGTAGCCCCTCAATTGTGGAATGCCTTGCCAGTTGAAACTCGAACCACCCGAGACCTACTTGCCTTTCGGAAAGCCTGCAAAACCTTGCTCTTCCGACAAGCTTTCAATGGGTGAAAAACTCGGGGCTATGTCTGTTTTTATTGTTGCTTTTATTGTTGTTTTTATTGTTATTTTAAAGCCAAGTGTATTGTTTTAATCTATTTTTGTAAACCGCTCTGAGCCAAACTGGGAGTAGCGGTATATAAGTTTAATAAATATATATAAATAAATAATAGCAATAATAATCATCATCATGATGATTATGATGATTATTGGCCCCTTGCTAAACCCATCCTTGGCTCCTTCTCTCACAGTGCCCAGCATCCAGGCCATGGAGGTGATGGCCCCGCCCACCATCTACGCCCTCAACGGCTCCTCCATCCGCCTCACCTGCACCTTCAACTCCTGCTACCAGGTGGAGAAGAAGCAGTTCTCCCTCAACTGGACCTACCAGGGTTGTGACAACTGCACAGAAGAGCTGGTGAGTTTTATCGCAGTGGCAGATCCTCCCTGGGCTTTGTTTTCCTCTCCTCCCCAGGTCCAAGCAGAGACTGGGCAAAGCAGGGGAACTAGACCAATGATGGGCAACCTTTTGCACTTGGTGTGTCAAAATTCACCAAAATACCTAGCATGACTTGGGTGGTGTGTCACTTTGAGAAAAAAAAACACCATAATTTTGCAATATGTATAGTTTAAATAACAAAAATGTATAATCTATATATAAAAGAGTGATGGCATCACGGCGACCCACAAAACAACAAAACTACAGGCCCCCCAACCTCGAAATTTGACAACACAACCCATCATCCACGCCTCTAGGTTGATACAACAAAAAGAAAAGAAAAATAAAGTCCTAATTAGAGAGAGAGGAATAATTGTTTTTATCCAATTGCTGCCAGTTAGAAGGCTAAGCTCCTCCAACTTGGTCTCCTAGCAACCCAATAAAAAATAATAAAAAACACTAAAAAATTAATACAATAAAATACTATAATAACAGAAAATAACTAAAAATAATACAAGAAAATAATAAAATATAATAAATAAAAATATAACTTACAATAAAATTAATAAAAAATTGCAAATAACGTCAAATAAAAATTACACAACAATTTTTAACCAATACCACCACCACTTTGCCACAGCAACGCGTGGCCGGGCACAGCTAGTATATATATATATAAATGTAATGTGCATAATTCCCATGGAGTAAACAACAAAACCACTGGACAAAATCACACCAAATTTGGCCACAAAAGACATAGTCATCCAATCAATCTGCAGGCAGCAGTGTGTCAGCAAAAATGACTAGGCGTGTCAGTGCTGACACGCGTGTCATAGGTTGGCCATCACTGAACTAGACCCTGGTCCAAGCAGAGATTGGGCAAAGCATGGGAACTAGACCCTGGTCCAAGCAGGGGAGCGGGAAAAGCAGGGGGCCGGGCTGTGGCGCAGCTGGCTAGTAACCAGTTGCAATAAATCACTACTGACCGAGAGGTCATGAGTTCGAAGCCCGGGTCGGGTTAAGCCTACGACCATTAAAAAAAAATAGCCCCGGCTTGCTGTTGACCTATGCAGCCCCGAAAGACAGTTGCATCTGTCAAGTAGGGAAAATTTAGGTACGCTTTATACGGGAGGCTAATTTAACTAATTTACAACACCATAAAACTGCCAGCAAAACACGAGGAAAAGGAACGAGGAAGTACAGCCACTACTAGACGGTGAAGCAACAGCTCCCCCTGTGGCCGGAATCGTGAAGCTGGAAAGATGTTAAAATGCCTCTGTGTCTGTCTAAAGTGAATGTTGTTTGTCTGTTGGCATTGAATGTTTGCCATATATGTGTTCATTGTAATCCGCCCTGAGTCCCCTTCGGGGTGAGAAAGAAGGGCTGAATATAAATATTGTAAATAATAATAATAATAATAATAATAATAATAATAATAATAATAATCAGGAAGCAGAGGGACTAGTGGATGGTGAAGCAACAGCTCCTCTTGTGGCCGGAATCGTGAAGCTGGAAAAATGTTAAATGCCTCTGTGTCTGTCTATACTGTATGTTGTTTGTCTGTTGGCATTGAATGTTTGCCATATATGTGTTCATTGTAATCCGCCCTGAGTCCCCTTCCGGGTGAGAAAGAAGGGCGGAATATAAATACTGTAAATAAATAAACTAGACCTGTTTCTCCGTCCCTTGCCAGTTCCTGCAGTTCAAGCTGAAGGTGATGCCCATGGAAGAGAACCGCTTTGGGGACCGCATCGAGTTCACTGGGAACCCCAGCAAGAACGACGTCTCCTTCACGCTCCGCAACGTGCAGCTGGAGGACGAGGGCACCTACCACTGCTACGTGATGAACCCCCCCGACCGGCACAAGGGCCACGGCAAGATCCAGCTCAGAGTCATCACCGAAGGTCAGGGCCTGGTCTTGGGGGTGCAGCCCCCCTTAAAGCCCTGGTCCAAGCAGGGAGCGGGCAACGCAGGGGAACCAGAGCAGGCCTGGGCCAACTTCGGCCCTCCCTCCGGGTGTTTTGGACTTCAACTCCCACCATTCCTAACAACCGGCTGCTAGGAATGGTGGGAGTTGAAGTCCAAAACTCCCAAAGAGAAGGCCGAAGTTGGCCCATGCCTGAGCTAGGGGAAAGTCCCCAAGGCACCCTTGAATGAGAAGCACCCGCAACATCTTTCCTTTTTGTTTGCACTCTGCATCTGCTCCGGAGCTGTCGATGCCTCAGCTTTGAATGACTTTGCTGTGCATGAAGGAGCATACACTGTTATGTTACGTTGCAGAAGCACTCTGTGATATTTATTTTTTGCAGTATTTTGTGTTATGTTTTGTTTGCTTGTGTCTTGTTTCTGTGCCTCTATCTAGGTCATCTCAGCAGGGAGAGACCCCCCAGTGCCATCTCTTTAAGGCTGAGAGAGTGTGACTTGCCCAAAGTGACGGGGATTCAGACCCTGGTCTTGCCCGACACTCAAATTATTCTGTCGGTTCACTTTGGTTTGGGCAATAGTAATATAAGGCTCTTCCAGACAAAGCCCTATACCCCAGGATCTTATCCCAGGCTTCCTGCTTTAAAGTGGATTATATGAGTCCACACTGCCAGATAATCTGTGATAAGCAAAAAACTTGGCATCAATGTTTCATTGAAGGCTTGCATGGCCAGAATCACTGGCTTGTTGTGCATTTTCCGGGCTGTATGGCTATGTTCCAGAAGCATTCTCTCCTCACGTTTCTCCAACATCTATGGCAGGCATCCCCAGAGCATGTCACAACCTCTGAGGATGCCTGCCGTAGATGTGGATGAAACGTCAGGAGAGAATGCTTCTTGAACATAGCCACACAGCCCTGAATACTCACAGCAACCGAACCTGGGATCACATCCTGGGATATAGGGCCTTTCTGGAAGAGCCCTTAAGTGGGGTGTTGTGTGGTGTCCGGCCTGTGTGACCATTGCGCTTGAGCAGCATTTTCTCCTGACGTTTCGCCTGCATCTGTGGTTGAGATCACTGCTGAGTTTGCACCAACTTATCATTTGAGGCTCGAATTGCTTTTGTAATTTCCTCATGGCTGTCATGCTGCTTTCGTGTATTTTACCATTGTTATTATATGATTGTTTGGAGGCCGTGTGTTTTGCCTTGGCGCCGTTCCGCATTCTGCTCAGGAATGAGACCCCCCCCCCTCTCCAACTCCATTCTGGGCGCTGACCCCATTGTGGGGGTCCCGTGTGTGTCTCCACAGAGCCCCCGGAGCGCGACTCCACGGTGGCGGTGATTGTGGGGGCCACGGTGGGGGGCTTCCTGGCCGTGGTCATCCTGGCGCTGGTGGCCGTCAAGTGCGTCCGGCGGAAGAAGCAGCAGCGGCTCAACACCGACGACCAGAAGACGGAGGAGGAGGGCAAGACCGACGGAGAAGGGAACCCCGAGGAGGGGGCCAAGTAGACTGATTGCGGGAGGGACCCCCACTCCTGCCCATACACACCTCCCAAGCCCCCTCCCTCGTGTGTCTCCTGGGCCACAGAGACAGAGAAGCCCCTTCCCCTTTGACTGCCTTCCCCTCTCTCTATCTCCCTTTCAGAGGGGTCTCTGCCAAGAATGGGGAGGGGTCTCCACATTCTGAACCGCCCCTTCTCCCCTGGGTTGTTCCATGCCAAGTGGTCTAAACCTTCCTACCACCATGTCTCCAGTTTTGTTCACATTTGAGCTATAGCGCCAGTCAGGTTTTCAACTAGGTTTCCCCAAATGTGAGGTCTCTGAGTGCAATAATTGCTGATCTAGACCCTCTGATTGGAAGGGTAGTCATTTAACAAAATGCCATTTTTGGGGTCTAATAACATTTTATATTTTGTGCAGAGAGAGAAAAGAGGGAGCAACTTTTTCCAAAAGGGACATCTGCGTTCTCACCAAAGGTCCCTCACAGTCCTGGTAGTCACTGTATGGCTATCCTGGTTTCAATGTGATACATAATGTACTTTGACCTGAGTAAATGGATAGTTAATGTGTTGTTGAAGGCTTTCCTGGCCGGAATCACTGGGTTGTTGTGCATAATAATACAGTAGAGTCTCACTTATCCAAGCTAAACGGGCCGGCAGAACCTTGGACAAGCAAATATTTTGGATAATAAGGAGGGATTAAGGAAAAGCCTATTAAAAATCAAATTACATTATGATTTTACAAATTAGGCACCAAAACATCATGTTATACAACAAATTTGACAGAAAAAGTAGTTCAATACGCAGTAATGTTATGTTGTAATTACTGCATTTACGAATTTAGCACCAAAATATCATGATATATTGAAAACATTGACTACAAAAATGCACTGGATAATCCAGAAGCTTGGATAAGCAAGACTCTACTGTAATAAGATGTATTACTCTCCTCTTCCCTCTAATAATAATAACAACAATAATATAGTTTATCACCTGCCTCTGCCCTCTAATAATAAGAGGAATTTATTACCTCTGCCAATAATACTAATAATATAATGTATTACTCATCTCTCCCCTATAATAATAATAATAATAATAATAATAATAATAATAATAATAATAATAATAATAATAATAATAATGATGATCATTTATTGCCCCCTCCCTAATAACAATAATATGTATTACTTGACTCTGCCCTCTAATTATAATAATAATTACAGTATAAGAAATGATGGGTTGCTGTGAGTTTTCGGGGCTGTATGGCCATGTTCCAGAATACTTCTGGCACATGGCCATATAGCCCGGAAAATGCACAACAACCCAGGATATTTAATGTTTGCATGGCAAAACAAAAACATATAAGTCTTGTAAAAAAATCTCTTTCCGATGATATTATTGAAAAGCATATTCATACTCTTTTTAAATAATTGGCTTCGAACTTTGGCAGGTTTTACCATTTGCAATGAAAGTGTGCCAAATTTGAAGAGATCCCGCAAGGCGGTTATAGATACTAGCTAGTTGCAAATCCGGCAGTGTTATGTTCAGCATAAGCAGAATGCTTGGCCAAAATTCCAAGCCCGTATCTTGGTTTGCATGGAAATTGTTGCAGTTTGAATTCTGGTCAAAATTTGTCACAACGCATTGCGATGCATACTTTGGGTCAACTTGTTTAGCTGGGTTTTGCACCCATAGGTTAAAATTAATTCCATTGGAATCCGCAGACAAAAAAACTGCACAGGGTTTCAATTTCTTAGCCATCCTTATACTTTTAGTTTCTATTTATTTATGTATTTACTGACAACATTTATATCCCACCCTTCTCACCCCAAAGGGGAGTCAGGTTATATGCAGGTTATATGTCCATACAATATATTATATTATTAGCATAGCACAATATTGGCATTATATATTACTATATTGTACTATACCACTATACTGCAATATTATTAGTAATATTACATGTAATATATAATATACAATTATAATAGGGTATTATTATTATTATTATTATTATTATTATTATTATTATTATTATTATTATTATTATATTGTATGACACAGCAAACAAGATGCTGGATTTCGTATCACAAAATCATAAGTCGAACTCTTCCCAAGTGTCTAGGACTGTGTGATGTATTTTCGGATGATGCGCACAGATCCCAGTCGGGTGGCCTTTTGCAGTTGGCCGATTGTAATTTTGTCAATGTCTATTGTTTCCAAATGCCAGCTGAGATCTTTTGGCACGGCACCCAGTGTGCCCATCACCACCGGGACCACCTGCACTGGTTTCTGCCAGAGTCTTTGAAGTTCAATCTTGAGGTCCTGATAGCGGCTGAGTTTTTCCTGTTGTTTTTCATCAATGCGACTGTCACCTGAGATGGCAGGTGACAGTCGCACTGACGAATTATTATTATTATTATTATTATTATTATTATTATTATTATTATTATTATTCATTATCAGACCCCAAAAATGACATTTTCTTAAATGACGACCCTTCCGATAAGGGGGTCTAGACTAGCAACCAGAGACCTCATATTTTGGGAAACTTAGTTTCATGGCTGGCTGGTGCTACAGTTAAAATTTGCACACAATTGAAGAAGATGATGGTGGGAACTTTTTATAAATTGGAGACCCCTTGGCATGGAACGACCCCCCTCCCTTCCCACAGAAGCACAACCCACGACTGCCAAGAGAACTCACTGCCAGGGGGGCAAGGCCGAAGCCTCCTCCGATAACCCCCCTCCCCATAAAAAGACAAAACAGACCCCCCTCAAATAGCCCCCCACTCACCTGGCGAAATCCCGGCTTTGGGGGGATGCTGCTGCCTCCAAACAGGCCTTGTGCCCCCTCCTCCTCCTCTTCTTCCGATGATGATGATGGTGATGATGACGGTGACGATGCCCTTTGCCCCCCACCCCACCCCGCCTTCGCAGCGCCCCTTCTTTCCTTGCCTGCGCCGTGTTTCGGGATCGCCACCGCTGTCCGTCTGTCCGTCCGTCCGTCCATCTGGGAATGAATAAAGCGGGGTGCGCCTCTCTTTTTCTGTCTCGGGCAAAGAGATGCCTCCAATTCTTTCCATTCGGGGGGAGAAAGGAGGGGTAAGGCAGGGAAAGAGGAGCCGGGTGCCTCTAGGCATGTGCAGAGTGCCTCGTCCAAAAGCATTCTCTCTGACTTTGAAGCTGCAAGGCTATTCAGTGCCATTCAAGTTGACTCATTGCAACATTCACACTTGCGTCACACAGGCAAGGATTCTTTCTCCCACCCTGGACATCATTCCACAGAGAATGCCTCCAGGCAACAGTGGCCAGGCTACCCTCACTGATTGACATTGCAGCTTCATGGTTACTCAATGCCATTCAAGTTGGCTCATTGCAACAATCACACTTGCGTCACACAGGCAAGGATTCTTTCTCCCACCCTGGACATCATTCCACAGAGAATGCCTCCAGGCAACAGTGGCCAGGCTACCCTCACTGATTGACATTGCAGCTTCATGGTTACTCAATGCCATTCAAGTTGACTCATTGCAACAATCACACTTGCGTCACACAGGCAAGGATTCTTTCTCCCACCCTGGACATCATGCCACAGAGAATGCCTCCAGGTAACAGTAGCCAGGCTACCCTCACTGACTGACTTTGCAGCTTCATGGTTACTCAATGCCATCCAAGTTGACTCACTGCAACAATCACACTTGCGTCACACAGGCAAGTATTCTTTCTCCCACCCTGGACATCATTCCACAGAGGATGCCTCCAGGCAACAGTGGCCAGGCTACCCTCACTGATTGACATTGCAGCTTCATGGTTACTCAATGCCATTCAAGTTGGCTCATTGCAACAATCACACTTGCGTCACACAGGCAAGGATTCTTTCTCCCACCCTGGACATCATTCCACAGAGAATGCCTCCAGGCAACAGTGGCCAGGCTACCCTCACTGATTGACATTGCAGCTTCATGGTTACTCAATGCCATCCAAGTTGACTCACTGCAACAATCACACTTGCGTCACACAGGCAAGGATTCTTTCTCCCACCCTGGACATCATTCCACAGAGGATGCCTCCAGGCAACAGTGGCCAGGCTACCCTCACTGATTGACTTTGCAGCTTCATGGCTATTCAATGCCATTCAAGCTTGCTCGTTGCAACATTTACACTTGCTTCACACAGACAAGAATTCTTTCTCCCACCCTGGACATTATATCACAGATATAGAAACTCCACTTGTCCAGTTTCCAACAGAGTTCTATGAAAATACCCTCACTGATTGACTTTGCAGCTCCAAGGCTACTCAATGCCATTCAAGCTTGCTCGTTGCAACATTTACACTTGTTTCACGCAGACAAGAATTCTTTCTCCCACCCTGGACATTATATCACAGATATAGAAACTTTGCTTGTGCAGTTGCCAACAGACTTCTATGAAAATACCCTCACTGATTGACTTTGCAGCTGCAAGGCCATTCAATGCACACTCGCCTCCAACAGACCACCCTGGGCACCATTCCACAGATAGATCAACCCCACTTGCCTCTTTCCAACAGACCTCACAACCTCTGAGGAGGCCTGCCATAGATGCAGGCGAAACGTCAGGAGAGAATGCTTCTGGAGACATGGCCAGGCAAGTCGGAAATCTCACAGCAACCCATGGAAGTGTTCCTTCGGCAATTCGGGGCGGGGAGATCTCAGGTGGGTTTTTGGGGGGCGGGTGGGGGTCCTGACCTGGAAGACAAGAAGGAGGAGAAGCCAAGGAGAAGGTCCTGCTGCGCCGGAGAGAAGAACCAAGAGGCGGCGGCGCTGCAGGAGAACGAACTGCCTGCCTCCTGGCCATCCTGCCTCATCAGCACCTGGGCCAAGGGGGCGGGGCGGGGGAGGAAAGGGGCGGGGCGTGGGAGGAAAGGGGCGGGGCGAGGTCCTGTCTCATCAGCACCTGGGCGTGGGGAGGGAGCGTGGCCCAAAATAGGCCCAGGATTGGAACCCGATCCGAGGCAAAGGAAGGAAGGAAGGAAGCCGGTTCTCCGGTTCCCTGCGAAGGTGACCCCTGGGCCACTCGGAGGGACACTCCACCCCCTCCTCCTCCTCCTCCTCAGGTCGCAGACTCAGCGCTTCCTCAGCAGCACCTGCCGCGGCTATTTCTGCCCACTCCCCAACCCGTCACGCGGCTCCAAGCACCTGGCGGGAAGGCCGAGGTGCGAACAGGTGCCGCTCCC
This sequence comes from Anolis carolinensis, assembly GCF_035594765.1. Classification (NCBI taxonomy): domain Eukaryota; kingdom Metazoa; phylum Chordata; class Lepidosauria; order Squamata; family Anolidae; genus Anolis; species Anolis carolinensis. The sequence continues at coordinate 1,536,154 of NW_026943819.1, forward strand.
CCCCTACGCCCCCCACCCCAGGCACCAATGGGCTTCCGAGCAGGCAAGGGCACCTTCCTGGGCTCCCAGGGAAATCCTCGTCATCATAAAAGTCATATAATGTATATTGCCCAATTTCCCCCTCTAATAATAATAATAATAATAATAATATTCATAATAATAATATATTACACAACTTTCCCCTCTAACAACAACATCACCAACTTCCCCCTCTAATAATAATAATAATAATAATAATAATAATAATAATAACACAACAAAACACTGCATGGAAAGTTCCTTGACAAAATTGAAGGAAAAGCTGACAAGAAGACGTGGCTCTGGCTCACGAATGGGACCCTGAAGAAGGAGACAGAAGGCCTGATCCTTGCAGCCCAGGAGCAAGACATCAGCACAAAGGCAATTCAGGCCAAGATCGAAAAATCAGCTGATGACCCAAAATGCAGACTGTGCAAGGAAACGGATGAAACCATGGATCATATCCTCAGCTGCTGTAAGAAAATTGCACAGACAGACTACAAACAGAGGCACAACTATGTGGCCCAAATGATTCATTGGAACTTATGCCTCAAGTACCACCTCCCTGCAGTAAAGAACTGGTGGGATCACAAACCTGCAAAGATAATGGAAAATGAGCACGCAAAGATACTGTGGGACTTCCGAATCCAGACTGACAAAGTTCTGGAACACAACACACCAGACATCACAGTTGTGGAAAAGAACAAGGTTTGGATCATTGATGTTGCCATCCCAGGTGACAGTCGCATTGACGAAAAACAACAGGAAAACCTTAGCCGCTCTCAGGACCTCAAGATTGAACTGCAAAGACTCTGGCAGAAACCAGTGCAGGTGGTCCCGGTGGTGATGGGCACACTGGGTGCCGTGCCAAAAGATCTCAGCCGGCATTTGGAAACAATAGACATTGACAAAATTACGATCTGCCAACTGCAAAAGGCCACCTTACTGGGATCTGCACCCATCACCCGAAAATACATCACACAGTCCTAGACACTTGAGAAGTGTTCGACTTGTGATTTTGTGAAACGAAATCCAGCATATCTATCTTGTTTGCTGTGTCATACAACGTCGTTGTGTCAATAATAATATAATGTATTATCCAACTTTCCTCTCTAACAACAACAGCAACAACAACATACAGTAGAGTCTCACTTATCCAACATAAACGGGCTGGCAGAATGTTGGATAAGCGAATATGTTGGATAATAAGGAGGCATTAAGGAAAAGCCTCTTAAACATCAAAATAGGTTATGATTTTACAAATTAAGCACCAAAACATCATGTTATACAACAACTTTGACAGAAAAAGTAGTTCATTACACATTAATGCTATGTAGTAATTACTGTATTTACGAATTTAGCACCAAAATATCATGATATATTGAAAACATTGACTACAAAAATGCGTTGGATAATCCAGAACATTGGATAAGCGAGTGTTGGATAAGTGAGACTCTACTGTAATGTATTACCAACTTTCGTCTCCAATAATATAATAATATATTACCCAACTTTTCCCTTTAATAATATAATAATTTAATGTATTACTCAACTTTTCCCTCTAATAATAGCAACAACAGTATAATGTATTACCCAACTTCCCACTCTAATAATAATAATATGTATTACTCTCCTCTTCCCTAATAATAACAATAATAAAGTTTATTACCTCCCTCTGCCTTCTAATAATAATAATAATAATAATAATAATAATGCTGTAATTTATTACCTGCCACTCCCCTCAAATAATAAAGTTTATGACCCGCCCCTCTCTAATAATAATAATAATAATAATATGTATTACTCTCCTCTTCCCTAATAATAATAAAGTTTATTACCTGCCTCTGCCCTCTACTACTACCCTCTACTACTCTGCCCGCTACTACTATTACTACTACTACTAATAATAATAATGCTGTAATTTATTACCTGCCACTCCCCTCAAATAATAAAGTTTATGACCCGCCCTTCTCTAATAATAATAATAATAATAATAATAATAATAATAATAATATGAATTACTCTCCTCTTTCCTAATAATAATAATAATAATAAAGTTTATTACCTGCCTCTGCCTTCTATTATTATTATTATTATTATTATTATTATTATTATTATTATTATCTGCATTTCTATACTGCTTTTCTCACCCCTGGGGGGGGGGGACGCAATAATAATAATAATAATGCTGTAATTTATTACCTGCCACTCCCCTCAAATAATAAAGTTTATGACTCGCCCCTCTCTAATAATAATAATAATAATAATAATAATAATAATAATAATAATAATAATGCTGTAATTTATTACCTGCCACTCCCCTTAAATAATAAAGTTTATGACCCACCCCTCTCTAATAATAATGAGTCAGCATCATCCGAAAATAAATCACACAGTCCTAGACACTTGGGAAGTGTTCGACTTGTGATTTTGTGATACGAAATCCAGCATATCTATCTTGTTTGCTGTGTCATAATAAAATAATAATAATAATAATAATAATAATAATACACTTGGGAAGTGTTCGACTTGTGATTTTGTGATATGAAATCCAGCATATCTATCTTGTTTGCTGTGTCATAATAAAATAATAATAATAATAATAATACACTTGGGAAGTGTTCGACTTGTGATTTTGTGATATGAAATCCAGCATATCTATCTAGTTTGCTGTGTCTTAATAAAATAATAATAATAATAATAATAATAATAATAATAATAATAATAATATCTCTTTGGGGGCGACAGGATTGTAAAGACAACTTCATTTGGGCGAGTGGTAGTGGCGGTGGGTGGTCTTGTGTGTCCCCGGGCCTCCTTGGCCGGGCTTGGGACCCCCCCCCCCCCTTCCCTAAACTCTGCTCCTGGGCCGTTCCTTTCCTTTCTTCTCCTCCTTCCTTCCTTCCTTCTTTCCTTCCTTCCTTCCTTCCTTCCTTCCTTCCTTCCTTCCTTCCTTCCTTCCTTCCTTCCTTCCTTCCTTCCTTCCTTCCTTCCTTTTCTTCCCTCCTTTCTTTCTTTCTTTCTTTCTTTCTTTCTTTCTTTCTTTCTTTCTTTCTTTCTTTCTTTCTTTCTTTCTTTCTTTCTTTCTTTCTTTCTTTCTTTTTTCTTTTCTTCCCTCCCTCCTTTCTTTCTTTCTTTCTTTCTTTCTTTCTTTCTTTCTCTCTCCCTTTCTCGCTGCGTCGGGATCCTGCCGCATCATCTGGGGGCCTCCTGGCAGAGTGACAGCCCTGAGTCACGGCTTGAGAGAGAGAGAGAGAGAGAGAGATGGGGAGGAGGGACAGGTTGGATTGTTACAAGGACCCCCCCCTCCCTCTCCCCCAGGAAAAATGCGTTGGATGGGATAGGAAGGGAGAGAAGACCCACGCGGTTCTGTCTCCCTCTGAGCCCGTGGGAGGGGGTCTCCCTCTGTGTTGGGACACTGCGGCGGAGTGGGGGTGGTGGGGGGAATCAGGGGCGTGGCCTGGAGCGAAGCCACGCCCCTCGCCCCCCTCGCCCCTCCCCTTTCCCCTCCCTCCCTCCCTCCCTCTCTCTCTCTCTTTAGGGCTTCCGATAGAGAGAGAGAGAGAGAGGGAGAGGAGCAGTGGCAGCGGGGCCATGGCCGGGGTCTGCCTGTGGCTGGCCACAGCCTGGACGGGTGAGTCAGCCAGCCCCCTTGGGGTCCTGGGGGGCGGGACCCCCGCAGAGAGGAAAGCGGAGCAACTTTCCCCAAAAGGGACATCTGCGTTCTCACCAAAGGTCCCGCTTTCTGAGAAGGCAGGAGAGTCAAGGGGAGGGGGGGTCCTAGACGGGGGGGGGACTTCTTCTTCCCCGAAGGTCAGGGACACGCCCCCTCCCTCCCTCCCAAAGAGGCCCCGCCCCCTCTCCAGCGAGCCCCCTCCTCAAGAAAGGCGAAGATCGGGAGATGCTGAGTCAGCTTTCCTTCTCCAGAGTCAGCATTTCCGAGCCCACTTCCTCCTTATCCATCTCCCTTCCCTTTGGTTTCCTGAGCCCCAAACAGCACTGGGTGGGTGGGTGCCACTGACGACTTTTGTATCCCACCCTTCTCACCCACGGGACTCACATGGGTGGCATTATTTCACAATGAAAAGCAATAAAGCAACAATTCGAAACAAGATGAGAACAACATATATCAGCATGAGATGGCTATGGTGCATAGATCCAAAGCCAGATCATCAGACCATCATCTTCATCAACCCAAAGCCACTTCCAACTATTTGTTGTCGAAGGCTTCCAACTATATTGTACAGGTCACTATGCCGGGCCAGATGCTTGCTCCTCAACATGAGACGGCTATGGTGCATAGATCCAAAGCCAGATCATCATCACCTTTATCAACCCAAAGCCACTTCCAACTATATTGCACGGGTCACTATGCCGGGCCAGATGCTTGCTCCTCAACATGAGACGGCTATGGTGCATAGATCCAAAGCCAGATCATCATCACCTTTATCAACCCAAAGCCACTTCCAACTATATTGCACGGGTCACTATGCCGGGCCAGATGCTTGCTCCTCAACATGAGACGGCTATGGTGCATAGATCCAAAGCCAGATCATCATCACCTTTATCAACCCAAAGCCACTTCCAACTATATTGCACGGGTCACTATGCCGGGCCAGATGCTTGCTCCTCAACATGAGACGGCTATGGTGCATAGATCCAAAGCCAGATCATCATCACCTTTATCAACCCAAAGCCACTTCCAACTATATTGCACGGGTCACTATGCCGGGCCAGATGCTTGCTCCTCAACATGAGACGGCTATGGTGCATAGATCCAAAGCCAGATCATCATCACCTTTATCAACCCAAAGCCACTTCCAACTATATTGCACGGGTCACTATGCCGGGCCAGATGCTTGCTCCTCAACATGAGACGGCTATGGTGCATAGATCCAAAGCCAGATCATCATCACCTTTATCAACCCAAAGCCACTTCCAACTATATTGCACGGGTCACTATGCCGGGCCAGATGCTTGCTCCTCAACATGAGACGGCTATGGTGCATAGATCCAAAGCCAGATCATCATCACCTTTATCAACCCAAAGCCACTTCCAACTATATTGCACGGGTCACTATGCCGGGCCAGATGCTTGCTCCTCAACATGAGACGGCTATGGTGCATAGATCCAAAGCCAGATCATCATCACCTTTATCAACCCAAAGCCACTTCCAACTATATTGCACGGGTCACTATGCCGGGCCAGATGCTTGCTCCTCAACATGAGACGGCTATGGTGCATAGATCCAAAGCCAGATCATCATCACCTTTATCAACCCAAAGCCACTTCCAACTATATTGCACGGGTCACTATGCCGGGCCAGATGCTTGCTCCTCAACATGAGACGGCTATGGTGCATAGATCCAAAGCCAGATCATCATCACCTTTATCAACCCAAAGCCACTTCCAACTATATTGCACGGGTCACTATGCCGGGCCAGATGCTTGCTCCTCAACATGAGACGGCTATGGTGCATAGATCCAAAGCCAGATCATCATCACCTTTATCAACCCAAAGCCACTTCCAACTATATTGCACGGGTCACTATGCCGGGCCAGATGCTTGCTCCTCAACATGAGACGGCTATGGTGCATAGATCCAAAGCCAGATCATCATCACCTTTATCAACCCAAAGCCACTTCCAACTATATTGCACGGGTCACTATGCCGGGCCAGATGCTTGCTCCTCAACATGAGACGGCTATGGTGCATAGATCCAAAGCCAGATCATCATCACCTTTATCAACCCAAAGCCACTTCCAACTATATTGCACGGGTCACTATGCCGGGCCAGATGCTTGCTCCTCAACATGAGACGGCTATGGTGCATAGATCCAAAGCCAGATCATCATCACCTTTATCAACCCAAAGCCACTTCCAACTATATTGCACGGGTCACTATGCCGGGCCAGATGCTTGCTCCTCAACATGAGACGGCTATGGTGCATAGATCCAAAGCCAGATCATCATCACCTTTATCAACCCAAAGCCACTTCCAACTATATTGCACGGGTCACTATGCTGAGCCAAATGTTTGCTCCCGAAGCCAAGTTTTCACTTGTTTGTGAAATGATCTAATCCCACTCGGGAGGGAGTTCCATATTCCTGCCTTCTGCATAACATCAGAAATGCCTCCTTATTGTGTTGTATGTTTTCTGGGCTGTATGGCCATGTTCCAGAAGCATTCTCTCCTGACGTTTCGCCCACATCTATGGCAGGCATCCTCAGAGGTTGTGAGGCATGGAGAAAGTAGGCAAGGAAGGTTTATATATATATCTGTGGAAAGTCCAGGGTGAGAGAAGAACTCTTGTCAGTTGGAGGCCAGTGTGAATGTTGTAGTTAATCACCTTGATTACCATTGATCAGAACAGTAAATAAGAAGCAACACTCTGAAAACAGAGGAGTTCCAGACATGAATCAACCAAGGGCAGCTAACGACAATCAACAAAGAATGCCCTCAGGCAGGAAGAAGCCAGGAGATGAAGCTATTCAATGCTAATCTATATTGCACAGGTCACTTTGCCGGGCCAGATGTTTGCTCCCGAAGCCAAGTTTTCACTTATTTGTGAAATGATCTAATCCCACTCAGGAGGGAGTTCCACATTCCTGCCTTCTGCATAGCATCAGAAATGCCTCTATCTATCTATCCATCTATCTATCTATCTATCTATCTATCTATCTATCTATCTATCTATCTATCAATCAATATAGATGTGGGTTGCTGTGAGTTTTCCGGGCTCTCTGTTCATGTTCCAGAAGCATTCTCTCTGGCTTTGAAGGTGCAAGGCTATTTAATGCTAAAGTAGTCTCACTTACCCAACATAAATGTTGGATAAGCGAATATATTGGATAAATATATTGGATAAATAAGGAGAGATTAAGGAGAAGCCTATTAAACACCAAATTAGGTTATGATTTTACAAATTAAGCACCAAAACATCATGTTTAACAAGAAATTTGACAGAAAAAGTAGTTCAATATGCAGTAATGCTACATAGTAATTACAGTATTTACGAATTTAGTATCAAAACATCACAATGTATTGAAAACATTGACTACAAAATCATTGACTACTGAAAGGTAGACTGCGTTGGATAATCCAGAACGTTGGATAAGTAAATGTTGGATAAGTGAGACTCTACTGTAATTGTTTCTAATGTCGAAGGAAGGCTTCCATGGCCGGAATCACTGGATTGCTGGGAGATTTCCGACCTGCCTGGCCATGTTCCAGAAGCATTCTCTTCTGGCGTTTCGCCCGCATCTATGGCAGGCATCCTCAGAGGTTGTGAGGTCTGTTGGAAACTAAGCAAGTGGGGTTTATATATCTGTGGAATTTCCAGGGTGGGAGAAAGAAAGAACTCTGGTCTGTTTAAGGCAAGTGTTGATGTAGCAATTGGCCACCTTGATTAGCATTGAATAGCCTGGCTGCTTCCTTTCTGGGGGAATCCTTTGTTGGCCCTGATTGTTTCTTATCTGGAAAAAAAAATCTGGAATTCCCCTGTTTTCTGAATGTTGCTTTTTATTTACTGTCCTGATTCTAAAGTTCTTTTAATACTGGTCACCAGATTTTGTTCATTTTCATGGTTTCCTCCTTTCTGTTGAAATTGTCGACTTCAGTGGCTTCTCTGTGTCGTTGTTAGCATGGTCCAGCATTCCTAGACGTGTGTTGCAACTCTTAAGACCCCCACCTCCAGGCAGACCCCCACCATCTAGGGCCCCATAGGCCCTATCCCTCCTCACTTGCAGGGTTTGGCAACTGGCTTTCCCTTATTGGAAATCCCTGCAACTTCATTACAGAACAGAGTGTTGTGTGTAATTTTCCGGGCTGGCATGAAGTTGCAGATCTTCAGAGGGTCCAGGCAAAAGGCCAGGAGAAAATGCTGCTAGGACACATGGGCCATACACCCTAGAAAAGTATACGACACCCCAGGGATTGTGGCATTGTGTTAAAAGCTTTCGGCAGTACACCATTGCAGCTTTACCCAAAGAGAGCCTTTTTTTGGTTGCTTCTCCTCCCCACTTTGGCCTCTGCTCCTCTCTCCGCTGCAGGCCTCCAGCTCTGCTCGCTGGCGCTGGGCCTGGAGGTCTCGGTGGGCAAGGTGCCCGTCATCTACACCCGCAACGGCACCGACGTGCTCCTGCCCTGCACCTTCACCTCCTGCATCGGCATCGAGAAGGCCAACTTCTCCTGGTACCGCAACCACACCGAGGTCCGTCTCCTGCTGGGTTTGGTGGCCGTGGTGGGGCTTTTGCCAAAGGCGGGACCTCACCTGCAGCGTTCACTGTGGCTGTGGTCACTCTGCCTGGCTGCAGAGTGACCGCACAGTGAACGCTACAGGTGACATCCCTGACTTTGGCCTCCACATCTCTTGTGGGTCTTGGTGCCAGAAAGGGTCTCCTCCGGAACTGCTGCGATGTTGTTGTTTCCAGTAAACACGGTTGCTAAGTGCTTAAGGGTGACCGATGTATCCTTGCTCTGGAGTTACACCGAGGTCTTGGTAAAGTCAGATCTCTAAAAGGACAATGGGTTCCCCTAAACTATGAAAACCAAAATCCACTGCTTGTGGTGATATGAAAATAATCAAACAAACTCAATGTATATCCAAAAATATCAATGTATATCCAAAAAACAGGACTGTCCCAATTGCATATAAGTAGAAATCAGCGGTTCTTCTCTTGAAGTATAAGGACAAGTTTTTCATGTGAGTAAATGTCCTGTGAGACAAAACCGGTTGCAGGTTTGAGTCAAGTTATATGGAAACTGGAGTCTACTCATATAATAAAGAACAGGACATTTACTCACATGAAAAACATATACATTGAGTTTGTTTGATTATTTTCATATCACCACAAGCAGTGGATTTTGGTCTTCAAAGTCAGATCTCTGCCAGTTTGCTAATGTTGTGGACGTGAGGATTGCTTGCATTTCCGGACTAAGAAAAGAAAGATATTTCATTGTAGCTGCTCCATTATGCAGAGGCATGCATATGCAGAAATAGAAGGGAGAATTAAAGATACAGTAGAGTCTCACTTATCCAGCTTGGATAAGCGAATATCTTGGATAATAAGGGATTAAGGAAAAGCCTATTAAACATCAAATTAGGTTATAATTTTACAAATTAAGCACCAAAACTTCATGTTATACAACAAATTTGACAGAAAAAGTAGTACAATACGCAGTCATGTTATGTTGTAATTACTGTATTTATGAATTTAGCACCAAAATATGATATATTGAAAACATTGACTACAAATATGGCTTGGATTATCCAGAGGCTTGGATAAGTGAGGCTTGGATAAGTGAGACTCTACTGTAGATGTAGATAATGGTAGTGGTGGTGGTGGTGGTGGTGGTGGTGGTTCCCTACAGCAACTTAACCTCATTTGCCTACTTCCCACTGTTGGAATCTATGAGCCATTAGGCTCAAAAATAACCCTTTTTGGGGGGTGATTCCTTAAAAATACAGCAGAGTGGCAGAACCACGATTCATAAGCAGTAAAAGCTTATGTGTGGTGAGGATGGAGAAGCCTTTGTTTCTTAGGATGGCAAAGGATTGCAAAAGTCTCCTTGAAAGTATTTATTGAGGTAAAAAGAAATCCATTGTGGATAGAAAAGGTTTTGGAGTTAACTAGCTTTCTAAGCTAGCACTAAGGAAGGTAAGTAGGTAAAAATAACAAAAATATCTAAATAGCTACATTTTGCCAGGAGAGTGGCAAATGTGTTCTTAGCTAGAAGGCAAAAGGAGAAAAAATATAACTACTGACCACATGTTCCAGCCTTTTGGGGCAATTCACATTCCAATCTAGATAGTTGCCTCATCCTTAAAAGGGTTCACATTACTATATCAACAATGTGGGAGTGGATGTAAACAGGAAAGAAGAGAGAAAACAGCAAAGGCCTATCTAGGCATGCATGGAATATAGAGAGAGGTTTCCCTCAGGCTAACTTGTCCACTACATAACTAATAGATGAAACTTGCGTAGTCCAGGATTTTGATATCCAACACCCACATTCTCTTGATTTCCAACAACCCCATGTTTTGGACTGTGCCATTGCTAGAGGGAGGGAGGGGGCCATAGCTCCCCAGCTGCTATGCCCACCCTTGGCTTTCGCGGCTCACTGGACCAACCCCTGACCTCTTGGTGTCCTCTTGGCAGCTGATCTTCAAAGGAGTGGTGAAGAACAAGGACTCCAAGCCGGAGCCCTACCCAGAGTTCAGGGAGTGGTTCAAGTACATGATGCCCCCAGACATCGCCCTCAGCAAGGACAACCGGGAGTTCAACATCTCCCTCATTCTCCTCGACGCCGACTTCAGTGACTCCGGGAAGTACACCTGCCACGTGAAGAACCCCAAGGAGAAGAACGCCATGCACAACGACACCATCACCCTCAAGGTGGTCGTGGAGCGTGAGTAGGCTCTAAGCAGAGGCCGATGCGCCACAGGTCCCCTGATGCGCATGTGCTTTCCTTGGAGGAAAGCCTTCCTTGCGCAAGGCGGTCCTCTCTCCCTCCTTCTGCAACAACCATGGTCCTGCCCTGCTCCTCATACAGTGAGGAGGCGCATGAAGGCAGGGCTTCTCCGCTTGGCCTCTTTCTCACCCCACTCTCCCCCTCCCTCACCATCTCTTCCCCTGCAGTGGAGAAAGTGGACAAGACCCTCACCATCATCATCGTCTCCGTTGTGGGCGGCGTCATCGGCCTCCTCATCCTCATCATGGTGGTGAAGAAGCTCACCCTCTTCATCCTCAAGAAGATGCGGGACAAGAAGTGAGTGTGCCTCTGAAAAGGCAGGTGTGTCCTCACCCTCCTACAGTCCCCCTCCCCACAAGAGCAGACCCCTCCCCCCTTTTGTTCCTCTGCCCTTCTTCCCTCTCTCTGTCTGCCTTTATCCTCCCAAACCTGTGGTCTGTAGACCACCAGTAGTACACAAGAACTAAAATATGCTTCGCGGCCTCACTGTTATTACTACAGTTACTATTACTTTATTGGTGTCTTTGCTTTTTGGACTGTTCCCGAGGTTATTTGAGGTGCTGATTCAGAAAATTGCATTGGATAGACCACATCACCTCTAGATGATTAAATATAGTTTTCTGTGGGTGAGGAGGTAGCGACTACTGGATGGCATATGTTCTGTATCAGAAACTAGAGCTGATGTGGTCTTTCCAATGCAGTTTTCTGAATCATAGAATCATAGAATAGTAGAGTTGGGAGAGACCTCATGGGCCATCCAGTCCAACCCCCCGCTAAGAAGCAGGAAATCACATTCAAAGCACCCCCGACAGATGGCCATCCAGCCTCTGCTTAAAAGCCTCCAAAGAAGGAGCCTCCACCACAGTCTGGGGCAGAGAGTTCCACTGCTGAACAGCTCTCACAGTGAGGAAGTTCTTCCTGATGTTCAGGCGGAATCTCCTTCCTTTCCTGTAGTTTGAAGCCCTTGTTCCCTTGCGTCCTAGTCTGCAGGGCATCAGAAAACAAGCTTGCTCCCTCCTCCCTATCACTTCCCTTCACGTATTTGTACATGGCTCTCATGTCTCCTCTCAGCCTTCTCTTCTGCAGGCTAAACATGTCCAGTTCTTTAAGCCGCTCCTCGTAGGGCTTGTTCTCCAGACCTTTGATCATTTTAGTTGCCCTGCTCTGGACGCTTTCCAGCTTGTCAACATCTCCCTTCAATTGCAGTGCCCAGAATTGGAATCAGCACCTCAAGTAACCAAACGAAATCTAAAGTTGACCAAAAACTGATTTGTAACCCTTTTGGTACTAATGTTGGAGAGTGGTCCCTGGTCAAAGTGGTTCCCGGTCAAAGTTGACCCTAGTCTGGTGGTTCCCGGTCAAGGTGGTCCCCAGTCAAAGTGGTCCCTGGTCAAAGTGGAACCTATGGAGACCAAAATCCACTGCTTGTGGTAATATGAAAATAACCAAATAAACTCAATGTATATATTACAATAACATATATCCAAAAAACAGGACTGTTCCCATGGCATAGAAGTAGAAACCAGCGGTTCTTCTCTTGAAGTATAAGGCCAAGTTTTTCATGTGAGTTCTTTTCATGTCCTCTTCTTTATTACATATGAGTAGACTCCAGTTCTCATATAACTTGATTCAAACCTGCAACCGGTTTCGACTCACAGGAGTCTTTGTCAGGCGGTTGGGTCTACAAATAATACATATCATAAATATATACATGCAATTAAATAATTTGTACAGAAAGTTTACGAAAAAGTTTACAAAAAAGTATATTCAGGCACTTTACTTACTTCAATAATCAACAAAGGTTCAACTTTTGAGGTGAGAAATTCACCATCAGTTTTCTGAATAGGTGGATCCCGTGAGTCGAAACCGGTTGCAGGTTTGAGTCAAGTTATGTGAGAACTGGAGTCTACTCATATGTAATAAAGAACAGGACATTTATTCACATGAAAAACTTGGCCTTATACTTCGAGAGAAGAACTGCTGGTTTCTACTTCTATGTGATTGGAACAGTCCTGTTTTTTGGATATATGTTATTGTAATATATACATTGAGTTTATTTGGTTATTTTCATATTACCACAAGCAGTGGATTTTGGTCTCCACAGTTTAAGGGGAACCCATTGTTCTTTTAGGTATCACTCAAAGTGGAACCTAGTCAGGTGTCTCCGGTCAAGGTGGTCCCCGGTCAAAGTGGTTCCCGGTCAAGAAAAGGTTGGGAGCCATTGTCCTGCCAACCCCTTCCTTCTCTCTCCGTGCAGGGAGTGCCTGGTGAGCTCCTCGGCCAACGACAACACGGAGAACGGTCTGGCCGGATCCAAAGGGGAACAGAAGACTCCCAGCAAGGCCTGAGGCCCCAGACGCGTGTGGCTCCGACCGAGGTCCACCCGTCACCGCAGGAAGCGTTAGGGACCTTGAGACTCTGGGCGGAGGTGCGAAGGGACACGGGGGCCGCCTCCAAAGGACTGTCTGGCGTGGCTCCGGAAGGGACCCTGGACTGGAGCACCGTACCCGGCGCTGCTTCTCAGATAAGACTGTTGGCACGGGGCTTGCGGCCATTCGGCGGCAGAGCCGGAGGGGGCTGTGGGTGGGTGGGCATGCGCTCAGGGGGGTCTTGGGCCGGGTTGGAGCCGGGGGCAGGCACGGCAGGGAAGGGGTACCAAAACAGGGGGGCAGGTGGGCCGGCGGGGTCTCACTCAGTATGGGGCAGCAGCACCCTCTTCCCTGCCAACCTGCGCAGCCAAAGGCCTCTCCTCCTCCTCCTCACCAAGGATGTCTATGGGATGGCGGAGGAGAGGCCGATGGGACGGAGGAAGGAAGGGAGCCCACGGTCCTGCTCCTGGGCTCCAGAATTTGGCTGCAAGGGCCAAGCACAGCCCCCACCCCCACCCCAGCACCATCCCCTTGCCCAGGTGGAGGGTCCTGGGGTGGGACTTCTCTTCTTCTCCTTAGACGCATGAGGGCTAATTATATTTTTAATATATATATATATATATATATATCTCTTTTAATATATAAATATATAGGCAAGCCTTTTCAGCACCTCCAATCTGTCCGGGGCCCTTTTGTGGCCCTTACCCTTGGCAGGGGTGATGTGCCCCCCCCCACCCCAGAAATGCAGAGGCAGAGCTTGATTCTTTAACTCTCAGCAATCCATTTCCCGCACCCTTTTCCATGAACGCTGGCTGAGACGCTCCTGCCAATGCCACTGCTTGTGGGGTGCAGCAGGAGGGGCCGCCCGGCACCCCACACTCCCCATGGGGCAGAGGCCTGCCTTCCTTGCCCTGCCCTGGCTTTAGAAGAGCCCCGTCCTTCCTCTGTGCCTCAGTTTCCCCGGCTGCACGCGGGGAGAACCATTCTGACATACCTCAAGGGAGGGAGGGAGCGAGGAGGCTCAGTGCTTGACCCTTGCTGTGGAGACCACTACCTTTGGTGGTAGTGGGCAGGGCAGCACCGCTCCTCCCTCCCTTGCTCTCCGGTGAGCAGCATCAGGGATGGTCAAGCTCCAGGCTGCTCCCAGCTTCGACCAGGAGGAGATCCAGGCCACCTGCTCCGCGCATGCTCTTTCTCTCCCCCCCCCGGACCCCCGGTCCCCACACTGCTGCATGGATGTGTGGACAGCAATAACAGCACAAGCGCCGGCCAGGGCTTTGCGGAACAGGCGGCCGGCGCGTCAGGCGTATTTATCTAGCTTCCTCAGGTCAACCAATTCTCTTCAGTCCAAAGACAAGACCCCCTCCCCATTGTGCCCGGCAAGACTCCTTCCTCGGAGCCAGGGAGGGGTGCAACGGGCAGCATTTGGCAATAACTGAAGAAGGGACAGGGTCCCCTCTTGGCCTCCAGCCTCAGAGAGTCCCAGGGCATTTGGGTGGGGGTCTCCCACCCCAAAGGCAAGGTGGGCCTGGGCCACGAGCCAACGCCAGGTCTTCTGCACTTTTTCCTGCACCTATGGCAGAAAGGACTTTTGGGTGGGGGTCTCTCTCCCACCCTTGGTGGGCACAATGGGTGTGGGGAGGGGGCCTGCATGTGCGCACACAGGGCAGCGAGCCAGAACAGAGGCTGGATACACCTGGGAGACCTCTCTCTTTTGCACTCTTGAGCTGTAGTTGGCTTTGTTCTTTGGATGAAATAAACAAGATTTATGTTTAATACCAAGACTTTTCCAGACTGTTTTCCTTTCTGATCCATGGGGATAGGAGCTCCCGGTGGCCTAGTGGGCTAACCCCTTGTGACGTGAAGGTTGGGTTGCTGACCTGAAGGCTGCCAGGTTCGAATTGTTGGGAATCACCCTGGACTACTCAAGTCTAAATGTAGTCAGATAGATGATAAAGTTAGATTGAGGGAATCCTTTTCCCGTTTCCAAAGTATGCCTAGATAGGATTCACCATTGTTTCCTGCTTCCCGTCCTATTTGACGTTGCTAGAAATGTGATCTCTCCTAGGGCTTTGACGTAACTTCCCCAGTTTGGCCTTTGGAATGTTTATGGCCCTAGAGAAGAAGCGACCCACGAGGCTTGGTCGGTCGCCATTCAAGCTTCCTGCTTTGTTCCAGAGAGGACGCACTAGTTAGCTCCAAACCTTTTCTATCCATCAATGGATTTCTTTTTACCTCAATAAATGCTTTTAAACTTTAAAGCTAACTTTGCATCCCTTTGCCTTCCTGAAGACACAGAGGCCTTCCAGAACTCACACCGCGTAAGTCTCACCGCTGTTGCAATTTTTACTCTGCTCTTTTAATGGGAATTTACCTCATAAAGAGGGTGATTAGAGCTTAACGGCTCGCCCATTCCCAACATGAATTCCAGCTGGGGAGAGCACGGATGAGCTCCCTCTATCAGCTCCAGCTCCATGCGGAGACATGAGAGAAGCCTCCCACAAGGATGGTAAAAACATCAAAACATCCGAGCATTCCCTGGGCAACGTCCTTGCAGACGGCCAATTCTGTCATTCCAGAAGTGACTTAGGTTGCTCCTGACATGTAAAAAAATTCATGGGGATGTCTGCATGGATCCAGAGCAGAGGCCTGTCAGAACTGGGCAGCTGGTCCTCTCTCTGGCCCGAATTGGCCCGAGGCACACTTCCCAGGGGGTCCCGAGGGTCCCAAGAGGGAGACGGGCCTCGAGACACCCTAGAAGCCCAGGCGAGGCTGTCCCGCTTTGACCATATCCTGAGGAGAGATGCCTGGCAAGGTCGAAGGCGGGAGGAAAGGAGGGAGACTGCATTGCAGGTGGATCGTGTCAATCAGGGGAAGCCACCGATGCCCTGAGTCTGCAAAACCTGAGCCGGGCTGCAGAGGACACGCAGCGTGACCTGGAGGCCTCTCCATGGGGCCAACGGAAGCAGAATTTGAGTTGAGAACGGTTCAGAGCAACAACAACAATAACAACAACAATATGAATAACCTTGTTCTTATACCCCGCCACCATCTCAAGCGGGACCGAGCCCAGAGCATGCAACAAAATTTACCAGCTAAAATACAGTTTAAAACATAATAACATATAGTAACATATATTAAAAACAGCAGGGTATAAAAATAATGTAAAAATAATCAGGAATATGGTGGACATGCTCAGACTAGAGAGGACTTGTACAAAATTATAATATATTATAATAAAGGTAAAGGTTTTCCCCTGATATTAAGCCTAGTCATGACTGACTCTGGGGATTGGTGCTCATCTCCATTTCTAAGCCAAAGAGCCGCCGTTGTCCGTAGACACCTCCTAGGTCGTGTGGCTACTGGCATGACTGCATGGAGCGCTGTTAGCTTCCCGCCTGAGCAGTACCTATTCATCTACTCACATGTGCATGTTTTCAAACTGTTAGGTTGGCAGAAGCTGGGGCTAACACCAGGCGCTCACTTCGCTCCCTGGATTCGAACCTGTGACCTTTTGGTCTGCAAGTTCAGCAGCTCTGTGCTTTAATACGCTGCGCCACCAGGGACTTAAGTGCTGAATATAATCTTATCAGTAAATTGGAGACTAACTGTCATTCAAATGCACACCTACCTGCGGAAGGTGGACCAAGTGGGGGCTGGCCTAATCTCCCTGGGGAGGGAATTCCAGAGCTGGGAGGCCACAACATGGGAACAAATACAGCCTCAATGTTAATCATCATCATCATCATCATCATAAAAATAATAAAGAGGATTGGAAGAGACCCCTTGGGCCATTTAGTCCAACCCCTTCTGCCTTTTTGCACCAAAAGCACAAGCAGAGCACCCCTGACAGATGGCCACCCAGCCTCAATGTTGTTAATAATAATAATAATAATAATAATAATAATAATAATAATAATAATAATAATAATAATAAATCACACAACCCTAAACACTTGGGAAGTGTTCAACTTGTGATTTTGTGATACAAAATCCAACATCTATATCTCGTTTGCTGTGTTATACTGTGTTTTTGTGTCAATAATAATAATAATAATAATAAAGAGGGTTGGAAGAAACCCCTTGGCCATTTAGTCCAACCCCTTCTGCCTTTTTGCACCAAAAGCACAAGCAGAGCATCCCTGACAGATGGCCACCCAGCCTCAATGTTGTTAATAATAATAATAATAATAATAATAATAATAATAATAATAATAATAATAATAATAAATCACACAACCCTAAACACTTGGGAAGTGTTCAACTTGTGATTTTGTGATACAAAATCCAACATCTATATCTCGTTTGCTGTGTTATACTATGTTTTTGTGTCAATAATAATAATAATAATAATAATAATAATAATAATAAAGAGGGTTGGAAGAGACCCCTTGGGCCATTTAGTCCAACCCCCTTCTGCCTTTGTGCACCAAAAGCATTAGCAAAGCGCCCCTTAATAATTAATTATTAATTAAATAATAATTAAAATACCATTATAAACAAGCAAAGCTTTGGAAGGCGCGGGTGGAGGAGGGAGCCACCACCACGGGGGCCGTATAAATGGCTTCAATGGGCCACATGGGCCTTAATTTGGGGACCCCTGGTATAGGGCTTTGTAGGTCATCACCTATGCTTGAAATTGGGACCAGAAACTTATCAGCAGCCAGTAGAGCTGCTTTAATAGGTGCATCGTGCACTCTCTATAACTAGCTCCGGTTAGCAACCAGGTTTTGCACAAGTTGCAGTTTCCGGGCAACCTTCAAAGGCAGCCCCACGTAGAGTGTGCTGCAGTAATCCAGTCTGGATGTAACTAAGGCGTGGACCACTGTGGCCGAGTCAGGTTTCTTGAGGTACGGTTGTAGCTGGCGCACAAATTTTAACACCGACACCTGAACTTCAAGCGTCAGCGTTGAATCCAGGAGGACCACCAGGCTGCGGATGTGAGTCTTCAGTGGGAGTGGGATGGGCAGGAGCAGGGAAGCCACGGCCAGTGGCCGGCAGAGAGCTCTTGTATTATCCTGGGCCATCCTGACATGCCTTCGTCCGATGGAGCCACTTGTCTCGCAAATGGGCCCAGGCTTGGCTAAGGGTCCAGGAAAGAAACAGGGCACAGCTGGCACCGTGGGCTGCGCACTCGGGAGGGAGAGTCCCAGTGGAATTGA
The DNA here is from genome assembly GCF_035594765.1 of Anolis carolinensis. Classification (NCBI taxonomy): domain Eukaryota; kingdom Metazoa; phylum Chordata; class Lepidosauria; order Squamata; family Anolidae; genus Anolis; species Anolis carolinensis. Next base: position 1,554,179 of record NW_026943819.1, read on the forward strand.
GTGTTCTGTCCTGTTTTGTCTCCTTGGGAAGCATGGGGCTGCCGGGTGGCTGTGCCAGGACGGCGTTCAGGATTCAGCCTGCAATAAAGAGGAGGCCTTTAATGAAGGAGGGCGCTAGCAAAGCCCCCTCCCCCCCCAAAGAGGGCTGCCCCCCTTGCCATACTGACCCCGAGGATGGCGTGGATCCAGCCAAGGTAGGCCTGCACCTTGGTGTAGACGCCGGGGGCACCGGGGCTGCCGCAGCCTCGGCCCCAGCTGACCACCCCCAGGAGGTGCCACTGCCCTCGCCACTCGCGCATCAGGGGCCCTCCGCTGTCTCCCTGGAACAGAGTGGGTCGTGAGAAGGATGATGTGTGTGTGTGTGTGTGTGTGTGTGTGTGTGTGTGTGTGTGTGTGTGTTGGAGACTAGCCCAGAGGGGAAGTAAAGGAGAGAATTCCGAGAGAGCAATAAAACAAGTCTTTTATTGTTATCACAGCTGATGATAAGGCAAAACAGACATAGGCACCCACTTCAGTGGGTCCGTACCATGCAAATGGCCGTTGCAACACGTGCGTAGCAAACAAAGAATTTTATATCTCGGCTTATCTAAAATTAACCAATGGCTGAGGGTCTTCCTCACCTTCCACACCCACTTTGGCGTAAGTGATACCTGTGACCTCACTTTTGGTCTTGGAACATTCTGGAGAAAGGCACCAGCTCACAGTGAAAGCTACATAGGCATAGAATCATAGAATCATAGAATAGTAGAGTTGGAAGAGACCTCATGGGCCATCCAGTCCAACCCCATTCTGCCAAGTAACAGGAAATTGCGTTCAAAGCACCCCTGACAGATGGCCATCCAGCCTCTGCTTAAAAGCCTCCAAAGAAGGAGCCTCCACCACAGTCCGGGGCAGAGAGTTCCACTGCTGAACAGCTCTCACAGTCAGGAAGTTCTTATAGAATCATGGCAATAGTTTACTATTTTCTGGCTTATGGTCGCCACCCCACATCTGTCCCTTGACCAATGACGCCTCCCCGCTCCAACTGGGACAAGGACCAGAGGGGACTCTGAGGTGACTTACCTGGCAGGTGTCCGCCTTGCCCTCTGGGTGACCTGCGCAGAGCATCCGGTCGGTCACCTCCCCCTGGTAGCCCTCCATTCTGTTGCAGGCCTCCCTGTCCATCAGCTCCACTTGTGCCTGCTGCAGCCCCTTGGAAAGCTTGCCTGGGGAAGGGGTGGGGTCTCAGCATGGCCAGAGGGGTTTCTCCCAAGCCAACTTCCCCCCATGCTTCCTCCAGCCCAGCCCCCTAACAAGGAAGGGATACCTATGACCCCGACAGGTCTCTTTGGGGGTCCGGTCTCCATTCCTGGGGTTGAGGAAAGAGCTGGGGGCCATTCCCCTGATCCCAAGCAGGATGTGCATTTTCACCAAGGAGGCGGCCAAAAAAAGACAGCTCCCCTCCTAACGTAAGAGACTCACCGCCCTGCTTGGTGAAGCCCCAGCCGGTGACCCACAAGGAGGTCCCAGGTGCGACTTCTTCGTCAAAGAAGGGCAGGCAAATAGGCACCACTGGCTCTGCAGATGGAAGGAAGGAGAATATGGGTAGAACATGGGCCCTGACCACAAACCATGTGTCCCATACTCCAGTCCCACCCCAGTGGCGCCACCAGTGTCCTTCCTGTTGGGAATCACCCTGGACTACTCAAGTCTAGATGTAGTTAGATAGATGATAGAGTTAGATTGAGGGAATCCTTTCCCTGTTTCCAAAGCATCCCTAGACAGGCTTTACTGTGTTTCCCTCTATCCTGTGTACGTCACATCCCTTACTTTGAAGTTAGTAGAAATGTGAATCTCCAGGGACACTAACTTACCATTGGTCAGAATGTCTTTTATGGCCCCAATAAACCGGACCATGAGGTTGGAACCATTTTGGTTCAGTCTCTTCTCCCTTTGTTCTTCAAGCTAACAACACGTCCTGCCTTCTCTCTTGGCAAGATGTAACTATTTAGATGTTTGTTATTTTTCCTTTCTTATTTATCCTTACAAACTAGTCTAGAGTAGACTAGACAGCTCCCAAGCCTTTCTATCTATAATGTAGTTCTTTTTACCTGAATAAATACTTCTTGAACTTTTACTGAGACTCTGCAGTCCATTGCCATCCTAAATGGTCAAAGGCTTCTCTCTGCTCGCCCCGTGTAAGTAACTGTTGCATTTGAAAGCTTTTGCTTTTGCTACTCTGCTGCATTTTGGTGGAATCTCCCCCAGAGAGGGTTAAATTGAGTCTAACCGCTCAGAGATGACCACAACACCTCCCATGCATCTCCTGGTGATGGTGGGGCCATCTTTCCTGGCCTGTTGTCCTCCAAAAATATGCGGAGAGGGCTTCCTCACCTGGGCCACTCAGGGGCCTTTGCAGCTTGACCAGGGCGATGTCCTTGTCTTTGGGGAGCGAGTCCTGGGCCTCCATGACAAAGATCCTCTCCACGGGGACCGCTGTGGCCTTGAGGAGGGTCTCAGAGCCCCCCTTCACCCGCCACTCCTCCGTCACAGGGTGGTTCCTGCAAGGAGGGGCAGAAAAGGCGCACCCGTCTCCACGGGCCCCAGGACTGGAAGACACTCCATGCAACACCACTTGTAAGAAAGCCGGTCCCAGTTGGGTCCCAGGTGGTCCCAGAAGGGACGTTCCAAGGGTGGGAGAACTCACCTGAAGCAGTGTGCCGCCGTCAGGACCCAGCGGGGCGCAATGAAGCTCCCTCCGCAGACGTGATGCCCCTTGTGCTGCAGGCTGCCTTGCCAGGGCCACGTCCGGATTGAAGCGGGGGACCCGCCCACCACGCGCGGCACCCCCGGAGCCAGGCCACAACCTGCGCATGCACAAGAGGCAGGGAAGAGGTGGAGGCGCAGGAGAGACTTGCATGAGAAGGTAGCCACTTCCCACTTGTTGCTGCCTGGCCACCATCTCAAGTCAACTTGCAGGCTGAGAGAGGAATTGGGGGAGCCCTGGGACCACAATAGCAGTGGTGTGATCGAACCAGGCCGACCATCTGCATTCAGTCTAATCTGACCTGCAGCAGAGAGTTCCACCAATTGGAAGGAACCATGCTGGGACCACTTAAATTCTAGCTCAATTTCAGTGGCAGCCACAGCTTGGAGTGGGGCCACTCAACCCCTCGGAGCCCCCAGATGCCCAACCCAAAGGATTGTCCCTCCCCCACAAAGGGGGCTTGCTTTGGAGTGAATGGGAAAGGGCTGTACTCACTGGAGCAGGTGAGAGCAACCGCCAGGCCAGAGGGGCAGCCCCTGAAAGAGAAAGGCCTCACTTTGAAAGAAAGCCCCCTTCCCCCACCCCCACCCCCATTATGCTGTAGGCCAGTGATTCCCAAAGTGGGCTCTACCGCCCCCTGGTGGGCACTGCAGCGATCCAGGGGGGCGGTGATGGCACCTATTAGGACATGGGGGTGGGGCCAGGGGTGGGGCCTCTTCCCAAGCGCCGGAGACAGGGCTGAGCACCTGAGGCACCTGTTAGGACACAGGGGGCGGAGCTAGAGGAGTGGGCGTGGCTTCTTCCCAAGAGCCCGAGACAGGGCTGAGCCTCTATACCTCTCCTGAGAGGTTTTTTGGGACTAAAGGGCGGGGCTAGGGGTGGGGGTGGGGCCTCTTCCCAAGAGCCTGAGACAGGGCTGAGCCTCTATATTTCTAATGAGAGGCCTTTTGGGACTAAAGGGCGAGTCTAGGGTCAGGGGCGGGGCCTCTACCCAAGAGCGCAAGACAGGGCTGAGCCTCTGTATACCTCCCCTGAGGCGCTTGTTAGAACCTGGGGGCGGGGTATAGAGGTTCAGCCCTGTCAGGCACTTGGGAAGAGGCCCCGCCCCCTCCTCTAGCCCCGCCCCCTGTGTCCTGGCAGGTGCCACAGGACAGGGATAGAAGCTCAGCCCTGACTCAGAGCTCGTAACTCCGCCCATCCCAGTCCTGGCCGCCCATTTGTCCTGCCTTGCCCCTCCGTCCTTCTGTGCTCCCACCTTCCGGAGTCGCTCCAGCGCAGTTCCCCGTCTTGCAGGGCCATATCCCGGAGGGGCACCTCGCGGTCATCCCTTACGGCCACGGCACCGAAGGAAGGGATGCTGCAAGACAGGAGATGGAGGCGAGATATAAATAAACTTCTTCTTCTTCTTCTTCTTCTTCTTCTTCTTCTTCTTATTATTATTATTATTATTATTATTATATAGTTGACCGAATTGCATTGGTGGTTATATGATATTATTACTATTTATATTATTACTGTTGTATAAACCTTTGTTTTAACTTCTACTTTATCATCTTCTTGTGTTTTAAACTTTGTGTATTGTTTATGTATTTGCGCTGTTACTTTTGTAACATTGTGAGCTGCCCCAGGTCCCCACGGGGAGATGGTGGCGGGGTATAAATAAAGTATTATTATTATTATTATTATTATTATTATTATTATTATAAATGTTCATTTTTTTGTTCAACAATAAATGTGAATTCTTCTTCATGGAAAAATAAGACATCCCCTGAAAATAAGACCTAGCGCATCTTTGGGAACAAAAAATAAGACACTGTCTTATTTTCAGGGAAACACGGTATGTTGGTCATTAGAAAGCAAGGCAGCAGCTGTGACCCATGGCTCAGAAAACTCCCCAGTCAGAGGAAGGCTTCATGCACTGCCAGGCCCATTGTGGGCTGCAGCAGGCCCATGGTCTCGGGAGTCCATGCAGCCAGGAAACGTGGGAACGGGATGCTCTTCTCCCTTCCTTTCTGCCTTCAGAGCTCTCTTCCTGCCGGAGAGATGGACTGGCCCTTGGCGAAGGGGTGTGCGCGTGTGGCGGAGATGCTGCTTCTGCCGTTGCAGCACCTGGGAGCGATGCGGAGCGATGCTGTCAGGCTGCCAGCTGCAGATCTGGGCTGCAGTGCGGAGGACAGGACGGCGGACGGGCGCCGGAGGGGGAGGGAGGGGAGGAATGGCCGTGTCCCAGGAAAGAAGTCAGGAAAGAAGGGCTGTGGCCGGAGCAGAAGTGGGGCAGGCTCTGCAGAAGTCCAGGACACTGCAGCCCCAAGTGAGCAGGCGGCTCTTCTTTCTCACTTGGAGCAAAGTCCCGCTAAATCCTGCAAGCTTTGCAGCACTGGCTCCGGACAGGAAGGCAGCCTTTGCTTGTGTGTGCATTTGGTGCAGGGAGCATGCTCCCGGAAGTGGCCACCACAGACCCTCCTCAGGGTCTGGAGAACAAGCCCTATGAGGAGCGGCTTAAAGAACTAGGCATGTTTAGCCTGCAGAAGAGAAGGCTGAGAGAAGACATGATAGCCATGTACAAATACGTGAAGGGAAGTCATAGGGAGGAGGGAGCAAGCTTGTTTTCTGCTGCCCTGCAGACTAGGACACGGAACAAGGGCTTCATCTCCATTTCTAAGCCGAAGAGCCGGCGTTGTCCGTAGACACCTCCAAGGTCATGTGACCAGCATGACTGTATGGAGCGCCGTTACCTTCCCGCCAGAGCGGTACCTATTGATCTACTCACATTTGCATGTTTTCAAACTGCTAGGTTGGCAGAAGCTGGAGCAAACTACAGGAAAGGAGATTCCACCTGAACATCAGGAAGAACTGCCTCACTGTGAGAGCTGTTCAGTAGTGGAACTCTCTGCCCAGGACTGTGGTGGAGGCCTTTAAGCAGAGACTGGATGGCCATCTGTCGGGGGTGCTTTGAATGCGATTCCCTGCTTCTTGGCAGAATGGGGTTGGACTGGATGGCCCGTGAGGTCTCTTCCAACTCTACTATTCTATGATTCAGCCCCTACTGCCCCCTCCCCAGGACCCTTTGGGCAAGAGAAGTGCTGTGGAGTAAAGGATCCCCTCTTTCGGCTCGACTGCAAAGCAAAGCACCCCCCATGGCCTCCCCCCCCCCCCCCATCCATGCCTACCTGCTGTATCCCATCTGGGCGCAGGCGGCCTGGGCCATGGTTGCATCAAAGCCCTGGCGGCAGGCCCAGGCCCAGGCCCCGCTCTCCTGGCTCCGCACCTGAAGGCCGGACCGCTCCTGGGCGAGGCGCACTGTGGGCAGAGCAGCGGATGCAGTGTAGGGACCATAAGCCAGAAAAATAGTAAACTTTTGCCTAACATAGCTTTCCCTCTGCATATCTCATATAGCCTTTATATAGACAATATAAGCACTTTGTATGAACCAAAGTAGTATGTGCAACACAGGGCCTGTGCCACTCCCGTCCTGTGAGCTGGTGCCTTTCTCCAGGAAGTTCCAAGACCAAAAGTTAGCTTGAAATCAACAAGCGAGGTCACAGGTACAGCAGAGTCTCACTTATCCAAGCTAAACGAGCCAGCAGAAGCTTGGATAAGCGAATATCTTGGATAATAAGGAGGGATTAAGGAAAAGCCTATTAAACATCAAAATAGGTTATGATTTTACAAATTAAGACCAAAACATCATGTTATACAACAAATTTGACAGAAAAAGCAATTCAATGCGCAGTAATGTTATGTTGTAATTACAATATTTACAAATTTAGCACCAAAATATCACGATATATTGAAAACATTGACTACAAAAATGGCTTGGATAATCCAGAGGCTTGGATAAGTGAGGCTTGGATAAGTGAGACTCTACTGTAGTTCAATACGGAGTAATGTTATATTGTAATTACTGTATTTACGAATTTATCACCAAAATATCACGACATATTGAAAACATTGACTACAAAAATGTCTTGGATAATGCAGAGGCTTGGATAAGTGAGACTCTACTGTAGTTCAATACGCAGTAATGTTATGTTGTAATTACTGTATTTACGAATTTAGCACCAAAATATCACGATAAATTGAAAACATTGACTACAAAAATGGCTTGGATAATCCAGAGGCTTGGATAAGCGAGGCTTGGATAAGTGAGACTCTACTGTATGTGCAACACAGGGCCTGTGCCCCTCCCTTCCTGTGAGCTGGTGCCTTTCTCCAGAAAGTTCCAAGACCAAAAGTAAGCTTGAAATCAACAAGTGAGGTCACAGGTATCACTTATGCCAAGTAGGTGTGGACAATGGGGAAGATCCTCACCCATTGGTCAATTTTAGATAAGCTGAGATATAAATTCTTTTTTACAGATATGTTGCGACAGCCATTTGCATGGTACGGACCCACTGAAGTGGGTGCCTACGGCTGTTTCGCCTTATCATCAGCTGTGATAACAATAAAAGGCTTGTTTAATTGCTCTCCTGGAATTCTCTCCTTTTCTTCCCCTCCGGGCTAGTCTCCAGCAGCAGGAGGGCCATAGCAGGAGGCCACAGGTTCCCCAGGAGCCCCATTGCTGGGCCGCGGCCTCTCTGCCCCCTTCCCGAAGGTCCTGGCCCAAGACTCACCTCCCGGGGGTCTCCCCTCCGGCACAGGCTCCACGCAGCCCCTCTCGTCCTCCCCCCAGGCGCAGTCGGCCTGCCCGTCGCACAGGAGGGCCAGGGGTATGAAGCGGACGGTCTGGTTGCAGAAGAAGTAGTAGGACCCCAGGGTCGCCTTGACTGGGAGGAGAAAGAGAAGGAGAACATGAGAGTCGGAGGGCTCCAGAAATGTTTCAACATCCCAACTAAATGAGAAATGGTTAAAGGAGCTCTCTCTCTCGGAGATCTCCAGAAAGCAATAAGTGGCAAAACCATCCGGCTTTAGCACAGAAGGTTAATCACCAAGCTGCAATCAATCTGGACAACCGGATGGTTGAGACCTTTAACCCAGCTTCTGCGTACCTAGCAGTTTGAAAACAAACGTGAGCAGATAAATAGAAAACGCATTAAAGCAGGGAGATATTTAGGCTCAGCGTTTCGATCAGAAAAAGGAGGAAGTTGATGAACGAAGAAAGCTCTTCGGCATTGAGATGGAGCGACAGCACCCCCTGGTGGCCGGAACTGAGCACAGCCTCCAAAAGATGCCGCAAGATGGGAAAGCCTATATCTACCTCTATCTGTTTCCTGTCTTGTCATTTTTTATAATCGGCATTGGATGCTTGCCGTATATGTGTTCTGTGATCTGTCCCTGGTCCCCTTTGGGGTGAGAAGAGCGGAATATAAATGTAGGGAGGGACCATAAGCCAGAAAATAGTAAATTATTGCCTATGTAGCTTTGCGTCTACATATGCCCCTCCCTTCCTGGGAGCTGGTGCCTTTCTCCAGAATGTTCCAAGACCAAAAGTTAGCTTGAAATCAACAAGTGAGGTCACATGTATCACTTGTGCCAAGTAGGTGTAGAAGGTGAGGAAGACCATCAGCCATTGGTCAATTTTAGATAAGCTGAGATATAAAATTCTTTGTTTGCTACGCACATGTGGCGACGGCCATTTGAATGGCTGTTTTGCCTTATTATCAGCTGTGATAACAATAAAAGGCTTTGTTTTATTGCTCTCTTGGAATTATCTCCTTTGCTTCCCCTCCAGGCTAGTCTCCAACATAAATACTGTAAATAAATAAATAATCTCCCTTAATTCACACCCTGACTAACTCTGCCAAAAGCTTCCTGTCACCGTGGCCGTCATTTCCCTCTGCTGCTGAGTGGTGATGACAATGATGACGATAACCATGTATTGTGACCAAAAAGCAAAGAGGATAATAAAGAAAATAATAATAATAATGTTATTATTCCAGGAGGGGCTCTTACTGAGGAAGCTGAGCGCCAGGAGGGCAGCGAGGCCGAAGACGGCTACGGCCACAGGGATGCCAAAGCGCACCAAAGCATGCCGGGTTGTGATGGTCTTGTGCGCACAGTCTGTATCTGAAAAGACAATGGGGGCATCTGAGTTGTATTGGGGGCGGAGGCTCCTTCTATGCCCCTCTGGGCTTTGTTTGGGCCCTTTCAGCGTCAATGTTGAGTTGGACGATGTGGGGAGAGATGCAGGAAAAGTGAGCCCTTGGGAAGAGGGCAGGCTTCTATTCTTTTTACTCCCTTTGGGAGGGATGGGTGCTTTCTGAAGTTTATTGTGGTTCAAAACTGTTGGGTTTCACCCTTGGGCTGCACAAGTTTCTTGTGTCATCAAGTTTCCAGTCCTCAGTGAGTAGCTAGACTAGAGATGGGGCTAAGCTGAGGGACTCCTTGCCACACGTTCCTATGCATGTTTCCCAAAAAAAGGCTTTATCCTTTCGCATCGGACATAATTTTCTGCTGGTTAAGGAGTTTACTCCTAGTACTCTGCTATATTTTGGTGGAATTGCCCCAACTGGGGGTTATTTTCGAGCCTAACAGCTCAGATTCCCCAAGAAAAGCACCAGCGGGCCTCTACTTTAGTGCCAGAACCAGAAGTGGAAGCGGATGGGGTGCCTGTGGGAGGGCATGCTTTCGCCCATGGGGAAGGAAACCCTGGGATGCACATTTGGGGGGCTTGGCTTGCCACTTGAAGCAGGGTTTTTGGGACACTTGCTTACCTCTGTGGTCGAGCGGCTGCTCTGGGTCCTTCTTCTCCTGGAAAGGCAAGCAAAGAGTTGTTGGGAATGGACGGAGCCGTTAAGCTCTTATCACCCTCTTTATGAGGTAAATTCCCATTAAAATAGCAGAATAAAAGTTGCAACAGTGAGACTTACACGCAGTGTGAGTTTTGGAAGGCCTCTTTGTCATCAGGAAGGCAAAGGGATGCAAAGTTAGCTTTAAAGTTTAAAAGCATTTATTGAGGTAAAAAGAAATCCATTGACGGATAGAAAAGGTTCGGACCTAACTAGCCAATCTATCCTGTTGTAATACACATGGATGGATTAAAATAACAAAGGTATAGATAGCTACATCTTGACTAATAGAGGACAGAGGTTCGTCCTCTCTGCAACAAAGCAGGAAGCTGGAAGGAATGGCGACCAACCAAGCCTCGTGGGTCGCTTCTTCTCTAGGGCCATAAACATTCCAAAGGTCAAATTGGGGAAGTTACGTCAAAGCCCTAGGAGAGATCACATTTCTAGAAACATCAAAGGGGTGGGTTGACCTAAACAGGACATGAGGGAGGAAACAATAGTGAATGCTATCTAGGCATGCTTTGGAAACGGAGAAAGGATTCCCTCAATCTAACTCTATCATCTATCTAACTACATTTAGACTTGAGTAGTCCAGGATTAATCCCAACAAGAGTCACCTCTGAAGCTGGTCCTCTCTCCCCACATTCCCCCCTACCCCACCCCTAAGAATAAGCCTCCTTGGTCTCCAAAGGATGGCCAGCCTTAAGTCTAATATCTTTGGGGTCTGGAAGGTCCAGGTTTCCTCCAGGTGGGTCGGACTTGACTGTTGCTGTGCTGCGCCTTCAAGGTGTTCCTAACTTCTGCTGGGTTTTCTTGGCAAACTTTTCTCATCAGAGGAAGAGAAGGAGGAGGAGGAGGGGTCTCTGGAGGGCGGCTGCTAGGAGACACTGTCAACACACCTGAAGCCTGGCATCCCAAGGAGCGGGAGGGGTCTCGGAGCCACGCTCTGGCTTTCCTGTGCGCCTGGGCACCAGAGCCTTGTGACTGCCATGCCTCATCCGCCAGACTCTTGAGTATCTCTTGGGTCCGGGCGTGGGTGTGTTTCCCTGTTTGGTGTCTGCAATGGCAGGTAAGGCGTGAGTGATGCCACTTGCAAGTGGGCATGGGGTGGGAGACAGGTGGGCCCAGCCACTGCCCAGCACCCCTTGGCCTCCCTTTTGGGCTCAGAGCCAGATTTTGCCACATAGACACATAGAATGGCCTGCTCAAAATATTTGCCTGCCTGAAACAAAACAGAAAATCGTCCCTCCTGCGCACTTCCCTGCATCAGTGTTTCCACTGATGTAATTTCAAGTCATCTCTTGACTAATGCTGATATATGGTTTTATTGTTTATATTGGTTTCAATGTATGGCTGTTTATTATATGTGACATTGGGCTTGTTCCCCATGTGAGCCACCCCCGAGTCCCCATGGGGAGATGGGAGCGGGATATAAAAATAAAGTATTTATTATTATTATTGTTATTATTATTATTATTATTTTATTATGACACAGCAAACAAGATAGACATGCTGGATTTCGTATCACAGAATCACAAGTCGAACACTTCCCAAGTGTCTAGGACTGTGTGATGTATTATTATTATTATTATTATTATTATTATTATTATTATTATTATATTATGACACAGCAAACAAGATAGATATGCTGGATTTCGTTTCACAAAATCACAAGTCGAACACTTCCCAAGTGTCTAGGACTGTGTGATGTATTTTTAGATGATGCCCGCAGATCCCAGCAGGGTGGCCTTTTGCAGTTGGCAGATCGTAATTTTGTCAATGTCTGTTGTTTCCAAATGCCGGCTGAGATCTTTTGGCACAGCACCCAGTGTGCCCATCACCACCGGGACCACCTGCACTGGTTTCTGCCAGAGTCTTTGAAGTTCAATCTTGAGGTCCTGATAGCAGCTGAGTTTTTCCTGTTGTTTTTCGTCAATGCGACTGTCACCTGGGATGGCGACATCAATGATCCAAACCTTTTTATTTTCCACAACTGTGATGTCTGGTGTGTTGTGTTCCAGAACTTTGTCAGTCTGGATTCGGAAGTCCCACAGTATCTTTGCAAGCTCATTTTCCAAGACTTTTGCAGGTTTGTGATCCCACCAGTTCTTTACTGCTGGGAGGTGGTACTTGAGGCATAAGTTCCAATGAATCATTTGGGCCACATAGTTGTGCCTCTGTTTGTAGTCTGTCTGTGCGATTTTCTGACAGCAGCTGAGGATATGATCCATGGTTTCGTCGGTTTCCTTGCAGAGTCTGCATTTTGGGTCATCAGCTGATTTTTCGATCTTGGCCTGAATTGCCTTTGTCCTGATGTCTTGCTCCTGTGCTGCAAGGATCAGGCCTTCTGTCTCCTTCTTCAGGGTCCCATTCGTGAGCCAGAGCCAGGTCTTCTATTATTATTATTATTATTATTATTATTATTAATTGCCTTTGTCCTGATGTCTTGCTCCTGGGCTGCAAGGATCAGGCCTTCGGTCTCCTTCTTCAGGGTCCCATTCGTGAGCCAGAGCCAGGACTTCTATTATTATTATTATTATTATTATTATTATTATTATTATTATTATTAATGGCCTTTGTCCTGATGTCTTGCTCCTGGGCTGCAAGGATCAGGCCTTCTGTCTCCTTCTTCAGGGTCCCATTCGTGAGCCAGAGCCAGGTCTTCTCCTTGTCAGCTTTTCCTTCAATTTTGTCAAGGAACTTTCCATGCAATGTTTTGTTGTGCCAGCTGTCAGCTCTAGTTTGTAGTGCGGTTTTCTTGTACTTTGAGGAGTTTCTGATTTTTGTCTTCAATCAAAGCAGGTTCTTCACTTTGCTTTACATATTCTGCCAGGGCATGTTCTTCTTTGGCTGCTTGTTTTACTTGTAAGAGTCCTATTATTACTGATATTATTATTATGATGTAAAGTCCATGAGTTTCAAGTCATTAGGCAAGGAATACATGAAGGTGTGTGTGTGTCCCTCTTTCCCCTGAAATTGTCATGCCAGGTGCACAGGAGGTGGGAGATGCACGGAACCCGAAAAGGGTCCCTGGTAGAGACGCAGCCCTTGTCTGCCGCTGAGCCCGGCTTCTGGGGCCTCCCTAGTTCCGTCTCTGGACAGAAGAGATCCCTCAATGCTGACCCTTTGGACTCCGCTCGGTCCCTTCCCACCCAATCCTCTGCTGCCCTCTGCTGGCTGAGTCGGGGTTTGCAAGACCTGCAGTGAAAGAAGCGGCGCCGAAAGGGAGCTCACCTGGGAGGGGGGGGGGGCTCACCTGGGAGAGGGCGGGGGGAGCTCTGAGCACTGCAGCAACCCCCTCCTTCTGTCAATCATTGGCGGAGACTCAGGCTGCCAGAGGGATGCCTCAAAGGGCATCTAGTCTCTCCCCAGTGAACGGAGGGGCTTACCATCTAGGCTGCGGGGGGGTCTCTGGGGCTCCGTCTGCCTCCTCCTCCGCTCCGGACGGGACTGAGCCGCGATGGTCCGGATCTGGAGCCTCACCTGGGCCTGTCCCTCGACGCCGCCCTCGCCTGAGTCACCTTCGCGGGGAGGAGGGGGGAGGGGGGAGGGGGGAGGAGGAGGAAGCCCTCCCCCCTTATGGGGATCCAGGGAGAAAGAGAGAGAGAGAGAGATAGAGAGAGAGAGAGGACGGATCCGAGGGGCAAAGGCCTCTTCCCCCCCACCAATCATAGAATCCGAATTGGAAGGGGCCTCTAAAGGCCATCTAGTCCAACCCCCCTCCTACCTTCATGCAGGAAAAACACAACTAAAGCACCCCCAACAGATGGCCATCCAATCTGTTTCAAAGCCTTTATGTAATGGCACACAAAGAACTCAGCTGTTAGACTGAAGAACCATGTCTTTGAACGGCCAAAGACAAAGACATGCCACGACAAAAAAATATTAGCAGAGGAGGGTTGTTTCTTTGAAGATGCCCAAAAGATATACACTCCCTTGAAACCTTTTGAAATATGCACTCAGAGATTAAAAAAACAAAAAACAAACAAAGTCTTCTTTGAAAAATAACATATCTTGGTTACTCACAAACAACTTGTATTAATTCTCCATACAGGCACATTTCTTATTTAAGGTTCAGTTGTAGATAGGATGTAGTTCTCTCTGTGTGCTGAGTACAAAGGGTATCATTCTTAATCAATAATTCATAGTCTTTAGGTATAGTTGTACTCACTAAGAGTACATAAAGTCATACTTCTCTATTGAAGTCCAAACAGCAGGATACATCCACCTCCACTGAGGTGTTCGGCAGACTGGTTACAAAATGGAGTTTTGCGTCTGAACATGCTCAGTTCAATCACCATACACATAGAATACAGGTTAGCAGATATATACATTAACAAATGAACAGTGAAAGGCTTGGGAGGATGCTATTTTCAATACTAAAGGCCATCTGTCGAATACTGCTATTTTATTTACAGCAATTGCTGTATTTTATTGTTTTTACCGGGGGGGGGGGGGGAACTGTGAATTTATGATGTTGTTTTGACTGTTTATTGCCTATGTTTTGTAGGGCTGCAAGTATCAGGCCTTCTGTCTCCTTCTTCAGGGTCCCATTTGTGAGCCAGAGCCAGGTCTTCTCCTTATCAGCTTTTCCTTCAATTTTGTCAAGGAACTTTGCATGCAGTGTTTTGTTGTGCCAGCTGTCAGCTCTAGTTTCTAGTGCGGTTTTCTTGTACTGATTTTTTGTCTGCTGTGCTTTAAGGAGTTTCTGATTTTTGACTTCAATCAAAGCAGGTTCTTCACTTTGCTTTACATATTCTGCCAGGGCATGTTCCTCTTCTTTGACTGCTTGTTTGACTTGTAAGAGTCCTCTGTGTCCTCTGTGTCAGCACCCAGTGTACCCATCACCACAGGGACCACCTCCACTAGTTATTATTATTATTATTATTTTATTATGACACAGCAAACAAGATAGATCTGCTGGATTTCATATCACAAAACCACAAGTCGAACACTTCCCAAGTGTCTAGGACTGTGTGATGTATTTTCGGATGATGCGTGCAGATCCCAGCAGGGTGGCCTTTTGCAGCTGGCAGATCGTAATTTTGTCAACGTCTATTGTTTCCAAATGCCAGCTGAGATCTTTTGGCATGGCACCCAATGTGCCCATCACCACCGGGACCACCTGCACTGGTTTCTGCCAGAGTCTTTGCAGTTCAATTTTGAGGTCCTGATAGCGGCTGAGTTTTTCCTGTTGTTTTTCGTCAATGCGACTGTCACCTGGGATGGCGACATCAATGATCCAAACCTTTTTCTTCTCCACAATTGTGATGTCTGGTGTGTTGTGTTCCAGAACTTTGTCAATCTGGATTCGGAAGTCCCACAGTATTTTTGCGTGCTCATTTTCCAATACTTTTGCAGGTTTGTGATCCCACCAGTTCTTTGCTGCTGGCAGGTGGTCCTTGAGGCATAAGTTTCAATGAATCATTTGGGCCACCTAGTTGTGCCTCTGTTTGTAGTCTGTCTGTGCGATTTTCTTACAGCAGCTGAGGATATGATCAATAGTTTCGTTGGTTTCCTTGCACAGTCTGCATTTTGGGTCATCAGCTGATTTTTCAATCTTGGCCTTAATTGCCTTTGTTCTGATGGCTATTATTATTATTATTATTATTATTATTATTATTATTATTTATTATCTAGTCCAATTCCCTTCTTCTTTCAAGCAGGAAAAGCACAACCAAAGCACCCACAACAGAGGGCCATCCAGCCTCTGTTTGAAAGCCTCTATTCCACAGAGAAGGAAGGGTGTTGTTGTTTTGCTGGGGAGTGAGCTACAGGGTGGTGGGCAAAGTAACTGGAATGCAACCCATGAGTTGGAAGGACATCCCTCCAGGCCATGCATGTTTTTCCCTCCAGGCGAGGAGCCCCTCAGCACCGTGGGCCTCATCCTGGGCGTCTTCCTCTCCCTCCTGGTCCTGGGCATCTCCGGCTGCGCCTTTGCCAGGTGGTGCCGGGAAGGGCGCTGCTGGCCACACAGTGAGTACGGGCACCCACCCTGCTTTTGCTCCATTAAGGAGAGGGTCCCAAGGGAAGCCTCCTTTCCTGCCCCTTGCAAACTATTGCTCCCATTCCGCCCTGCTCTGCTCCTGATGCTCCTGGCCTCCCTCTCTTCTCTTCCAGGCACCAGCTTCGTCTTCAACCTTTACCCCACCCGGTAGGTGCCACTTCCCACAGGACCCCTCGGGCCACATTCCACGGTGTCGCACGGGAGGGCCGTCCCACAGAACATTGTGCTCTAGCTTTTCCACGAATATCTCCATCGTAAGAGAGTCTCGGCCAGTTCAGCATAGTTTGTGGCGCCACAAAAAACAAAGTTTTCGGAGAATCAAAGTCAGGGCTGCACAAGGAAACAGGAAAGAACATTTCCAAACCAGGAACAGAACATTGTGTTACATAGTGTTGTTTGGGTTACTGTGAGTTTTCCGGGCTGTCTGGCCATGTTCCAGAAGCATTCTCTCCTGATGTTTTGCCCACATCTATGGCAGGCATCTTCAGAGATTGTGAGGTCTGTTGGAAACAGAGCAAGTGGTGTTTACATTTTCTTTACTATTACTTATTATTATTATTATTATTATTATTATTATTATTATTATTATTCAGAGGCAGGATGGCTATCTGTCAGGGGTGTTTTGATCATCATCATCATCATCATCATCATTATTATTATTCATAGGCAGGATGGCTATCTGTCAGGGGTGCTTTGATTATTATTATTATTATTATTATTATTATTATTATTATTATTATTATTATTATTGGACTACACAATTAAACAGAAAATAACACTTGCAAACTAGGATGATGTATTTTCGGATGATGTATTTTCATCATCCGAAAATACATCACACAGTCCTAGACACTTGGGAAGTGTTCGACTTGTGATTTTGTGATACGAAATCCAGCATATCTATCTTGTTTGCTGTGTCATAACAAAAAAAAATAAAGAAAATATGTTCCTAGTTTGAAAGTGTTATTTCCTGTTTAATTGTGTAGTCCAATAACAACAACAACAATAATAGTAAACAAAATATGTTCCTAGTTTGCAAGTGTTATTTCCTGTTTAATTTTGTAGTCTAATAATAATAATAATAATAATAATAATAATAATAATAATAATAATAAAGAAAATATGTTCATAGTTTGCAAGTGTTGTTTCCAGTTTAATTGTGTAGTCCAATAATAATAATAATAATAATCACCCTAGACACTTGGGAAGTGTTCGACTTGTGATTTTGTGATACAAAATCCAGCATATCTATCTTGTTTGCTGTGTCATATAATAAAATAATAATAGTAGTAAAGAAAATATGTTCCTAGTTTGCAAGTGTTATTTCCTGTTTAATTGTGTAGTCTAATAATAATAATAATAATAATAATAATAATAATAATAATAATAAAGAAAATATGTTCCTAGTTTGCAAGTATTGTTTCCAGTTTAATTGTGTAGTCTAATAATAATAATAATAATAATAATAATAATAATAATCACACAGTCCTAGACACTTGGGAAGCGTTCGACTTGTGATTTTGTGATACGAAATCCAGCATATCTATCTTGTTTGCTGTGTCATAATAAAATAATAATAATAGTAAAGAAAATATGTTCCCGAAATAATAGTAAAGAAACAGCCCAAAAGACATACAACAACCCAATATGTTCCTAGTTTGCAAGTGTTGTTTCCAGTTTAATTGTGTTGTCCAATAATAATAATAATAATAATAATCATCATCATCATCATTACCCTAGACACTTGGGAAGTGTTCGACTTGTGATTTTGTGATACGAAATCCAGCATATCTATCTTGTTTGCTGTGTCATAATAAAATAATAATAATAGTAAAGAAAATATGTTCCCAAAATAATAGTAAAGAAACAGCCCGAAAGACATACAACAACCCAATATGTTCCTAGTTTGCAAGTGTTGTTTCCAGTTTAATTGTGTAGTCCAATAATAATAATAATAATCATCATCATCATCATCATCACCCTAGACACTTGGGAAGTGTTCGACTTGTGATTTTGTGATACGAAATCCAGCATATCTATCTTGTTTGCTGTGTCATAATAAAATAATAATAATAGTAAAGAAAATATGTTCCCGAAATAATAGTAAAGAAACAGCCCGAAAGACATACAACAACCCAATATGTTCCTAGTTTGCAAGTGTTATTTCCTGCTTACTTGTAGTTGCTGATTTTCGTAGTTGTCCTTGTGCTCCAGAAAGTTGGTTTTTTTTTGTGCCCACAAACCCAGTTAAATTGGTGGAGACTCTACAAGATATTAAATCATTGAGAAACTAGAGCAGGCTTGGGCAAACTTGGGCCCTCCAGGTGTTTTGGACTCCAACTCCCACCATTCCTCACAGCCTCAGGCCCTTTCCTTTTCCTCCCCAGCCGCTTAAGCGGCTGGGGAGGAAAAGGAAGGGGCCTGAGGCTGTGAGGAATGGTGGGAGTTGCAGTCCAAAACACCTGGAGGGCCGCAGTTTGACCATGCCTGAATGAGAGTCTTAATCTCTGACTCTGTCCTTGCAGCGACTTGCGGTCTGTGGAGGAGGAGCCGGGCCTTTTCACAATCAGTGGCTCGGTGGGCGAAGTCCACAGCGGTGCCAGAAGCGACACACATTTCCACGACAGAAGAGACTGAGCCCAGGGCTTAATGTGGGGACTGCCCAGCGTTGAACGAATGAGGAGGTGGGGGTTTCCTCTCCTGGCTCCTTCTCCTTTTCGGAGACGAAGTGAAACCGCCACACTTTCCATTCTCAGGCCTCTTTCTTCAAGCATTTCCTTTTGCTTTGTAGCATCAAAAAATACATATATCTAATGGTCTTAGTAACCCAAATCCCTCCAGTATCTTCATTTGGAGTTCTGTGTGCCAAGTTTGGTTCAATTCCATCGCTGATGGAGTTCAGAATGCTCTTTGATTGTATGTGAACTATAAATCCCAGCAACTACAACTCCCAAATGTCAAGGTCTATTTTCCCCAAACTCCACCAATGTTCACGTTTGAGCATATTGAGTATCCGTGCCAAGTTTGGTCCAGATCCATCATTGTTTGAGTCCACAGTGCTCTCTGGATGTAGGTGAACCACAACTCCCAAACCCAATGTCAATGCCCACCAAACCCTTCCAGTATTTTCATTTGGAGTTCTGTGTTCCAAGTCTGGTTCAATTCCATCGTTGATGGAGTTCAGAATGCTCTTTGATTGTATGTGAACTATAAATCCCAGCAACTACAACTCCCAATTGTCAAGGTCTATTTTCCCCAAACTCCACCAATGTTCACGTTTGAGCATATTGAGTATCCGTGCCAAGTTTGGTCCAGATCCATCATTGATTGAGTCCACAGAGCTTTCTGGATGTAGGTGAACTACAACTCCTAAACTCAAGGTCAATGCCCACCAAACCCTTCCAGTATTTTCATCTGGAGTTCTGTGTTCCAAGTTTGGTTCAATTCCATCGCTGATGGAGTTCAGAATGCTCTTTGATTGTATGTGAACTATATATTCCAGCAACTACAACTCCCAAATGTCAAGGTCTATTTCCCCCAAACTCCACCAATGTTCACTTTTGAGCATATTGAGTATCCGTGCCAAGTTTGGATCCAGATCCATCATTGTTTGAGTCCACAGTACTTTCTGGATGTAGGTGAACTACAACTCCCAAACCCAATGTCAATGCCCACCAAACCCTTCGAGTATTTTCATCTGGAGTTCTGTGTTCCAAGTTTGGTTCAATTCCATCGTTGATGGAGTTCAGAATACTCTTTGATTGTAGTTGAACTATAAATCCCAGAAACTACAACTCCCAAATGTCAAGGTCTATTTTCCCCAAACTCCACCAATGTTCACTTTTGAGCATATTGAGTATCCGTGCCAAGTTTGGTCCAGATCCATCATTGTTTGAGTCCACAGTACTTTCTGGATGTAGGTGAACCACAACTCCCAAACCCAATGTCAATGCCCACCAAACCCTTCCAGTATTTTCATTTGGAGTTCTGTGTTCCAAGTCTGGTTCAATTCCATCGTTGATGGAGTTCAGAATGCTCTTTGATTGTATGTGAACTATAAATCCCAGCAACTACAACTCCCAATTGTCAAGGTCTATTTTCCCCAAACTCCACCAATGTTCACGTTTGAGCATATTGAGTATCCGTGCCAAGTTTGGTCCAGATCCATCATTGATTGAGTCCACAGAGCTTTCTGGATGTAGGTGAACTACAACTCCTAAACTCAAGGTCAATGCCCACCAAACCCTTCCAGTATTTTCATCTGGAGTTCTGTGTTCCAAGTTTGGTTCAATTCCATCGCTGATGGAGTTCAGAATGCTCTTTGATTGTATGTGAACTATATATTCCAGCAACTACAACTCCCAAATGTCAAGGTCTATTTCCCCCAAACTCCACCAATGTTCACTTTTGAGCATATTGAGTATCCGTGCCAAGTTTGGATCCAGATCCATCATTGTTTGAGTCCACAGTACTTTCTGGATGTAGGTGAACTACAACTCCCAAACCCAATGTCAATGCCCACCAAACCCTTCTAGTATTTTCATCTGGAGTTCTGTGTTCCAAGTTTGGTTCAATTCCATCGTTGATGGAGTTCAGAATACTCTTTGATTGTAGTTGAACTATAAATCCCAGAAACTACAACTCCCAAATGTCAAGGTCTATTTTCCCCAAACTCCACCAATGTTCACGTTTGAGCATATTGAGTATCCGTGCCAAGTTTGGTCCAGATCCATCATTGATTGAGTCCACAGAGCTTTCTGGATGTAAGTGAACTACAACTCCTAAACTCAAGGTCAATGCCCACCAAACCCTTCTAGTATTTTCATCTGGAGTTCTGTGTTCCAAGTTTGGTTCAATTCCATCGTTGGTGGAGTTCAGGACGCTCTTTGATTGTAGGTGAACTATAAATTCCAGCAACTACAACTCCCAAATGTCAAGGTCTATTTTCCCCAAACTCCACCAATGTTCAAATTTGAGCATATTGAGTATCCGTGCCAAGTTTGGTCCAGATCTATCATTGTTTGTGCTTTCTGGATGTAGGTGAACTACAACTCCCAAACTCAAGGTCAATGCCCACCAAACCCTTCCAGTATTTTCATTTGGAGTTCTGTGTGCCAAGTTTGGTTCAATTCCATCGTTGATGGATTCAGAATGCTCTTAACTATAAATCCCAGAAACTACAACTCATAAACACATAAAACACCCTGCTAAGTGGGGCTCAGGGATCCAAAGGGACTCCCCAAGACTGGAAACTACTGCTTTGGGTTAGGGAGACGGAGAAGGAGACCTTGCTTGTCTTTGAGGCCAGGAAGTTGGATGAGCTGGACGGTTTGTGGCAGCTTTCCAGTGAAACTGCACTAAATTATTCACCACTAAGTTCAAAAGCAAAACAGAACTTTACAGGGAATTTAATGGTCTGGAATACCAACGATTGCTTAACCCGAGAGGTTTCGGTTTAGCACCAGATGCAAAGCAAAACTTCATATGCAACTGACTGAGGAGTTTCCCTGACTGGTGGGGGAAGCACTAAGGTGGCTTTTGGAAGCCACCGCTTCGTAGGACGTGGGGACGGGATGCAGCTAGCTGTCTCAGGGCAGCAGACAGGATTCCCAACGGAAAGGATTGTTGCCGATTGCATGAACCCAAAGCAAAGTTCCAAATGCAACGTATCGAAAATCCGTCTTTTATGAAAAGACACTCCAAGGGTTTTTAAAGCAACACATAGTTCACGCTCCGAGTCAAAAAGCACATAAATAAATAAATACAATAAATAAAAAAATGTGGACATCTAAAAAAAATACATCAGACATTTGGAAAGTGAGCTGCTGGATGGTCAGCTGTCCCAGCAAGAGTTGTAAACCAGGCACGGGCAAACTTCGGCCCTCCCTCTAGGTGTCTTGGACTTTAACTTCCACAATTCCTCAGGCCCTTTCCTTTCCCCCCTCAGCCTCAGTTCTTTCCCTCCTCAGCAGCCTCTGTCCTTTCAATTTCTCCCTAAGCAGCCTCAGTCCTTTCCCCCCTCAACAGCCTCAGTCCTTTCAATTTCCCCCTCAGCAGCCTCCGTCCTTTCAATTTCTCCCTAAGCAGCCTCAGTCCTTTTCCCCCTCAGCAGCCTCAGTCCTTTCCTTTCCCCCCTCAACAGCCTCAGTCCTTTCAATTTCCCCCTCAGCAGCCTCCGTCCTTTCAATTTCTCCCTAAGCAGCCTCAGTCCTTTTCCCCCTCAGCAGCCTCAGTCCTTTCCTTTCCCCCCTCAACAGTCTCAGTCCTTTCAATTTTCCCCTCAGCAGCCTTGTTCCTTTTGTTTCCCCCCTCAGACGCTTAAGCAGCTGAAGGGGAAAAGGAAGGGGCCTGAGGCTGTTAGGAATGGTGGGAGTTTTAGTCCAAAACACCCGTAGGGAGGGCCAAAGTTTGATCATACCTGGCTTACATACATATGTAAACATTGCCCCTCCTTCTTGTCGGGCACAAAAGATCTTCCCAGACGTGCCTTGGGCTCTGCACCAGCAGCACCATGGATGGGTCAGTACTTTGAGGTGTGCCAATAGGGGGGTTAGAGGAGCCCAATACCCAGGGGGCCACTGGGAACGCCAATACTTCCAGGGTCCTGCCAGCTCAGAAGGCTGCTTTGTCCTGGTCCCACAGCCTCTGGGCAATGGAGGGAGTTCTGCTTCAGGTAACCGCTGGCCATGGCGACCTTAGGGTATCCGGTCCCCTCCATTCCAGAACAAACAGGGGCCACTGCCTGCTTCTGGTAGCCAGAGACACCTCCGTGGGCTGCCTCTGTTGGCACATCTGCTTCATCCCAAACGCAGCCTGTGGGGTCTTCCGATTGGCCGGCCCCATGGGATAGGAGCTGGCCCAAGCTGCCCGAGGGGTCCTGCAGGCAGATGCCACTGTCGGTGCTGCCCCCGATGCTGCTGCTGCTGCCCACGAGGTTACCCCCAAAGGCCACAACCCCCTCCGCTGTCCGTGCCAACCACCGGCAGGGCTTCTCTGGCACCACGAAAGGGGGCACGGACCCTGCATCCCAAGGCCGAGCGTGGCCAGCGATGCTCTGCTCCTTTGGGCCCCGGAGAGAGAGAAGGCAAGTGGGTTCCTTCTTCACCTGCAGGACCACTGGTGCTTCCGGGGAGCCACTCTTCGGCATGGATTTCTGCCACCAAGAAGAGAAGAACACAACGGGAAGAGGCTGAGCACATGGTCGGGTGGGATAAGGGCACCCATTGTAGCCACTGACCTCCCCATTCATGGGGGGGGGGGAGCCATTGCGCATACTTACCAGCACCTCTGGCCAGGCTTTGGTGGGCTTCTTCACGTAGGCCCACGCCAGTCCCAGGCTGGCCAGCAAGGTGCCAAGGATGGGCAGGCTCAACAGGAGGACTGTTCCGGTGTGTCCTGTAAGGGAAGACAAGCAGGGGTTGATGGTCATTCTCAGCAAAAGGGGCATCTTTTTGTCTTGTGGTGGCACTCAGGAGGGGCAGGGAGAGATGGGGCAGGGAAGGAGCTGCACACATGTGAGAGGGAACCAATAATAATAATAATAATAATAATAATAATAATAATAATAATAAGAAGAAGAAGAAGAAGAAGAAGAACCTGCTTTGATTGAAGTCAAAAATCGGAATCAGAATCAGCAGACAAAGAATCAGTATAAGAAAACCGCACTACAAACTAGAGCTGACAGCTGGCACAACAAAACATTGCATGGAAAGTTCCTTGACAAAATTGAAGGAAAAGCTGATAAGGAGAAGACCTGGCTCTGGCTCACGAATGGGACCCTGAAGAAGGAGACAGAAGGCCTGATCCTTGCAGCCCAGGAGCAAGACATCAGAACAAAGGCAATTCAGGCCAAGATCGAAAAATCAGCTGATGACCCAAAATGCAGACTGTGCAAGGAAACCGACGAAACCATGGATCATATCCTCAGCTGCTGTAAGAAAATCGCACAGACAGACTACAAACAGAGGCACAACCATGTGGCCCAAATGATCCATTGGAACTTATGCCTCAAGTACCACCTCCCAGCAGCAAAGAACTGGTGGGATCACAAACCTGCAAAAGTATTGGAAAATGAGCATGCAAAGATACTGTGGGACTTCCGAATCCAGACTGACAAAGCTCTGGAACACAACACACCAGACATCACAGTTGTGGAAAAGAAAAAGGTTTGGATCATTGATGTCGCCATCCCAGGTGACAGTTGCATTGACGAAAAACAACAGGAAAAACTCAGCCGCTATCAGGACCTCAAGACTGAACTGCAAAGACTCTGGCAGAAACCAGTGCAGGTGGTCCCGGTGGTGATGGGCACACTGGGTGCCGTGCCAAAAGATCTCAGCCGGCATTTGGAAACAATAGACACTGACAAAATCACAATCTGCCAGCTGCAAAAGGCCACCCTGCTGGGATCTGAGCGCATCATCCGAAAATACATCACACAGCCCTAGACACTTGGGAAGTGTTCGACTTGTGGTTTTGTGATATGAAATCCAGCATATCTATCTTGTTTGCTGTGTCATACAACGTCGTCATACAACGTCGTCATGTCAATAATAATAATAATAATAATAATAATAATAATAATAATACTTAATTTATATTCCATCCTATCTATCTCCCCAGAAGGAGGATTCCAAAGATAAAAGGCATCTTTAACTCCTTAGGAAGGGAGTTCCAGAGGTGTGTGTGTGGGGGGGTGGCCATGGAGGAGGCCCTTTCTCTCGATCCCACCAGCCTCGCTTGGAAAGGGAGTGGGACTGAGAGCAGGGCCTCTTCCAATGACCGAAGTGTCTGAGTTGGTCTGGAGTGGGAGAAGCTGGGCCTCACCTTCCTTCAGAGGCAAGAGGAAGAGACACTGCTCCTCCGTCCGGATGCCGGGTGTTGGGAAGGAGTTGAGCCGTGGCTCCACGCTGACACAGTATTCCTTGCCTGGCCTCAGGCCCTGCAGGTCGAACTCCGTGCTGTTCTGCACCTGGACCAGGTTCACCTGAGCCCCGTTGAACATCATCCGGACATAGACATAGAACTGTCGGCCCCATGGATGGAGGTCTTCATAGGTGACGTTTCCCCAGGGGCTGATGGGAAGCTGGATGGAGACGTGGATGAGGCCGTTGTGGGTGGTGAGGCTCACACCGGACAGCCACAGGGTTGCTGCGGAAACAGAGTCAGAGGGATACCTGGTATGCGTTATGGGGTTGGCGGGACCCATTGACAGCCTGGCGCAAGACCCACAGTGGCACACACCTTCCTCTGGCCGGAAAGGGGGTGCCTGGACCCACTTGGAGGCACCCTGGGACCCCACCAGGACTCGCACCCGGGCATAGTAGCGCTGTCTGGGTTGCTGGGTCTCGGCGGAGAGATCGCAGGAAGGAAGGGCGATGCCCACGCACCTTGGCACCGGCTTCCAGTGGCTGCTGTTGCCGTACCTGGAAGGCAAGTCTTGGTGAATGTGGGGCAGCTGTGGGGCACCCCCTCAGTGTTGTGGTAATCTCTGAGCGGTTAGACTCAATTCAACCCTCTCTGGGGGAGATTCCACCAAAAGGCAGCAGAGAAGCAAAAGCAAAAGCTTTCAAATGCAACAGTTACTTATACAGGGTGAGCAAGAGAAGCCTTTCAGCTTAGGATTGCAATGGACTGCAGAGTCTCAGTAAAAGTTCAAAAAGGTATTTATTCAGGTAAAAAGAACTCCATTGTAGATAGAAAGGCTTGGGAGCTGTCTAGTCTACTCTAGACTGGTTTCTAAGGAAAAAATAAGAAAGGAAAAATAACAAACATCTAAACACAGTATAGTCTTGCTTATGCAATGTAAATGGGCCGGCATAACGTTGGATAAGCGAATATGTTGGATAATAAGGAGAGATTAAGGAAAAGCCTATTAAATATCAAATTATGATTTTACTAATTAAGCACCAAAACATCATGTCATTCAACAAATTTGACAGAAAAAGTAGTTCAATACACAGTAATGCTATCTAGTAATTACTGCATTTACGAATTTAGCACCAAAATATCATGATGTATTGAAAACATTGACTACAAAAATGCATTGGATAATCCAGAACGTTAGATAAGCGAGTGTTGGATAAGTGAGACTCTACTGTAGTTACATCTTGCCAGGAGAGATGGCAGGACGTGTTGTTAGCTTGAAGAACAAAGGGAGAAGACTGAACTAAAATGGCTCCAACCTCATGGTCCAGTTTATTGGGGCCATAAAAGACATTCTGACCAATGGTAAGTTAGTGTCCCTGGAGATTCACATTTCTACTAACTTCAAAGTAAGGGATGTGACCTACACAGGATAGAGTGAAACACAGTAAAGCCTGTCTAGGCATGCTTTGGAAATGGGGAAAGGATTCCCTCAATCTAACTTTATCATCTATCTAACTACATCTAGACTTGAGTAGTCCAGGGTGATTCCCAACACTCATGAACAGAGGGACACTGGAGTGGCACCGGAGCCACACTCATCCCAAAAGACGGCTTCCTTCCCAAGAGGGTTACCTGGACCTCCGGTGCCAAGGGCCACAAGCAAAGAAGGAGCGGGGCCGCCTTCCCCTTGACCCCTTCCCACCCCCCACCCCGCTCACCTTCGGTATTGGACTTCATAGAGGAGCCGCTGGTGCTGGGCAGCATCAAGGGGGTCAGGCTCATCCCACCGGAGGAAGTGGTGGAAAGTCTTGGCCACAAAGTGTGGGCGGATGGGTGCTGGGGGTCTCTCTGCTCCCACTCCTGTGGGACAGGAATGAGCCCCGATGAGAGCAGCCCCCCAAGACCTCTTTGCCCCCTGCCCCTCTCCTGCCCCTTTCTTGTCACTCACCGGGGGCCCTGAGCCAACACAGCAGAAGCAGAAGCAGAAGCAGCCTCTGCATCTTCGGGTGTCCACGGTGAATGAGCAGCCAGGCGCTTCTGTCACTTCCTCTGGGCTTTTTCCTGCCTGCCGTGGCTCTTTCTGTTCCTCTTTCTCAGCCCCGAAGCTCAGGGGAATGCCCCCACAAGACCTGGCCCATCTCCCGCCCCACAGCTCCCCCCACTCCTCCTCCTCTTAGGAGAGTGCCACTACCCCTCTATTCTTCCTCGATCAGACCACACCTGGAATCACACCGTGTCCAATTCTGGGCACCGCAACTGAAGGGAGATGTTGACTCCAAGCTGGAATGTGTCCAAATAACAAAGGGTCTGGAGAACAATCCCTATGAGGAGTGGCTTAAAGAGCTGGGTATGTTGAGCCTGCAGAAGAGAAGGCTGAGAGAGAGGAGACATGATGAGTGTTGTGGTAATCTCTGAGCGGTTAGACTCAATTTAGTCCTCTCTTGGGGAGATTCCACCAAAAATCAGCAGAGTAGCAAAAGCAAAGCTTTCAAATGCAGCAGTTACTTACACGGGGCGAGCAAAGAGAAGCCTTTGTCTATTTAGGATTGCAATGGACTGCAGAGTCTCAGTAAAAGTTCAAAAAGTATTTATTCAGGTAAAAAGAACTCCATTGTAGATAGAAAGGCTTGGGAGCTGTCTAGTCTACTCTAGACTGGTTTCTAAGGAAAAATAAGAAACGAACAATAACAAACATCTAAATAGTTACATCTTGCCAGGAGGGATGGTGAGATGCTTCTTGTTAGATAGAACAGCAAAGGGAGAAGTGAGAACCAAAATGGTTCCAACCTCATGGTCCAGTTTATTGGGGCCATAAAAGACATTCTGACCAATGTGAAGTTGGTGTCTCTAAAGATTCACATTTCTACTAACTTCAAAGTAAGGGATGTGACGTAAACAGGATAGAGTGAAACACAGTAAAGCCTGTCTAGGGATGCTTTGGAAACAGGGAAAGGATTCCCTCAATCTAACTCTATCATCTATCTAACTACATTTAGACTTGAGTAGACCAGGATGATTCCCAACAATGAGGACCATGTATAAATATGTGAGGGGAAGTCAGAGGAAGGAGGGAGCAAACTTGTTTTCTGCTGCCCTGGAGACTAGGACTGATATAGATGGCATGAGAGATAACACCAAGAGCGATCCTTTGCGAGGCCTAAAAGTCCGGTTTATTATATTCAGCTGAAGACTCTGTAAGTGGAATCTTTTCCAAAGGCAAACCAGAGCCCCGATCAAGGCGTTGACATTGCCTTTTATACATTTTCAGACAAAGAACATGCTTCTACATACATCCCGTCATTAGTACGTCACTTCACATGCTTACATACATGGGCATAAATATGCCCATATCAGCATTTTTCTATCTAAGCACTCTAAAAGCCTGTAGCCAGTTACAGACACCAAGAGAGATCCATCAAGAGGCCACTCTTGACCTGTCAAGTTGTACTAGGAACCAATTCACACTGGAATGTATAGATAACAGGCCCCCCCTTCTCCTCCTTGTCCTGCCAGCTTGTACATTTACACAGAATCTAACACAGAGAGAGTCTGATTTTTCTGCATTTCACTGCTTCTAATGTGCATACAATATATGTCTAAAAATCTATATTTTCCTGTTCCTCATCAGGATGAAATGGAGCAACGGCTTCAAACCACAGGAATGAAAAGAGATTCCACCTGAATATTAGGAAGAACTTTGTCACTGCGAGAAGAGCTGTTCAGCAGTGGAACTCTCTGCCTCAGAGTGTGGTGGAGGCTCTGAAACTGGATGGCTATCATTCGGGAGGGCTTTAAATACGATTTCCTGCTTCTTGGCAGAGTGGGGTCAGACTGGATAGCCCATGAGGTCTCTTCCAAATTTAGGATTCTATGTACAAAGCTCCATTCTGTACAGTCTGGGGACAGGGTCCCAGATCAAAGGCCCACCAAGCTCTTCTGCTCTCAGGTCGTGCCTTCTCTGCCCAGGGCTGCTTCCGCTTCCTCTCCTCCAGTCTCTTCGGACGCCTTCCTCTCTTCCCACGCGGTTTCTGTTTTCATCATCACCATCCTGAGTCAGTGAATAAACATGGAGAGATGAGGCTGCTCCTCCCACATAAAGAGCAGGCCCGAGAGTGGACTCCCACACCAACCGTGACTTTGTTTGTTTGTTTATTTGCCAATTCACGGACAGGTAGTCAGTCCCTGAGTTACAAGCAAGACTGGTTCTGTAGGTTTGTTCTTAGTATATGCCCCAGCCTCTCTGTTTCTATAAAACAGGCCTGGAAAAACCTTGGCCCTGCAGGTGTTTTGGACTCCCACCATTCCTAACAGCCTCAGGCCCCTTCCTTTTCCTCCCCAGCCGCTTAAGCGGCTGAGGGGAAAAAGGAAGGGGCCTGAGGCTGTTAGGAATTGTGGGAGTTGGAGTCCAAAACACCTGCAGGGCTTCATCTATACCTACACCCCCTGAGCATAAACGTATTTTAGGACAGGGCCACCCACGTGTCGAATATCGCATCGTATGTATGAATTTTACGAATTTCATCCGAGTTGCGATGACTAACGAAAAATGTCCACATCCCTAATTTTAAGCATCCGAGGGGGGAAAGGAAGGGGTCTGAGGCTGTTAGGAATGGTGGGAGTTGAAGTCCAAAATACCTGCAGGGCTTCATCTATACCTACACCCCCTGAGCATAAACGTATTTTAGGACAGGGCCACCCACGTGTCGAATATCGCATCGTATATATGAATTTTACGAATTTCATCCGAGTTGCGATGACTAACGAAAAATGTCCACATCCCTAATTTTAAGCATCCGAGGGGGGAAAGGAAGGGGTCTGAGGCTGTTAGGAATGGTGGGAGTTGAAGTCCAAAACACCTGCAGGGCTTCATCTATACCTACACCCCCAGAGCAGAAATGTATTTTACAGCAGGGCCACCCACGTGTCGGATATCGCATCGTAAGTATGAATTTTACGAATTTCATCTGAGTTGCGATTACTAATGAAAATGTGCACATCCCTAATTTTAAGCATCCAAGGGGGGAAAGGAAGGGGCCTGAGGCTGAGGAATGGTAGGAGTTGAAGTCCAAAAAACCTGCATTGCCAAAGTTTGCCCATGCTTGCTATAAACGCTTTGGATGGCATAGGGAAGGTTCAACTCCACTGCGATGTTTCCAGCCATCTGACCTGGGAAGAAGGGTCCCAGCCATGGGGAGGAGGCTGCGGAGGAGCTCTGTGCTGTGATGCATGGGGACGGCAGGCCTCCACCCGAGGCCCCCTCCCCAATCTAGCCTCAGCCCCAAAGAATCATAGAATCGTAGAGTTGGAAGAGACCTCACGGGCCATCCAGTCCAACCCCCTGCAAGAAGCAGGAAAATCTCATTCAAAGCACCCCCGACAGATGGCCATCGAGCCTCTGCTTAAAAGCCTCCAAAGAAGGAGCCTCCTCCACAGTCTGGGGCAGAGAGTTTCATTGCTGAACAGCCCTTCTCACAGTGAGGAAGTTCTTCCTGATGTTCAGGTGGAATCTCTTTCCTTTCCTGTAGTTTGAAGCCCTTGTTCCCTTGCGTCCTAGTCTGCAGGGCAGCAGAAAACAAGCTTGCTCCCTCCTCCCTATCACTTCCCTTCACGTATTTGTACATGGCTATCATGTCGCCTCTCAGCCTTCTCTTCTGCAGGTTAAACATGCCTAGTTCTTTAAGCTGATCCTCATAGGGCTTGTTCTCCAGACCTTTGATCATTTTAATTGCCCTCCTCTGGACGCTTTCCAGCTTGTCAACATCTCCCTTCAATTGCAGTGCCCAGAATTGGACACAGTGTGATTCCAGGTGTGGCCTGACCAAAGGGTGCTCTTTGACCCTTGCCCTTCCCTGAGCCAGGTGCATCCTCCCTCTTTCTCTTTGTTGTCCCTTCCTTGTGTCCCTCCCTCCCTCTCTCTCCTTCAAGGTGACCTCCCAGGGGTGGGGCGTCCTTGGGATTGCCACCTGGGCAACCTGCTGGGCCTCGCAGGGCCACTGGGGACCGAGGTGACCGAGGATGGCCCCGCCGGCCGCGTCTGGGAGGCCTCGAGGTTGAAGGGCGACACTCAGGACCTCCACCTGCCATCGAGGAAGCCGCCTCAGTACCGCGCTAAGCCAAGCCACCTTTCAGGTCAGCCCGGTTTCTCCTTCTCGCCGTCTCCTTTGCCTCTTGCTTCCCTGGCAGGGGTTGCCACACACGTGAGAAGGGAGTGTGCCAAACTCCGTGGGCACGGCGATACCTGCCTTTGCTTGGGAGGAGTGCGCAGAGGTGCCTTGGGCCTCCTGGGGGGCCAGCGCATGGGCAATGGGGGGCAGTCTGCCTGCAGAGGTGAGAGAACGCCGGAACCCCCACGACAGGTGAGTCGGCCTCAGGAAGGAGGCAGCAGGCGGGCAGGCCCCGTCGGTCATGTTTGGGCCTGTTGCTTCCTGCTGATGGAAGACAGCTGTGTCGAATGGGAGACAGGGAGAAGGAGAGCCGTTTTGCCGGTGGGTGTCTGGTTCTGGGGAGGAATGCACGGAACAGACACCGAGTGCTGCCTGTTGGAATACCTTGTTTTGTTCTATGTGTTGTCGAAGGCTTTCATGGCCGGAATCACTGGATTGGTGGGAGTTTTCCAGGCTGTATGGCTATGTAAATAAGTTTTCTAGGCTGTATGGCCAGTAAATAAAGAACACTTGACTAGTTTCCAACTGACCTCACAACCTCTGAGGATGCCTGCCATAGATGCAGGCGAAACGTCAGGAAAGAATGCTTCTGGTGTTGTGGTAATCTCTGAGCGGTTAGACTCAATTTAACCCTCTCTGGGGGAGATTCCACCAAAATGCAGCAGAGTAGCAAAAGCAAAAGCTTTCAAATGCAACAGTTACTTACATGGGGCGAGCAAAGAGAAGCCTTTGTCTATTTAAGATTGCAATGGACTGCAGAGTCTCAATAAAAGTTCAAAAAGTATTTATTCAGGTAAAAAGAACTCCATTGTAGATAGAAAGGCTTGGGAGCTGTCTAGTCTATTCTAGAATGGTTTCTAAGGAAAAATACGAAAGGAAAAATAACAAACATCTAAATAGTTACATCTTGCCAGGAGAGACAGCAAGATGCTTCTTGTTGACTAGAAGAACAAAGGGAGAAGACTGAACCAAAATGGTTCCAACCTCATGGTCCAGTTTATTGGGTCCATAAAAGACATTCTGACCAATGAGAAGTTAGTGTCCCTAAAGATTCACATTTCTACTAACTTCAAAGTAATGTGATGTAAACAGGATAGAGTGAAACACAGTAAAGCCTGTCTAGGCATGCTTTGGAAACAGGGAAAGGATTCCCTCAATCTAGCTCTATCATCTATCTAACTACATCTAGACTTGAGTAGTCCAGGGTGATTCCTAACATCTGGGACATGGCCATACAGTCTGGAAAACTCACAGCAACTCTTGTTTGGAAGCTCAGGCTGCTGTGAATTTTCCCCTGCCTTGACCCAAACACTCAGCAGACCTTGATAGGGTCAACAACTCAAGAAGTGCCACCTGCTCGGGTCCAAGGATGGCTCCAAGGGCATCTCATTTGTTGCCTTTCTGCTAGGACAGGGCCCACAAGAGAGTCCATGTCCTTCCCCTTCTCCCTCCCTGCCTGGTGGGGCAGCCCCATAAAGCTCTAAAACTCAACAGCAGAGAAGGAGAGGATGTGCATGCCCTCGAAAGAGGCTGCCGATGAGTCAGAGGGAGGAACTGCCCGGCTGCCCCGCTTCTTGTTGTTGTCGGCCTCGCTGCTGACGTCTCTCCGAATGGCCAGGCCACATTCCAGCACCCAGGAAGGTGTTGTTGTCTCAGTGTTTAGAAACCTGGGGCTTGCACACAACTCCCGGGTTGCAACAGGACGACCGGCTGCGTTTCCCGTTTCCGGGTACAATTCAAAGGGATGCTTATGACCTAGAAAGATTGACACAGATGCCGCCCAGGCTGGGATCTGCTTGGAGTGGGGGGCTTCTTCTCTCTATCCCACCAACCCCTTCCCACAGAGGCATCTGGATGAGACACGGGAGAAACAGGCCCTTCTCAGTCGTGGCCTCTCCTGAAATCCATAGGGTCCCAACATAAGTTGGCCTGCAACTGGAGGACCCACCCCCTTGGGTCCTGGAAGAGCCTGACTTTAATAATACAGTAGAGTCTCGCTTATCCAACGTAAACGGGGCGGCAGAACGTTGGATAAGCAAATATGTTGGATAATAAGGAGAGACTAAGGAAAAGCCTATTAAACATCAAATTAGGTTATGATTTCACAAATTAAGCACCAAAACATCATGTTATACAACAAATTTGACAGAAAAAGTAGTTCAATAAGCAGTAATGCTATGTAGTAATTTCTGTATTTACAAATTTAGCACAAAAATATCACGATATATTGAAAACATTGACTACAAAAATGCGTTGGATAATCCAGCACGTTGGATAAGTGAGTGTTGGGTAAGTGAGACCCTACTGTAATAATAATAAAACAAAAGTTAATACAACAGTAATCATATCAGTAAACTTTGGCCTTCTGTCCAGGAGACTTCCCCGACTCCCCCAAACCTGAACCTTTGGAAGAATTTTCTGACTGTAAGGAGAGCTGTCAGTGGAACAGTGGAACTCTCTGCCTCGGAGTCTTGTGGAAGCTCCTTCCTTGGAGGCTTTGAAACAGAGGCTGGATAGGTTGCTGTGAGTTTTCCGGACTGTATGGTCATGTTTCCTGATGTTTCGACCACATTTTTGCAGGGCTTTTCAGGGGTTGTGAGGTGTTGGAAACTAGAGGCTGGGTGGCCATCTGTCGAGGGTGCTTTGATTGTGTTTTTTATCGTGTCAGAAGCATATTGAGGCTTCTGGTGTGAGAGAATCGGCTGTCTACAAAGACGTTGCCCAGTGGACGCCTGGATGTGTTACCTATAGGGGGGTTTATCTCATGTCCCCACATGGGAAGCTAGGGCTGATAGACAGGAGCTCACCCCGCCTTGTGGATTCGAACCACCAATCTTCAGGTCAGCAGTTCCGCTGGCACAAGTTTTTAATACATTGTTCTACCATGGTTTTCCCTGCATGAAAAGAGAAAGAGGTTAGACTAGATGACCTCTGTGGTCTCTTCCAGTTCCATGATGCTATGATTCTATAGCTATGGGAAGTGCCCCATAGTGTTGTGGGCCTCCTTTGGCTCTTCCAGGATGAGACAACCATGGAGAGATCCTGTTCTGGAGAACCTCCTGGGCAATGGGTCACCCTTCTTTGTCCCCTTCTGCCCCGCACAGGACGGCCCTGGCCCACAGCATGGCCACCTGAGCCCCGATCCACTTTCCCAGGTGGGACTGCCTAAGCCTCGCCAAGGCCCCGTCCACGGCGTGGCCCTCCAGCCCTTTGCAGCAGCGAACACAAGCAGCACTCGTCCTCCGCTGGCCTGCATGGCACGGCCCACCTCAACCAGTAAGCAGGGGGGAAGGGACTGGGATGGGAGCTGTACCTGAAGCATTGCTGCTCCTTCACTTCACGCTTCCCTTCTCCCCCTCCCCAGCCTCCTCTGATCTAATGACAACGACCACCACCTTCAAGGCCTCCTGGGGGAGGATGGGCAGGAAGCGGGTGGCCCTCATCGCCTGCCTGCTGGTCCTCATTGCGCTGCTGCTGGCCCTCATCCTGCTCTGTGAGTCCTGCTTGGCTAGTCCAGAGCGGTTGGGATTATTATTAGGACTTCTGGTGTGATAGAATTGGTCGTCTGTAGAGATGTTGCCCAGGGTATGTGTTACTATCCCGCTGGGGGGCTTCTCTCATGTCCTTGCAAGCTAGAGCTGACAGACGGGAGCTCACCCCGTCTCAAGGATTCAAACCACCAATCTTCAGGTCAGCAGTTTAGCTTTTTTTTTCGTGTCAGGAGCAACTTGAGTTGCTTCTGGAGTGAGAATTGGCCGTTTGCAAGGACGTTGCCCAGCTCATTGTGCCACTGTGGCTCCACATTAGGACGGTGTTTATTATTATCCTCATAACGTATATGTACCAGACATGGACAAACCTTGGACTTCAACTCCCACAATTCCTACTAGCCTTGTGCCCTTTCCTTTCCTTTTGGGTCTCTGCTTAGAGGTCTGTGGAAAATGAGGCAAGTGGACATGAGTGTGATGATGTCCAGGGTGGGAGAAATAACTCTTGTCTGCTTGAGGTACATGTGAATGTTGCCACTGGCCAGCTTGATTTGTGTTTTAATGGCCCGCAGTTCCAAGTAACCATAGAGTAAAGGAAGCTGCATACCAGAAAATACACACAGGAAGCAGGACATAGATAAACATGACTAGAGAAGGCTTGGAGAAGAGACATCCTGCAGTTCCTTTTGCTCTGTTGAGTCTCAACTGATTCATGGGCCAACTTGGGCCCTCATTCCAGGGGTTTTGGACTCCAATTCCCACCATTCCTAACAGCCTCAGGCCCCTTCCTTTTCCCCCTCGGCCGCTTAAGCGGCCGAGGGGGGAAAAGGAAAGGGCCTGAGGCTGTTAGGAATGGTGGGAATTGGAGTCTAAAGTATGAATTGCCCAACCAAGAAGCCATGAGATCATACCTCATGCACCTGGCCTTCCTTTTCCGCCTCAGCTTATGCGGCCGAGGGGGAAAAGGAAGGGGCCTGAGGCTGTGAGGAATGGTGGGAGTTGCAGTCCAAAAGCCCAAGTTTCCCCGTGCCTGGGTGCCACTATGCGACCTGATTTTGCCCCCCTCCCGCTCCCAGTCTTGTTCTGGCGCTCCGGGACCGACATGGTTTACAAGGAGCCCGCGGAGACCTGTAAGGCGCCCGTCGTCCGCTGTGACGGGACCCCCGACTGTTCCTTGAAGAGCGACGAGCTGGACTGCGGTGAGGAAGGAGGGGAGGAGGGGCGGGGCTTCCCAGGCCCTGGCCACGCCCCCTACTCAACGCCTCCCTCTCCCCCCCCTTGCAGTGCGCTTCAACTGGAACGGGTCCTTGCTCCGGGTCTTCTCGGCGGCGGAGCAGGAGTGGCTCCCCGTCTGCAGCCAAGACTGGACCGCCGCCTTCGCCCAGAAGACCTGCCAGCAGCTCGGCTTCGGAAAGTGAGTGTTGTCGGGGGAGGGAAGGGAGGGGAAGGGAGGGGGCTGGCCTTGCTCTGAGCCCCACCGGGGCCTTCTCCTCCTCCTCCTCCTTCTCCTTCTCCTCCTCTTCTTCCTCTTCTTTTTCTTCTTCCTCTTCCTCTTCTTCTTCTTTATAATAATAATAATAATAATAATAATAATAATAATAATAAAACTTTATACCCCACCGCCATCTCCCCACGAGGACTCGGGATGGCTAACATGGGGCACGGCCAGACCAGCACAATTTACAAAAGCAACAGCATAAATGCATTGAACAATATACAAAAAATAAAACACAGTAAGACAATGAAACAGGAGTTAATACAGCGGTAATAATATCAATCAACCGCCAAGTACAATTCAGTCGACTTCATTGGTGGGGGGGGGGGGGGGGGTAGGTCTGCAGCAGCAATATAGAAATAACATCATCAGATAATATACCCGAATAAAAGGGACCTAATTCTTCTTTTTCTTCTCCTTCTCCTTCTTCTTCTTCTTCTTCTTCTTCTTCTTCTTCGTAGTGTCTCCGAGACCGACTCCGTGACGCTGTCCCACTCCGGGAAGAGCCTCCTGCCCGCCGCATTGAAGGACACCATCCAGCAGAGCCTCAACCGGTGAGGGGGCGGGGCCTGGACTCGGAGGGCGGGGCCTAGGCTTGAGAGTGAGGCTTAGACTTGAGGGCAGGGCTTGGACTTGGAGGAGGGGCCTATACTTGAGGGTGGGGCCTGTACTCAGGGGAGGGGACTGCACTTGGGGGCGGGGCCTGGACTTGGGGTGGGATCTGTACTTGAGGGTGGGGCTTGGACTTAGAAGAGGGCCCTAGATTTGGCGGGGGTCTGGACTTGACCACAGGACCTGGATTTGGGGGAGGGGTCTGTACTTGAGGGCGGGGCCTTCACTTGAAAGCCACACCTGGATCTAAGGACAGGGCCTAGTCTCAGGGGTGGGGCCTGTATTTGTAGGAGGGGCCTGGACTTGGGGGCAGAGTCTGTACCTGGACTCTCAGGGGCATGGCCATGGATCTTGACAGACTTCCTCCCCGCATCTCCCTCAATCTATTTCTTTCAACAGGACCTCGGAGTGCCCCTCCAGAAGATATGTCACGCTCCGCTGCTCGAGTAAGTAGAAGCAGGGGCTCTCCTGAGAAAGGGGCGGGGCCAGAGGCATGTCCCCAGGGCCCACAGTCTCCTCAGTCTCCTCCTCCTCCCCTGCTCTTAGGCTGTGGTCAGCGCCTGTCGGGGCGCATCGTGGAGGGCGCGGAGGCCCCATCCAGCAAGTGGCCCTGGCAGATCAGCCTCCAGTACGGCTCCAGCCACATCTGTGGAGGGACCCTCCTCGACCCTCTCTGGGTCCTCACCGCTGCCCACTGCTTCTTCATGTAAGTTAGTTGGTAAATAAACTGCAAGGTATCTCAGGCATGGGCAAACTTTGGCCCTCCAGGTGTTTTGGACTTCAGCTCCCACCATTCCTAGCAGCCTCAGGCCCCTTCCTTCCCTGATCTATACCTACACCTCCTGAGCAGAATACTGGAAAATATACTTCAGGGCAGGGCCATCTGCGTGTCGGATATCGTATCGTAAGTACAGATTTTACGAATTTCATCCAATTTATGACGACTAACGAAAGATGTGCACATCCCTAATTTACACCCATCTGTTATTCAGTGTTTACTGCGGACTCTGCAGAAAATGCTTCAGCTGTACTGCATGAAAATGAGCTGGTTTGTTCTCGTGTTTATACCTATTGTAAACACCTCTATCCCTGGGAGGAAGAGAACATCTCTCGGGATGGAAAGGAGTCCCAAGTGGGGAAGTGCGTAGAGAACAAAGGGAATCGGGAATTGCAGGAAGGGGAGTGGACTCTAAGAGCATCGGCCTCAACATCAAAGAGGGGAGTAAGACGGACCACTCATTGACCTCTGTGCCCCCCTTCCCAACCCTCAGGAACAACGTGAAGATCCTGGACCGGTGGAAGGTGGTGGCGGGGGCCTCGGACCTGAAGCGCCCAGGAGGTGGGTGGGAGGGGGTCCCCGTCAAGGAGGTCATCATCAATGCCAACTATAGCGAGGAGCACGACGATTATGACATTGCCCTCCTGAAGCTGGCACGGCCCCTTGTCCTCTCCGGTGAGTAGCCCCCTATCTGACATGGCCCTTCCCCAGAGACCCCACTCGCACACTCACTCACTCACCTCGCCCCCTGTCTTTCTGCAGCCCAGGTGCGCCCCGCCTGCCTCCCCATGTCCGGCCAGAACTTCAAGCCGGGAAGGACCTGCTTCATCACTGGATACGGCAAGGTCAATGAGCATGAAGGTAAGGGCGCCCAAGGAGGGGTGTTGGCATCACTTTTCTATCACCCTCCTTCTTGCAAGAGTCAGGTATGGAGGGGCTGGCGGTGGGAGTGCTTGTTGAGAATCTGTGAGCTGTTAGGCTCAAAATAACCCTCTTTGTGAGGTAGATTCTCGAGAATATAGCAGAGTGCAGAAGCACGCCTCCAAAACAGCAGGAAACTTACGTGAAGTGAGTTTAGGGAAAGCCTTTCTTCTTCAGGATGGCAAAGGATTGCAAAGTCAGCTTAAAAGTTCAAAAGGTATTTATTGAGGTAAAAGGAAATCCATTGTAGATAGGAAAAGGGTTTGGAGCTAACTAGCTGTCTAAGCTAGCTTCTAAGGCAGGTAGGCAGGTAAAAATAACAAAGATTTCTAGATAGCTACATTTTGCCTAAGAGATGGGCAAAATGCATCCTACTTGCGAGGAAGACGAAGGAGGAAGGATGTAGAAGGAATGGCGATCAACCTTCTCTTTTAGGGTCATAAAAATTCCAATCTACGTAGAGGATGTTACCTCATTACTGCAGAGATCACATTGCTGAAACAACAAGACTAAGGGAGTGGATGTAAACAGGATAGAAGAGAGGAAAACAGCAAAGCATGTTTGGGCATGCATGGGATTGTAGAGAGGTGTCCCTCAGTCTATCCACTACCTATTTAATAAATGAGACTTGTGTAGTCCAGGATGACATCTCCAACAGTCCTCCCTCAACAAAATGCCCCCAAACGCCCACGGGGGTCTCTTTTCTCTGTGTCTACAGAAAACACATCGCCGAAGCTGCGGGAGGCCGCTGTGGAGATCATCGACTTCCGCCTCTGCAACCGTCCCAGTGTCTACGAGGGCTTCCTGACCCCACGCATGATGTGCGCCGGATACTTGCAGGGGGGCCGGGACTCCTGCCAGGTGGGGCTTTGGGAAGGGGAGGGGGACACAGGGAGTTCTGGGAGCAGCAAGGGATGAAGAGGCCCCCTAATCGGATGTCATCGGCGCCTTGCAGCCCCTTCCTGTGCGGAATCCGTGGGGAGCTTTGGGCAGGCTCCCATTCATCCACAGACACCTCACACACGCAGGTGGCTGTGTGGATGCTGCAACACGTTAAGGCAGCTTTCTAAAAAATCAAGGAAAATTCCAGTATCCACTCTTCGCTACGTTGTGACAGAGTTGGAAGTTGTATCTCTACACCAGTGGTTCCCAAACTTATTTGGCCTGCTGCCCCCTTTCCAGAAAAATATGACTCAGCGCCCCCTGGAAAGGGAGGCGTGGCTTAGAGGGGTGGGCATGGCTCCTGCTCAAGAGGGCGGGGCTGAGCCTCTCCCCTAGTCCAAGATGCAGGGCTGGGAGGGAGGGGAAGGTGGGCGGGGCCACAAATGGGCAGCCAGGACTGGGATGGGCGGAGTTACGAGCTCTGAGGCAGGGCTGAGCTTCTATCCTCATCCTGCAGCGCCTACCAGGACACAGAGGGTGGGGCTAGAGGAGGGGGCGGGGCCTCTTCCCAAGTGTCTGATGGGGCTGAACCTCGATACCCCGCTCCCGTGTTCTAACAAGTGCCTCAGGGGAGGTATACAGAGGCTCAGCTGTGTCTCGCATTCTTGGGAAGAGTCCTAAAAGGCCTCTCAGGAGAGGTATAGAGGCTCAGCCCTGTTTCAGGCTCTTGGAAGGAGGCCCCTCCCTTAGCCCTGCCCTTTAGTCCTAAAAGGCCTCTCAGGAGAAGTATAGAGGCTCAGCCCTGTCTCAGGCTCTTGGAAGGAGGCCCCGCCCCTTTCCCTGGTTCCGCCCTCTGTGTCCCAACAAGTGCCTTAGGAGAGGTATAGATTCTCAGCCTTTCTCGGGCTCTTGGTAAGAAGCCATGCCCACTCCTCTAGCTCCGCCCCCTGTGTCCTAACAGGTGCCTTAGGTGCTCAGCCCTGTCTCTGGCACTTGGGAAGAGGCCCCGCCCCTCCCCTGGCCCCGCCCCTGTGTCCTAATAGGTGCCATCACCACCTCCTGGATCGCTCCAGCACCCACCAGGGGGCGGTAGCGCCCACTTTGGGAGTCACTGCTCTCCACCAAGGCTGTGTCTCAGCACACATGCACTGGCCTGAAAACGCCAAGGTGAGGGTCTCTCCCATTGACTCCTCTTTCTCAGGGTGACAGTGGGGGGCCCTTGGTCTGTGAGGACGGCAACCGCTGGTACTTGGCCGGCGTCACCAGCTGGGGCACCGGATGCGGCCAGAAGGACAAGCCGGGGGTCTACACGCAAGTCAACAAGATGCTCAGCTGGATTTACAGCAAGATGGAGGTGAGTCTGCACCCGCATGCGCGCATATATGTTTATATTGTAAGCTGCCCTGAGTCCCCTGATGGGTGAGAAGGGCGGGGTAGAAGTGATGTAATAAAAAAATAAAAATAATAAATATACCTATGGGAAGCTGGGAAATGGAGAAAATTGTGGGAAATGGGTTTGAGTTGAGCTGGCGGCCACATCCGGCTTGCGCTTCTCTCCCGTTTACCATAAAGTGAGAACATGGGCAGTCCTTAAGCAAGAAAACATTAATTTTGCAGACTTGCCACGGGGCTACTTTAAAAATAGGCTTGATCTATTTAAATATGTGATTGGCCTTTACAGACACGCATATGTAATAGCCGCGCTCCTCCATGTCTCCGAATGTGACAGAGGCTGTGGTTATGGTCGCTTGCTTGTGAGTTCCTCCCACAAGCTAAATCTCTCTCTCTCTCTCTCTCTCTCTGTGTCTCGTTCTTTCCTTTTCTCCATCTCCAGAGCCAACGCCATTGATGAGCGAAACATACGCATGCACACACACATACATGTGGGAGGCACATGGGCAAAGAGACGTTCCTGTGTGGCTCAGCCTTTCAGGGACCCATTGCAGTGGCAGCGAGTAGCGGAGAAGAGGAGGAGGAGGAGACCTTGTTCGGGACGCATTGGGGTCCCACCTTCATGCCACAGCCAAGACTGGCGATGCTTGACGACCCAGATGTTCAAGAGCCCGACACACAGTGGGCCTCTCTGCTCTGCCCAGCTGTTCAGACACATTTCGCTCATGTTCGGACAGGGTTGTGGAGAAGTGGGCCTTCTTTTCTCTTCCGCTTCCCGGGCATTCGGGGTTTCCCACTTACGGCACTTTAAGGGGGAACCGCGACTCAGGGAGACTTCCCTTGGACTTGGAGGTTCTGCAGGTGTAGAGGGATTCTCGCTCTCTCTCCTGCGGCCACAAAGCTTCCAGACCTCCTCTTTCACTCTGGCACATCTTGTCAACACAATGAAGTCTATTAAAGATTATTTTGTTATTTAATGATCCCTTTGTGTGCAGGCGGCCTCCTTCTACCTGTTCTACCTGTTGCAGAAAAGGAGATTCCACAGAACCATAGGAAGCACTTCCTGGCTGTAAGGAGAACTGTTTAGCAGTGGAACTCACTGCCTCGGAATGTAGTGGAGGATTTTAAAGAGAGGTGGGATGGTCATATGTTGGGAGGGCTTTGATGGTGCGTCTCCTGCCTGGCAGAAGGAACAGGATTGGACTGGATGGCCTTTTGAGATCCCTTCTATCTGAGCTGAACCCCAGGATGATCTGTCTCCAATTCTCGAACCCTGGACTCCTCACACTTTAAAAGCAGAGGACCAGTTCATGGTCCCTTGGGCTGTTGGGGACGGGACTGGACTGTACATTCTTCTTGTTGGGTTGCTGTGAGTTTTCTGGGATGTTCCCGAAGCATTCTCTCCTGACGTTTCACCCATATCTGTGGTTGTGAGGTCTGCTGGAAACTAGTCAAGTGGGGTTTATATATCTGTGGAATAATGTCCAGGGTGGGAGAAAGAACTCTTGTCTGCCTGGGGTAGGTATGAATGCTTCAGTTGGCCAGCTTGATTAGCATTGAATGGCCTTGAAGCTTCAAAGCCTGGTTGCTTCCTACCTTGGTAGGTGTTTGCTGGCCCTGATAGTTTCTTGTCTGGAATTTCCCTGTCTTCTGAGTGGTGTTCTTTACTTACTGTCTTGATTTTAGGTAAGGTAAAGGTTTTCCCTGATGTTAAGTCCAGTCGTGACCGACTCTGGGGGTTGGTGCTCATCTCCATTTCTAAGCCGAAGAGCCGGCTTTGTCCTTAGACACCTCCAAAGTCATGTGGCCACTGGCATGACTGCATGGAGCGCCTTTACCTTCCCGCCAGAGTGGTACCTATTGATCTACTCACATTGGCATGTTTTCGAACTGCTAGGTTGGCAGGAGCTGGAGCTAACAGTGGCCGCTCATGTTGCTCCCGGGATTTGAACCTGGGACCTTTTGGTCCACAAGTTCAGCAGCTCAGCGCTTTAACACACTGTGCCACCAGGGGCCCCGTCTTGATTTTAGAGTTATTCAGTTACTAGAGTTATTCAGTTATTAGAGTTACTTTTGTAACATTGTGAGCCGCCCGGAGTCCCCACGGGGAGATGGTGGCGGGATATAAATACAGTTTATTATTACAGTAGAGTCTCACTTATCCAATACTCGCTTATCCAACGTTCTGGATTATCCAACGCATTTTTGTAGTCAATGTTTTCAATATATTGTGATATTTTGGTGCTAAATTCATAAATACAGTAATTACTACATAGCATTACTGCACATTGAACTACTTTTTCTGCCAAATTTGTTGTCTAACATGATGTTTTGGTGCTTCATTTGTAAAATCATAACCTAATTTGATGTTTAATAGGTTTTTCCTTAATCCCTCCTTATTATCCAACATATTCGCTTATCCAACATTCTGCCGGCCTGTTTATGTTGGATAAGTGAGACTCTACTGTATTATTATTATTAATATTATTCAATACTGGTAGGAGGGGGCAAGCTTCCTTTCTGCTGCCCTGGAGACTAGGATGTGGAACGAGGGCTTCAAAGGACAGGAAAGGAGAATCCACCTGAGGATGTGGAAGAGAGAAAGCTGTGAGAGAGAGCTGTTCAGCAGTGGAACTCTCTGCCTCTGGGAGTGTGGTGAAGACTTTGAAGCAGAGGTGGGATGGCCGTCTGTCGGGGGTGCTTTGAAGGCGGTTCTCCTGCTTCTTGGCAGGATGGGGATGGGCTGGATGGCCCACCAGGTCTCTCCCAACCCTGGGATTCTATAATTCTAGGGGGCAAAGAGGGGGCGAATCTCTTCGAGGGCATTTTTTGACGTCGGAAGGAGCTGTCCAGGGTCCCGAGTCTCTTTATCTCTCTCCCTCTCTTCTGTTGACCTGGGGAGGGGCTTGGGAGCAGGGGAGGGGGCTGCAGGGGAGAGAAGGAGGTCATTTCCCCTTCCTCTGCCCAGGCTCCGCCCCCTCCCCTCCCTCCCCTCCCCTCCCTTCTCTTCTCTTCCCTGCTGCCCCTCCCTCTTTTAGAGCCCGAGGGCGAGCCAGGCACGAGGGGACGCCCGACTCAGCGGCGGAGAAGGAGGAGAAGGAGAGGAAGAAGAGGAGGAAGAAGAGGAAGAGGAGGCGAGGGAGAAACAGCAGAAGCCCCCGCCCAGCCCATCCCAGTCCATCCCAGTCCATCTCCGCCTTCACGCCTCGTTGGGAAGGAAGGTAAGACGTGTCCCGTCGGGAAGGGAGCAAAGGAGGGGGAGAGGGGTCTCTCTGGGGGCTCTGGGGTGTGTGTGTGTGTGTGGACCCCTCCCCATATTCTCCCCCCTTCCAAAAACACACACACACACATCTGGGCGCCGCCCCTCCCTCCGCCTCCCCCCTCCCTCCCTCCCCTCTGTCTGCCTGTCTTGTCTTGTCCGTCTCCGCACGCCATTGGCTCCTTGTTGCTGGGCCAACCACCTGCTCCTCGCTGGGGAGGGGGCTCTCCTTGGGAGGGGGGCAAAGGGGGGCTCCCGTTGCCTAGCGACCGCCCCCCTCCTCCCCTCTTTTCCTCCCTCCCTTCCTCTGTTTTGCTTCGTCCACTTGTGGAGGAGCCCCTCCCTCTCCCTCTCCCCCTCCCTCTCGATCTGTCTGCACACGGCCCCTGCCGCCTCCCAACCCCCTCCTCCGTCCACTCGCGTGCGCGCGCATCCTGGGTGGGGGGCTCGGCGTGGGGGTGGGGGCTTTGGCAGCGCCATGTCTGCTCGCTCCCAGCCGCGGCTCTTCTTGTTGTTGTTGTTGTGGATGGAAAGGGGGGGGGGGGGGGGCGGGGAGGAGGAGGAGGGGGTGCTTAGCCTCGTAGTAGCCCCCCCAGGTGTGTGTTTGTCTCGCCCAGGTGTGCTTGTCTCGCTCTTTTCCTCTTGTGTGCGTGCGCAGACTGTTTCCTGGAAGCACAAGCTCTGGAAGCGTCAATATTTGCCCAATATATAGAGGAGGAAAAAAAGGAGGGGGGCTTAGTAGAGCTACTCCGGACCCTGAGGAAGACCCCCCCCCCCTTGCCGTGACCTAGTTTCCTTTAAGGGGCCATTGGGCTGCCCTTTAAGCCAGGCATTGCCACGGATCTGCTCCTCTTCCTTGCCAATTCTTATTCAGATGCCCAAGGATCTTTGGGTAAACAAACTAGCCCAGCATGGGCAAGGCAAAAATACAGTGAGGTGGATCTGGAATTGGTGAAGTGAATGAACCCAAGGCTTCCTCTTCTTCATCCTGGAAAGAAGTGACAAGTGGAGTGCCATCAGCAGGGTTTCCTCCTGAGCTCAGTTCTGTTCAGGGTTCCCTCCTGGGCTCAGTTCTGTTCAGGGTTCCTTCC
This sequence comes from Anolis carolinensis, assembly GCF_035594765.1. Lineage (NCBI taxonomy): Eukaryota > Metazoa > Chordata > Lepidosauria > Squamata > Anolidae > Anolis > Anolis carolinensis. Next base: position 1,598,610 of record NW_026943819.1, read on the forward strand.
TGGGCTCAGTTCTGTTCAGGGTTTCCTCCTGGGCTCAGTTCTGTTCAGGGTTCCCTCCTGGGCTCAGTTCTGTTCAGGGTTTCCTCCTGGGCTCAGTTCTGTTCACGGTTCTGTCCTGGGCTCAGATCTGCTCAGGGTTGCCTCCTGGGCTCAGTTCTGTTCACGGTTCTGTCCTGGGCTCAGATCTGCTCAGGGTTGCCTCCTGGGCTCAGTTCTGTTCAGGCTTCCCTCCTGGGCTCAGATCTGCTCAGGGTTGCCTCCTGGGCTCAGTTCTGTTCACGGTTCCCTCCTGGGCTCAGTTCTGTTCAAGGTTCTGTCCTGGGCTCAGTTCTGTTCAGGCTTCTGTCCTGGGCTCAGTTCTGTTCAGGGTTCCCTCCTGGGCTCAGTTCTGCTCAGGGTTGCCTCCTGGGCTCAGTTTTGATCGGGGTTCCCTCCTGGGCTCCGTTCTGTTCACGGTTCTGTCCTGGGCTCAGTTCTGTTCAGGGTTCCCTCCTGGGCTGAGTTCTGCTCAGGGTTCCCTCCTGGGCTCAGTTCTGTTCGGGGTTCCCTCCTGGGCTCAGTTCTGTTCACGGTTCCCTCCTGGGCTCAGTTCTGTTCACGTTCTGTCCTGGGCTCAGTTCTGTTCAGGGTTCCTTCCTGGGCTCAGTTCTGTTCAGGGTTCCCTCCTGGGCTCAGTTCTGTTCAGGCTTCCCTCCTGGGCTCAGATCTGCTCAGGGTTGCCTCCTGGGCTCAGTTCTGTTCACGGTTCCCTCCTGGGCTCAGTTCTGTTCAGGGTTCTGTCCTGGGCTCAGTTCTGTTCAGGCTTCTGTCCTGGGCTCAGTTCTGTTCAGGGTTCCCTCCTGGGCTCAGTTCTGCTCAGGGTTGCCTCCTGGGCTCAGTTTTGATCGGGGTTCCCTCCTGGGCTCCGTTCTGTTCACGGTTCTGTCCTGGGCTCAGTTCTGTTCAGGGTTCCCTCCTGGGCTCAGTTCTGCTCAGGGTTCCCTCCTGGGCTCAGTTCTGTTCGGGGTTCCCTCCTGGGCTCAGTTCTGTTCACGGTTCCCTCCTGGGCTCAGTTCTGTTCACGGTTCTGTCCTGGGCTCAGTTCTGTTCAGGGTTCCTTCCTGGGCTCAGTTCTGTTCATGGTTCCCTCCTGGGCTCAGTTCTGTTCACGGTTCCCTCCTGGGCTCAGTTCTGTTCACGGTTCCCTCCTGGGCTCAGTTCTATTCACGGTTCCCTCCTGGGCTCAGTTTTGTTCAGGATCTTTATTATTGACTGAGGTGAAGGGCTAGAAGGCAGGATCATCAAGTGTGCAGACAGGACCACATTGGGAGGGCGGAGCTAATGCTTCAGAAGACAGGAGCAGAACTCAAAACAATCTTCACAGATGAGAGAGATGGTCGGCCAAAACTCACACAACGAACTTCAACAACAGACTCCACTTAGGCAGGAAAAATGAAACACCAAGATACAAAATGGGAGACGATGCCTGGCTTGACAGAAAAAGATCTTGGAGATGTTGACAAACTGGAATGTGTCCAGAGGAGGGCAAATAAAAGGATCAAGAGTCTGGAGAACAAGAATCCCTATGAGGAGCGGCTGAAAGAGTCAGGCATGTTTAGCCTGCAGAAGAGAAGGCTGAGAGAGAGGAGACATGATGAGGGCCATGGATCAAGATATGAGGAAGGGGCCCGAGGGTGTGGGGAATGGTGGGAGTCGGAGTCCAAAACACCTGAAGGGAGAGCCCATGCTTCTGAATGGGCCAATATGTTCCAGCACCATCTTGTCCTGACATTTTGCCTGCCTCTGTGACTGGCATCTTCAGAGGATCCTAGGATGCCAGTAGCCACAGATTCAGGTGAAACGTCAGGAGAGAATGCTGCTACCAGTGATTCCGGCCGTGAACGCCTTTGACAATAAATTCCAACCTTGCCTCACTCTCGGGCAGGAAGAGGTCTGTAGCGGGGCACCCAAAGTTCCCTGCACACCAGAGTCCCGCTTGATCCTGAAGTGGAGTGACACTCCTGCCCGTGTTCACACATGCGCCCTCGTTCCTCCTGCTTGCCGTGAGTCTAACCAGCTCTGATCTCTGGAGGAGGAAGCCCTCGGGGCCCAGGGAAGGAGAGAAGGAGCGAGAGAAGGAGGCTGCGTTCTGGGCCGTGTCTGGCTTTGCTCGAGTATCTGAGGGACGAGAGGGGAAACTGCTTCCCTTCCAAGCCATTTGGGCTTCATAGAACCACAGACTTGAGGGACATCTTTGACAACTATGTCTCCCCACATAGACCCTGGGGTCGCGACAGTCAAAGGCTTCTGCAGTGCCACCTGTTGGCACCAATCGCTTAGCAAAACATGCTGTGTTTACAGCAGACTCTGCAGAAAGGGCTTGCACTGTGCTCCACGGAAAAGCCTTGCAAATGTTGGCTTGCTGGCATCAGGGCTCCAGAAACCTTTTCCCACTCATGATCTCCCTCTTGCTAATAAGAAATGACTGGTAACAATTCAACATCTGCAAGGTGTTATCAAAGGCTTTCATGTCTGGAATAATAATAATAATAATAATAATAATAATAATAATAATAACAACAACAACAACTGCAAAAGGCCACCCTACTGGGATCTGCACGCATCATCCGAAAATACATCACACAGTCCTAGACACTTGGGAAGTGTTTGACTTGTGATTTTGTGATACGAAATCTAGCATATCTATCTTGTTTGCTGTGTCATAATAAAATAATAATAATAATAATAATAATAATAATAATAATAATACACTTGGGAAGTGTTCGACTTGTGATTTTGTGATACGAATTCCAGCATATCTATCTTGTTTGCTGTGTCATAATAAATAATAATAATATAATGATTATTATTTTTTATATATGAAATCCAGAATGTCTATCTTGTTTGCTGAGTCATGCAATAAAATAATATAATGATAATGATAATAAATCAAAGGCTTTCATGTCCAGAATAATAATAATAATAATAATACATCACACAGTCCTAGACACTTGGGAAGTGTTCGACTTGTGATTTTGTGATACGAAATCCAGCCTACCTATCTTGTTTGCTGTGTCATAATAATAAAATAATGATAAAAGTCTCCCCAAGGGAACTCAGGGCGGTTTCCAATCAAAATAACAACATCCATTACATAGTCAGCAATTGAGAGACAACATTAAAACAGATAAAGGTAAAGGTAAAGGTTTCCCCTGACGTTAAGTCCAGTCATGTCCGACTCTGGGGGTTGGTGCACATCTCCATTTCTAAGCCAAAGAGCCAGCGTTGTCAGTAGACACCTCCAAGGTCATGTGGCATTGGCATGACTGCATGGAACGCTGTTATCTTCCCGCTGGAGTGGTACCTATTGATCTACTCACATTGGCATGTTTTCGAACTGCTAGGTTGGCAGGAGCTGGAGCTAACAGCTGGCGCTCATTCTGCTCCTGGGATTTGAACCTGGGACCTTTTGGTCCGCAAGTTCAGCAGCTCAGCGTTTTAACACACTGTGCCACCAGGGGCCCCAAATAGACAAGAGTTTTTCTCCCAACCCAAAGCAGATTGAGAGGACTCAAGATTCCCCTTCTGGCCTTGCCCACAGGGAAATTAATAATAATAACAATAATAATAATAATAATAATAATAATAATAATAATAATAATAATAATAATAATAATAACTGCAAAAGGCCACCCTGCTGGGATCTGCACGCATCATCCGAAAATACATCACACAGTCCTAGACACTTGGGAAGTGTTCGACTTGTGATTTTGTGATACGAAATCCAGCATGTCTATCTTGTTTGTTGTGTCATAATAATAATAATAATAATAATAATAATAATAACAATAAAAGCACCCCTGACAGATAGCCAACCTGCCTCTGAATAATAATAATAATAATAATAATAATAATAATAATAATAATAATAATAATAATAACAACAACTTTATTTTTCTACCGCACCACCATCTCCCGGCAGGGACTCGGGGTGGCTACATGGGTCAGAAGCCCGAAATACAAAACAATAAATCAGTTAAAACACATTACAATACAAACACAGGAAAATCAGCAGTTAACCAAAACAATACAGTAAATCATAAAAACTCAGTTAACATGTAAATCAATTAAAAATCAAATCAGTTAAAATAAAATAAAATAAAATGGGCCACCAGGTTGGTAGAGGAGATGGCATGGCGGGACCACCTAAACTAATTTGCAATGATATAGTTCTAAAGTGCTTTGGGTCAGGGTTAAGCTGCTTTTTAAAGGAAGCAAGGGTGGGTGCCTGCCTTATCTCCCAGATACTGAAAAATTACTGAAAAACAGGGCAGAAGGGTCCCGATGGCAGAACTAAATGAAGGGGAGGTGTGCCCACACGGCCTGATCTTCCTCTGCTTGTCTGGCCATCTAAGAGCAATTGCAAGAGGGGAGTGTACAATCCATTTCCTGGTCAATGCTTGAGGAAAAAGCACAGAAGATTGATATTTGTTTTTCCAATTATATCAGCAAATCCCTCTTGTCTGATTAAAATCTGATACTAAGTACATTGTTCTCTGGCCTGGTGAGGAAATGCGGCGGGAGACAAGGGAGATGTGATTAGGATGGATCCGGGGCCCATCTGGCTCCTGCCCTCCTCACGGGTGGAGTGGCCGCTCGCACGGAGCCAGGGCAGAGCACTTCAGCTGGATCTCATGGGGTGTGAGCAGTGTCTTTGCCACTTGAGACTGCTTTGCACTCTTCTCCCTTCATTTGGCTTGGAGCCCACACCATCTGCGGCTCATCAAGTTGCCTTTCGTGCCACGTTGTTGCATGACATAGGCCTGGGGAGCTGGATTTCCAGAAGAACAAGACAGCATAGTCAATTGTTGAGGTTTGCAGGAGTTGTAGGCAAAAGAAACCCCCCTCCCCAATCAACCTGGACCCTCCACCCAAATCCAGCAGTTCCCTTCTAACCCTGGACCTCTCTGCAGAGTCATTAGGAGAAAGGACACATGGACTTCCCAATGCTATCTCAGGCTCCTGTCTGATGTCTGGTGCTTGGACACCATTCCCAACCCACTCAAGAGCAGCCTTAGGCAATCCTTGTTGTCCAAGTATGATGGCCTTCCAAGTTCTTAGAAGACACCTGTGCATGGGCTTTTTTTTAATGTGTGGAGCCGATCAACACAGTCTTCACAGAGTGAGGGTCTCAACCAGTGGTGTGATTAGCACCACGACAGTGGCGTGTCAATCTGTTGCAGCTTCTTCATAGCTGTTGTAACACGTATCATGCCATATTCCACCTGATCCGTCGTTGAGGTCTTCGGATGATGCTCAGTCTGGAACCTCCCCTCCGGTAGTGCATGACTGTAGTAGCTACGCCCACAGGTTCATTGGAACACACAAGCCTTCTCACCATGACAAGGTGACAATCCATTTATGGACACACTGTCTCATCCTTGCCCCAGATGAGCGGCATGTCAACCAGGAGGACCAAAGAGTCAGTGGTTATCAGGACCTTGGCTGGATGTCTTGCCTTCTTGGAACCCCTTCTTGGATGCCTTGCCTTCTTGGAACCCCTTCTTGGATGCCTTGCCTTCTTGGAACCCCTTCTTGGATGCCTTGCCTTCTTGGAACCCCTTCTTGGATGCCTTGCCTTCTTGGAACCCCTTCTTGGATGTCTTGCCTTCTTGGGACCCCTTCTTGGATGTCTTGCCTTCTTGGAACCCCTTCTTGGATGTCTTGCCTTCTTGGAACCCCTTCTTGGATGCCTTGCCTTCTTGGAACCCCTTCTTGGATGCCTTGCCTTCTTGGAACCCCTTCTTGGATGCCTTGCCTTCTTGGAACCCCTTCTTGGATGTCTTGCCTTCTTGGGACCCCTTCTTGGATGTCTTGCCTTCTTGGAACCCCTTCTTGGATGTCTTGCCTTCTTGGAACCCCTTCTTGGATGTCTTGCCTTCTTGGAACCCCTTCTTGGATGCCTTGCCTTCTTGGAACCCCTTCTTGGATGTCTTGCCTTCTTGGGACCCCTTCTTGGATGTCTTGCCTTCTTGGAACCCCTTCTTGGATGTCTTGCCTTCTTGGGACCCCTTCTTGGATGTCTTGCCTTCTTGGAACTTCTTGTTTATTTGTTCAATCGCTTCCAACTCTTGGTGACCTCCAGGCCAGGGCTCCTTGTTGGCCATCACCACCCGCAGCTCCTTCAAGGTGGAGCCAGTCCCTTAGAATCATAGAATTGTAGAGTTGGAAGAGACCTCGCGGGCCATTCAGTCCAACCCCATGCAAGAAGCAGGAAAATCTCATTCAAAGCACCCCCAACAGGTGGCCATCCAGCCTCTGCTTAAAAGCCTCCAAAGAAGGAGCCTCCACCACACTGCTGAACAGCTCTCACAGTGAGGAAGTTCTTTCTGATGTTCCTTCAAGGATCCCATCCATCCACCTTGCCCTTGGTTGGCTGTCGGGTTCTCTTCTCCCAGTTGTGCTGTGGGTCAGTCTTCCACCAGAAAAAGCACCAAGACACACACTGGTAGAGTCCAACAGATTTTATTCTACCGAATACCAGAACCTTCTCTTTGGCCCACTTATATAGGGGCTGTTACATACCAGAGAATAATTGAGGTTTTATGGCTGGCATCTGCTCTTTGTCAGCTGACCGGAGATGTCAAAGATTGGAGATCATGACATCGGCCCCTCTTCCTTTTTCATTCCATTTCCCCAGCATCATGACCTTCTCCAAGCTTTCCAGTCTTCTCATGATGTGGCCAAAGGACTTCATCTTTGCCTCTAATATCCTATCCTCCTCCAAGATCGGAAACTGGGGTCAAGGGGCCTTGAACCTTCTCCCAACAAGGGAATGGGAGTGCTGGTCTCGATGTGGCCTCAGCCCCCTCCCAGCTCTATCACAGTGCCATGAAAGGTTCAGTGTGGCCAGCAAGCCACACTACCCGCTCTACTCCCACACGAAGGGAGGGACTGGGATGGGGGTGGCATGTGTGGGGACTGGCAGCCTCTCGCCCGCCTGTTTGTGACTGGCACAACAAAAGGGGGGCTGTCATCCTGTCTCTCTCCTTCCCCTCCATGCAGAAGGAGAAGGGGTGAACTCCACGAGGCCCTGGGTCAGCGAGGAAGGTGGGGAGCAGTCCCATGTTTTTTTCAGTGGGGCAGGATGGAGAGAAGCCCCCTCCCTGGCAAAAGGTTGCCCCCTCCTCACACTGCAGCAGGATGGAGAGCGGGGCTAAGAGGTGGAGACCCACAATCTGAAAAGGAATGAGGGAGTGGAAGGCAGAGCGGGAAGAGTGGGAGGCAGCTTGTGTATCCTTGAGTGCGTGTGTGAGTGAGTGAGTGGGAGGGCGCATGCGCAGAGGATCCTGTCCTCTCAACAGGAGGGGGGAGGGACCCTCACAGAATGGGAGGGGAAGGGTCCTGAGAATCCCCTCCCCACACAGGCCTCTTCCTGCTTCAGGGGCAGAAGGGCGTAAACATCATTATATTTGCATGTGTTTATTTATGTCCTAAAAATAAATATGTCCTGGAGCCTCCGGTGGCGTAATGGGTTAAAGCCTTGTAACCTGAAGGTTGGGTTGCTGACCTGAAGGCTGACAGGTTCGAATCCCACCTGGGGAGAGTGCGGATGAGCTCCTTCTCTCAGCTCCAGCTCCATGTGGGGACATGAGAGAAGCCTCCCACAAGGATGGTAAAAACATCAAACCATCCGGGCAATGTCCCCTGGGCAACGTCCTTGCAGACGGCCAATTCTCTCACACCAGAAGCGACTCAGGTTGCTCCTGACATGGCAAAAAATAATTATGTCCTTCCTCTCTTTCTGGCTTGAGGCGGGGCAGCGCATTGTCGAGCACATCTTGCTCTCAAGGGACCGGCTTTGTGTATCTTGTGTTGTTGAAGGATTTCATGGTTGGAATCACTGGGTTGCTGTGAGTTTTCCGGGCCTTATGGCCACGTTCCATAAGCATTCTCTCCTGACGTTTCACCCACATGTGTGGCAGGCATCCTCAGAGGTTGTGAGGTATGGAGAAACTAAGCAAGGAAGGTTTATATATATCTGTGGAAAGTCCAGGGTGAGAGAAGAACTCTTTTGTCAGTTGGAGGCCAGTGTGAATGTTGTAGTTAATCACCTGTTGTACAATGCTTTTGACACGAAATAAAAATAAAGTTAATCACCTTAATTAGCATTGAAAAGCTTCATCTCCTGGCTTCTTCCTGCCTGGAGGCATCCTTTGTTCAGAGTCCAGGCATGGGAACCAAGGGCAGCTAATGACTCTGAACAAAGGATACCTCCAGGCAAGAAGAAGCCAGGAGATGAAGCTTTTCAATGCTAATTAAGGTGATTAACTACAACATTCACACTGGCCTCCAACTGACAAAGAGTTCTTCTCTCACCGTGGACTTTCCACAAATATATAAACCTTCCTTGCTTAGTTTCTCCATACCTCACAACCTCTGAGGTTGCCTGCCATAGATGTGGGCAAAACGTCAGGAGAGAATACTTCTGGAACAAGGCCACACAGCCCAGAAAACATACAACAACCCTATCATTATATTTGCATGTGTTTATTTATGTCCTGCCTCTCTTTCCGGCTTGAGGCGGGGCAGCACATTATCAAGCACATCTTGCTCTCAAGGGACCGGCTTTGTGTATCTTGTGTTGTTGAAGGCTTTCATGGTTGGAATCACTGGGTTGCGGTGAATTTTCCGGGCCTTATGGCCACGTTCCAGAAGCATTCTCTCCTGACGTTTCGCCCACATCTCTGGCAGAGGAATTGAATACCTTAAGTAAAGTATTCATTGCTATATATACTACTAGTAGACATAAGAGATTCCATAGGGACAGGGCTATGATCCACTACTGTTTCTATTCAAATCTAGTTTAGATTGATGTTAGTACAACACCATAATCCCCTTCCTTTACAGCTTGGATAACAAGTGCCACTAAAATTTGTTTATATAGAGGATAATATTACATTGGAGCCTCCGGTGGCGCAGTGTGTTAAAGCGCTGAGCTGCTGAACTTGCAGACTGAAAGGTCCCAGGTTCAAATCCAGGGAGTGGAGTGAGCGCCCGCTGTTAGCTCCAGCTTCTTCCAACCTAGCAGTATGAAAACATGCAAATGTGAGTAGATCAATAGTTACTGCTCCGGAGGGAAAGTAACGGTGTTCCATGCAGTCATGCCAGCCACATGAACTTGGAGGTGTCTATGGACAACGCCGGCTCTTCGGCTTAGAAATGGAGATGAGCACCAACCCCAAGAGTCGGACATGACTGGACTTAACATCAGGGGAAAACCTTTACCTTTTATTAATATTACATTACTAATATAGTACTTACATAATATATACCATACTTTCCTTTTTACGTGTCACTGTAGATTATAGACATCTGCGTGTTTAGTTACTATGACCTCACAGCCATGCCTGCCATAGATGTGGGCGAAACGACAGGAGAGAATGCTCCTGGAACATAGCCATACAGCCCAGAAAATTCACAGCAACCTTTGGGTATCTTGTATGTGTTCTAACAGTGCTTTCTCTCTTGTTTTAATGATGTTGTGTCCTGCCTTGAGCCTCAGGCAGAGCCGGGTAATACATTCATTATTATCATTATCATCCTCATCATCTCCGCAGCAGACCCTGGAAGGGTCCAAGGTAGAGCTTGTCTTACCATTGTCAACCGTGTCTTTCCCACTCGCTTGCACATGCGTGCTCCCTTGCGCTTCTGCATCTGAACACAAACATACTTGCAGTGACCCAGGCTTCCTGTTTTCTTCCTTCCAGTGAACATGGAAAGGACCCTCGTCTTCCTTTGGTCCCTGCTGGTCCCAGTGATGCTGGCGGATGGTACGTAGCCCCTTCCCCATCGGTTCTGAGCCAGAATGAGGGAGGAGGGGTGCAGGCCCAGTCCTTCTGGGGGAGGGGATTATTCTGGTGACCCTTTTGTAGCCATTCCATCCTGGGGTGGTCCTTCTGAGAGTGACCTGGGCCTGCCTCCCATCCATCACTTTCCCACCTTGGCAGTCAAAGGAGGGGCCGCATAAGGAGACCCCCCCAGGATTGTCAAAATGTGCATTTAGCCCCCTGTCGCACCTCAGGTTAGCTTCACCTTGCTAAATACACCAGGCTGTACACAGGTTGAAGTCTTTCGTAGTTTATTAGGAAATAGCAAAAGTAAAGTTCCAAAAGATTGTTGCCAAACCAAGGCTATAAAGAATAATCCAAGAAGACATTAGGCATAAAACAAAGTTCCATTAATGCATGACAAAGTCCCATGAAATTAAATACACAAAGCTGCAAGATAATCCGGGAAAGCAAGAGCTTGCTGACTCAAACGAGACGTTGCTTTCGACAGAGGTTTCTCTCTCAGCACACCCTTTTAATATTCTCTGCATGGCATGAAGGCATTTCTTTGGCCTTTGACCATTCTCTTGTTTGCTATTCTAACACTCCGGGGAAACCCGAATTCCAAACGGCCAGCTCGATCTAGAGATTCATCAAGGCCAGACAGCTCGTTAGCAGCAGCCTCTGTCTGCATGCTATCTAACTGAGAGCTGTCCTCCCTTTGCACCTGGCTAGCTTCAGTATCATCCCCAGTATTATCAACACCATTCCCTGCCATGGGAAAGCCTCCCTGCTCCTCATCTCTCACAGCAGGGACACTCTGAACCTGAATCCCATAATTCCCATCAGAGTCATCTTGAATCTGAGTCCCATCACCTTGACCATCTGGAACCTGAATCCCACAATCCCCATTAGAGTTATCTTGAACCTGAATACCATCATCTTGAACATCGGGAACCTGAATCCCACAATCCCCATCAGAGCTATCTTGAACCTGAATACCATCATCTTGAACATCTGGAACCTGAATCCCACAATCCCCATCAGAGTTATCTTGAACCTGAATACCATCATCTTGAACATCTGGAACCTGAATCCCACAATCCCCATCAGAGCTATCTTGAACCTGAATACCATCATCTTGAACATCTGGAACCTGAATCCCACAATCCCCATCAGAGCTATCTTGAACCTGAATACCATCATATTGAACATCTGGAACCTGAATCCCACAATCCCCATCAGAGCTATCTTGAACCTGAATACCATCATCTTGAACATCTGGAACCTGAATCCCACAATCCCCATCAGAGCTATCTTGAACCTGAATACCATCATCTTGAACATCTGGAACCTGAATCCCACAATCCCCATCAGAGTCATCTTGAACCTGAATCCCATCACAACACCCCCTCCCATTGCCCCAACCAGTCCCATTCCAGAGTGACCTTATCCTGCTTTGCTCTTTCCAGTTGCCGACCAAGAAAAGGAGAAGGACCCCTTCAACTATGGTGAGCCACCACTGTCCTCCATAGGGAAGGGGTGTGGGGTGGCTGGGCCTGGAGGGGCTCTCTGCCCACCTTCATCCCTCACCCTTCTCTCTCTCAGACTACCAGACCCTCCGGATCGGTGGCTTGGTCTTTGCCGTGGTCTTCTTCACCGTCGGGATCCTGCTCATCCTGAGTAAGAGAGCTGGGTGCTGGACGGGGTTGTGTGCTTTGGGTGGAGGTGGGGCCCAAAATCCAGGAGCAGCCCTTGCCCAAACCGGGGTGAGAGAAGCAGGAAGTGGCCGGGGGTTCACTGCTCCCACTCTTTCCTTTCCAGGCAGGCGGTGTAAGTGCAGCTTCAACCAAAAGCCAAGGTGAGTGGGGAGGGGTGGGGTGGGGTGGGGTGGAGTGGCCTCCTTGGGCTCCCTTTCCTCTTCATCACCGGCATCCAGGGTGCAGAAGGTCACATTGCTTGTGACTTGGGGTCTCTCTCCCGCTCTCTCCGCAGGGCTCCCGGAGATGCAGAGGCACCAGGGGAAAATCTGATTGCCTCCAATGGTAAGAGAGAGGGCTGTTATGAATGCTTTTTTAAAAAAGGTTATTTTATTGCAATTTCCAGTGTGAGAACTACATTGTTACACAAAGAACAACTTTAGACATACAGATTCTATGTAACTATGTTGGATTCACAAACAACCTGCTACAGTTACATTGGCTAACAAACAAAGCAGGGAGGCTTATATTTTTACTCAGCATTCACACACATGGACATACATATGTCACCATTTCTCCATTCTTCCGCCGTGAAGAACACCTGTTAGGCCAGACTCCTACCTTGCAAACCGGCCAACGCACCAAACTTCTAAAACGTCTTAAATGCCAAAAGCATCCTTTCCCTAAGAATGCCAGGGATCAGATTCCCTGTTTCCTCTACTGCAGAAACGGACTTCTTGCAACATAACACGACTCCAAAATGCACTCCTTTTCCCTTCCCTTGAGAAAGGAGCAAATGATCAGACTCCTCGTTCCATTGCAGATCTGACACTCCCATACGCCATCTCCACAGAACAAGTCTGTCACACTTTTTGGATTGTAATAAGGTCTCTTACATAGCAATATTTTGCTGATGTTGTCCCAAAGTTGTAAATTGCTGATAGACTTTTCCCATCCTGGAATAAGTCGATTCCATTTTAGTTTCCTGACAGATGTTGACACTTCTTGATTGGTGTTGATAATGCCAGCAGCTCTGTGTTGACTTCCTTCTTAACATAAAGGAACTTTGTAAACATTTCTCTGATTAATGTAAACATGTTGTTTTCCCCAAAAGTTATTTATTTATTTAATTATTTATTTATTAGACTTGTATACCGCTACTCCCAGTTTGGCTCAGAGCGGTTTACAGAAACAGATTAAAACAACACACTTAGCTTTAAAATAACAATAAAAACAACAATAAAAACAACAATAAAAACAGACACAGCCCCGAGTTTTTCACCCATCGGAAGCTTATCGGAAGAGCAAGGTTTTGCAGGCTTTCCGAAAGGCAAGTAGGTCTCGGATAGTTCGAGTTTCATCAAGTTAACTTTTTTCTTACCACTGTCACAGTTTTTATCACAGTTCAGTAACTTTTAATTACAGTTCAGCAAGCAGGCAGTTAGTTATTGCAGGCCTTAATATTTTTGAATGGCGTCTTCAAAATGATTAGCTCTCATTCTTTCCTTCCTTCTATACAATTCATTCAAAACACACATATTAAATTCACACTGGGGGGGGGGGCACCAACAAGCCAGTGCTAGGGAAGAGGCAGCTTGTCCCTGAGGAAAAAACCCTCCTCGTGAAAAAGAGAGGACTGAGCCTTCAATGTTGAAGGGTGGGCAGTGCTGGCACCCACAGCCCATTCTCATTCATCTTGTCTTTGCAGCAACCGGAGCACAAAAAGCTGAGAACTGAACACAAGCCATGAGGTGAGCTGCTCTCTCGCTCCTCGGGTACCCCCACTATCTCCTTCCTTTGTGGGATGGGGCAGCCCTGTGTTGGCATGGCATCAGAGGCGGTTCAACCGCCAGGCGAACCAGGCACTTGCCTGAGGCGCCATTCTGTTGGGGGGCGCAGTTGAGGCGCTCCCGGGTGCACCCCCACCTCCTCTCGGCTTCAGTCTGGGCCCGCTCGGCAGGCCGAAGCTGAGTGGGCCAAGGCCGAAGCCGACAGGAGGCCGACCCCTATAGCAGGCATCCTCAGAGGCTGTGAGGTCTGTTGGAAGCTAGGTAAGTGGGGTTTATATATCTGTGGAAAGTCCAGGGTGGGAGAAAGAGCTCTTGTCTGTTTGAGGCTAGTGTGAATGTTGCAATTGGCCAGCTTGATTAGCATTTAATGGAGCCCCCGGTGGCCTAGTGGACTAAAGCCTTGTGACTTGAAGGTTGGGCTGCTGATCTGCAAGCTGCCAGGTTCGAGCGCAGATGAGCTCCCTCTATCAGCTCCAGCTCCATGTGGGGACATGAGAGAAGCCTCCCACAAGGATGGTAAAAACATCAAAACATCCGGGCATCCCCTGGGCAACGTCAATTCTCTCACTCCAGAAGTGACTTGCAGTTTCTCAAGTTGCTCCTGACGCGGAATTTTTTTAAGCATTTAATGGCCTTGCAGATTCAAAGCCTGGCTGCTTCCTCCCTGGGGGCATCCTTGTTTGGGAGGTGTTAGCTGGTCCTGATTGTTTCCTGTCTGGAATTCCCCTCTTTTCAGAGTGTTGTTCTTTTTTATAGGCTTTTCCTTAATCCCTCCTTATTATCCAACATTTTCACTTATTTTTCAGTGATTGGTTTTGGGGGTGGGGCGCCAAAATTCTTTTTGCCTACGCTTGAAAATTACCTTGTGTCTGGAGCCAGTTTTTGCACCGATGGGCCTACAGTTGGGTGGAGGAGGAAGGTCTCGCTTTGGACCATTGGGATTTCACTGCTTCTCTCCTCTCACGATTCAGACCCAGAGACCCAGGGCGGCCCCATAACAGCCTCTGCTTCTGTCCTCTCCCCATCCAGACCCAGAGACGGACTCACGGACCCCTCGCCCCCGATGCCCCGCCGTGCGGAGGAGAGCGGTGCCGGGGGGCGGGCGGACCGCTCTCTGCCTCGCATCGCCCACCTCTCCCAGTGTGCCCCCTCCCCACAGGACAGCGCCCCCTCCCCTCCCCGCGCCAGTGCTGTCCGCCGTGTGATGTTCATCCGTGGTGATCGTGGCCTCCACTTTGCTGTCGTCGTGTGAGTCTGTCGCTCCTTGCCAGCCTTGTGCCCTTGTGACATGGTGGTGGTGCTGTTGCCTTGGAGGATTTGGGGAGGGGGGGATGGATGGAAGGAAGGAAAGCGAGAAAGACAAGACCCCCCCCCCCCCAGAAGATGAAAGGTGTGTGTTTTGGAACCTGCGCTTTGCAGGGCCAACACTAAGAGCCCTCCTGGCCAAATTGGGGCAGGTCTGGGAAGTGGGAGACCCTCCTTCACTAAAGGTGTTTGGGTGGGTCTTGTGCCCCCAGACCCATGCTCTTCACATCCAGCTATTGGCAATATCCACCCTTGCTTTGCAATGTTTTCACAGAGTGCTTTGCAAAACCTCAGTGAGAACAAAGACGCTATGGTAGGTATGGGTCAACTTGGGTCCGTCCAGGTGTTTTGGATTGCAACTCCCACCATTCCTAACAGCCTCAGGCCCTTTCCTTTTCCTCCCCAGCCGCTTAAGCGGCTGGGGAGGAAAAGAAAGGGGCCTGAGGCTGTTAGGAATGGTGGGAGTTGCAGTCCAAAACACCTGGATGAACCCAAGTTGGCCCAGGTGTCAAAGGGATGACTTCATGAGTTCTTGGTCGGGCCTGAGGCTGTTAGGAATGGTGGGAGTTGGAGTCCAAAACACCTGGACGGACCAAGTTGGCCCATGCCTGCCCTATTGTATGGAAGGAAGGAAGGCAGCCCTGCCCCCCCTCCACGCTTTGGCTTTGTGCCCCCTCCCCTTTACGTCACCCCGTGGCCTGTCTGTCGTGTGCTCCTCCTCCTCGTCATCGTCGTGGTGTGCCGTTGGTGAACAGCCGTTCCGGGGGGCCAGCCGTGCAAATGTCGTGAGCCTGACCTCCGGCCCTCTTCCGAAGACCCTTCCCTCGTGGCCGAGGACCTCCTCTGCAGTATTATTCTTAATTATTCTTATTATTTGTCTGTGTTGTGTCTCACAGCCCGAGAAGGGGACAAAGAGAAAACAAAGAGAATAAAATCTTGTTTCTATTTCAAGGGCTCCTCTGGCTCTTTTTTGGGAGGGGAGTGGGTTGGGCAGAGGGCGGAGAAGGAGGGGGATATGGGGTCCCGCCCCAAGTGAGGCTCCATCCCTTTGGAGCGCATCCATGCAGCGTTGTTGTATGTTTTCCGGGCTGTCTGGCCATGTTCTAGAACAGTGATGGACAACCTATGACACGCGTGTCAGCATTAACACGCCTAGCCATTTTTGCTGACACCTTGCCGCATGCAGATTGATTGGATGACTATGTCTTTTGTGGCTAAATTTGGTGTGATTTGGTCCAGTGGTTTTGTTGTTTACTCCATGGGAATTATGCACATTACATCTATATATATAAAAGAGTGATGGCATCAGGGCACCGGTCAAAACAACAAAACTACTGGCCCCCCAACCTCGAAATCTGACAACACAACCCATCATCCACGGCTCTAGGTTGATACAACAAAAAGAAAAGAAAAATAAAGTTCCAATTAGAGGGAGAGCAATAATTGTTTTTATCCAATTGCTGCCAGTTAGAAGGTTAAGCTCCGCCCACTTGGTCTCCTAGCAACCTACTCAGCCCAGGGGACAGGCAGACTTAGGCCTCACTTAGGCCTCTTCCACAGATTATCTAATTTGCACTGGATTATATGGCAGTGTAGACTCAAGGCCCTTCCACACAGCTATATAAACCATTTATAATCTTATATTATCTGCTTTGAACTGGATTATCTTGACTCCACACTGCCATATAATCCACTTCAGTGTGCATTTTATACAGCTATGAAGAAGGGCCTCATATAATCCAGTTCTAAGCAGATAATATAAGATTATCAATATACAGTAGAGTCTCACCATACTTCGCCACAGCAACGCGTGGCCGGGCACAGCTAGTTTATATATATATTATATCATTCTATTATTCTATTATTATTGTAGTATATTATTATATTATTACTATTGTATTATTATTATATTATTCATTATTCATGACTACATTGAAACTAGAATAGAGAGAAATCAGTGTGGAAATTGCAAGAGGTACCATAGATTGTTGTACATGGAAATAAGGGTAGTAAATAGTTTTTGATTTATTAAATACAGTTATATATTACAATTATATATTTTTGTTATTTAAATTATACATATTGCGAAATTATGGGTTTTTTTCTCGAAGGGACACACCGCCCAAGTCATGCTAGGTTTTTTGGTGAATTTTGACACACCAAGCGCAAAAGGTTGCCCATCATTGTTCTAGAAGTATTCTCTCCTGAGGTTTTGCCCACATCTATGGCAGGCATCCTCAGAGGTTGTGAGGTATGAGGATGCCTGCCATAGATGTGGGTGAAATGTCAGGAGAGAATACTTCTGGAAGATGGCCATACAGCCCGGAAAACACACAACAACCCTGTGATTCCGGCCATGAAAGCCTTCGACAACACATCATCCATGCGGCTCTTGGGAGGCTGCCCATTTGAGGCCGCCGAGGGCTTTAATTGGCTGTCCGAACAAGACTAATGGGCCGGAGCCGAGGGGTCAGCACTGCACAGAGGGGGTGGGGGGGGGGTTGAAAGTGAAACCGCCCCATTGCCCTCTAGAAAAAAGTTGTTTTGCCAAAATACAAAGAAGGTTCTGTTTTTTAGATTGAGAAGCAACCACAGTCACAAACTGTGGACGAACAAGTTTCTCAGATTTATTAATCAGCAGTGTGTGAGTGAGTGTGTAAGTGTGAGTGAGTGTGTGCCTGGGCATATGAGTGGAAGAATTTAACTATACATGCATTTTAAATTTTATAATTCATGGTTTATTAACTCTTGTTTTATTGTCTTGCTGTGTTTTACTTTTTTTTTGTATATTGTTTAATGTATTTATTCTGTTGTTTTTGTAAATTGTGCTGGTCGGGCCTTGCCCCATGTGAGCCGCCCTGAGTCCCCGTGAGGAGATGGTGGCGGGATATAAATAAAGTTTTATTATTTATTTATTTATTTATTTATTTATTTATTTATTATTACATCATTTCTACCCCGGGACATGAGAGAAGCCTCCCACAAGGATGGTAAAAACATCAAAACATCCGGGCAATGTCCCCTGGGCAACGTCCTTGCAGACGGCCAATTCTCTCACTCCAGAAGCAACTCCGGTTGCTCCTGACACGAAAAAAAAAAATTCTACCCCGCCCTTCTCACCCATCAGGGGACTCAGGGCGGCTTACAATACAACCATATACATCAGAAAAACAGTTTACATCAAATTTAAAAATCTTTCAAATTTAAAAATTAAAATTAAAATATACATTAAAAACAGCATAATTGTACATTTAAATAAACATATTAGAGTCTAATTAGAGTTTTAATTGATATGGTACTGTTTTATTGTGTTGTCGAAGGCTTTCATGGCCGGGATCACAGGGTTGTTATATGTATCCTGGGCTGTCTGGCCATGTTCTAGAAGTATTCTTTCCTGACGTTTCGCCCACATCTATGGCAGGCATCCTCAGAAGTTGTGAGGCATGGATAAACTGTTTTATTGTTTATTGATATGTCGTTTTATTGAATGTGTTTTGGGCAATGTAGTTTGCCGACTGTTGTAAGCCGCCCTGAGTCCTGCCGGGTGAGAAGGGCGGGTAAAAATGATGTAAATAAATAAATGAATAAATGAGTGAGTGTGTGAGTGAGAGACTGAGTGAGTATGGGTGAGTGCGTGGGCATGTGTGAGTGTGATCATGAGAGTGAGAATGAGAGTGTGAGCGAGTGTGTGATAGTGAGAGAGTGAGGGTGGGTGCATGGGCATGTGAGTGCATGAGAGTGAGCATGTGAGAGTGTGAGTGAGAATGAGTGAGAGTGTGCATGGGCATGTGAGTGCATGCGAGTGAGAATGAGTGAGTGAGAGTGTGCGTGGGCATATGAGTGTGCGTGAGGGTGAGTATGTGAGAATGAGTCAGAGACTGAGTGAGTATATGGGTGAGTGCGTGGGCATGTTTGAGTGTGATCATGTGAGTGAGAATGAGAGTGTGAGTGAGTGTGAAAGTGAGTGCGTGAGGGTGCGTGCGTTGGCATGTTGAGTGCATGAGAGTGAGCGTGTGAGAGTGTGAGTGAGAAGGAGTGAGTGTGAGTGAGAGTTAGCAAGAGTCCAAGTGCATGTGGCCATGTGTATGAGCATGTTGAGTGTGAGTGGGAATGAGAGTGTGAGAGAGTATGAAAGTGAGAAAGTGAGTATGAGTGTGTGGGCCTGTGAGTGTGTGTGGTTTGGCAAGGACCCCAATAATGCTGCTGAGAGCCCTAGAGAGAGAGCAGTGGGATGGAGCCCTTCTTTGCAGCCGTGTTGAAGCTCCAACATGTGTTTTTCGGCTCAAAGCCTTGGCAAAGGGCTCTTGTTGACATGTTGAGGCCTGCTGGACATCACGGCACCCCTGGTGACCACCACGGGAGGACTTCTATCTCCCACACCAGAAATGACTTGCGGTTTCTCAAGTTCCAAGCAGACAGAGTGCATGGCTTTTGCAAGAAACAAATCCCACCTGGAGAGACCTCTGAGCAGCTCCGAGAAGGCACAACGAGGTATGAGGCCACTCTCTCCTCCAGGTGATGAGAGTGAGTGAACCCTCAGGGATGTGGCTTCTACCTGCAGGCCTTTCATCTCTGCCAAGACAGTCACCTGGCGAAGGCGGGGGAGAGGCACCTGTGGGAGGTGTGTGTCCCCGCTCCCCCCAGTGCTGCCTCCTCCTCCTCCTCCCCCCCCCCACACCTGGCCCCACCTGCGGCCCCCTTCCCACCTGGCCTCACCTGGAAAGTCTCCCGAGAGGCCTCTTGGGAGGGAAAGGGAGAGAAAGGGAGGTTTGGCAGGAGCGGCCGCCTCGCCTTGTGACCGAGCTAAAGATTACAGAGGGGCGGTTAATGTTTAATTGGGGGGGAGCCCACCTCCCTCCCCTCCGAAGGACTACCCTCCTGCTCTCCATCCCTGAAGGACGGCCAGAGAAAGAGAGGCCGAGAGAGAAGAGAAGGAGGAGGAGAGGCAGCAAGCAGCCATGGCAGACGGTGAGAAGATCCCCTTCCCCACAGGAAAGCAGCCCCAGGCCTGGGGGAGAGGGACTCCGAGGGCAAGGGAGGGGAATGGGGGGTGGGCCTCTCCCTCTTTCCTTCCTTCTTTCTCCTAGTGTGGGCCTGACCCCCTTTCCCTCTGCTCTTCTCCTTTCTGCAGAAAAGTTTCCCGAGGCAGAGGTGGACCGGTTCTCTTATGGTGAGGAGAGGGGCTCACCATGGGGGGAGGCAGGGGGGGGGGGTAAGGGAAGGAGGGGCTACTCAAGTGCCTTGCACACTCACCCTAAGTAACCCTGGGCCTTTCTGCCCCACTTCCTAATCTTCCTATGGGCAGAACTAACCCCCTTCCCATTCCTTTCTCCTTTGAGATTATGAGACTATCCGCCGCGGAGGCCTGATCTTTGCCGTGGTCGCCTTCATGATCGGACTGGTCATCATCCTCAGTAAGTATCATCTTTTTTTTGGAGGGGGGGATGGGGATGGGAGATAGCTCCTGGGAGACCCTCCAAGTGGAGGAGAGAGAGAGAGAGACTGATAAGTCTGAGGATGCCTGCCATAGGTGTGGGCGAAACGTCAGGAGAGAATACGGTTGTTGTATGTCTTTCGGGCTGTGTGGCCATGTTCCAGAAGTATTCTCTCCTGACGTTTCGTCCACATCTATGGCAGGCATCCTGGAGAAACTAGGCAAGGAAGGTACAGTAGAGTCGCACTTATCCAACATAAAAGGGGCTGGCAGAATGTTGGATAAGCGAATATGTTGGATAATAAGGAGGGATTAAGGAAAAGCCTATTAAACATCAAATTAGGTTATGATTTTACAAATTAAGCACCAAAACATCATGTTATGCAACAAATTTGATAGAAAAAGTAGTTCAATAGACAGTAATGTTATGTAGTAATTACTTCATTTATGAATTTAGCACCAAAATATCACGATGTATTGGAAACATTAACTATAAAAATGCGTTGGATAATCCAGAATGTTGGATAAGTGAGACTCTACTGTGTATATATATATATATATATATATATACTAGCTGTGCCCAGCCACGCGTTGCTGTGGCAAAGTATGGTGGTATGGGAAATAAAGTATTGAGGAATTGGTGGTAGTTAAGGTAAAGGGTCCCCTGGGCTGAGTGGGTTGCTAGGAGACCAAGTGAGTGGAGCTTTGCCTTCTAACTGGCAGCAATTGGATAAAAACAATTATTCCTCTCCCTCTAATTAGGACTTTATTTTTCTTTTCTTTTTGTTGTATCAACCTAGAGGCATGGATGAGGGGTTGTGATGTCAATTTTCGAGGTTGTGTGGTGTTTACTTTTGTTGTTTTGTCCGCTGCCGTGATGCCATCACTCTTTTATATATATAGATGGAGAGTCCTTGGCCAGTTGAAAGCCAGCGCTAATGTTTCAGTTAATCACCCTAATTAGCATTGGAAAGGTTTGTCTCTTGCCTGCGGAGCATCCTTTGTTCAGAGTCATTAGCCGTCCTTGGGGCTCCTCTGCCCTCAGAGTGTTGCTTCTTATTTACTGTTCTGATTTTTGAGGTTTTTTTTAATACCGGTAGCCAGATTTTGTTCATTTTCATGGTTTCCTCCTTTCTGTTGAAGTTGTCCACATGCTTGTGGATTTCAGGAGAGAATACTTCTAGAACATGGCCAGACAGCCCGGAAAAAATTCCACCTTGGAGGCCGACTCTGGACCACTCGCAATGCCCTTGTGATTTCACCTTCCCAGCCTCAGGCCCTCCCTTTTAGCAAAGGAGGGGGGTAGAGTGGCCGCCTTCATTACCTGGCCCGGTGGGGAAATTCCAGCCCTCC